>NC_136063.1:1400562099-1401162099 GCF_964261635.1 Lissotriton helveticus | reverse complement strand
ACATCGTTATTAGCAACATCTGGCGCCTCATTAGTAGGTTTGGAAGTGTTAACAGGGAGACTGTCAAATCGAGCCTCAGCTGTGGCTTCTCTGTTCCTGAGCGCGTCACTTGAAATCATAATCCTGTGTATTAATACACATACGTCTTACTTGGATAGAGTGCAAAACCAAGACCCTGTACAAGTTCTGGAGGCTAAATGTGGGCAATAAGTCGAAGGCAATCCCGCAACCCACTACTGCGTAATCAGAAAGCAGGTCACAGCAAACAGAGGAAAGAGGGAAACGCCTTACCGGAATCGGTGTCGGGTTGCCCGCCAGTCAGCCGACCGGTGAGTAGCACCTTCACCACGCCGTAAGGGCAACGACTCCTCCACTCGAAATGCGTGGCATATGATGTTTGGTCTGACGCGTAGATTGGGGGCACAGCAAAAAGCAGAATCGAAGACGATCCGAAAGTTCAGTGACGCTGGAAAGCGCCAGGAGCCACGCCGACGCTGTGCCTCAAAGCAGCGGGAGGGTCCAGAAGCCGGGAGCAGCCAATCCCGGTTGAATTGTATAATGAAGCAGTCCTAGTCCCGTTCAATGATGGCGGAACCGAATGGTCAAGACCTCAAAAGCCTCACGCCCAGCAAACAGCAATAGCCTCGAAATAATCAGCAATCCAGGAATGGATAACAGGGAAGACGATTTATTCAGTAAAGGTGACGCGTTTCGCTCTACACGAGAGCTTGTTCACACAACACGTCAGGAACAAACAAAGCATATAAATAGTAATAATGAACAAAGGACAATCGAAAGTGACCAATAGTGCACGCCTTCTCTGAGTAATAAACATATTAAAAGGACTGATAAAGTGACCAGTGTTTGAAACAATATAAATACAAGCATTGGAAATGCAATAGGTCTCGCACCATTAGAGTTAGTGCTTTTAGAATTGTTTATGGGTTTTTTTTGTAAATGTTTAGCATTTTTGTTTCCTGTAGCCAATGCTAAAGAATTACAAATAAAAAAAGCCATAAACATTTCTTAAAGCTCTAACTGAAATGGTCTGAGACCTATTGCACTGTGTGAGGGTGAGGGGTTGAGGGTGAGTGAGGGTGAGGGTGGGTGAGGGTGAGTGAGGGTGAGGGGTTGAGGGTGAGTGAGGGTGAGGGGTTGAGGGTGAGTGAGAGTGAGGGTGAGTGAGGGTGAGGGTGAGTGAGGGTGAGGGGTTGAGGTTGAGGGTGAGGTGTTGAGGGTGAGTGAGGGTGAGGGTGAGTGAGGTGTTGAGGGTGAGTGAGGGTGAGGGTGAGTTAGGGTGAGGGGTTGAGGGTGAGTGAGAGTAGTTGAGGCTGAGTGAGGGTGAGTGAGGGTGAGTGAGGGGTTGAGGGTGAAGGTTTGAGGGTGAGGGGTTGAGGGTGAGTGAGGGTGAGGGTGAGGGTGAGTGAGGGTGAGTGAGGGTGAGGAGTTGAGGGTGAGGAGTTGAGGGTGAGTGAGGGTGAGGGTGAGTGAGTGTGAGGGGTTGAGGGTGAGTGAGGGTGAGGGTGAGTGAGGGTGAGGCTGAGGTGTTGAGGGTGAGTGAGGGTGAGTGAGGGTGAGTGAGAGGTTGAGGGTGAAGGGTTGCCAATAGGTCTCGCAGTAGGAAAGTTGGAGCTATTACAATTGCAAATAGCAATGCCTTTTATTTTTGTTTTAATTTTAAAAACATAAAGGGCTTTGTCATGTACAAAACCAATAGCTCCAACTTTCCTACTGCGAGACCTATTGGCAACACCAGTGCTTGTTTTTTTTTTAGTCAAAGCAACACACGCTCTTGCGTACATGCAGGCACACCACCCAAGAGCATCTGACATCTCTGAGAAAATATGTAAGTACATTCATATTCTGTTCACAGTATGTTATGGTCAGGCATGTCTGAGGACATCTTAGGGCCAGGCATATGAAAGAACATGCATATGTTAAGGTCATGCATACATCTGAGAGGGTTCAGAATAAAAGACAACCTGTCTTCACGATCTTGGGACATCTACTGGGCACGTGACCTTCCTCATCGCCTCAACCCTCTGCATAGGGGCTAAATACAAACATCTAAGAATTAAGCAAGTGCAGGTCATGTTCATATGGTGCATAAAAGGGATGTCACATGGAGTGTGGCCTTAAGGCTGTGAAGTAACTGCTCTCATAGAACCAACATGTGTGCACATATAATAATGGGCGTTTTCAGGGTGTGGCAGAGGGGTCCCTCGAGGGCATTGTTCTAGGACCTCATACTTTCCACTATTTAATTAAAAAATGTAGGATCTCGAATTCACACGCACACAAATTAACACATTCCACTTGCAGGGTGTTGAATTTGTGATAACTTAGGGATTGTGAGCGCATCCTGAGATGTATGACTTTTGCTTGAAATAAGATTACACACTGTCCTATTTTCACACAATGGTAGGCACTGGCTTTGGTTTGCTTCACTTTGATGAATGCCGATCTGAACGCAGTGATACAGAGCGAGTTGCCCAGGATCACACAACTGAGGCAGTTCCTCAGAAGACTGCCTCTGCAGCAAACCCCCTGACCGACACAGCGTAGATCTTGTTGCAGTGACAAACAGAGCTCTACAGACACGTCCCTGTATATCTGGCGCAGCGCAGTGCTGTGAATTAGATTACACAAAACGGAGGGGTGTACGCGTGATTGGGACAGTAAAAAATACAAGTGCTTTTAAATGACATATTTACATGAAACATAAAATGAGTATCACTGCGGCGGGTAACAGTAAACCTCGGTTATTCAGCGCCAAGAAGCTCCAGAGGTGAACGTGCAATTAGCAAACATGCATGTTACATTCACGTTTACATGCACGAGCAAATGAGGCGATCTGCCAAAAATGTAAAGATTTTTGTTGAACCTCGGTAGTCAGGAGTAAAACCAGCATCATCTCCCAGTCCCGCCACGTTCCTGCCCCCAAGCAAACCTCTTGCTGTAGCAGTAGCGCCACTCCAAGAGACCTAAGAGCAATGCAGGCAGAATGAGAGAAGACTGCCACATATCGGAAATGTAAGATTATAAAGGGACCGCGGAGCCGAATGGGAGATTTGACATGGCGTGGAAGCCATCTATTTCACTAGACGGCAGTGTAAGCGCCTCTGTCATCTGCAAACACCCCGCCCCCCAACAATCCCCTTTACAATCAAAGAAACCTAACAGTCTCTGTGAAGTCTGAGAGTGAGTCAGGGACGCATCACAGCATCACGGGCCATGAGAGACGGAACGCAGGGGTAAAATCTGCACGGAGCAGAGGCAGGGGAGAGGGGTGACAGGGCAGCATGTGACGGATGAGGGGCCGCTAGCAGGGTAAGGCAGATGGAAAAGGAAGGAGAGAGGGGTGGAATAAAAAGGAAAAGAAACAAGGCGGGCAGGGGAGGGGGCGGAGCGGGGAGAGCGGCATGTGGGTGTTAAGAAGCCGGGCCAAGATAGCACAGAGAGCAGACAGTCAGTCGGGAGAAATGCACAAGGCGGGCAGGGGAGGGGGCGGAGCGGGGAGAGCGGCATGTGGGTGTTAAGAAGCCGGGCCTTTGAAGTGAAGCTAAGCTTCACTTCAAAAGGTGTCGGAGGAATGCGGCTGACGGCGATTGCGGCTGTGCACGCACTTTTAAGCTCAATGCACATGCGCATTGAGCTTAAAAGTCACGGGCACTACAAGGAATCGCCACGATTCCTTGCTTCTTAGTTAAAAGTTGTTTAAGCCGCAATAGGCTCGCAAGCTCGATGCGCATGCGCATCGACAGGCGAGACCTAAAAAACAAATGATATATATAATATGTATATATTCCTTGTACTCGTCCCACCGCTCCACGATGTCTTTGGAAGAGACGAAGCGAACCCAAAGATAGCGCTTATTTGGAGTTTATTGTTTGCCCAGCACCGCCGCCATTACGCACTTCGGTCCTCGTGAGACCTTGATCACATGACACGCTACATGGTACAGGACACCCATATAAAGTGACAGTGCAACTTTTCAAACCATAACCATGGAAAACATTTTCTCTTATAGATGTAAAATACATGTCGAGAATGTGCAAATAGCGCCAATAATTCAGTGCAATTTTACTGTTATCAATAAATAATATTAAAAAATATCCCCCACAAACTAGACCTTTACTTTTTAGTCTAATTCCAAAATTTAAACACGATCTAATAAAATCTGTGTTAAAAATCCGAGGATAAAAACAATTGTGCCTCATTATAAATAATGAGATTAAAATTTAAATACAATTGTTAATAAAATCACAACATACTAGAATTATTGCAGAAGAAAAATGAATTTTTAGGATTAAAATACTTCCCAGTCACATTTCATTCAATATAGCAACATGTAATTGCTATTCATTGTGCATTCTCCAAATGTATGTAAACAATAGCAATTATATTTTAATTCCAAGATACATATATATATATACGCTGCCTCGAAGGTTCGTTAAATCAACTCATTTGTTGCTCCTCATTGCACAAAGAAATTCCATTGTCAATCCATCAGGTAGCATGAAATCGTTAGCTTGAGCAATTTTAAATGGAGAGGAGACACATTTCGGCTGACCTCCAGCCTTTCTCAGTTCAGCTGATTGCCCTCTTGACTACACCATACATACTTGCAACTGCACTGGAAATGGAAGAAATTCCTTTATAATCTACCACACAATCGGCGAGCATTCTGGTATGCATTTAGCGATTTTCACGGCAAAAAATCACTGTCCATAAACCATAAAATAGGCAGGTCTGAATATTATCTTTTGAATTGCTCCACAATTTTTTTTAGATTTAAGGATATTCAAATTTGTAGCAAGAAAGTAGAATGGCTGTCATACACCAGTACCCCCTTCCATCCTCCAAGCCAGCTTTTATTGTAGGCACAATTTCAAAGGTTTATTTGTTATTTTCGCAGCTTCATTTTGATGGCTAATAATGTCAGGCTGCAATTGGGGCATTTAGTTATGCATTATGGGAGAACTCCGTGTCCTTTGGTTCATTAAAGAAATGTGAGCAACAAGCCCCTACCGCTTTGCGGATGCCGTGCAATGTCCGTTGCAATGATTTCAAAGGGGCTTACCACAGGGGAAATCTCTCTCCCTCTCTCTCTCTCTCTCTCTCTCTCTGTCAATGAGGTGCCAGCAGGGGCGCCTCCCCATGCACCACCAGCGATCATGCGCACGCGAATCTTCACGAAATTCTCCAAAACAAAAGTCTATCTAGGTCAGTTCCTATCCTGAAAATTTGGAGGTGATTCGTCAAGCAGGACTGAGAGAAAAGGGGGATCTCAAAACACGTTTTCACCATGTTAATTTCCATAGGAATTACCCCAAATTTGGCAAAAAGGTAGAGTTTGGTTCCGAAAGCGACCTTTTTGTTATAAATGGTGTAAATCCGTTCAGTAGTTGCTGAGAAATTCAAAAACTAAGAGTCAAAAAATCAATTTCCCATAAGAAACTTTGAGCAAGGCTAGAGCCGAAACTACTGAACGGAATTATCCCAAATTTGGCAATAAGGTAGTTCTTGGTTCAGAAAGCGACCTTTTGTAAAATGGTGCAAATCTGTTCATTAGTTGCTGTGAAAATAAAAAAAAGTATCGCTATCTATGGCCGCGATGGAGTCGCGACCCTTCCCGACCACACGCTTTATTCTAAAGAGAGGTGTTCCGAAGGCACGTGCCCTTTTACACCTCTCTGCAACGCAGCTCGGTAGCGCTTTCTGGAGATACCTGGTGGGCTAGTTGGGCCCCAGGGACCCTCAGGATTCAAGGGGACTTAATTTCCCAACTTAAAGGCACCAAGGGGCTCGTTTGCACAGTTGTCACATCAGGCCCCACCCCGTTCCGTGACCACTGTGCAAACGGGCCCTCAGGTGCGTTGTAAGTTGGGGTATTAAGTCCCCTAGAATTCTGAGGGTCCCTTGGGTCCAACTAGCCCACCAGGTACCTCCAGTAAGTGCCACAGAGCTGCGTTGCAGAGAGTCAACAGGGGCATGGCCTCGGACCACCTCTCTGCAATGCAGCTCTGTGGTGCTCACAGGAGGTACCTGGTGGGCTAGTTGGCCAATCCCCCAACTTAAAACCTGCCAGGAGGTGCGTTTGCACAGTGGTGAAGGGAGGGGGCGGACTGATGTGACATGTTTCTACTTATCCAATCACTCCGCCAAAACCCAAGCACTTATAAATTCACCATGCGCTCTCCTTGCAGTACTCTAATCATCCAGTCAGTACCCATGCACTCATGCAATGACCCGTGCACTAACACATGCTCTGCTACAATACCCTGAGCAATACCCATGCAGTCCAGCCATCGACCTGTCACTACCCATGCACTCCTCCAATCACCCAGCGAGCACCATGTACTTATCCAATCACTCCGCCAAAACCAAAGCAGTTATAAAATCACCATGCACTGTCCTTGCAGCACTCTAATTATCCACTCAGTACCCATGTACTCATGCAATGACGCAGTCACTAACACATGCACTGCTGCAATCCATTGAAGACTACCTATGCAGTCCAGTAATCTCCCTGGTACTACCTATGCAGTACTCCAATCACCCAGCCAATCATATGTGCTCATCCAATCAGTGCACCAAAAACCAAGCACTTTCCTTGTAGCACTCTAATCATCCAGTCACTACTCATGTACTCATGCAATGACTCAGGCATTAACTCATGGCAAATACAGAGGAGGTCATGTTAATCACAGGGGTACCCCAACGCATAGTGTTCCCTAGTGTATATAGGTGTTTTCACTGTATTCTAAGTGTCTTTTAGCATAGCACTGGCTCTAGGCCGGGTTAGTCAGAGTCAGTTACCACCAGTACCCATCATCAAAAAGTTGGGGGCACAGGAGGACTTTCTGCTCCTCTGTTGGTTCTTTCTGCACATCTCTCCGTCTTCCTGTACCTTTCTTCGTCTTTCTGGACTTCTGTTGCCTCTTTCTGCATTTGTCTTGCTTATTTCTGCGCTTTTCTTCCTCTTTCTTCACATGTCCTACCTTTGTAGGCATAGTTGGAAATTTGCATTTTAAAAACCTTTGAAATTCACTGAAAAAACCATAGGTTTCAGGGATGTTATAGTTAGAAATTTTCATTTAAAAAACCTTTGAAATTCACTGAAAAAACCATAGGTTTCAGGGACGTTATAGTTAGAAATTAGCCTTTAAAAAATCCTAGAAGTTCACTGAAAAAACCCATAGGTTTGAGGGACATTATAGTTGGTTGGAGATTTCACTCGTACAAAACCATAGAAATTCGGCCGTTATAATTAGTAGACCTAACTATAACTCCCGCCCCCGCAATGCACTGCACTGCTGATGACGTCCCATATTACATCACTCATGACATGCTCAGTGACATCACTGATGACATCACTGATGACATCTCAAATGACATCACTGATGACATCATCCACGTGATCATCTGATGCACCTCCTCATACGCTAATGAAACCTTTAATACACATACTGTAAAATACAGACCACCAATATCGAAACCATAGACAGACCAATAGCAGTTAGTATATACCTGCTCAGTGATTCATACATATACAAACACATCCACCCACTATCCCATACAGTCACTCATACACACAGTCATTTATCTATACAGCCACTGATATATCCACTCATACACCCATATAGACACTCACACACTGCCACTCACCCAAAGAGTTACTCATACACCTGGTCAGTCATGCAAAGAAACTCCCACACACCCATTTCCTTGCTCATACAGTCACACACAAACCACCGCACTTATTTATACAGATACTAACACATACTTACTCTCTTAAACAATCACTCATAGAAATACACACTCATCCATACAGATACTCTTGCAATCACTCACTCTCACATATTGTCATTTAAATACTCCAACACTCACATATACTGCTTTAAAACATATGTAGTTACTCACACATGCACCAAAGAGACATCCATTCACTCACCAACACACCCATACACACACTCACCCACCCATACAGCTGTTTCCATATGCACTCTTGAACCCATACACCCAGTGAAAGAACCACTCACATATCTATGCACAGAGTCACACACACCCCACCTCCCACCCACAAAGACACTCAGGCACCTATACAGATACTCAGACAACCAATAAATAACGCATATAGGCACTCATGTAGCTACTCACCAAGCCATGCAGCCACTTATACACCAACTAACAGACTAATAAAGACATTCACACAGTTTAGTCACTAACCCATGCATTCAGTAAGACACATGTAATCACTCACTTATACAGTCAGTCACGCACCTACTAAATCATCCATTCAGACACTGTTACACCCACTCATATTTCAATACACCTTGGAATATATATATAAAACATATTTTTATACTTTACAGAAACACACATTCACTGGATGATGTCATCAGTGATGTCATTTGAGATGTTATCAGTGATGTCAGCAGTGATGTCACTGAGCATGTCATGAGTGATGTGACGTCATCAGCAGTGCATTGGGTGGGCACGAGTTATAGTTAGGTCTACTAACTATAACGGATGAATTTCTATGGTTTTGTACGAATGAAATCTCCAACTAATGATAACGTCCCTGTTAGACCTGGCACCTTGGCGTGAGTTTCCCTTCCACTTTTTGCTGTTGTGCCTCCAATGTTTTGATGGTGTCTGCTACTCAGGGCACTGCGCCACGGCCAACCCGTGCCGCAGTGCAAGTGCTCCCTACTGTAAAATGTACATATGATTGATGTCCATGATTGGTTCATTGGATTTACTATTAGTCCCTAGTAAAGCGCACTAGGAGTGCCAGGGCTTGTGAATGCCAATACTGCTAGTGGGCCTGCAGCGCTGGTTGCGCCACCCACAGAAGCAGCCTTAAAATGTGTCTAGGGTCTGCCATTGCAGATCCTGCGTGCAGTCTGGTACTGTCACCCTGGCTGGGCAAGTGCACACACTTGCCAGCCCCTAAACCTTCCCTTAACCTTCATGTTAGTCACCCCTATAGTAGGCCTGAGGGCAGGGTGCATTGTAGTGTAAGGTAGAACATGCCCTGATGTGTGTGGCATGTTCTAATAGTGAATTACTACCAAATTCGTTTTTCACTATTGTAAGGCTACCTGTTCCCTTCTAGGCCAGATGAGCTGCTGGAATTATTACACTCTATAATCCCAGCAGGCTCAGGGAACATGGTAGAAATTCGTGTTTAGTATGCCTGAACTCAGAATAATAAAATACTTCTTTTAGTAAAGTTTATTTTAATATCCTGTGTTTGCAAATGCTACTTTTAGAAAGTTAGCATTTGCTTGCCTAACCATTTCAGCCCGCCTCTGCTTGGATGTGGATCTGACTGTCTGGTGTGTGTGAGTGACAGGGCTGGGAGTTGACAGGTAGTGATTAGCAGGAGGACCCCTTAATGGGTGGTGGGAGTTTCCCCTGAATGATGCATCAGGCTGTGCCCCTGCCACCACAATGCTGGCTCCGCCCTCCTGGGGAGCGACTGATGACTCAGCCTGCACCTGGCCCAGGAAGGACCGAAGCTGGTAAACAAAGTGCTCAGGCCACTCCTGCCCTCTCAATGCCGGCTCCGCCCCCCTGGGGAGCGGCTGATGTGCCTGCCCTCACACTGAATGCAGAAGTCACAAGTACCCACAACAAGTACTCAGAGACTGGAGCAGTTATGCAGAGGCCCCCCTGGCTTGCTAGAACAAAAGAAACTGGGTATAAAAGTAGGAGCCCTGCTCCTTGTAAATTAGATCCTGTTTGCGCTACAAGAGAAACTCTGCCCGAAGAGAAGGACCTGGAAGGACTACAAGGAGGAGCGCTGACTCTGGCCTGTGTCTGGTGCCTTGCTGCCAAAGGAGAGGAAGAGAAAAAGACTACAAGAGACTTTTACTTTATTTTGAAACTTTGTGCCAAACTCTGCTAAAAGATCTCCAAGGGCTTGCTGCTGAACTTGCCCCCTGACCAGCGCTCCAGGAACAGTGAGCGCTAACCCCTGACCAAAGCATCTGCTGTGTGTGCTGCTTATCGCTGCAGCGCTGTCTGAGGAAGACAAGAGCATCAAGCCCCCCTGCACACCGTGACCGTGGGTGAGCAGATCGCCATAGCAACGTGAAGCCCAGCCGCCGCTGGCCCGAACACCGTGACGGCATCTGCCCCTGACCCCACGAGAGCAAAGTAACGGAGGACCCGTCCGGTCCAAGCACCGGAGTCTACTGGGCACAAGCGCCGTGGATTCCCCCGCAAAGACGGACTGCCGCCTTGTCATCTCCCTCGCTAATCAGCGTCTGGCCGGCTGCCCCGCTGAAGGGACATCACCGCGATCGGCACTTTGGCTGGGTACGTCCCGCACTTGGGGACCGTACTGCCACTGCGCCACACCCAGCCGCCGCCGTCAGGACGGACGAGAAGACTGAGTAAAAGGACCTGAGCCCCATCGAGCACCGCCGCCCTGGGTGACCCGTGACCTGCTGCCTCGAGCCGCAGCTCGCACCGCCCGTCAAGGAAGCAACGCGACGTGGGACAGCTCCCCCTTCAGCCGCCCTCTCCGAGGATCACCACGAGAAGTGAAAGGTACTGTCTTTGCCCCTCCGCGGCGCGAGCGTCCTGCAATCTGAGCTCGCACCGCGCGGTCTGACCTCAGGCACCCCGGGAGCCTCACCGCTGCTGTTTGCTTGGCAGCGCGAGCCGCCCCAGAGTCAGAGGCGCGCTCTGCTCTTGGCCCCCGAGGCCCCGCCTGACGCTCTCCGAGGCCCGCGGCCCCCTCTCCCCGAGTCGAGCCCCGAAGGGTGACTCATTTCAAGAGAGGAGACAGCGGGAAGCGCCTTGAAGCGCTACAAGACCCTGGAACCTTTTTAAAGCTGGGCAGAAGGCCCAAGAGACCGCATTTATTCAAGAACTGTGCCTTTTTCATAAAGAGTAACTGGAACCTGCATTTGAAGTAACCAAGACTGTATTTACAAGCCTGCTTGAGATTTATATAAAGAACATATATTTTTACAAATACAGTTTGGTGTCATTGTGTGATGGGTTGGTTGTGATGGTGTGATATTGCAAATGTTTAACCCTACATGCCCCAGAGATTAGCCTAAGACTGCTTAAGCCACACTACCTAGAGGGTAAGCAGAGGTTGTCTTGAAGGTAACCCTCAGCCCTGACGAGGAAGAGAGAGGCCCTGCTTGTCGCCAGTGTTGCACTGCGCCAACCAGAGACTCCCCCTTCCTACATTGGACGCAGCGGTGAGGATTCGCGAATTTACATTTGCAGTGTTTTACCTTAGCTACTGACCATTGCATAGTGATTACAGTCCAGTAACTTAGCCACAGACTTTTGGATTTTTAATTTTGCTAAAAGAAGAAGATCCCTAGTGTTGCAAGCATGCCTGGTGCAGACAGCGTTGATGGGGCGGAATCCCTGACCTCTGAGGTGTTGGAGGTAGAATGGGACCCATCAAAGTTGGATGACTACAAGAGGAAAGAACTGTGGAGCTTTATAAAGAAGTTCAAGGTTCCCCATGCAGGGTGCAGGAACAAGGATGATTTCTACCGGGCCCTGAAAGCCTGGAGTGAATCAAGGGATGCGCCTGTGGATCCTGTGATACCTGAGCGACCAGACAGCGTCCACAGCTTTGGCAGAGGCCTGTCGCCAGAGGAGCTGGCAGACAGACAGGCAACCAGGGATCATGAGATCAAGATGGCAGAATTGAATTTGAAGGGCCAAATGGAGCTTGAAAGCAAAAAAATGGCTCTGGAAGAAAGAAAACTCCAGTTTGAGTTTGATGTGAAAATGAGGGAGATGAGTCTAAAGGAGAAAGCCTTGGATCGTCCTCCCTCTGGTGGCAGCACAACGCCGGTGCAGGTAGAGTCAAGAGTGCACATCCCCAAAGATGTAGTTAAAGAGTTCTTTAAGGGGGATGACATAGGACAGTGGTTTAGGGCATATGAGGTAGCCATGCTTTCCCACCGGGTCCCTGAGAAGGATTGGGGAGCGGGGTTATGGGGAAGGTTCCTTAGCGAAGGAAGGGACACCCTGCTAGATTTGCCCACTGAAGACCAGAGATCCTATCCCCATATGAAAGAAGCTTTAATGACCAGGTATGGGCTTACCCCTGAAATGTATAGGCAGAAGTTTAGGGGGTGTAATAAGCGGCCTGGGAATACGTATGTGGAGTTTGTGACTTTTTTTTGCAGAGCACTGGATGGTTGGGTGAAGGGTAACAAAGTGAATGATTTTCAAGGTCTCTTTGATTTAATTGCATGGGAGCACTTGTCTGATCAATGTTTTCCTGAGTTACGCCAGCACCTGATTGATAGCAAGTTGTCCAACCCGAGGAAACTTGCTGAGGAGGCGGACCGCTGGCTCAGCACCAGGGTCCACAAGGGTCCAGTGGGAGACTCCGCCAAGGGTGGGCAGGGTCCCCAGCAGAAGAGTGGGGGGGACAAGGGAAAACAGAAAGGGTTCCAAAAAGGCCCCCAAAGTAATCCCCAAGGGGACCAGCAGAAAGGTTCTCAGCCTCCCCCACCCCCTAAGCAGAATGGGGCCCCGACAGGTCGACCTGTTCCAAAGGGGCCCTTCAATTGTTACAAATGTGGTGACCCGGGGCACATAGCCAGTGACCCCAAGTGTCGCCTGTTTGGAAAACCAGCACCCACTGGTGCTCCGCCCCGACAAGTGACCAGTGTTCACTTAGGAGAAGAAGTGATGGTCCCGGGGGGTGGAGATCCTGTTCAGATGACCCTAGTCTCACTAGGAGACAGTGAGATGGTCCCTGCAAGCTACCTGCCCTCTAACACTAAAAAATATGGGCAGGTGGTTACCATCAATGGTAAGAAAGCTGAGGCTCTTAGAGACACAGGAGCCAGTGTGACTGCAGTGAGGCATCACCTGGTGTCTCAGGAGCAGGTTGTACCCCATGCCTACTGTAGGGTTGTCAACGCTGACAATTCAGAGAGTCAGTGTCCGATGGCTCAAGTTCCCTTCGAGTGGGGGGGGGTCTCTGGTACTCTGCAGGTCTGTGTGAGGAAAGCCATGCCTGTTGACTGTTTGCTAGGGAATGACTTGGAGGACTCCCCTTGGGAAAAGGTGGAGAAAACGACTCACCTGAAGATGGTGGGTCTACCTGACTGGGCGTGCGTGACCACCCGGTCAATGGCAGCCAGTAGGGGTGATCAAGAGATCCTGGGGCCTGACGGAGAGGCCCAGGAACCGGCCTTAGGGAGAAGGCGCAGGGTGCGCGGGAAACCGGCCCCTGAAGTTCCCACGGTCCAGGAGGAAGCAGACCTTGAGGGGGATGCCCTGGAGCCTACTGGGGAACAGATTGCCGAACTGGGGGACCTGCCTGAGCTGACCCATTGGCAGCAAGAAGGAGGCCCCTCCAGGGAGGAATTCTGCAGGGAGCAGAAAGAATGCCCTTCTCTCGTGGGTATGCGGCAGCAGGCTGCAGACCAGGCCAATGGTGTTCAGGCCAAAACACATTATGTGTACTGGGAGAATGACCTCCTGTACTCAGAGCCTAAGGCTGCTGAACCTGGGTCAGCCCGTGTGCTGGTGGTACCCCAGAAGTTCAGAGCCTTCCTACTGGGACTAGCTCATGATGTGCCTTTAGCAGGACATTTGGGGATGGACAAGACCTATGACAGGCTTGTCACCCACTTCTACTGGCCCCAAATGCACAAGAGCTCAGATGCTCATTGTAGGACCTGTCCAACTTGCCAGGCAAGTGGGAAGAGCGGAGGGAAGAACAAGGCTCCCCTCCAACCCTTCCCTGTGGTCAGTACGCCATTCCAACGAGTGGGTATTGATATTGTTGGGCCTCTGGACCCCAAGACAGCCATGGGCAACAGGTTCATCCTGGTCTTGGTGGATCATGCCACCCGGTACCCTGAAGCCATCCCTCTGAGGACAGTGACGGCCCCCGTGGTGGGGCGTGCACTGATGGGAATTTTCTCCAGAGTGGGATTCCCTCTAGAGGTGGTGAGCGACAGGGGGACCAACTTTATATCCAAGTATATGAAGTCCCTTTGGCAAGAGTGTGGTGTAACCTACAAGTTTACCACACCTTACCATCCACAAGGAAATGGGTTGGTTGAAAGATTTAACCGAACCCTGAAGGGCAGGATCATGGGCCTGGAAGGTCCAATGAGGCGTAAGTGGGACGTCCTCTTACCATGCCTGCTCTTTGCATACCGCGAGGTGCCACAGAAGTCTCTAGGGTTCAGCCCCTTTGAGCTGCTGTATGGTCACCCCGTGAGAGGACCACTGAGTTTGGTAAAGGAAGGCTGGGAGCAATCTCCCAGGAAACCTCCCCAGAATGTATATAGCTACATGCTGGCCTTCAGAAACCAAACCAGGCGCTTCAGACAACTTGCTGAGGCAAATCTGGAAGCAAGCCAGGAGGAGATGAAGCGGTGGTACGACCAGAATGCCACTCTGGTAGAGCTTCAGCCTGGACAGGAGGTGTATGTCTTGGCCCCAGTGGAACCCTGTGCACTTCAGGATAAGTGGACAGGCCCATTTGAGGTTGTGGAGCGCAAGAGCTCAGTGACATACTTGGTGGACATGAAGACGCCCAGGAATCCTTTAAGGGTCTTACATGTCAACCGCCTCAAGCCCCACTTGAAAAGGTCCGAAGTGGGCATGCTGTTGGCCACTGATGATGGAATAGAAGAGGAGTCTGAGCCTCTTCCTGACCTCTTAGTGGCCTGTGAGAAAGATGGGTCAGTGGATGGAGTTAACCTCTCACCCACCCTGACCCCTGAGCAACAGGAAGACTGCCGCCAGTTGCTGGGGCAGTTTCCAGACCTGTTCTCCCTGGTTCCTAGTGTCACAGATTGGTGCGTCCATGATGTGGACACAGGGGACAGCTTACCTGTGAAGCACAAGGCTTACAGGGTAACTGACAGGGTACGGGCCTGCATCAAGGAGGAGGTCTCCAAGATGCTTGCTCTTAGGGTGGTTGAGTCTTCCAGCAGTCCTTGGTCCAGCCCCGTGGTCTTGGTCCCAAAGGCTGCTGCGCCGGGAGCCACACCTGAACTCCGGTTCTGTGTGGACTACAGAGGACTCAATTCAGTCACCAAGACTGACGCGCACCCTATCCCCAGAGCTGATGAGCTCATTGATCGGCTAGGGGCTGCCCGGTACCTCAGCACGTTTGATTTAACGTCTGGGTACTGGCAGATCGCCTTGACCGATGGGGCAAAGGAGAGGTCAGCATTCTCCACACCAGATGGGCATTTCCAGTTCCGGGTTATGCCATTTGGGATGAAGAATGCCCCTGCCACCTTTCAGAGGTTGGTCAACCAGGTGTTGGTTGGGCTGGATGAGTTCAGTGCCGCCTACCTGGATGACATCGCAGTGTTCAGTGGCACCTGGCCAGAACACCTGCGGCACCTCTGGGAAGTGTTGATGGCGCTGCGCAAGGCAGGCCTCACAATCAAGGCGAGCAAGTGCCAGATTGGGCAGGGTTCAGTGGTGTACTTGGGACACCAAGTGGGGAGTGGCAAGGTAGCCCCCTTGCAACCCAAAATTGAGACCATCCTGGCTTGGGAACCCCCCAAGACCCAGACTGCAGTGAGAGCCTTCCTGGGGCTCACTGGGTATTACAGGAGGTTTGTCAAGGGCTATGGCACTATTGTGACCCCCTTGACAGAACTGACTTCTAAGAAGCAGCCCAGGAATGTGATTTGGACTGACACCTGTCAGAAGGCTTTTGACACCCTGAAGACTGCCATGTGCACGGCGCCCGTGCTCCTGGCTCCTGATTTCTCCAAGGAATTCATAGTGCAAACAGACGCTTCAGAGCATGGTGTAGGGGCTGTTCTCTCACAGATGACTGAGGAGGGCTGGGACCAACCCGTAGCCTTCATCAGTAGGAGGTTACTTCCACGGGAAAGTAGGTGGAGTGCAATAGAGCGAGAAGCATTTGCTGTGGTCTGGGCGCTGAAGAAGCTAAGACCCTACTTGTTTGGGTCTCACTTCCGGGTTCAGACGGACCACAGGCCCCTCAGATGGTTGATGCAAATGAGGGGTGAGAACCCAAAACTGTTGAGGTGGTCCATCTCCCTACAGGGTATGGACTTCACGGTGGAACACCGCCCTGGCACAGATCACGCCAACGCTGATGGTCTGTCCAGATTTTTCCGCCTTAGTGATGAGGAACTCCCTGGGGAAGGGTAGTTCTCCCCACATTTCAGCTGGAGGGGACACGTGTTAGACCTGGCACCTTGGCGTGAGTTTCCCTTCCACTTTTTGCTGTTGTGCCTCCAATGTTTTGATGGTGTCTGCTACTCAGGGCACTGCGCCACGGCCAACCCGTGCCGCAGTGCAAGTGCTCCCTACTGTAAAATGTACATATGATTGATGTCCATGATTGGTTCATTGGATTTACTATTAGTCCCTAGTAAAGCGCACTAGGAGTGCCAGGGCTTGTGAATGCCAATACTGCTAGTGGGCCTGCAGCGCTGGTTGCGCCACCCACAGAAGCAGCCTTAAAATGTGTCTAGGGTCTGCCATTGCAGATCCTGCGTGCAGTCTGGTACTGTCACCCTGGCTGGGCAAGTGCACACACTTGCCAGCCCCTAAACCTTCCCTTAACCTTCATGTTAGTCACCCCTATAGTAGGCCTGAGGGCAGGGTGCATTGTAGTGTAAGGTAGAACATGCCCTGATGTGTGTGGCATGTTCTAATAGTGAATTACTACCAAATTCGTTTTTCACTATTGTAAGGCTACCTGTTCCCTTCTAGGCCAGATGAGCTGCTGGAATTATTACACTCTATAATCCCAGCAGGCTCAGGGAACATGGTAGAAATTCGTGTTTAGTATGCCTGAACTCAGAATAATAAAATACTTCTTTTAGTAAAGTTTATTTTAATATCCTGTGTTTGCAAATGCTACTTTTAGAAAGTTAGCATTTGCTTGCCTAACCATTTCAGCCCGCCTCTGCTTGGATGTGGATCTGACTGTCTGGTGTGTGTGAGTGACAGGGCTGGGAGTTGACAGGTAGTGATTAGCAGGAGGACCCCTTAATGGGTGGTGGGAGTTTCCCCTGAATGATGCATCAGGCTGTGCCCCTGCCACCACAATGCTGGCTCCGCCCTCCTGGGGAGCGACTGATGACTCAGCCTGCACCTGGCCCAGGAAGGACCGAAGCTGGTAAACAAAGTGCTCAGGCCACTCCTGCCCTCTCAATGCCGGCTCCGCCCCCCTGGGGAGCGGCTGATGTGCCTGCCCTCACACTGAATGCAGAAGTCACAAGTACCCACAACAAGTACTCAGAGACTGGAGCAGTTATGCAGAGGCCCCCCTGGCTTGCTAGAACAAAAGAAACTGGGTATAAAAGTAGGAGCCCTGCTCCTTGTAAATTAGATCCTGTTTGCGCTACAAGAGAAACTCTGCCCGAAGAGAAGGACCTGGAAGGACTACAAGGAGGAGCGCTGACTCTGGCCTGTGTCTGGTGCCTTGCTGCCAAAGGAGAGGAAGAGAAAAAGACTACAAGAGACTTTTACTTTATTTTGAAACTTTGTGCCAAACTCTGCTAAAAGATCTCCAAGGGCTTGCTGCTGAACTTGCCCCCTGACCAGCGCTCCAGGAACAGTGAGCGCTAACCCCTGACCAAAGCATCTGCTGTGTGTGCTGCTTATCGCTGCAGCGCTGTCTGAGGAAGACAAGAGCATCAAGCCCCCCTGCACACCGTGACCGTGGGTGAGCAGATCGCCATAGCAACGTGAAGCCCAGCCGCCGCTGGCCCGAACACCGTGACGGCATCTGCCCCTGACCCCACGAGAGCAAAGTAACGGAGGACCCGTCCGGTCCAAGCACCGGAGTCTACTGGGCACAAGCGCCGTGGATTCCCCCGCAAAGACGGACTGCCGCCTTGTCATCTCCCTCGCTAATCAGCGTCTGGCCGGCTGCCCCGCTGAAGGGACATCACCGCGATCGGCACTTTGGCTGGGTACGTCCCGCACTTGGGGACCGTACTGCCACTGCGCCACACCCAGCCGCCGCCGTCAGGACGGACGAGAAGACTGAGTAAAAGGACCTGAGCCCCATCGAGCACCGCCGCCCTGGGTGACCCGTGACCTGCTGCCTCGAGCCGCAGCTCGCACCGCCCGTCAAGGAAGCAACGCGACGTGGGACAGCTCCCCCTTCAGCCGCCCTCTCCGAGGATCACCACGAGAAGTGAAAGGTACTGTCTTTGCCCCTCCGCGGCGCGAGCGTCCTGCAATCTGAGCTCGCACCGCGCGGTCTGACCTCAGGCACCCCGGGAGCCTCACCGCTGCTGTTTGCTTGGCAGCGCGAGCCGCCCCAGAGTCAGAGGCGCGCTCTGCTCTTGGCCCCCGAGGCCCCGCCTGACGCTCTCCGAGGCCCGCGGCCCCCTCTCCCCGAGTCGAGCCCCGAAGGGTGACTCATTTCAAGAGAGGAGACAGCGGGAAGCGCCTTGAAGCGCTACAAGACCCTGGAACCTTTTTAAAGCTGGGCAGAAGGCCCAAGAGACCGCATTTATTCAAGAACTGTGCCTTTTTCATAAAGAGTAACTGGAACCTGCATTTGAAGTAACCAAGACTGTATTTACAAGCCTGCTTGAGATTTATATAAAGAACATATATTTTTACAAATACAGTTTGGTGTCATTGTGTGATGGGTTGGTTGTGATGGTGTGATATTGCAAATGTTTAACCCTACATGCCCCAGAGATTAGCCTAAGACTGCTTAAGCCACACTACCTAGAGGGTAAGCAGAGGTTGTCTTGAAGGTAACCCTCAGCCCTGACGAGGAAGAGAGAGGCCCTGCTTGTCGCCAGTGTTGCACTGCGCCAACCAGAGACTCCCCCTTCCTACAGTCCCTGAAACCTATGTTTTTTCATTGAATTTCTAAGGTTTTTTAAATGCTAATTTTTAACTATAACGTCCCTAAAACCTATGGTTTTCTCATTGAATTTCAAAGGTTTTTTAAATGAACATTTCTAACTATAATGTCCCTGAAAGCTATGTTTTTTACAGTGAATATATATATATATATATATATATATATATATATATATATATATATATATATATATATATATATATATATATATATATATATATATATGAAAACTCAGCTCCTCCTCGGCTCTCACAGCGTTTCAAGCCGCAGCAGCGCACGCTTGCAGACGAGGGAGACGGACCACAAAAGTCAGCAAAGATGGAATTTTATTTGCAACCTCTACAGAGACCAGCAGCTACGCGTTTCAGGCGGGTTGCCCTTGATCACGCTGCAACAGTGCAATAAACGAAATGCTTTTTTATACATATGCAGTGCTAAGTAAACACCCTCTAGTGGTGACATCATGTATCACGTGTTAAAACAAAAAGTGAAGAAATACTATCACTAGGCGTGTTGCGACTAAGATTGCACAATAAAGTTACCGGATAAATCCATACATGTTGAAACAATTCCCCATATAAAAAAGGGAAAATTTACTGCGAGTGATAAAATCCATTGAAAGTTAAAATAATAGATACACATACCAGCTAAGCAAGAAATCATTGTATAAATACATATTAATAATCTTGTTCGAAGAGTAACAAAGGAAAGAAACTTATTAAACCTCATGAGTTTCATGTGCAAAACTAGAATTCAGCAGCCATGGATAATAAAGTGCTAACGATAGTGCAAATGTGTGTACACGAAGTGAACAACAAGAACAGTGTGCAACATAATTGACATCTAAGAGATAAAATCATTATTATATACAATACTACTCAGATCCCTGAGATAAAGTGCATATATTTACTTAATGACATAATATATCTTTTAAAAACAATCGATAAAAGATGGTAGCAAAAATTTCATAATAAAATTATTTTTGATATAAATACAAACCCTACACCTAATACAAAAGTAGTATCAAAAAGATTACAAAAGTACAAAAATACAAAAACATCTAATAATAAATTCATTCAGGGTTTCTTAAATATCCTAACAAAACAAATGGTCAGAAATGTCATCCTATATACACATATATAAAATATATGCACATAAATATCAGGAAATAAATAAGGACCTATATGCAAAACAATGTTTTAGGAATAGAACAACAATACAACAGCTGATCGATGTACAGGAAAGTACAGTATACGGAAGACAGGAACAATAAAATTAGAAGCCAGGAACACTGACTCAACCTCGAAACAGGGAACCTAACTAAGAGGGAGCTGAGAGATAGAAAAAAGTGAACCCAAGCTAGCTACTTATGCATGCCGCTGTAATATAAACATTATAAAAAGTGGTGCATCTCCTCAATGTTATTTAAACCATTTGGCCAGCGACTGGCAAATTCTAATATCATTTTAGTTTCAAGCTGTCTTAATAGTAACTCCCGGTCCCCCTCCTCATTTGAGATGGGGAATGGCCCCAAATACAAAATATCTCAAACAAGACAAATCATTATTGTGGACTCTTTTAAAGTGGCCATCTTACATAATGATCCGGGTACGCCGGATCATTATGTAAGATGGCAAGAAGATGCTGCAATATCCTGACGTGCACCTGGAGCTTCGTACTACCCACATATATATATATATATATATGTGTGTGTAGGCGGTGGTGTAGGGCATCCGATAATAAAATTTAAATGCACCGATACCTGGGTCTGCCTTCGTCCTTCCAGGGGATTGTGGTGGCGAAGTACTGTGGATATATATATATATAATCTTTCCTCGTGAAAAAGCGGCGTGCAGCCGCGAAACGCGTCGAGGTGTATGCTGATTGCGAGCTGTTTATATAAATGAAAATTTAAACGACCTAACTGTGTGGGAGTCGTACTTTGATACCGGGAGTGCGGGAGAATCTCTGCTTTGCAGAAACCGATGGAATTTTGAGCAGCGGGGCCCTGCTGCAATCTCCAACGCACCGCCGAGAGAAGCGCTCGGAAGCCTCCGCCCGGGCCAATAGAGTGGATATATATATATATATATATATATATATATATATATATATATTCCAAAGAAAATAGCTCCTTCCAATTGCGTTGGCCCCGTGGGAGGCGGCGCACAGGCCGGTGGAGCACGTCGGTAATCAAATCGCAGAGATTTCCTACCAATAAGTGCGCTCTCAATTATAAAAGCATCCACCAGGCTTCACTAGTACAAGGGTGTTTATTTAGTTACAACATGTTTTGGCTTACTCGGAAACTCGTGAACAAGGCTAAGCCGAAACATGTTATAACTAAATAAACACCCTTGGACTAGTGAAGCCTGGTGGATGCTTTTATTATTGAGAGCGCACTTATTGGAAGGAAATGTGTGCTATATATATATATATATATATATTGATATATATATTTATATATATGTATTATACAATATATATATAGAGTGGGTGTATGTATATATATATATTCATACACACATATACAAGTATAAATATATATATATATTCGCTGAAAAAATAAAAGTAAATGGAGGGACATTATACTTAGGTGAATATGTCAGTTAAAGCATACCGTTTTAGACCAACAAAACCACTGAAATACACCAGTTATAATTACCATCAGTAACTATAACTCGTGGCCTAAAGTAACTATAACTCGTGACCACGCCATGGGCAGTTTGGTCAGGAATGATTTCCTTTCAGATGTTGCAGAGATTTTATTAATGGTGTCATAAAACATGTCATAATTGGTGTAATATATGAGGTAATTAGCAGTGCATAAGAAGTCTCAAGTTATACTTACTTTAGGGAATGAGTAATAGTTACTTCAGATAGCTATAGCTGGTGAATTGCAGTGGTTTTTGTTGGTTCAAAAAGGTATGATTTAACTGACATTTTCACCTAATTATAACATAACTTTTACCTTTGTTTTTTTCAGTGAATATCAAAGTTTTTTTAATGTAATGTAAGATATTATTACAATTTCAGACTATAAAATCAGATTAACCTTTGTTTTTTCAGTGAATTTTTGTTTAAACTGAAGTAAGATGTCCATTGCTGTGTGACTTCAGGCCAGGCCCTGCACCCAGACCCTCACAGGCCCCATCTGCTCTGCTGCGCACGGCCTTTGGAGTTGGGAACAGAGCCTGGAATGCCACCAGTCCCTACGACCTACCACCCTCAGACACCCACCACTGCAGCTGGTTGGGCCAGGCCCTGTACCCAACCAGCTGCAGCTCCGCATGGCTGACTTCGCCATGTAACAATATAAGGGTTTTCCTTTTAAGTAAGGCAGACCTACTAGCTTTGGCAATGCACCGTGCCTACGTTTTTTTTCAAGAGGTCCTCACATCAACATATATGAAGCTAATTTATTAGCTTTATCCAAAAGTCACCAATAAGTATAATCAAATGTACATTTCATAAATATACAATTGAATTATTAAAAGTGTAATAATAGGGACTACCACAAAATATTTTCAATAAAGCATAATTAAAAAAAAAAAAAAAAGCTTTGAGTCCTTTTACAACACTTTTCAGGTCACAAAACCACCCAAAGAATTAACCACTAGGGGTTTTTGCACTCCAACTGAAAAGCATGTAGTTCCAGATCAGCGTGCTTAAAACAAAATATGATAATTAAGCTCTCCTGGGGTCATGGATTTAATGGCCCTGGACACTTGCTGTGTTTGTTATTTTTTAATGCTGCTGGGGGGGGGGCGCTGCACAACATTAAACAAAGTAGTTGGTGGTGTCCCTGCCCCTTCTATTGGCATAACCAGCATCACAAAATGTTTAAAGATAAACCTTGGTAGGGAGTTATGGGGTGCTACCCAACTGAAGCAGGGAATATGAAATGAGCAGCTACTCTACTCATTTCAGATTCACTGTGTTTGTTTAGTTGTATTTTATTTGGGGAGGGGGCGTACACCCCCCTTTCTCAGCCACAAAAAGACCCTCTGCTGACATTTACTTTTGGGGAAAGGGGTGTGCGCCTCTCCGTCCCATTCCGAGCCATCTAGAGGCCCCAGGGACCACATGCCAGATTACTTTTTTAAAGGAAGGGCATGGGCCCCCGCCTCAAGCCACTTTAGGTACTTGGGACCCAATCCCCTAGGGCAGATGCTTTTTTTGATCTTCTGAATGTCACAGCTGCAGCAAACATCTCACAGCCGCCACTTTTCCTCAGTGATGCTGAAGAACCCCTGCTACTTTGGAAAGAGGGAATTAAGGTTTTCGAATCCTAGCTCATTGCAATCGGTAGGGAACATTTTCAATCTTCACAATGTAGGTATTGAAGCTAGAAATTTTATGAAACATTGATCTAGCTATTGAAGTGCCAGAAGGCGGTGAACCCCCAATAGATCTTTTCTAATCAACAGTGGAAAAATTATTTCACTTTAGAGATAAAGTAAACATAGTTTTGGAGAGACATACATTTTTGACAGGCGCAAGTAAAAAACTAAAAAAGTGTCAAGTTACACAGCCTTGATACGAAGGTTATTGAATATGTGTGAATGTGTAACCTTGTGTGAACTCTTACTAATGAGATCAGTTACTATGTTGTACTAAATACCTACACATTCAGGAAAACCAGCTAGCACATAATCCTGACTTAAAGGAGGACAGTAAGGGTTATCTATGGTCCCTCTGGTGAAGGCTCCCCACATATTAAGTCTACCCGGGGTGTCAGGCAGGGATGCCTCTTGCCCCCATATCTTTTCTTGCTATACATAAATGGGATAAATTACTTTTTGACGGAGAATGGAAAGGATGTGCCGCAAATGGGGAATAAGCCGGTTCCCATTTTGCTGTACGCGGACAACGCTGTACTGATCGCCAGTACAGCAAATGGGCTCCGAGTCCTGACGCTATTAGATGTATTCCTGGTATTCATGAAGGAGTTGGATCTCCAAGTTAACTTTTCAAAGTCCTGTATCAGGACTTGCCGTCGTCCGAGCACTAAGTCTAAAAGTTTTCGAATGGGTGACCACATTTCAGTGAAAGTAAAAATTCTTAACTATTTGGGATTTTTTTTTAACCAAACACTTATCTGGGCTGTCCTTTCAATAGTTAGACTCTAGTCATTTTATAGGAATTTACAAGCTATCTTTAGATTTGCTCGTGAACTGCAACATAAGCAATTAAACAAAATGTTGAGCCTTTACAAGAGTAAATGCAGGGCATTCTGATTGGCGCCACCTCACAGGGTGCTGACTTTAGGGGCTGGCGGGGATGGGGGGGCGGAGGGTGGTGCCGTGTTTTCAAGTACAATATGTTTTTAAAACGCACCTGCTGCCCCTGTTCCTTGCCTCCAGCAATCTTCAGAGGAACCATAAAAATGAACTCTAGTGATTGATGGACCTGCTGCAAGGAAATCGGAGTGTTGTTTAGTGGAAGCTTTGACTTATCATAAAATAGGAGGTTAAGATGCCTGCTGCGAAGCACCCATGCAGTTCACAAAGTGCATACAATGTAAACACGTCAGTGCGTTACAGCTTCTGTCACAGAGACCCTTTTGTTACTTGCAGTTCATACATTTTAATCCTCATATAGAACAGTGAGTTATAAATGGTTATCAAAGAGCTACATGCAGACTGCAAGGTATAGATTAGAGCGTTATGATTTTTACCCACAGTCTTTCATTATCCTAATGTTGCAAAAAGGGTTCACTTGGGTAGAAATCAGTTCATATTAGTAAAGCCAACCCCCAACCATGGTGTTACATTTTAAATTCTGAGTTTGTGCTTCTCCAGACCAAGCACTCTTAAAAGATACCATTTACCAGTAGGGATGACTTGTGGCTCCTACACCTTGTAGTCCTCTCTCTGATGCAACATTTCCTATATAATGATTTACATACTTATGATTTTATGTCTCAGTTTAATGAGTATGTGATGTAAAGTGCTCTGATACCTTACACTGGTATGAGTGGCTTAATAAAACAAAAGAAATACATGAGAGAGAGTGGTAATGGAGACTTGAAGGGCACTGTTGAAGGGTGGTCGTGAGGGAATCCGTGGAGAAGGAGGTCATTAGAGGGCACCAACAAACATTGTTGCACCGGGCGCCACAAGTGCTAAAGCCGGCCAAGAGTAAATACATCTCAGCTGGAATCTATGGTGCCAGACTGTGGGACTACAACAAAGCCGCGACTCTCCAAAGAGCAGAAAATATAGCCTTAGTTGTAGAGTACTGTCAGTCCCGGTTAGCACAGCCACTTTAGTATGCCATGAAGAATTGGGGTTAACATCCATGGTCGTCCTGATTGGCTTGGCGCCACTATTGCTCTTGCTCTGGATCAAAATTTGGGGCACACCTGACACTGCAGTAACTAGAAGCTGGAGTGCCAACTGCCTGTTATTAGACAAGGTAAGTAAGATTCCATGGTAATCCCACACTAAAAATACTTTAAACACATTAGATCTCATAGATCTACAAGAAATCCACTCAATTATTAGGCATAGACTCAAACTGTGTGTTAAATAGCGCCATTTGGACTACTGCATAAACATATCACTAGAATCTGCCCATGACAAAACCTCCATTGTCAGGTATGCCTCGATATCTACAACACATAGCATGGAGTCATACCTAGGCTGGATAGAGAATCCAACCCTTGGGTACTGTCTAACAATTCTCTGGCTTGAAACATTGCACTTTAAATTTGCTTTCGCCACAGCAGGTGTTTGGAGTAGGGATCTCCCACCTTGTAGGTGTGACGACACTTCAATACAGAGCACTAGTCACTTTATCTTATTCTGCACTTTATACATGGAGACGAGACGCTCCATTTTGGTCCCACTTCTTAGTAAATCAAATCTGAGATTCCATACAGAAGGGCTAATATATTTGCAATCTCTAGGCTCGCAGGAGTTGTGCCATACTGTATTACATTTTGTTAATTTTGCTTTTTATATTTGGGATGGATATGAAACCTAATGTACTGTTCTCCGAGGTCGGCCCTCAATTTTGTCATGTATCTCTTTAATATGCGTAAGACACTTTTACAATTATTTGTCGCTGGATTTTCTTTTTTTTTTAAAAATGGATTGTATATTTTTTATCTCCGTGTTATACTTTTATGGCCTTTAGCCAAATAAAGTTTTATTTGATTTGATTTGACTTAAAGGAGACTACTGATATCAGTAACAATATTTAATACATGGAGGACTGCGTTATAGTCATCAAAACTCCCAAGGACCAAATCTGCATGGTGAAGAATCAGAAAGACGTCCCTTTCGCAAAATTTGAGAAACCCAATCTAAACTTTTTGTGAGGGTGCTTCTGTTAAATGTTACCAATGTGAGAACGCTGGTCATCTTGCTAACAATTCGTCATGGTCTGTCCAAAGTGCCCTAAGCAGGAAATGTGGGAAAAGAAGATATTTCTTCAGAGTATTTAGAGATTACAACATTAAGACTGTAAATATGATTTATTAGAGGGAGAAACCAAGAGTGTTGAATTTGAAATTAACACAAGGTAATCTATGTATGGTTACGTTCTTGTGGCAGCTTATAGATGAGGAGGTTGTACAAGATTTTTCTGGATCTTGTTCCACTTTCACCTTGATTGACAGTGAATTATTCTTGAAAAAACTTTGCAAGAATAACAATGTTCTAGAGAAGAAGCAGACATCAATCCTGGTGGTTATAATAAAGATCCCATTCTGTTAGAAGGGATTGTCCACATGGAAATGGTCTTCAAGGGAAGGACAATCGTAGGTCAGATGTATATTGCGCAAAAAAGGATTGAATCGGTGTGCAACATGGTCCATCCTATTTCCCGCTCAATGAAAGAAACTCTCAAGAAAGAATTAGACAGGTTTTAAATGTTATTGAACCTATTGAGGGTTCTCTTTGGTTTGCTTCGATAGTCATTAAGTCCAAAACAGAAGAAATTGTCATATGCTTCTATGTAAATTTAAAGGATCCTTTTTCCAACATATGGGCAGATCATCACCCACTTCCTAGAATAAACAGGATGCTAAGTGTTGAAGGTGAGGTAAGTTATTATTCAACATTAGATCTGTCAGCAGCATACTGCAAGGTAGAACCACATCTGATTCTTGTGTTCTCACTTAATATCACCGGCTGAGTTTTGGAGTGTATTCACTTTTGCCGCATGCCATTCGGGTAAGCTTTGACAACAGCTGCCTTTAACTGCATTACGCAGCAGGTATTAGGAAAAATGCAAAGTCTGTTCACACTATAGGTAGAGTAAGATGGTTAGCATCATTGAGCAGAAGGTCAGAGATTCCAATAGATGTGCGGGCAGTGAAAAATCCAAATGTGCCAGGAATGTTCAATTACACCCAATAGTGTCACAGGGGTGGCACCTTTGTATCTCTGATGGGCAGCCCACCGACATGGTTGTCTGGAACCAGCAAGAGCAGGTAAGATGGCACCTCGAGTTGCCGAGCCTTTGTGAGAGGAATCTGCTCTGGATGAACCACCAAAGGCTATGGGATACTGTGGACTTTGAATAGCCATTGTGGGTCTTCTAAGATAAGGGGCTTAACCTGGTTGTTGCCTCAAATAAATGGGGAATACCGCATTCCAAAGCTAGAAGAGGGGGAAGAGGGTGCCTGTGTGGTCAGTGCTAGAATACATACCTTATGATGTGTGTGTTTTTTTATTTAGTGGGTACCATAGTTCCCTTTGTGTGTATATAAGTACAACTTTTTATAAAAGCGAGTATGTGGCTGGACATTTATTTATTAGAGTTGCTAAACATATGTTAAGTCATAACCTTGTGTTCGCCCTACACTTACCTCCTCCTAGAGAAACCTTCCACTGCTCAACACACACTATCACTAAGAGTCAAGTACAGAAGGGATACTTGGCCGAGTTGCTCAGAGACCATAGGAAGCCAGGACATCAGGAGTGAAAAGCCGTAACCACTACAGTCGGGTCCAATACGGGAAACAGCCTTTACAACAAGGTTTTTACCTCGTTGTGCCTTCACCACACATTTTTTAGCACACATATTTTTACAGCAAATATGCAATTACAATGCATGCCAATACCACGCATTTAAGATAAGTTGGGAAGGTGGGGGGTCTCCGTCTCGATCACACGCTGAATGCTGATTGGCTGTCAAGTGGTTGTCAACATTCAAAACCAGGAAGTGTTGGCAGCCATTTTGTGCCTCGGTAGAAGTGAGGATCTAGAATTTAGTGGAACAAGTGTTCAAAATGTATAAAGGGGGCAGGTAAGAAATATTTTTACCCTCTAGACCTGCTCAGGGGTTCCACAAGGACCCAAAATGTTTTTAATTTGTTTTTGAAAAAACTGAGAAATGTGGGCTAGGTGCATCGATCCTCTGTAAATAAAATAAAAACGAAGTGCGGGCTCCTGTGCTTGTTTAAAAATTAGTTACCTGGGAAGGACCAATCCCGTGGTCTTAACTATTGCATTTGAAGCAGGGGCAGAGAAAAAAGGGGAGGTCCCAAAACGTGTTTTCCCCATGCAATTTTCCATAGGACCCGTTCATTGCGGCTACAGCCCGAATGGTTGAAAGGAATTATACCAAATTTGGCAAAGAGGTAGTCCTCGGTTCAAGCTTGTGCCTTATGCTTAAATGGTGTAAATACGTTCAGTAGTTTCTGAGAAAATTACAAGTAAAAGTACATATATATCTATGGCCTCGGTGGATGTGTGTATCTTGCGCGCACGCTAAGCACACCGTCCCGATCACGCGCTGAATGCTAATTGGCTGTCAAGTGGTTGTCAACATTTGAAACCAGGAAGTTTTGGCAGCCATTTTGTGCCTGGTAGAAGCGAGGGTCTAGAAATTAGTGGAACAAGTGTTCAAAATGTATAAAGGGGGCAGGTAAGAAATATTTTGACCCTCTAGACCTGCTCAGGAGGTCCCACAGGGATCCCTAGGGCCCCCAATTTTTTTTTTGTTTTTTTGAAAAAACAGAAATGTGAGCTGGGTGCATGGACTTGCCATAAAAAAAAAAAAAAATGAAGCGCGGGCTCCTGTGCTTGTTTAAAAATTAGCTACCTGGGATGGTCAAATCTCGGGGTCTGAAATATTTCATTTGATGGTGGTCCAGAGGGGCCCTGTAACCCGGGGACCGCCATTCCTCGGTGCTATAAAATAACTTGGTGAGGGAGCTCAAAGGTCCGTCTAAGCCCCGGGGATTATCACCCTCCGGGGCTTTTTTATATTTTGGTAGGGGGGCCGCGTGGTCTCCATTCTGGAGCAGTGGAAAGCCTTGGGGATCACCACCCCCCAGGAGTGTCTCCTGCAGTGTCTCGGGGTGTCTACTCCCGGGTCACTGCTGTTTGCTATGGCAGGGCGGGATTTGAGGTTCTCGCTGTGTCATAGCAAACTTGAGGGCATATTAACAAGTGCCATGGGGGCGCTCTGCTGAACGGACGCTGCTTCTGGGACTTTGCTGCCTCTTACCTCTACTCCTCGCGGTACCCGCTCCGCGGGTCCCGCATCGTGAGGGGTGTCGGATCACTGTTGGGGGCCACTGCTGAGGGACTAGCAGGAGAGGACTGTGTGAGGCGGGGCTGCGAGCGAGCGCGGGTGCTGGGACTCTGCTTCCCAGGAGCACCCGCCAGCCCGGATAGCGATCACCTGGGCCGCTCTCCCCGACCCCTCCCCCCCGCCCTTGAGCCTTTTTAAACTGGTGTTGCTGGACTGCCCAGCGGGACGCTCTGCTGAACGGACGCTGCTTCTGGGACTTTGCTGCCTCTTACCTCTACTCCTCGCGGTACCCGCTCCGCGGGTCCCGCATCGTGAGGGGTGTCGGATCACTGTTGGGGGCCACTGCTGAGGGACTAGCAGGAGAGGACTGTGTGAGGCGGGGCTGCGAGCGAGCGCGGGTGCTGGGACTCTGCTTCCCAGGAGCACCCGCCAGCCCGGATAGCGATCACCTGGGCCGCTCTCCCCGACCACTCCCCCCCGCCCTTGAGCCTTTTTAAACTGGTGTTGCTGGACTGCCCAGCGGGACGCTCTGCTGAACGGACGCTGCTTCTGGGACTTTGCTGCCTCTTACCCCTACTCCTCGCGGTACCCGCTCCGCGGGTCCCGCATCGTGAGGGGTGTCGGATCACTGTTGGGGGCCACTGCTGAGGGACTAGCAGGAGAGGACTGTGTGAGGCGGGGCTGCGAGCGAGCGCGGGTGCTGGGACTCTGCTTCCCAGGAGCACCCGCCAGCCCGGATAGCGATCACCTGGGCCGCTCTCCCCGACCACTCCCCCTCCTAGTCCGTGATTACTATATTTGGCGGCCAGTTCTCCCGCGGCGCGCGAGCGCGCGGGTGTGCGCCGGGAGAAGCCCGGGACAAGGGCGGGGCCGTTTGCGGCCGTCACAGGCCGGAGTAGGCTGGGCTGGGCCCACTCTCTTGGTTGTGTTATTAGGCGTTGGACCCCAGTAAATGTTATAGTGCCCCACACACGCCATTAAACCTTAGACGCCATGCCATCCCCGAATAGGGACAGCACCCCCATGAAACAGGGTGGTGCTAAAACCTTAGAGAATTATTTTCCCCGGGCTGTGGGAGATGGGGACAAAGAGAGTACCTTAAACCGGCTCAGGGTTGAACGGAGACGCTCTATAGACAACTTGAAAAACAGACCTTTGGGTGACGATCGCATCACGCCTAATGTAGAACTGACCCCAATAGATGATGTCCCAATCCTGTTGAGAGATGGTAGTAAAACCCCTGTAACTTCCCCAATGAGCTCTACCCCAGTGAGCAGCATATGCTCTAGCAAGGTGACCATTGATTTAATTTCCCAACGTTCCCCCGCTTTGCAACCTAGGAAAGCCAAACCGAAGCTAGTAGCTGCACATGCAGCCTTTGGGCCCCCGCCAAAACGTAGGAGAAAGGCGAAGGGGGCACAGGGGAAAAATAGACCCAAAACCCTTATTTTTGAGTTCGGGAAGTCATCCAAGTCCACTACACCGACTGTGTCTGCAGTGGAGGTGCCACAGCCAAAACCTGCTGCACAGACCGGTTCGGCCCCTGGTTTATTGGGAAACACAGCAAATAATATTGTCAATGTCCCCCTCTCTGTTGTCCCGTTAGGCAACCTGGAATTTCTCTTGAGGTCCCTATTGCTACCAATTAGTGAAAGCATAAAAAAGGTGGAAATTAGATTAACCATCCTTGAGGCCACACTAAATAGCCTAAAACTCCCAGCCAAATCGCAAGGAAGAGTTCCGGAGCCCATCGCCACCTCAACAGCCCCACCCAAACAACTGCCCAAAAAAAGGAATGAACTTTGCACCGACACAGACTGCAACGGTGGCTGCACCCTTAAATCCCCAGAGTAACAACCCGGCCCGAATGGAGACACCTCACCCTATTGGGCCTATCCCTCCAGTAAACCCTGCTACACTATCACAGCCCATAGATAGTGCTGTGTTAACACCACTAATGAAGCCTCCCCCCAAGCCTCGTAGACCCAATTTACCCCCAGAGGCAAATGACTTCACTGTAGTGATGGCGGGTGTTCCCCCGTTAGAGGCAGGTGATACGGAGGACTTTTGTGCCTTAAAAAGCAGGGTAATTAAATGGCTAAACCTGAATAGACCCTTACCAGTGCACTTAAATAAGGAAATCATTATGGTTAGAAGGGTCCCATGGGTGGGGAGAACTCGTAAATCTATAATAGGGGACTGCATATTGGTGAGCTGTAGGGATGTTAGAACTGTTTCTTACATATGTCAGGGAAAGAACAGATCGCAGGAGTCAACCATCCAAACCCTTCATGTGTCCTTTTTCTTTCCCCCCACCCCCGCACCTGTACACGTGACCCGATTATATGGCAATTGGGAAAGGGTGGGTCGGAGGGGTGTTCACCACGAGCCCAACCCCAGACCATTATTTAGCCGCCCAGAGCAACCTTTCCACACATCTAATCGGTTTCATTGCCTGGATGGCCTTGAGGGGGTAGATTGACAAATAGATAATGGCACACGGGGAGCAGGGGGTAGAGGGGCTTTGTACGATGAACTGGAGAAGCACAATTCCGAGGCAAAGCAAATATCATCAAGCTCTGCCCGGATGCAGGTGCTGGATGAATCTAGGGCTGTAGATACTGCTTGTACAGGTGGGGCACAGGGGCTGGTAATGGAAAGACAAGGGTGTGAATCACTAGGAGGGCCCCAGGGAGGAGGGGCACAAGGGGGCGAGGCTCTAAGAATAATTTCATGGAATATAGCTGGCCTGGTTGGAAAATTCAATAATAAAGAGTGGCTTGACTATATTAGAAAATTCCATGTGATTTGTCTGCAGGAAACCTGGGCCCAGGAGAATAACTACCATTTGCAAGGGTACAGGTGCTTCTTTGTACCCGCTCAAAAATCAAGATCAGGGAGAGCCATGGGAGGTTTAACTATTTATACAGACCTGTGCCTTCCGGGAAGTTATACCTGTCTTGATGGGAATTCCCACAGGATTCAGGCAGTTATGTTCTCTGGGAAAGGTCTTAGATTTGTTGCAGTTAATCTCTACAACAATGAGACAGCGGGATCTAACATCTCTCTTGTTTCTGAATTAGACAACAGGTTGGGCCAGGTTATAACAAGCCAAAAAAAGGGGCAGTCACACGGGTTGGTGGTCATGGGAGATTATAATTGCCACTTGTGCCCGGTTCTGGTTCAAACAAATACAGATTGGTCCCGATGCCCCATGGAGAAGGGACCGCATTTCTCTCACACACTGTTGGGCTCAGCTTTTAGAACGTTACGGCTTAAGTATGACCTAGAACACACCATTAACATGATAGGGACGCAGGAGGATGGCACACTCCCTCCCACATTTAAGGGGCGAGGATGCTCTTCCTTTATAGATTACATTCTGGTCTCAAGGTCCCTAATTAATAAGACAACTAGTGTAGGGATTGAATGGAGTGGCTTCAGTGACCATAACCCTCTTGTCCTGGAGCTGCTGTACAGGGTGGGTCTAAGCATTAGAGTCCAACGCACCTTTTCTGAGAGAGTAACAGACCAGGGCAGGAGATTAAAATGGGCTAAAACAGATGGGGAAAAGTTTTACAAGGGCCTGGTGGACGCAGGGAAACTTGCTATTAATGATTGTTTGGACATTGAGGTCCACGGGTCGAGGATATTGGAAGCTTTCGACCAGATTGCTAAACTGGTCGACGGTTTACTAAAGACCAGTGCGCCACTCAAGAACCACGGAAACCCCCGATGGTTCGACAAAGACTGCTCTAAAGCTTTGAGGGAGCTGAAAAGCTGCCTTAAAACTAAGCCAAGGGTTCCCCAAACAGTTAAGAAGTGTAGGGACACTTACAAAAAGGAGATTAAAAGGAGGAAACTTGCTTTGCAGGCGGAAGCGTGGGCAGATCTACGAGAAGCAGGGGAAAGAAAGGATTTAGCCGGCTTCTGGAAAATAATTAATAACCCAACTTTCCAGGAAAAAGACACCCCGGATATAGGGGCTAATATTCTCCCAGAGCAGTGGGTCACCCACTATAGGAGCCTGTATAATCATGAGCCTGGCCCTATTGTAGAGCTGCCGGCCACTTCAACTGAGGCTCCACTGGTAGAATTCTCCATCAAGGAGATTACTGCAGGGATTAAGGGCCTGACCAGAAATAAAGCCCCGGGGCCTGACGGAATCTCCCCAGATCTGTTCCTGAGTAATATCGAACTCTGGGCTCCTCTAATGACAAGGGTTATTAATACCGCCATCACCTGTGGCCTGCCCCCGTCTTGGTCTACGGCAGTAATTGTGCCGATTTTCAAAAAAGGCAACAGGGATGACCCGAAGTGTTACCGCCCGATCTCCCTGATTGATGTGTCAGCAAAACTTTTGGGGAGGGCAATTCTTAACAGACTGTCCGAGTGGACCGAGGAAAACAACATCTTCTCGGACACTCAATACGGATTTAGGGCAGGGAGGTCTACTAGCGACCAGTGCCTGAACCTTTATATGCTGACTGCCAAGTATACCATGGCTAGTGATGAATCCATTTATATGGGTTTCATGGATCTGGCAGCAGCATTTGATCACGTCAATAGGGAAAAATTGTGGGGTATGATGCTTAGTATGGGGATAGAGAGTGGTTTAATTAATATATTGAGGGAACTGCACAGCGACACCACTGCTAAGGTCCGCTTTAATAGGGAGGGGGGACTGACTAGTTCTTTTTCTTGTATGAGTGGAGTCCGACAAGGCTGTATTCTTGCCCCCTTTTTGTTTTTCCTTTACATTAATAATTTGGAGCAGTTTCTGTTAGGTCTAAAGGCAGATTGCCCAAGGGTTGGGTCGCGTCATATTCCTGTTCTGCTTTATGCAGATGACGCGGTTCTGATCGCACACACACCAAGGAGCCTACAAATCTTGATAGATGGATTTGTTAGGTTCATGGGCGTCCTGGACCTCTCTGTTAATTTGAGCAAATCGTATGTGCTCCTGGCGGGAAAAAACACCACCTCTAAATTCACATACACAATAGGGAGCCACATTGTGGAAGAGGTTAAAACGTTCCCCTATCTTGGTGTAACATTTGATGGTGCCCTGAGGTTTGATACCTTGGTCGAGGAACGATGTGGTAAAATGATTGCTTCTAACGGGGCAATTGCTGGCTATGGCAGGAGGCTAGGAAGATGGTCCCCGGAACAGGTGATAAACCTGTACAGCTCTGTATCATGCTCCAAGGTAATCTATGGGGCAGAAGTATGGGGCTTTGTTAATACCACTAGTATCCAACGAGAGGAAAACAAATATTTGAAATCACTCTTAAGGGTACCACATAGTACTGCTGGTTTGATTGCCCACAGGGAGTTAGGGAGACCATACATAGAAGATCTGATAAAATTGAGGCCCATTATTGCTTGGTCAAAAATTTGGGTTAACCCTGATGCGACACTAAGCAGAGAAATTTTATCGGACTGCCTTGAGAGGGACAAGTGTATGCGCATCCCCTGGCTCCTTTATGTGAAGAATACTCTAGAGGAGCTAGGCTTTGGGAACCTGTTTACTCACCCTACAACTATTGTAGCCCAGAACAAACTGCAGGTAGGGAGAATTTTTCTAGAGCGGAAAAACCTATGCAGAGATGAGGCTGAAGGGTGCAAAAAGACAGTGAGGGCCCATCACCTAGTGAAGAGTGTGGAAGGTATGGAGCCTTACTTGTACCTCATGCATAATGCACAGGACAGGTTCCTGATGTGCCGTTTCAGATTGAACCTACTCCCATTTATGCTGGCATCACCAGCGGGATTTGCCACATCAATAGAACAGAAGGGGTCCTGCGGCTGCGACAATAGGTCTCCGCAGGACTCCCTTCACTTTGTTTTACTCTGTCCCTTTTACTCAATGCCCAGACGCAGATACCTTGTAAACCTCTTGAAAGAAGCTAATCTGGTCCACGCTAGGGAGGCACTAGTATTCTTACAGAAAGCTGCGGAACCATTAATACTGTGTAGCATTATGAATTTTATCAAGGTAGCACTTCGTTTAAGGCTTACTAGAGGAGAAGATTGAAATGTTTTTATTGTAACTTTTAAGTGTCAATAATGGATATATTGCTGTATTATGTTGTAAATTTACTGCACAAAGAATCTTGAAATGTTTAATGACTTTTTACTATGTATATTTGAGTGTGCTTTTATGGTGTTTTTTAATCACCGAATAAAGATTCTTGAATTGAACAAGTGCCATTTCGCCGCAATTTTTTCAAAAAAGGCAAAAATGCGGTGAAAATTATATCGCCCTATTTACTAGGTGACGCTAAGATGCATTAATGCATGTTAGCAGCCGGTTTGCTAAGGGGTCACCTCGTATCTCCAATGAGTTGCAATGTAGGTGTTCTCAGTGGGAATGTAGGTGTTTCTATGAGAATATAAAAAGGAAGAGGGAGGTATGACAACAGCGTTGTATTTACAAGGCCTCCCTGGATTTGAGGACCAATAGGAAAACTCTCGCTAATTGCGGTTTATGTCGGATCCTAACATGTATTCTGAAGTAGACTTAAACATGTTTTATATGCGAGGTGGATTGATATGTTAAGTGCACAGTCTTATATTAACAAGGTTTTCACTTGCAAACATGAATTTTCACTGTATTTCTCACGATAGTGGCGGCATATTTACAAGGACAGCGTTACAATTATCGTCGCTTTAGCATTAGGAAAGTGTTGTTAAATTTGTTGTGGTTTCCTGGAAGCGGAAGCGGAGTGGGCTGGACTGACATATGCCAGTGCTGCGCAAGGCTGTGAACCATGATTCTGGAGCTATGGGCGTGGTCCCGTCATGAGCTATATGAGAAATCAACTGATTTGGGTGTCCGTGTTGTAGTGCTGACGTCACCGGGTCCTAAACACAAATGTGTCATTATATCTGTAAAGTACTACAGCATGGCCAACATGGAAGGTACGGGGTATCACTGACCCTATATTCATCTATAGTTGCACACATAAAAGATGGTGGACATGACGTATTTCTGCGAATATGAATATTTGTTGTAGATTCAGTGGAGTGTTGTAGCTGTAGTAATACAGGGTTATGAAAGCTTTAGGATGCAGGTTTTGGCACATGAAGGGCAGCTAATATATATACGTATGTGGTCATTCAGGTACACTGTCGAACTTGGTGCTGGAAATCAATGTTCGAGCCTCTGAGTCGCGTCCACATCCTGTTATTGAAGAGAAATGAAGTAATCTACGCCTGCCTGAAAACATACTGTAAATACGGTGCTCATTTAAATAGCTGATATAGTTTTAGGTCGACTTTGCGCTATATAAATATGCACACACTCCATTTTTTCTCTGCAAACACTATTTTCTATTCAAATGTTTTTTAAAGTGTTGCCCCTATTTCTTATTAATATAAGAGGGCATGATTTACTTTCAGATAAAGTAGAATAGAAGTGCTACTACAAACACTCCCTCACTACTTCATCTTTCTTTTGTGTTTTTGTACATTTTTACTGCTTGCAACGATAAACCTCCAGTTGTTCATGAGTGAAAATACACGTCACAGTACTATACAATATACATACTGATAAACCCATTTTCACTCTAGAAGAAAAAGAGAATCACTTGATCATTTATTTTTATTTGTACATATTTCAAACCTTCTTTTTTCTGCGTCTTTGTAGTATTTTCAATTCGCAACGATAATACATGAACTGTTCTTACGTCATTTAGTTTCTAAAGTACAATTATACTTTTACACACTACATTTAGAAATCATAATAATATACTTGCATTAAAAATATATATAAAGCATAAACTTATACTATTAATTTACCTCTCTTTAAAATTCTTTCCTCCTTCCGTCGACATACATCCAACTCCTCTGGAGGGAGCATAATCTTTTATATATTACAATATATACATTAACTTTATGTTCCCTCTGAGGGAATGGACGATAAACAGAAGATGAATCCGACGATCTTGCTCGTAGTTTGGTCACCCGTAATTAAATCACAGAAACGAAAGTAATCATCCTACGGGTGTGGTTTATATACGTTTTGGTTATTGAAGTCACTATGGAATCAATTTAGTGCTCCTCCCATTTTTTTGTCACGTTTTTCAGCTGACACGTGCTCACATTTCCACTGTTTAACTTGTGCACGTGTTTTTGGTAAAGTGAAACTTGTTAAACAGTTTTAGTTTTGTTTTATATCCTCATACGTATTCGCTCTTTCTTTTTCTTTTAATTCTTTCTCTCTTTTATTACACCAGTATTAAAAAATATATCTTTGTATTTATTTTTTAAAACAAGTATTTTTATTGGTTACTGAGTACAGTTTCTGTCCACAATTTTAATACACTTCCCCATCCAAAACTCCTAATATCCTAATTTTTTTTTAAAGTTGCTATTTGTTTTTTTTTATTCAAGTATTACAATAAATACATTATTGTTGATGTAGAGTTCCTTCCTTATGCACAGTTGATTGCCACATCTCTGAACATCTGGACATCTGGAGGTACCTGGTGGGCTAGTTGGCACCCAGGGACCCACAGGATTGAGGAATTAATTCTCTAACTTATAACGCACCACAGGGCATGTTTGCAAACATGTCACCTCAGACCACGTCCCCTTCTTTCACCACTGTACCCCGTTGCAGGTTTTACGTTGGGGAATTAATTCTCTTTCAAAGTCAAGTCAAATGATCTTTATTCGGATATATAAAAAACATCCATAAAAGTACATGTAAATGCAACAATCATCAGATAAAACAATCGAACAGTCCTTAGGCAACTAAAAAATGACAAAGTTGGTCATGTGCTGTAAACTTACATAAAATACAGATATCCAGGCGAAATAATGGTTTTACAATGAATGTACGAAATAAATAGGCTGGGATGCGAAACAATTAAAACAATGGGCAGCACAAAGCAGTACTGTGTGCAAACGAACAACCACTAGTGCAAATAAGCAATGTGCAAACTGTACGAGCGATTTAGTGCCAAACATGTCAGACAATATTCAAAGTAGCTCGAGCACGAATGGCAGCTTTAAGAAAGCAACTTACTCTGAAGATTACTTCGTCAGAGCTTAGCATCAATAAGTCTCTAAAAGCTAAATTAAATTCAATCAAAGCATTCTTTCTAAAATACGGGGTTAAATAGTGTTTGGTGTATTTTACATAGAAACCACAAAAGAGCGTAAAATGTAACAGGCTTTGTTTTCTGCCTAGGGTACAAGGGCAGCTTGAGTTTTCCAAATTTTTGTTAAAACCTAACGGGAAGCACAGTAAATTTTTAATACTCCCGTCCCTAAACCGAAACAGCAGGCTCCTATTCCATTCACCCAATTTTTTGCGCAGATAGCCCTGGGGAATATCGAACGGCCTGCCCTGTGGTTCCGGAAGGGAAATATACCTGATTATACTTGGTTTTACAAACTCGCTCCTTTCCCTCTCTTTACTATACAAATCATAAAGAGCCCTTTTTACTAAGTTCTTGTGCGTACAATCAATAGTTTGGGGAGAAGTGAATAGATTCCCCTGCTCCACACTTGCTAAGCTTTGTTCCACAGCCCTGAACCATGGTATGTGATTGGCCCGATCACATTTTAAGCAGTCCAAGATAATATCGCGGGTCAAAGAGGCAGCTGGATTCAGCCATATTTTCAGCCAGAACAGGGCAGGTCTAGATCTTATAAAGTCCTCTACGTAGGGGAGATTCAATTCCCTGTGGCACACGTATGTTGGAGCTGAAATGACCCCAAAGCCTTCCTGCAAAATCTATTCTCTTCGGACTGTATGTTAGTACAGTTCGAATAACCCCACACCTCAGCACCGTAGGTTCCTGTAGGTAAACATTGAGTTTTATAGATTTGTAACAGTGGAATGATAACCTGTGAGTGTTTAGGTTGGCGAAGGGAGATTATAGAATTTATCGCTTTGCCCAATTTATTCCTCCCCTGGGCAACGTGAGGCTGCCATGATCCTGAATCGGAAAACAACAGGACCAAATATGGGAAAGTGCAGGTGCTTTTTAAAACATTATTCCCTGACAAGATCTGATTGACTTTATGCTTTCTTGGGCCACAGGTCATTAAAAATGATTTATTAAAATGAGTGCATAGGCCGAGATCTGCCATATACGCGACGAATCCTGATATTAAAATGCGCAATGCATTGGGTGTGCGGCCTATTAGGACCGCATCGTCCGCATAAAGGAGTGCAGGAAGTGGTTTGTCATTTATATGCGGGACATCACTCGTTAGTTTACACACAGAACTACTTAATTCATTTATATACAGAATAAAAAGCAGGGGGGCCAGGACGCAGCCCTGTCTGACCCCCCTGCCAATTAAAATATCATCTGAGACTTCACCATCATTATTTATTCGAACGCGGGCTCTCAAATCACGATGTAGGTGGGCTAAAAAATAAACCAGGGATTCGTCTAAACCATAATTTAACAAAACTGACCATAAACGGGGGCGGTTAACAAAATCAAAAGCAGAACTTAAATCCATAAACCCGAAATACAAAGGGGATTTTTTGGCGATGGTGTATTTGGCCATTATTAGATTCAAGTTTAAGCATTGCTCCACAGTTCCTACGTTACTTCTGAAGCCTAGCTGACAGGGATGCAGAATAACATTTTCTTCAGCCCAGGTTCTAATCCTTTTAAAGATAACCCTACCCAATATCTTTAGGGTGTTATCAATTAGGGATATCGGGCGATAGCACCCAGGATCGAGTCTGTCGCCTTTTTTAAAAATAGGCACAATGGTGCTATTTGACCAAGTTGCTGGTACTGAGGTATGTGATAAGTTATTGAAAATGTTACACAATAGCGGTGCCCAAAAGTCTGGTTCTGATTTAATTTGGTCGATGGATAACCCATCGGGACCAGGAGCTTTGTTCCCCGCACTTTCTGCAATAGCGTCTTCCACCTCCATTAATGAGATGTTTGGTGGTGTAAGAGGGTACACAGTTTCCGAAGAGTTGTGTGGTGCCGCATAGATTTTTGAAAAATGGTCCACCCACACGTCCCGTACTATATTACAATTTATTGGGGTAATATTAGAACCCATTGATCTTAGCTTCTTGACCTCGCTCCAAAACCCGGCGACATCTCTCAACGCCGCCGTGCGCACAAGGGAATCCCAGTGGTCTTTTAGTAACTCTGCAGATCTTATTTTTAGAGCGCGCCTATAACTTAACCACAGTCTCCTCACCAGAGAATGGTCCCGAGGTTCAGCTATAAGGGCAGCCCTGAGTTCCCGGTTTGCCTTGGAGCATGAAGTGTTGAACCACCTTGGGTTTTTATTGTTGTAGGCTGATGCTTTTTTGGAGGTCTCATTTTTTATCGCCTTACATAGCCCCGTAAAGGCCTCAACAATGTCATGTTCGGGGCTATCAGTAGATAGACAGACATACACTAATAAGGGGTGCATTTTGATGATACGAGCTAGAACCCCCTTATTGTCTATCCCCTTCCAGACAACCCTAAGTTTATCTGTGGTGGCCACCAAATTTTGTGCCCCAATTTCACTGCGATTCCCCTGTTTTTTAATAGATTTAAGACTAGTTAAAATAGGGTAATGATCGCTGTATGTGGCAGTGACAACCTCGGCCTTTAATAAGAGGTCCCCTAACATGGAGGATATGAATACATAATCTATTGTAGTAGCGCTCCCACGCCCAACATAGGTGACCTCAGGTCCATTATTCACAGTAATATTTGCCTGCTCCATCACATTGACAAGGTCATGTATGGCTAAGTGGTTGAGCAGTTCTTCACCTCTTCTGCAGCTAGGGGTTCTTGGATGGATGTGTGCGTTAAAATCTCCTCCTAAGCAGATACCATCAAGTTTACCATATTTTTGTCCATCAGTAATTTCATCAATAAAATTGAACAATCTTATACAATTAATATTGGGCTGACTTATAAAATCAGTGTTGTAAAAATTAATTAAGCATAGTTTTATCCTGCTGGTATATACCAGCGCCTGGAAACTCATGTCATTGGTCTGCAACGGTTCGATTTTAGCTCCTGCTGTAATCTTGACCCAGATAGATAGGCCCCTGCTAGGTCGACCCATGGCCGGGATGGGTACAATTTGGTTATAACAACTATATCCTTCGTACAACAGGGAGCTGGTACACCAGGTTTCCTGAAGCATTAAGATATCGAAGTTAGAAATCCAATCTATCCAATCCCTGATTGTTTGTTTTTGCTTTGAGTCCGGCGATGTTCCAACTCAGAATAGTCAGATCATCAGATGGTATAGGGGTAGTGGTAGGGGTGGTGGTAGTGGTGGGCTGGGCAGGTGTTATAAGGTTAAAAGACGACTCCCGGGGGGCGTGGCTAAGATGGAGGCCTGAAAGGACGTGCTTCGTGTGGCTCCCCGGCCCTGTGCCCCATTGCACGGTATTATTAGCTGAAATCCCCCTCAAGCCTGCTCAAATTTACCCCCCTGAGAGACTCACCACCACGGAGCGCTCCCAGCCGTGTCTCTGCAGACGGCGATCGCCTGTAACCCGCTAAACCTACCGCCGGCGGGAGCGGTGTAATGGCGGCGAGGGGTTGATGCTGCCGGTTGGAGCTCCGCGACGGAGGGACGGCCTGCAAGCCTGCGGCGCTGATCGCGGAAAGAGGTGAGACGCGCCCAGCTCCCGGCGGCTGAACCCCCGGAGACAGCGCGAACCGCCAGAGGGCCTCCTGCCACTTTAGTCCCCGGCGTGGGCCTGCGCGAGGGGCGGGCGGGGCCCCGTCCACCGAAAGCGGACCCGACCGGAGCTGCTGCGCATAGCACACCGGGCGCCCATAGCCTGCAATCCGCCCCGGCCCCTCCACTGGCGGTAGCATTGACGGAGGCATTCGCCCCAGGACCGGAGCGCAACCCACAGCGGCCTGCTCCCCCGCCGAAGGGACGCTGAGCCTGAGTCCCCCGGCGCGAGGCTTGCCGCTGCCACACAGAGCCGCACCGGACCGGAGAATCCCGGGCGCTCCCGGTACAGGCGGAGGGACAGACCCGGGCTGTGCCCACACCAGTGACTTCCCGAGCCTCCCTCCGCGCCAGCAACCCCCGACTTGCCTCAGCCTCGACTCCACGAGGACCTGCTACCAGCGCCCGGCCCTCGCGGGACCCCGATCCGACGTGGAGGCCTCACAGCCCGAATCAAAGGAGACGCGCCTGCCTGCGCCCGGGAGCGGATCTGCCCGGCCGGGGTGGGCAGTGTAGGCGCGACCGCCTCTGGGTACTCTCAGGAGCTTGATTGCGCCCAGGACCATGGCGCTTGGTGGGTAACCGGCCTGCTACACCACCCCCTGGCTTGAGGCCTGTACATAGGCATTTGAAGTGGACTGACGTTTTTGGCGCCCACGACTGCTGCTGCGAGTTGGGGGCTCCATCTGGCAGGATCCCTTGGCCCCGGACAAGCATATGTACCCCCACACCGGCGGCTTGGCGCTCCTCTCCTCGCCTTGCTACACTACATGTGCCCGGCCATGACGCCCGGGGAAACCTGCACCTACTCACGGAAACGCCTGCCCGGGGCGCTCTGCACGGTCCCCCCCATGAACATTCCATCTGTGCTCGGCCCTCTGCCTGAGGAACTCTGGCTGCCCTATTGCCCGAGCGCCACATCTTACCTCCAGCACCGTCCCCACGGCGATTCCGGAACGCCCGCCAGTCATCGAAGAATCTACACCTCCTTACCACCGAGAGGACGCCTGCCGAACCCCTGCAGCTCCCCAAGTCCGGATCCACAGGCCTCTGCCCTGACGCCATGGCTCACTCTAATCGCAAAGGGAATCGGAATATCGTGGACCTCCTGCACAAGAATGCACCGAAGGGGGAGAAGGCCCAGACAATGGCGTCCCCGAAGCCCCCGTCGAGCCCCCAGGTACAGGAAGATGAAACCGCCCCCATCACCAAGGCCTTCCTGGCTTCCCTCTTCAATACCCTGAGGGAGGACTTTCAAACCTTGAAGCAAGAGCTGGCCGGGGAACAGCGGGAACTGCGCCGTGACATAGACGGCCTGGGCGAGCGTGTGGCTTCGTTGGAGGAGGCTGACCAATCCCACAGTATGGAGGTGGAAAGGCTGCAACAGGATATTCTTAGGCTTTAAGATCAGCAAGTGGACTTACAATCGCACTCTGAAGACTTGGAGAACCGTTCCAGGCGGAACAACATACGGGTCCGCGGAGTCGCATTGAAAGCCGAGAAGGACAATCTGGTCGAATACCTGCAGGACTTGTTCTGGGAGATCCTGGGTGAACCTCGAAATTTTGCGATTCGGATTGACAGAGCTCACAGGGTTGGCATGGCGCGCCGAGCACCAGCACCTCCGCCGGACATCTTGGCCTTCCTCCCAGATTTTCCTCTGAAAGAACGCATTCTCCGGGAGGCCCGGAGGGCACAGCCTATCCGCTTCCGGGACGAGCCCGTGGCTCTTTTCCAAGACCTTTCCGCCATCACCCTGCAGAAACGCAAATCCTTCCGGATCGCAACGAACTTCCTGAGAGACAATGGAATACCCTATTCCTGGGGTCACCCGTTCCGCCTGATCTTTAAATGGAGAGGCTCCCTTCATCAGCTCAGATCGCTCCGTGATACTTGCGCTCTGCTAGACATTGACATGCCGGAGGGATCTGGTTCTAGAGACGCTTCCCCAAACAGATCACAGGATGACCCGTCCCGACGCACAGGGGACGGCTGGCAGACAGTACGTCGGAGACGACCCCCGAGATCCATCCCGAAACCGGACCCGGCGACAGTTGCTCAAGAGCGTGAGGCGGTTGTGCAAGAAGTGGCGGACAACACGGCAACGGATCTGTAAGACAATGTCATCTTGGGGGGTTTTCTCTCTTTCAAACTGTGTCCTCCTGGGGTGACAGGCCGGGGAGCCGCCGAATCGGCCGCTGCCATGGTACCCTTTCTATTGACTTACTACGGACCTGTGTCTTACACAAGTAGGCCCGAGACTTTGAATTGTTCTAGTTGGGGGGGTTGTTCTGGGAGGGGGTGGGGGGTCCACGAGAGGGAGGACAGGGATTCTGTTGGAGCTGGGGAGGACCAATCTGTTGGGGTTAGGGTGGTCCCTTGGGAATGGTTGCTGATGAGAGATGGGGGGGGACTGTCACCGCTCTTACATGGCACCTTTACCGAACTGTAGGCTACGCTTCTCGATATGGGCATGATTTATCTGCATTTTTATCGATTCGTAGAGAAGACATGTATGTCTGTCTCGCTCACCATATATGCCTATTGTATATCTATTGCATTGCATTGCCTGTCTTCTTTGCTCTTAAACTTAATAAAAACACATTTGAAATTAAAAGACGACTCCCGCCCTCTAGGCCCATTAGGCACCGTTACAGTAGAATAAATTGATGATTCTACCACAGGGCCCAATGTATTCTGGTAGTCGCTAGCTACTATGTCAGAAGGGATAGCTGGTGGTCAGTCCAAAGTGCCTCGCTCAGAGAGTACACTGTACCTATTATAAAGTGGCAATGACGGAGGTGCTGGCTTAAACGGTCTTTGAGGGGGCCTATAAAAGTAACCCAGTGGCAATGGGGTTACAACAGTTGGAGGGGCAGGGTAGATATTATTGCTGCTGAGTATAAATTTGGCTGTACCAGGGTGCCTGAAATTGATTACAATGAAGTCCCCATTGATGTTTTTAAATAGGGGACCAACCCAACTCACCCGGCGGGCTGTCAAGATTTCATTCGAAATGTCTCGGCCTACCCCTTTGTGTTTTGCCATCCAGTCAATGGATTTGTTGTGCAGTTGGACCCAAGACTCGCCTTGTCCCTCCCTGAGTGGTGGTTCGCCTGCTAAGATTAAAACGTAAGGGCAGGGGGCAGGTGAAGGATAGGCCCCTGGTGTTTTATAGGCTTGGTTACAGCAGTTTGTCCCTTGTCTGTTCCAGAGTATGTTGGTGGCCCTGGTTTCGTGATAGTTAAAGTGGGGCCACCCTGAGGGGTATTACTGACCTCAGTGATAGGACAGGAGGGCCCAGATACTACTGCCGGGGTATGGTGTGGTATCATTGTAGGTTGGGTTATCCCTGCGATGTTGCCCCTAGCTACAGTGTTAGGTGTTGGTACGCTACTGATAGTATTGTTAGAGCCCCCACCCTGAATAACCTTACTAGCGGACTCCAAATCTTTCAGTAATCGATCGCCCCTCATTAAGTCAAGACTAATCACCCCTTTCCTTTTTGCATCTTCCTTTTTTACAAGGTTTTCCATTCTATCAAGTCTTTTAAAAATAGTATTAAACTGTTTGATCATTTGACTTTCTATTTGTTTAAAAATTGTATCAACAATAGTCTCAATAAGATTCCCATTAGGCTTCAGTTGAGTGTTGCATTCAATTATAGGCTCAGTCTGTGTACAGGCAGAGTTATGACCTTCTTTTCGAGGGGTTGAGGGAGTTGCTAAGGGAGCCCCCTCAACAAGTTGTACAAGCTCATTAGTATCGGTATTGCTGTCTCCCCTTGATGGTTTTTGGGACCCTTTAGACCACATACTCTGTGGGGTCGGCTGGCTCTTGTTGCGAGGGGGTTGTTTCCTCTTGTTTACTGTTGGTTTTGAGGGGCCTCTTTTCCTTTTCTCACCAACAGTCATGTTGCACGTGGGCAGAGATGAAATTGCAGCTTTAGCAACAGGATCGGGTTGGGAGTCAATGATGATAGTAGGGCTACTACCCCCAGGCAACATTACCGGCGGATTAGCAGGTGGGTTGGGTTTCATGACTGTAACCACGGGAGAAAGCGGCAACACATTACTTGGGCTTACTTGCGTAGGCTCTTGAGGTATATTTGTAAGTCCCATTGACATTCTCCTCTCAGTGTTGGCAATTTCGGTCGCAACCATATTAAATGCATTTTCCAACAGGCTTTCAAAAGTAGGCGGGGGGGGCAAAAATCCCTCAGGTGCTTGAGTGATGGTACTCATATTTCATTTCCCCATACTTAATGTTTTAAGGGCTCACCTTTTATGGCGACTTGGGGGGGTTGCCCGCCCGACCACTGGTGACCTCTGAGGACTTCAGAGGGCCCGCCCTTTGCCCGGGCTCAGCCCCGGGCGCTCCCGCGACGCTGGTGCTGCCGGTGGTTTTGAAGGCGCCTCCGGGCGCTCCGTCGGCACTTCCGGTTCCCGTGCTGGGGCACCTGGGAGATGAAGTCTCCCTCCGCTCGGCGGCCCGTTTGGTGAATGCAGCGGCGGGACGGAGACAGGGCAAGCAGCAAGACCTCAGGCAGCTATGGCACGGTAAGGGCAGAAGGTCCCTTGATTGGCAACAACACCCGCTCCACCGGTGCTGCCGGTGGTTTTGAAGGCGCCTCCGGGCGCTCCGACGACACTTCCGGTTCCCGTGCTGGGGCACCTGGGAGATGAAGTCTCCCTCCGCTCGGCGGCCGCGTTGGTGACTGCGGCGGCGGGACGGAGACAGAGCAAGCAGCCAGACCTCAGGCAGCTATGGCACGATAAGGGCAGAAGGTCCCTTGATTGGCAACAACACCCGCTCCACCGGTGCTGCCGGTGGTTTTGAAGGCGCCTCCGGGCGCTCCGACGGCACTTCCGGTTCCCATGCTGGGGCACCTGGGAGATGAAGTCTCCCTCCACTCAGCGGCCGCATTGGTGACTGCGGCGGCGGGACGGAGACAGGGCAAGCAGCAAGACCTCAGGCAGCTATGGCACGGTAAGGGCAGAAGGTCCCTTGATTGGCAACAACACCCGCTCCACCGGTGCTGCCGGTGGTTTTGAAGGTGCCTCCGGGCGCTCCGACGGCACTTCCGGTTCCCGTGCTGGGGCACCTGGGAGATGAAGTCTCCCTCCGCTCGGCGGCCATGTTGGTGACTGCGGCGGCGGGACGGAGACAGGGCAAGCAGCAAGACCTCAGGCAACTATGGCACGGTAAGGGCAGAAGGTCCCTTGATTGGCAACAACACCAGCTCCACCGGTGCTGCCGGTGGTTTTGAAGGCGCCTCCGGGCGCTCCGACGGCACTTCCGGTTCCCGTGCTGGGGCACCTTGGAGATGAAGTCTCCCTCCGCTCGGCGGCTGCGTTGGTGACTGCGGCGGCGGGACGGAGACAGGGCAAGCAGCAAGACCTCAGGCAGCTATGGCACGGTAAGGGCAGAAGGTCCCTTGATTGGCAACAACACCCGCTCCACCGGTGCTGCCGGTGGTTTTGAAGGCGCCTCCGGGCGCTCCGACGGCACTTCCGGTTCCCGTGCTGGGGCACCTGGGAGATGAAGTCTCCCTCTGCTCGGCGGCCACGTTGGTGACTGCGGCGGCGGGACGGAGACAGGGCAAGCAGCAAGACCTCAGGCAGCTATGGCACAGTAAGGGCAGAAGGTCCCTTGATTGGCAACAACACCCAATACTGAGGGTCCCTGAGGGCCAAATAGCCCAACAGGTATCTCCAGTATGCGCCAGGGAGCTGCGTTGCAGACAGGTGTTCAGAGGCCACGTCCCTTTTTACACCTCTCTGCAACACAGCTCTGTGGCGCTTATTGGAGGTACCTAGTGGGCTACTTTGACCCTAGGGACCCTCTAAAATCAGCCGAACTACGAATTCCGATTTACCCACCTGTTATCAGGAGATACCTCAGTGCTGCATCTTTGAGCCCAGTACTGATCCTGAAAAGTAATTCTTAGCGTACTTACCAGTAACTTGTATTTCTTTCAATAGGAATCCATTGTCTGGTTTTCACAAATATTCCTTAAAAATCGCCTGTATAACTTAAACGCATTCTTTAACTGTTTACAGGAGATACGCCAGTGCTAGATCCAGGATCCATGTAGCGGCGTATAAGAACGCAAGGGGACTTTAGGTGAGGTCAACGCTGGCTTTATTGATTCTAATAGCCGTCGCCGGCGAGTAGTGTTCCTGTAATAAGGCAAAGGTGGATCTGTATCCCTTCTAGCCGGTGAGATTTTCTCCTTCCTGGAGTCCGCTCCGGGTTTTCTCCTTTCTCCGGTTCCTCGGGGAGGGGTAGACTCCCTGGACTCCGTTGTGATCGCCAGGGATAGACCAAAATGTAAAAAGAAAAGATAGACTTGATTCAGTCAGGGTTCTTCTATGTGGCGGATAGGGGAAAAGGAGTGAGGGCTCGCACACGTGCACAAAGTCTTAACTCAAAGCAAAAACGTGAGTAAAACGGGTGCCGGTTGCGTGAGGGTTGGGGTTGTTCAGAGATAATGCCGAGTGGGTTACGGTGGTTTACAACCCTTTCGACCCACCCAGCCCACGATACGGGAACGTACATGGCTGAGCCACACTTCCCTTGAAGTGCGGTTGGGCGAAATGCCTTGTCGTTGGCCTCCTGGCTCTTCTTGTCGCTGCGTCGCCTCAGCTCTCGAGTCTCCTGCTCTTGCCACTCTCCTGTCTCCGTCCTCTTCCTCTCTGCTCTCCTTATCGCCACCTCCACTCCACACGTCCTCTCCTCCTCCGGGTGTAGAACACACTGGTTTGTCTCCGCCGTCGGCTTTTACTTCCGTGTCCCCGTCAAGGCAGGAGGAGTGTCCGGGCTCGGGCTCCACCCAGTTAAAGAAACAGTGTTTTTCATCGCCTTGACTGACCGAAGAAAACGTGATGTTGTGGTCTTCAGTCCAGCGCTCAGCTTGCTGCATAGATAAGGGAGACAAGGGGTTGTTGGCACACACAGGGGACATACCAGTACCATAGGTTTCCTCCTCTGCCGCCCTGTCACAATTCACCACTGAGTAAGAAAAAGTAACGATAGCACTACTTACTTGCTAAGTTAATTTCCTCCCATAGGATAACATTGGTGATTCTATGTGAAAAAGTTACTGTCAACTTTTAAAATACAATAATATTCCTTAAAAATCACTACTGTAACCAAAACGATTTCACTCAACTGTTTACAGGAGATGTCCCAGGACTGAATCTAGGATCCAGTCCTGTGGTTACAAAAGTAGTTCATAAAGTAACTAATTGCAATTAACTAGAAATTCCCATTGAGCTCAATGTTGCATTGTGTTTGAAATTGTGTTGCCCATTGCATCAACTGTAACTACTGTACTTAAAAGTCTATTGCCTATTTGCAAAGTATTTAAACTAAAGTAATTCATTCTGAGAAAGTATATTTTGTAATGTAATGTATAATGTAATTATAATGTAATTTAAAAAATAAAATATCTAAAAATAAATAGTTTAAAAAACTGAAGTAAATCAGTATAAAAAAATAAATATAACAATTAATACATTTAAAAATTGTCATTTACAAAACCTTTGAAATCCACTGAAAATAACCATAGGTTTCAGGCAGGTTATAGTTAGGAATTATCATTTAAAAAAACCTTAGAAATTCAGTGAAAAAAACCATAGGTTTTAGGGGTGTTATAGTTAGCTGGACATTTCACTCGTACAAAACCATTGAAATTCCTCCGTTATAGTTAGTTCTGCTAACTATAACTCGCGCGCCCGCAATCCACTGCTGATGGTGTCACATATTACATCATTCATGACATGGTCAGTGACGTCACTGATGACACCACTGATGACATCTCAACCTATGTTTTTTTCACTGAATTTCCAAGGTTTTTTAATGGATAATTCCTAACTATAACCTGCTTGAAACCTTTGTTTTTTTCAGTGAAAAAACCCCAATATATATATATATATATATATCCAACATAGAAAGTGCCACAGTGAAAAAGCCACACCAAGAGAGCTTTACTCCATATTTATTGCAGGCGGCAGGCAGAACCAGCTCTCCCCTTCAGTTCCTTTAATCTCGCCAAACGCGTTTCGGGCAACACTTTGCCCTTGTTCACTGGCTAATGCAAAAGTCTCGGCTGCCATGCGTGATTTAATATAAATACCAAGTCCCGCCCCAGTGGGCGTGTGCAAATTGCCTCATGGTCCTTGTAGTTCATTCTTAATTCTCATTTTATTGCAGGATAAAAAACAACAGTTCTTACCCATACATATATATGCAATTTACTTTTTATTTGGAGCCAAGTAACAAATTGAAGCAGAGCAGACCAGGGCTGCACTCCCTCACAGCAACACTTAATAACTTTTTGTACAATCTGTGATTTTTCTTTTTTTGATAATCAATGTTGTTGTTTCTTTTTTTAACAAAAATACCAGCAATAATCAAGTACAGCATATTACAGCAGTTATAAGACATCCCTCCCCCATACATACGGAGGTGAGTTTACAACATGTGACCTCATAGAGTCCCATGCGGTGCACACATTGCTTAGTATACGGCACACTTATTCTATCTGCCCCAGCCATTTACCCGAGACCTTGCAGACACCCTCTGGCTTCAAACAACGGCTTCTCTTGCGCTGCGCACCAGTCTATCCCTCTGTGCCATTTCACCAAGCCAGGCGATATCGGATTTATCCAATTAGCAGAAATGTCTTGCTTGGCCACCATTAGGCAGTAGTCAGGAATTGTTTGTTGGCTCTGGACCCATCCATAATTCCCAGGAGTATATTTAGGAGATTGTGTGGGACCTCCCAGCCCAGGACCTCCGTGAGCTCTTTTTCTATGGAATCCCAATATCGTGTAATGACCGGGCAGACCCATACCATGTGAAAAACATCTGCTTGGTCATGATCACAGCGTGCTCATAATGCAGTTGGCTTCATACCTGCGCTGTAGAGGCGCTTAGGTGTTAGGTAGGCAGTGTGTAAATAATATAGCTGGGCCAAACGTAACTTGGCTGAGGTGGTGACTGTTTTCTGGTGCCATCAACGTGTCTCCATTGAGTTCTTAACCGGTCTAATGTGTTTGGAGTGTTATTGGTTAGGAAGCGATAAATACGAGAGACAACCCCCTTTCCCAAGTTATCTGTCATAGTTTGCACCTCAGGGGGACTGTATTCAGGGAGCGACGTGCCATTTGGTACATGCATGTGGAAGGGGTGACGTAGTTGCAAATATTTATATAATTGTGAGAGATGTAGGGAATAACAGGTTTGAAAGTCTTGGAAAGTGCGGATATGGTCGCTCGTCCACACGTCCTCAAGTTGTGAGATGCCAGTGAGGTACCATATCCGGAATGCCTCCAATCTGCTGACCTCCCAAAGCCAAGCTCCCGGCCAAAGTGGCATATATTGGGTCTACTTATTCATCGATTGGGTATGGCGCAGGGAGGCACGTCAGGCTAGGAGAGCCGCTTGCGTCCCAGTGGGTAAGGTTCTGGGGATAGATCCCCCATACATCATCGCCTGGATCTTGGGTAGGGCCAGGTTGCTTAGTTACATTCTGAATGCTGGATCCGACCAACCCACAGTGAACCAATCATGAAGCGTGAGTAAGCAGGTTGCCAAGTAGTAGAGATATGGATCGGTCATGCCCATGCCTCCATCAAAGGGTGGAATCCGGCATTGGGACAGGGCTATGCGAGGTGCCTGCCACCCCAAAGGAATTTACTGGTCAGACTGTCGAGCTCCTTGAACCAGGTTCATGAAAGTGAAATGGAGTGTTTTGGATCATGTAAAGGAACCTGGGCAGTATCATCATTTTAAAGAGGGCAATTCTTCCCAGGGGATTGACTGGTAACTTCTGACAATTGTGGAGGTCGTCCCAAGATTTCTTCGGCAACAGGTTGACGTTGAGTGACCAGGCGAGATCAGGGAGCAAGGCCACTCAGTTTCCCAGATACTTAAATGACTTGCCAATCAAGTCATTCCCTTGATAAATGGAGGGGGAGCAGGACGGTTTTGCGAGGGTTTAGTTTCAGACCAGAGACTTGTCCAAAGTAGTGCAGCGCCCCGAGGCAGTGGGGACCGGACTGGGCCGGTTTGGCTAGAAAAAGCAAGAGATCATCTGCGTATAAGGCGATTTTGTCTTCTTCAGAGTTTGGCTATCTCCGACCTTGAATACGATCATCCGATCGTACAAGACATTTCAAGGGCTCCATCGCCAGGCCGAACAGGAGCGTTGAGAGGGGGCAGCTTGCGTCGTACCCCTCTAAATAGAAAATAATTCAGAGAGTGCCCGTAGACTAAAACTTGTGCTTGGTGGCAAGAGTATAACACTTTAACTAAGGTACGGAAGTGTTGGCCCATGCCCATTTTCTAGAAATCGCCAGGCTTTGGAGTCAAACGCCTTTTCAAAATCAATAAGAAGAAGCGCTAAATAAGGAGTCAGTGATTGGCGATTTGCTAGGGCTAGGTGGAGACGTCTGAGGCAGTGTCTGGTCCCACGAGATGGCATGAATCCACATTGGGCTGGGTGGACCAATTTGGAAAGAAAAGGCTTCAGTCGGTTGGCTAGGATCAAAACGAATATTTTACCTCCCTGTTTTTGAGGGAGATTGGACGATATTCAGTGCACTTTGAGGAGGGAGGTTGCGTTTTGGGGATTACCACAATGGTGGCGGCATCTGTTTCCGGTAGAAAGGAGCCAGACTCGGCCGCTTCAGAGTATATGTCTAACAGGTGCGGAACAAGTATCTCCCGGTAGGCAGCGAAGTACTCCTGTGGGAGACCATCGGGACCTGGGGTTTTACCTGTTGCGGAGCATGAGATGGCGTAATTGATTTCTTCCTGGATGATAGGAAGATCAAGGTCTTTTGCTTCAGCTTGGCTTAGGCATGGGAGTTGGAGGTGTTTTTGGGTGAGCAGATCTGAGAGAGAGAGTTCAGGGCGTTGCTTGATATAAAGTTTGGAGTAATAAGCGGCGAAGGTCGGGGCTATCGCCGAGGGTATGCAATGAACAGTACCTTCTGGGTTTGTGATCTCCTGGATGATACGATTGGCCATTGGGTATGTGGCCAAGTGATGCAGAAGTTTCCCATTCTTGTCCCACCACCCATACACTCTGGCTATAGAGGATCTCCAAAGTAGCTTGGCGGCCTCCATGGAGACTTGCTTGATTTCTTCTCGCAAGTGCATGAGTTGCCTCTCCTGTACACCTTCTAGCTGTTCAGCCATCCGGTTTTCAAGGAGAGTCGCTTGGGTCTCTAAGAGAGTGATTTGAGTGTCCTGAGCTAGGCTATAGAGCTGACCCTTGGCGAAGCCATGAATAGTGGCTTTACCTGCTTCCCATATGGTACCAAGGGAGGGGACCGAATCGTGACTAGTAAGAAAGTATTAATGAAGCTCTGCACATATGGATTTCTTAAGGTCTTTGTCCTGGAGGAACCATGCATTCATCCTCCATATCGGACAAAGTGTGTCTCTCACCCTCAGGAACATAGGTGAGTGATCTGAGAAGGATAGTAATATGTCGGATTATCTGACAGTCTAGTGCAGGCATAAAGATATGGTCAATCCGTGCATGCGTGTGGTGTGCAGCAGATGTGTGGGTATATTGTTTGATCTGAGGGTGCCAGATTCTCCAGGCATCGCATACGGCGAGGGTGCTTGCCAAGTTAGTGAGGAGTTGCGCATGAGTGGATCTCGTGCTGGATGATGAACTCGTGGTGTCAAGGCCTGGGTGCATGACTGCATTGAAATCACCCCCAATTACCGTCAGCCCTGGGGGTAGTGCGGCGATAAGGTCTGTGGTGCATTTTAAGGTCAAAGTAAATAGTGATGGAGGGGAATACACGGAGAGCAGGTTGAGAGCACTTCCTCCTACGGACCCTCTAAGGGCTAAGAAGCATCCCTGGGTCGTTAGTGGCCATTGTAAGTGTAAAGGGAAGGCTGCGTTGCATGAGGATTGCCACACCTCGTGAACCCCGGGTAATCCCTGAGTGCCAAGCTCTGTCATATCCATATCGTGCTAGGAAGGAGCAGTTATTGCCCATGAGGTGTGTTTCTTGGAGTAATAATATGTCGGCTGCCTGGCGTTGGCCATACCGCAGGACTGCTGTTTGTTTAACCCTGTCCAGTAATCCATTGACATTCCATGATAGTATGCGGAGTGAGTCTCTGCCAATACATATGCTTGTCATGGTGGATAAGGGTTCAGGCGGGCCCTGTAAGGCAGGGGGCAGGCGTATAGTCGTCTATGTTGTGTACAGATCTTGGAATCACGGGTACCCTTCCAGGTCGTGGGCAGTGCTTGACATGGTCTTGCTGATGAGCGAAATCGCTGGTGTGGTGAACACAGTGTAATAACTGAAACTCAGAACTATGGTCCCCCCTGCCAACCCTATCCCCTCCCCCACCCTATACTTCAAGAACGGAAGAATCTGTCGTCCCAAATGAACAAGAGTGAAAAACCAAACAAGAACGCTTGGGCGTGGGTTTGCGTGGAGGACCCCTTTTTACATAAGGATTGTATCGCTACAATGTGAAAGAGTTATACATTACGGTGAAAGTCATCTTTCTGAAAATGTCCCTGTGGAGCGTCTCTGAGTAGTCTGCAGGCAGCCAGGGTGATCATTCTAGAAGTGCCGGATTTCGAGACAGGTCTGAATCAACGGAATCCAGGTGGAAAGCTTTGGGTGAGGTGTCGCCATGTTCCGAGCAGGTCACGGCGTTGGATCTTCTTGGGGAGTGGGAGCTGTTCAGCAGTGCATGGTCTCTAGGATGCAGTCTGGGGCTGACAGGTGACTCCGATCTAGCTCGGTGCGTTCCTCGCCCCTTGTGGGAGCGTGTGCGTCTTCTACTCGGCTTGAGTGATGTCGCCTGGGTGTCTCTGTTCCGGGTCCCAGTGGAGGGAGCCGGAGTGTTTGCCCTCAGTGGCCGTTCTTCAGTCAGCCAAGTCCAGACCGCCTCCAGAGAATCAAAGAAGAGGGATTTATTTTGAAATACCACTCGGAGGCAGGCCGGGAAGAGCAGCCAATATTGAAGGTTCAGGGCATACAGCTTTTGTTTCACCTCAACGAATGATAGTCTTTGAGTTTGGACATCCCGTGTGTAGTCTGGGAATATCATTATTGGCTGCCCTTGATATGATAGAGATTTTTGGGTGCGTGCTTCATTTAGGATGAGGTCGCTGTCTTTGAAGTTAAGGATCCTGGTGATGATGGGCCTGTGTGGTGCACCAAGTGGGGGCCTCGGGGCAAGAGAGTGGTGGGCTCGTTCAATTGCAAACCAAGTGGAGAGGGAGTCCTCCGGCATCGAGGATTTTATCCAGCGTTCGATAAAGTTGCTCATTTGACCTTGTTCCGATCCCTCCGGGAATCCCACTAGGTAGAGGTTATTACATTTTGATCCATTCTCAGCATCCTCTTCTTTTGTGCACTTCCTTGGTGTGCTCTTTCAGTTGGTTGACGCCGTCTTCGACCATGGAAATGCAAGATTCAGTCTCTTTAATCTGAGCCATCATGTTACGAAGGTCTTGTCGAAGGAGAGCCATATCAACCCAGACTTCACCAATTTTGTTTTCCACCCAGGTTTGTGAGGCACTGATTGCTTGCAGAATAGTATTGAGGTCGGCCGCAGTGGCGGTTGTCTCTCTGTGGTCCCGCTTGTCACCCCAGGATCATTAGTTGTGAATTGGTCCATCTTAGTCTGCTTTGGATGAGGTTAAGGACCTCAATCTTTCCCCATGTTGGTGATAGGGTGTGTGCCTTATTTGCATCCAATGCCTCAAAGTGCTGCTCGGTGCTCCCAAAGGGGAGAACAGAAGTGTTTTTTCATGGCTCTGGCCTTTGGGCAAGAAAGGAGAGCGCCAAGTACACAGGTACATGGTCTATCTAGTTGTGTTTATTGGTTAGTGGTGAACAGGTAAGATGGCTTACGAGCCTGTAGGTCCCAGCAGTTCACCTCTCATCAGGTCATTTAAGTGTGTTATGACTGGGCACTAGTGGTCGATCCGAGCGGCAGGTCACGGGTCAATTCATAGTCTGGTTCTCTCTCAAGGGTTTTCCCAGGCCACGTCTGTCTAGTTGGCCACCGGAGTGGGCACTGGGAATCAGTGGCACAGAACAAATGAATGAGGGCCCGAGGTGGGGTTTGACCCCACCACGGGATCCACATTAGCGTGCAATGAGGCCCTCAGCTGGAAATCTGCAATCTTAGGTCGTAGCATCTCTTTCTTGCCACTCTCTTCAACCACCTGACCTCCTAATGTAGGGCACACAGCGGGAGGGGGGGTCGCCCGGGAGGTGTTCCGAGCTGAGTCAAAGGCGGCCAGGAGATACACCCATGAGATGCTCCGCGGGTGATCAGCAGGAGCGATAGATATTGTGGAGGGGAGGAGGGGGAAAATTCACCGTTTCTCTTGAGGCCAGTCCCACCCGACAGCTTACCGGATTGCAGAGAGGGTGAGGGAAGATGGTCACTGGTCAGTAGCTTGCAGCAGTGGTCCCCTCTTTATCAGTGGGATGGGCCTTGGATCAGCGTCTCTTGACAGGCCCACAACTCCGTGCGGCCATGCAACCTCCAGCCACAGAGCAATCCCTCCCCGGGCTGCCAATTTCACACAGGTGCAGCTGGATCGTCCCAGGGCCGTCACCTTCCATTCCAGCACCGAGCGCTGGGCCCGTGCGCCAGCTCTGACGGACCGTCTCAGCTCGGTGGTTCAATCAAGTCCACCCTGGGCGGAGAGCCAGCTACAGGTACCTCCACTGATCTCAAGCACTCCAGCGTGCGGCGTGTACAGCCCTAGAAAGCAGGCTTCAGGGCCCGCCAGACTACCTGAGTCTCAGCATCCAGATCTCCTACAAGTCTAGCCGTGCTCGAGCCCCGTCGTATTTAGTTGGTGCACTCCAGAGTGGGCGGAATCAGGGTCCACCACGGCTCCAGTCACTCTTCCGGCACCACGTTGCAGGGAGGCTGGTTCCTCTCCACTGTGGTCGCGGCTCACCCTCACCTCAACTGTGCCCGCGAGTGGGTCTCGCATGCCTCGATGCCGCTGCAGTGAGTAGCCCTGTGTCCAGCGGTTCCAACACCGTCTGAATCAGCAGTCATTCCGCTCTAAGTCAGCTCTCAGGGACTCTTTCAGTAGGTCTCACCGACATCTTGCGCAGGCAGCTGCCCTGTCTTCCATGGGCTGCTCTCCCGACTCTCCAGAGGCCCAACAGATCGTCGGGTCGCCTGCTGCCAGCCCAGAAGAGTACCCCCAGGCATGGGGTTGTACCAGTCGCAGCGATGTGCAAGCATGGCTGGGCGGATAACAGAGGGGTACGGAGCACTCTTAGAATGCGACCGCCATCTTGACACTCCAAGCCATGCCCCTCCTGTGCTTTTTCTTTTGAAAAGGAAAGGTACTTCTATTACAAACATGCTACTGAAAACTACACATTGAAATACAAATATACACATCAGGTATATGGAAGTACATTTGGTGATGCCCCATATCATATTTCACACTTATGGGTTCTGAACCCTATAATCACAACGCCCCTCCACCTATACAATACGCAACATCAAATTATAGAAGTGTGTCATTTGACCTCAGGAAGGCTGAGATGATTCTTCAAAGGGTTACTCATTATTATGTATATAAGGCAGGCCTACTGGCTTAGTTGGGATGATTTTATATATATATAACAATGAGTTCTGTTGTGCGCTGGTATCGTTATATAGACGATGTGTTTCTTATTTGGAGGGGCACACGTCTTGAAGCCGAGCATTTTATTGAAACTTTGAACTGCAATGACTATAATCTTTCATTTACTTCAGAGATTAGTCAAGTACAGGTGCACTTTTTGGATATGACAATTTTAAATGACCAGGACAAACTGGAAACTAGGCTATACAGGAAGCCCACATCAGGCAACACAGTACTCCATGCCAGTAGTCACCATCCTTCCCATCTCATACGCAGCATCCCCTATGGGGAGATGTTGGATATTAGACGATTGAGTAGCACGAATGCCCAATGCCTCCAGGCACGGGAGGCCAGTAAAATTAGATTTCTGGCTAGGGGGTATCAAGCTATGCAAATTGATAAGGCAATTGCTAAAGCGAATGCCTTATCACGCAGCGAGTCCCTCCAACGCAAAAACACTTCTGGACCAGACACCTCCCAAGATCAATCGGCCAGGCTGATCTGGCCTTATAACAGGCAACATGGAGCCCTTAGGAAAATCATCACAAAGCATTGGGATCTTATTAAATGCGACCCAATTATAGGTGAGAAACTTCCAGCTAAACCAAGTATCACCCATAGAAAGGCATATTCAATGCAGGATGCCCTAGTTAAATTTAGTCCAGAAATTGTGTCACGTAGTAATTGGCTGGACAAAAGTAAGGGCTTTAGGAAGTGTTCCACCTGTAAAGCCTGTCAACACGGACTGAATAAGACGGAGTTTGCGGTCGCATTTTCCACTGTTGCCCGGAAGATCAAGAAACAGTTGACCTGTAAAAGTGAATTTGTGGTATATGTGCTGGAGTGTCCGTGTGCCCTGCGTTATGTAGGTAGCACTAAGCTACAGGTGCACAAAAGGATACTCCAGCACATAAGGGCCATCAACACTAGTGACCCGGCATATCCTGTAGCGCGTCACTTCAAGGAGTGCCATAATAATGACAGCGCCCTGTTGAGATATTATGCCATTGATGATGTAGGCCCACTGAGAAGAGGAGGGAATAGAGAGGGTGCCCTAAGAAGATTGGAGACTAGGTACATACTGGAAATGGACAGCAGAACTCCGGGAGGATTAAACTCCACGGAAGATTTCTATACCTGTCTCTAAACGTTATATGATTTAGACTTAACTACTCTCTTGGGTTTGGGTATTGATCCTGGATATTGTGTGGTTTCGGTATATTTGGGAGCAAGGTAGTCTGTACAAGTGAGTGTTACCAGTTAAAAACAGCGTTCTAGTTAATCCAGGTCCTGAGAATGTCCTTTATGCCTATTGACCGTATACTTTATCATAGCCCAGGCTTGGGCTATAAGAGTGTATAGCATTCAGGGAGAATGAATTTAATCTCTAAGAATCATACAACTGATAAGAGGAAAACAAAGTTTCACTGAAAATGGTTTCCAAATGGGAAAACAAAAGAAAAAAAGAGAGAACAAAATATATTTGTGCACATATCACGGTTTTTAATCACTGTTAGCTAGTGTTTGATGTAATGTTCTGTAGATCTTGGTTATAAGGTAGGGGAGGCTGCGATAATGTATTTAATTAAGCAAATTCTATCTCCTCCCCACCGGCTTCGTTTACATAGACAGAAGTGACTCTCTTTTTTTATATGTGCAAGCTGTATTATAGATAATTCTTTTTTAAATAACTGTTACTATTGGGGATTTTGGAATGCATTTAAACAATCATAACCCTACGTTATTTATAACTTGTGGTTACATGGCCATCTTAGAAGAGGTGTAAATATATTAATTAGTAGTGTATATATATTTGTTGATGTACTTTGAATTGAATATTGTGTAAATATTAGGATTTGCACTAGTCCATCACTGATTGTATTTTGCACATAGCTAATTTGCACATTGCCTATTTTTATTCAAGGGATTATCCCGGAATGAGTGGCATTTTTGCCTAAATTTGACTTCCATGTCTATCTTGCACATAGCTAATTTGCACATTGCTTATTGACATTCAAGGGATTATCCCGGAATGAGTGGCATTTTTGCCTAAATCTGTCTTCCATGTCTATCATTTGTTGATAATATCATGTGGCGAGGTCTAACCAATGACATAATAAAGATCACTTGCACTAGCACTTTAAATACTGCTTCCCCTTTTGCATGCGTCATGTGATCAAGGCCTCTGTGAAGGCCGAAACGTTATGCTGAGGTGCGCCTTCCCCACGATTTAATAAAACTGCTCACCTGCACTTGGGTCTCCTCTTCATTTCTGCGCCAAAGGTATCCGTGACTGGGCTCCAGGCGAGAGAAAATTGGGATTGTTTCATATATATATATCTATATATATATATATATATATATATATATATATATATATATATATATATATATATATATATATATATATTCACTTAAAAAACCATAGGTTTCAGGCCTTATATAGTTAGGAATTAGCATTTAAAAAAACATAGAAATTGCTCCTATATAGTTAGTTGTACTAACCATATTTCGCGCACCCGCAATCCACTGCTGATGATGTCACATATTACATCATTCATGACATGGTCAGTGACATCACTGATGACATGATGACATCTCAAATGACATCACTGATGACATCACTGATGACATCTCATTTGACATCACTGATGACATCACTGATGACATCATCCAGTGACTGTGTGTTTCTGTAAAGTTTAAATATGTTTTACATATTGAAGAATGAGTGGATGTATAAGTGTCTGGATGAAGGATTTAGTAGGTGCGTGACTGACTGTATGAGTGAGTGATTAAATGTGTCTTACTAAATGAATGCGTTAGTGACTAAACTGTCTGAATGTGTGCATCAGTATGTCTGTTGTTGTGTAAGCTGTTGCATGTGTTGATCAGTAGCTATATGAGTGGCTATATGGGTTATTGATTGGTTGCCCAAGTATTTGAATGGGAGACTGAGTGTGTGTGTGGGTGGCTGGGAGGTGTGTGACTGTGCATAGATGTGTGAGCAGTTGGTTCACTAGGTGTATGAGTTCAAGAGTGCATGTGGAAACAGCTATATGGGCGGTTGACTGTGTGCATGGGTGTGTTGGTGAGTGAATGGATATCTCAGTGCTACATGTCCAAGTAAGTATATATGTAAAACACAGTGCATGTGAGAGTTGGCATATATAAATGACTATACATGAGAGCCAGTGAATGTGCGAGTGGCTGTATGGATCATTGTGTACTTGTATCAGTGATTGTATAAGAGAGTAAGTATGTGTTAGTATATGTTTGAATAAGTAAGGTGTTGTGTGTATAACTGTATAGTTGAGGAAATGGAAGTGTGATTGATTCTTTGCATGACTGACTAGGTGTGTGAGTAACTCCATGGATGAGTGGCAGTGTGTGAGTGTCTGTATAGGTGTATGAGTGCATATGATAGTGTTGTATTGATGAGTGACTGTATGTATGAGTGATTCTATGGGTGAACGAGTGAATGTGTGTGTAGACCTAGGAATCAGTGAGTGCGTCTGTAGTAACTGGTATTGGTGAATGTAAATGTACAGGAATGTACAGGAATTTATGTACAAATGTAAATGTAAATGTACAGGAATTTATATAGCGCAAATCACCAAGCGGTTTCTAAGCGCTTGCTTAGGGAACCCGTCCTGGTATTCCCCTGTGAGATAACCCCGGCAGGGTATCCGCAAGGTGAAAGCGAGGCATCCCGCCGCGAGGGGCCGTTGTGGAGATTAAGCAAGCTATTGCCCAGAGTCGCAGAGTGTGAACCCGTGAATCGAGTAGGCACCAGAGCGAGAATTGTCGAGTCCATGGACATTTTAGGACTCAAGACCCCGCCGAGCCGGGAATTGAACCCTGGTCCCGGGCTGACCTCCTTCCAGGTCTGCCTCCTCTAACCAGTGAACCACACTTCTCCACTTCTTCTGGTGTGTCAATGGTTTCAAGAATGGTAGTCTGTATTTAACACTGGGTGTATCAAAGGTTATATTAGAGTGTGAGGAGGTGCATCGTATTATCACATGAATGATATCATCAGTGATGTCAAATGAGATGTCATCAGTGATGTCATCAGTGATGTCATTTGAGATGTCATCAGTGATGTCATCAGTGATGTCACTGACCATGTCATGAATGATGTAATATGTGACATCATCAGCAGTGGATTGCGGGTGCGCGAAATATAGTTAGTACAACTAACTATATAGGAGCAATTTCAATGTTTTTTTAAATGCTAATTCCTAACTATATAAGGCCTGAAACCTATGGTTTTTTGAATGAATTTGCAAGGTTTTTAAAATGCTAATTCCTAACTATATAAGGCCTGAAACCTATGTTTTTTAAGTGAATTTGCAAGGTTTTTTAAATGCTAATTCCTAACTATATAAGGCCTGAAACCCTATGGTTTTTTAAGTGAATTTGCAAGGTTTTTTAAATGCTACTTCCTAACTATATAAGGCTTGAAACCTATGGTGTTTTCAGTGAATGTGCAAGGTTTTTTAAATGCTAATTCCTAACTATATCAGGCGTGAAACCTATATTTTTTTCTATAATTTTCAAAGGTTTTGTAAATGCTAATTCTATTAGCGGATAACGTTTATATATGTTATTATCCTTCTGGGACCACCTGAGCAGCCATCTTGTTTCTCAGGAGAAGTGAGGCACAAGAGAGCACAAAACAAGAGTGGAAAACGCAAAAAGGGGGCAGGGTAGAGACCCCCAAACCCTCTAGCCCTTCTCAGGGGGTCCCAAAAGGACCCCCAAGGGCAAAACAAATCGTGGTACGCGTACCGTGCGCGTACCCCGCGATTTGTTTGATTTTTTTTTTTGCCTTTGGGGGTCCTTTTGGGACCCCCTGAGAAGGGCTAGAGGGTTTGGGGGTCTCTACCCTGCCCCCTTTTCGTGTTTTCCACTCTTGTTTTGGGCTCTCTTGTGCCTCAGTTCTCCTGATAAACAAGATGGTGGCCAACACTTCCTGGTTTGGACAGTTTGGAATGTTGACAGTCGACTGCCAGCCAATCAGAAACTCGCTCGTGCACGTATGGGTACGCGCACGTACGCGTACGGTACGCGTACCGTACGCTTATAGTGTGCGTACGGTGAGCGCATATAGATATATAATTTGCTCAAATTCAATTTTCTCAACAACTACTGGAGGGATTTTCACCAAATATAGAAAAGGCACTACTGCATACCTGTCCCTACCATTTTCCCAAGTTTGGTGTAATTCCTATTCAGCCGTTCGGGCTGTAGCCTTGTCAGAATGTCCCTATGGAAATTAACATGGGGAAAACACGTTTTGGGACCCCCTTTTTTCTCTGCCCCCGCTTGACGAATCCCCCAAAACTTTCAGGGAAGGAGCGGAGCGCAGCGAGGCAAATTTAAGGAAAATTACAGGCAGATCCCTCAATCGGCGCCAAATTTATTCCCAATAGAATGTTCGGAATTTCCTATGGTAACTAGGTCCTAACTATATATACCTAAGGTAATATATATATATATATATATATATATATATATATATATATATATATATATATATATATATATATATATATATATATAAACACAATCTCAGCATTCTCTCACCAGGAGCCCATATTCTGGATACCAACGGCGCAGAAGAAGAGAGGAAGACCCAGGGTGCAGGTGAGCAGTGATTTTATTTAGTAGCGTGGAAGGACCACCTCAGCATAACGTTTCGGCCTGCACAGAAATACATATATATATCATAAATAGGTAGTTATAGTTAGTACCCTGTTTCTTTACAAAAAGCGTTTTTTGACGTGCCTATATCTTTGGCATCGGTTGATGAATCGCCACAACAATTTCCCAAAAAAGTGCCATAGTGAGTATTGTTATGCATGGAAAGTTTCAGGGTGATCCATCAAGCGGGGGCAGAGAAAAAGGGGGTCCAAAGAAATACGATTTCCCAAGTTAATGCAGATTTTCCACTGTTTAATGGGAAGAAAACCATGATTTCATTAAAGGCACGGAAGCTAATATTATGCACATTCCTTTATTGCTCCTCAAACACAGCAGTAACATCAAACATAGAATTAGAACACAACTCTAGAACACTGAACATGTATATAACCCAAGAACTGGTAGTCATCTTCCTTCCTTCCGCCGCTCCACCCTGCAGTTCGCCCGCTGTTGTTAAGCCCCCCCCCAATGCGACAGTATTCGTGACTTGCAATTCGTATTTTCCTGTTTCCTTATTTACTGCCATTTTAATTTTTTTGCTCTGTTTCTTGCCTCCCTGTTGCGCCGTCTTTCCCGCCGCTGCTGCCCCTGCGGCCCGTCCCCGTTCAGCCCGCTCCCACCCCCTACCTCTGCTCCCTCCCCTCTCCCCTTCTTATGGCGAACGCAGCGCGGTCACGCAGGGGACGCGCGCTGCTGGAACGCTTAAGGTGTGCCTGAGGCAAGCATGTCTGCGCCTGTCCGCACCTGAACCGTGCCAGCACCACGCCAGCACTAAACCCCCTGGCCCCAGCGACCGCCACAACACCCGACACCCACACCCTCCACGTGCTCAACGCCGGACGAATTTTCACTTGCTACCAGGCCACCCTGAAGCTCACCCACGGACACTTCACCTGCTGAAACTGCAACTACACCAGCCAGCGCACACCTGCATGTCCTGTCCTGCCCAGCCCATCGCTGCAGACCACAACAACCTCAGCTGCATACTACTCAACACCCGCTCAGTCCACAAGCATGCCGTCAAACTCTGGGACCTGCTCCACTCCTCTGCCTCGGACGTCGCCTTCCTGACGGAGACCTGGATGAACACTTCGTTGGGGCTTGACATAGCCATAGCCATAGCCATCCCGGATGGCTACAAGATCACCCGCAGGGACCAAAACAACAACAAACCAGGAGGAGGAATCGCCATCGTCCACAGGAACACATTCAGAATCTCAACCAACACCGAAGACTCCCTAAACATGGCAGAACAACTACACTTCCAGTTCCACGTCGATCACAACACCACCCTCAGAGGAACCCTCGTCTACCGACCCCCGGGGCCCCGACCACAGTTCAGCGAATCCATCGCCGACCTCATCAGCACGCACGCTCTTGCCTCCACAGACTACATCCTCCTCGGAGACCTGAACTTCCACCTCGAGAACGCCAATGACACTAACTCCACAACCCTGATAGACAACCTCGCCAACCTCGGACTAAAACAGCTCGTCACGACACCCATCCACTCCGCCGGACACATGCTCGACCCCATCTTCTCCGCCAGCAACTACGTCATCTTCAGCCACACCACTGAACTCCACTGGACCGACCACCACTGCATCCACTTCTCCTTTGAGAAACACACCACGCATAACCAACCGCAAAGTATCCCACACCGCAGTTGGAATAAAGTCACTGAAGACCAGCTCATCACCACACTCGCCTGAGACCCTCCACTCGAGCCCTCCGAGACCGACTCAGCAGCCCACAACTTCAGACAATGGATCAACGGCTGCGCCAACACCCTCGCCCCGATCAGGAAACCCTCCAACAGGCACACCGACATGAGAGCCATCTGGTTCAACGCCGACCTCCAGAGCTCCAAACACAGCTGCCAAAGACTCGAGAAGCAGTGGCGCAATGAACAGACACCTGACAACCAAGCAGCCCTCATGAACGCCAGAAGCAAACACCAGCAACTCATCCAATCCGCCAAAAGAACCTCCTTCAAGGAACGCATCGACATCAGCGCACACAACAGCAAAGAGCTCTTCAACATCGTGGGAGACCTCACCAGTCCCAGCTCCAGTTCCAACAACATCCTGGCATCACAAGAACTCTGCGACTCCCTGGCTACCTTCTTCCACCGCAAGATCGCAGACATCCACAACAGCTTCGACACCCAGACGCCGACAACAGATGCAGACACCCCCGACTCAATACCCACCAAACACACCGACGTCCTGCTCTCCTGGAACCAACGACGAAGACACCATCAAAATCATGAACACCATCCACTCCGGCTCACCTTCCAACCCATGCCCCCACCACATCTTCAACAAGGCAAGCTCCATCATCACACCCCAACTCTGAAAGACCATCAACAGCTCCTTCGAGACCGTCACCTTCCCGGAGAGCTGGAAACACGCGAGATCAACGCCCTACTCAAGAACCCAAGGCGCAACCAAAGGACCTCAAGAACTTTCGACCCATCTCCCTGCTCCCGTTCCCCGGCAAAAGTCATTGAGAAGACCGCCAACAGACTACTGACCCACTTCCTGGAGGAGAACACTACTCCCAATCTGGCTTCCGCAGCAACCACAGCACTGAAACTACCTTCATCGCCGCCACTGACGACATCAGGACCCTACGGGACAACGACAAAACCATGCCCTCATCCTCCTGGACCTCTCGGCCACCTTCAATACCATCTGCCACCACACCCTGCGCACAAGCCTCCGCGATGCAGGGATCCTGGACTGGATCACCTTTTTCCTCACCGGCAGAAACCAGTGAATCTGCCACCCCCCTTTCCGATCCAAAGCCACCATGATCACCTGCGGCGTACCACAAGGATCATCTCTCAGCCCAACCCTTTTCAACATCTACATGGCACCGCTCAACAACATCGTCCGAGCACACCAACTCAACATCATCTCGTACACCGAAGACACCCAGCTGATCCTCTCCCTCACCATGGTCCCGGCCACCTCCAAATCCAACCTCCACGAGGGAATGAAGGCTGTCGCAGACTGGTTGAAGACTAGCCAACTGAAACTGAACTTGGACAAAACGGAGGTCCTCATCCTCGGCTCCAATCCCTCCGCATGGGACAACTCCTGGTGGCCGGCCACGTTGGGAGCTGCCCCGACACCCACCAACCATGCACACACGCAACCTGGGGTTCATTCTGGACTCAACGCTCTCGTATTTTTTTTTAACACATTTTTATTGGTTTTCCAAAAAAAGCCAGCCAGGTAAATAGCTGGGAAGGGGACATGTATTATAATTATATACATTAATATTCTTGCCATCACCGTAGACCTGGCAGCAAGCCAAGAATTTCTTCAAGGGGTCTCCAGGAGTGCCTCGCCAATTCCTCTCCATCTTCCCATGGGTATTCCAGCATACAGCTCGATTCGTCCCCAGATATGATACAGTCCAATAATGTAGATTCAAATAAGAAACTCCCAATACCCATCCCACCCTCTCGGTCCTTAAACTCTCGAGCAAAGCCCTCCCAAATCCATCCACCCCCCGAAGCATGCCACTAACCATTAAAATACTCAGGAAGTCGACCAGATCTCCTGTACCATCCACCAGAATCCCTGCCTCGTATGCCTCAATCCAGGGCAGTCTGGGAACACCAGGGGAAGGTCACTGCCAACCCCTATCAGTCGCACCATGCCGCTCTGTCATCAAGTGGCGGTCACGCATTCAGCCTGAGCACCCTCCACCTCATCAAGTATATTCTCATCATCTTGAGTTGGTGCTTAATCAGGTCCAGAAGCGCCACCCACGCCTGAGCCATTTCCATTGTCTTCTCGCTCCCATTTCACCTGGCCATGCCTAGTCTGTAGTTCCCTTCACTCTCTGCCCACTTCACAAGTTCCCTACGCCAGCGTGCTAGAGTAGGCCCTTGCCTCGCCTTCCAGTGAGCAGTAAGTTCTCTTTTTGCCAGGACTAATCCCAAATCAATGAACTCGTGGGTGATTTTGTTCTTAGCAGTGTGCGGGAACCAGTGCAATAAGCAAACCCGTGGCGTCAGAGCTATCTCCCTCTACATTACAGTTGCCAGAGCAGTCGTCACCCCTAGCCAATAGTCCCCCAGCTGTGGGCAGGTCCAGAACACGTATAAAAACCACAGCCCTTCGAGATTACAATGAGGACAAGTGGATGACGCTGTCAGGTCTTTCGTTGTTGCTCCTCAGGATTGGATTGATGCTATAAAGGGGGCCCTCCTCTAGATCATCCCAAGTCTGGCTATCAAGTTCACAGACTATTAAGGAGATCAAGCGGGGGAAAAAAGATAGGTCCGGAGGGGAACAGCTGGGCGGCTGGAACTGGAAACCTGTAAATATATAAAGCATGGGATGAGTGGAACAGTAACCCTCGGCTGATAACTTCTCTACACAATAGGCTACGCTTTTCCTCACCTGAAATATCCTTCAGGTATACTGAAGCAAAGAGTAATAGAATGGGCGTCTTCTAAATCCCTGGTTCTCCTATGTAAAGAAACAACACATGAAAACATAAATAAGCCACTGTCTTTTTTCCCCTCTGGTGATAGCGGTCAATGGAAAATGGGATAAGTAGGTACACCTACCCAAAATGGGAATGAAGAAAACCAGAAAGCCCCAGGATAAATAATAAGTAACTATCACTCTTTTCCTAGTAACTTCAATACAGATTCTGTAAAGATTTCCCCTCCGAGGTGGATAAATGAACAGCAGAGTCAAAGGTCAGCGCAGGAAGCGTAAGAGTAAAACCCCTACACGTTTCATATACCACCTATATGGAGTTCACAAAGTGTGTTCCTGAATATCAACCAATAAATGAAAAGATGCCCAGCACAAAACAAACATAGAAAACACAGCGTCTCAGCAGATACGTCTCTGCAAGCACAAGCAGGGACGGAACTTCCTCTTGCAACAAGCGGCACCTAAGCCTAGGTGACCGGCAGGGATAGGAGGATCACACTCCTAACAGTTTGTTAGAGCAGGGGATAGTAAGCAGTTTTCCCCAAAAATGCATACAATCCAAGCACCCCCAGACCAGAGGAAAACCTGAGACAAAGTTCTCCACTCTCGATGCGGGCGCTTCCTAAGCCCCTCCAATGTAATCCACAGGTACAGTGAGAACCCGGTGAAGTTGCCACGACCTTCCACCCAGGAGGCGGGCTCCCAGAAACCAAGAACACGGGCGCTTCCTAAGCCCCACCAAAGTAATCCAACGGTCCGGTGAACCAAAGGTGTGGGCTTACCTCAGCCCACTGCAACAAACGCCGACTGGGAACAGGAAACACGAGCAATCACTCTTGCTCGCCGAGAGGAATAATCGGCAGCGTTTCTCTCCGAGAGTTCCAGGATATTCCCTTCCGGTCGCATAGCGTCATTCCAGCGCGCCGCGCTAAGGATCATGGGTATTGTAGTTTTCGAGCCTATTACAGACTCGGACTGCAGGCAGTGATCTACCAGCGGCCGGGGAATCCTGACAGACGCCCCAAAATAGTAGTTAACTTTTCCGGGCGTTGGGTACACCCTATGTAAGACATAAAATTGGATCAGCTGAAACCGTGCATTTCGAGAGCTTTCCCACGCCCTCTCGACAACCGCCCCCCAAGGTTTTTTCCCAATGGGTTCCCACAGGTCCGCCTCCCATTTGAGTCTCAACGCTGTTAAGGGTTGATGCAAGTCCTGGGTAATCCGCCGATAAAGGCAAGTCGCTGCCTTAAGAGTTCCCGCTGCCATTACTACATACTGACAGGCGAGAAACGTGTCAGGCTTCGCCAGGCCCCTCCGCTAGTGCCGCCTGACAGTTGCTGTCAGGGCCGCATGTAATAAAAAGTCCCCTTGCGGTAGGTCATGGCTTCCCTGAAGATCATTAAAGGGGAGGAGATTGCCATCCTTGTAAAGGTCACCAATGTGATGATTCCTGCCTCTTCCCAGACCTTCAGCTTACTCTAATCACCCCCATGGGGCAGCACCTCGCACATCCCCAGCGGGATCTCAGGCGCGTACGGGTCTTGACGCACGCCCTACTGGTCATGCGTGCCCAACACTGTAGCACTACGCGCAAATCTGGTGCCACTAACCCCTCAATTAGTGGTACTCGCAGCAGAACACTGGACAAAAGTCGCCAACTCGGATCCAACCCTCCCAAAGCCTCCAGATGCTGGATGTGGCCCGCCACCCATTCGTAAACCTTTGGAGTTGTGGGGTATGATAATAGGCCTCAAGGTCCGGCAACGCAAGGCCTCCTTCCATCCTGGGTCGCTGCATGGTGTTCAGGGCAACCCTCCTTCTCCCAGCCCCCCACAGGAAACCTGTAATCAAGGTATTAAGCTGGAAAAAAAAAAACTTACTTGGGATCCAAATGGGGAGTGTCCCAAAGTAAAAGAGGAACCTGGGTAAAGTGACCATCTTCACCAAAGCAACTTTGCCCGCAACAGACAACGGAAAAGTTCCCCAAAAGTCGAAACAGGTTTTAGCTCTGCGCAACGCTCGTCCCACATTGCCTTCCAAAAGGTTGTCAGGATCATGATAAATCTGGGTCCCCAGGTAAGCCAAGCAGCAGGGTTCCCACGGGACTCCCCCCACACTCTGTTGGTCCACCCTCCCCGACTTGGTGGCGAACAGACCCGATCTTGGCCCAGTTCACCCGCAGTCCCGCTATTCTCCCTAAGGTCTCCAGCAAATCCTTCGCTCCTCTAAGTGCATCCTCGAAGTCTACCAGGAACATGAGCAGATCGTCCACATACAACGCTATATAGTGTATCTGTCCCCCCACCAATAGTCCAGAATAATATCTCCCGTGCTGGTGTGTGCAGCCATGGGCTCCATCGCCAGAGCAAACAGTAGAGGGGATAACGAGCACCCTTGTCTCGTCCCCCGAGCAACCTCGCAGGCAGGAGAGATCAAGCCCCCTGTCCTAACTCTGGCAGTGGAAGTACTGTACAACAGCGCCGTCCACCATATAAAACGATCTCCTAGGCCAAATTCCTGCAAAACATTAAAAAGGTAGGGCCACTCCAGGCTATCGAAGGCCTTTTCAATGTCGACCGCAAAAATGCAGGCCTTCTCTTTATCATAGGTGTCGGATCCCAAGATACCAATGAATCTGCGCACATTCATCGCTGTATTCCACGATGGTGTAAATCCGGCTTGATCACTGTGAACCAGCACCGTCATATGGGGCATCAGACGACTAGCCAGTACCGGACTTAAGATCTTATAGTCCAGGTTAAGCATTGTGAGGGGCCTGTACGAGGAGCGATCCCAGGCAGGTTTGCCCGGTTTAAGAAGGGAGACTATGATGGCTTCACGCGTCGTAGCAGGGAGGACGCCCTCATGACGCGCTCTATTATACAGTGCCACCTGGCAGGAAACCAGAACATCGACATAGGCAGCGTAAAATTCCACTGATAGCCCATCTGTGCCCGGCGTTTTGTTCCTGGCCATGTACTTTATAGCGCTGCGCACTTCACCCGCCTCAATGTCCCTACCAAGGGCTTTGGCCTCCTCTGCTTCAATTTTAGGAAGATCTGCTTGCGGTAAGAACCCCTCGTCACCAGGGAGCCCAGGACCCAGCCTACTCCAGTATAGCACGGTGTAATACTGTAAGAATTAATCATTGATACCTCTTTGGGAGTAGAACACCTCATCACCCTGCCCTCTTTGTTCTAAGATCACCGTCCCTCTACGAGCTGGGCTGGCCAGCTGTGCTCCAGACTTGTCGCGCTCCATGTGTGCTTTGTCCGTGTAGGTCTTATAATTGAAACATCGTAATCTCTCCAATTGAACCACTAGCCCTCCCGGGCCTCAAGCAGTGCAGCATGCCTGTCCGGGCGTTCCGTGCACTCCTTCTCCGTGTCGCCTAACTTCCGTTCTGCTTCCTGCACTTCTCGTAACAGCACTTTACGCACTCCCACCACTTCCCCTATGCAGCGCCCCCTAATCACCAACTTAAAAGCATCCCATTCAACCAGTAAAGAAGACGCTGTATTAACATTAACCCTAAAATAGTCTTCTATGGCCTACCCTATAGTATCCCGGAATTCCGGGTCCTCCAATGCATCTGGTCTAAGTCGCCACGTGGGAATGACAGGTCGATCCCGTACCCAATGTAGTATCACCAGCAGTGGGTTATGGTCAGATGCTGTTCTAGTTAACTATTCGCTATGTGCCATTCCCCCATGTATGTCTGGAGAGCAAAGGATCGAGTCTAACCGAACATGGAGGTCGTGTAGTGACGAAAAATAAGAGTAGTCCCGGTTAGTTGGATGATGAGCCCTCCATGTATCAGTCAGTCCCCACTGTTGCTGCCAAACCCGCCGCGACGCGGCCAGTCTATGTACCGGGGCATCTACCAGGGGAGGATAGGAGCGGTCCACAGAAACGTCGGTGATGCAGTTAAAGTCGCCCCCCCAGGAGTGCGGACCCAGTCAGTAGAGGCACCAATTTCCCCGATAGGTGTGCAAAGAATGAGGCTTGATTGGAGTTAGGGGCATATATACCCCCCAGTACAATGTCCTTCCCATCCAGGCACCCCGCCACCACAACAGATCTGCCCTCAGGGTCAATCAGCTGCCCAGTGCTCTAGAACGGCACCTCTACCCTAATCCAAATCAGTGCGCCCTGTGCAAAGGCCGAGTATGTGGTGCAGAACACCGATCCCCACCATCTCCACTGCAAAGCCGACCCCTCTTGTTTAGCTAAGGGTGTCTCTTGCAGTAGTGCAATCTGCACCCCTCTCCTCCTAAGATAGGCATGGATTGTGTGGCATTGCGCCATAGTGTGCAGCCACCTAATGTTCCAAGACAGGCACTTAATACATACGGCGGTTCCCATGGTGTGGTTGTATACATGCTATTCTCTATATCTCCCCCAGCGGCATGCTTGGTCCCAACGCCCCCCCACTCCCCTTCACCCCAAACTCCCACTCCCCAGGTTAGGTTCCCTGAAACTAGTTCCCATCCAAACTGATACAACCATCAAACGTACACAAATAGGTAGTGAGACGTGTGCCGACCCTTTGGACCCAAAGCCCCTCCCCATTCTGCACCGGTACCGGTACGGTGGTTCCCCTCAATACTGGTCAATTAATGTAATGGCCCCTCCCCACCTCCCGCATATCCCAGCATCTTCAGCAGACAATCCTGACCAGTGTTGCAAGTCCATCTCGCCCTGTTGCCAATTTTCCGTTCAGCCAAGCAGGTCCGCCATCTGCGGAGTGATCACCGGTAGATCAGTATCAGATTCTCCACATGTGCTTCCAATCGGATTGGTCTTAGAGCTTCCCAGAGACAGGCCCGTAGAGGCAGAAGTCGGGCTGGTCTCACCCGACTGATCTCTGCAACCGCCTGCACTGCTCTATCCCGCTCAAGGTGGTGATCCGGTAACGAGAGGACCCTCGGTGGGCTCTTGTCTTGACCCACTGGCCACAACCTCCCCTTCCTCTGCAGTCCTAAAACTCTCATTCTCTATTGAACTCTTCTTAGTGTCTTTCGCATTTAAACTTTTTTCCACACTACTTCCTATCTTCTTGTCCAAAGATGCTGTCATCTCTCCAAACATCTTGTCCATATACAAGCTCAATCTGTCCTCAAAACCTGAACCCTCTACTTGCGCCATGATTAAAATTATAATCCCAGTTAAAATTGACTTCACTACAAAAGTCTATAGATTATACCAAAATTCCATAAATATATAAATACTAATACTTTCCCTAAAACAATATATCCAATACTTTACAACTTCCTCAAACACTCGTCTTGCTTCTCAACTCTGTTCGCCATCTGACTCACTGACTAAACTCCTTTCAGTCAGCTGGTTGACTTTTGATCCCAAAATATGGTTATCAGAATGCCATGTTAAATCTTCTTCAATTCCCAATCTCTTAAAATGGCCGCCGCGTGTTGTGTGCGTACGCCGACCCTACAGTGTCAAAACTAATTCGATCATGGGTGTGAGAAAAGGAGGTATCCCCAACTAGAGTTCCTAAATTGGGATCACTAAATGTTTGGAAGGACGATTATTTAGGAACAAGGGTTTTGAATCAAATGAACTGACAACAGTAGTTACTGACAACAAGAGTTACTGACTATGGATAAACAGTAAAAGGTGAAAAAGGAACAGGTCATCAAGAAGATATTTTATTCAAAAATATATTTTTATTTGGGATCTGGTTTAAACATTCATTAACGATACAGTATAGGTTATCGTAATGTGTTTGTTACGTATCACAATACAATTTAGTATAAAAATATACATTTCGTAAATAGATTCAAGTAAATACAAAAAATAATATATATACAAAAGGATGAATTTTATAATCACAAAAACATGGCTAAGGATAATTTGACAATACTACGCGCGTTTCGGCCTTAAGCCTTCATCAGGGAGCCATGATATATGTTCCAAATGTACCCGTTAAGTGCGGCATCCGCAATAGATGGAAGTGGACTCTAGATATAGTGTTGTGATCACTTGAATTCCAGATAAGGTGCCAAAGCGGTTGCTTTTTAAGGTGGAGTGCATATGGTGATAGTATGCGTTGCTGTTCTCTGGTATGTCAATATACAAACAAATACAGCGGACAGTCTCAATAGCTGCAGGAGGTGTGTAATGGTTATTACTAATTGCAATGACGGCAGAGCGTCATGTAAAGAGATCCAGAAGGGGTTTGCTGCAAACCGAGTTCGAGCTGCAGCGAAAATAAATATAACTTAATTTGTATTTTTTTGGCATCTGTGAGAATCCCCTACGGGTGAACGAGGAAAAGAAAATTCTCGCTTAGAAGCCCATGGCATAGGTCTTCACGGATCTATGTTTCTTAGCTTCGGTGTTGATAACGATAAATGGGGCAGCGCTTCTTAAATATCGATTTGTGATATCCTCCAATGGTGGGGTCAGATCAATCGCCGGCTCTAAGCGAGAATTTTCTTTTCCTCGTTCACCCGAAGGGGATTCTCACCGATGCCAAAAAGATACAAACTAAGTTATATTTATTTTCGCTGCAGCTCGAACTCGGTTTGCAGCAAACCCCTTCTGGACCTCTTTACATGACGCTCTGCCGTCATTGCAATTAGTAATAACCATTACACACCTCCTGCAGCTATTGAGACTTTCCGCTGTATTTGTTTGTATATTGACATACCAGAGAACAGCAACGCATACTATCACCATATGCACTCCACCTTAAAAAGCAACCGCTTTGGCACCTTATCTGGAATTCAAGTGATCACAACACTATATCTAGAGTCCACTTCCATCTATTGCGGATGCCGCACTTAACGGGTACATTTGGAACATATATCATGGCTCCCTGATGAAGGCTTAAGGCCGAAACGCGCGTAGTAATGTCAAATTATCCTTAGCCATGTTTTTGTGATTATAAAATTCATCCTTTTGTATATATATTATCTTTTGTATTTACTTGAATCTATTTACGAAATGTATATTTTTTACTAAATTGTATTGTGATACATAACAAACACATTACGATAACCTATACTGTATCATTAATGAATGTTTAAACCAGATCCCAAATAAAAATAAAAATAAAAATATATTTTTGAATAACATATCTTCTTGATGACCTGTTCCTTTTTCACCTTTTACTGTTTATCCATAGTCAGTAACTCTTGTTGTCAGTAACTACTGTTGTCAGTTCATTTTATTCAAAACCCTTGTTCCTAAATAATCGTCCTTCCAAACAAAACTAATTCGATCTCCTTTTAATTCAGAAACGAGCACGCTCCACACTCTAAGCAGATGCGTTGTGATTCTGCACCACAATGCGCGCCTGCTGGGCATTAGCTATTGAACGCTGCACATCGCTCGAGCGCACAGCGCCGCTCCTCACGTGCAATGTATTTAAATGATACCCTAATGGTAAGAACCGTTTTCTACATCCAAAAACACCCGTATTTTCCTTAAACCAATGCCCATGATCACCATTAACAAAGGCACTCTTAATAACGTCTATCCACAACTAGGAGCCAAGGGGGTAAATAAAGGAACAGGTCGCCCCCCACTCAATAACTTCACCTCAACATAGAACCTGTTCCATCTAAATGTATGGACAAAAGCAAACGTCTATCATATGTTTTTAAAGAGGACACACAATTTTATGTGTCACAGCAGTGGATCTACTTATCACATCTGCCGTACAGTGACCTAAATCACTACTAGAATTGTGAAATGTGGTGCTGTATCTGCTTAATAAACCCTCCCACCGGTGTGCGGAGGACATGAAAATGGAGAAAAAAGTGAGGAAAAAATTGGCAGAGCCTAACGGGAGTAACACCATTTGAGGTTACAGGCTGGTACTCGTCTGTGTCCTCAGGTTCTCATCATTAGCACCTGCCAATTTAAAAGAATAGAAAGATAGTGCAGAGATAAAGAAAACCAAAAATGTGGTGTATGTACTACATGTGACCCTATAAGGAGTACCAGGAACTAGTATAGAAACCCCGGAATCCCTTAGTTTAAAAACGAGCTAGGCACACTGGCTACACTATTTTATTCCTTGCTGTGTGTCTGCTCAATTAAAACCAACATGTTTCATTGCCTCACAAAATTTGGCGGCAATTTCATCATGGTTAGGGTCAGCGTCCTCCCTGCACCTCTTTTCTCCGTTTATTGTACCTGCAAGAAACAGCATACCACATTTCATCAACAAATGTACCAAAAATGCATCAAGTTTAAAAGATATAGAATATCTCTAGGGCATCAAAGATATCACGTGTGATATATTTACCGGGTAGTTGCCCCTCATCGGCATACCTGCAACCCCGTAAGAGACACTATTTTTCAACCTGTGAGTTTATTTACAGGTCCAGTTTTAGTCATTGCAATGTGTCAATCTGTACAGGAGAGATATAGGATGAAGGATATTACAAGACTCATAACCCTCCCTGTACATACATCATATCATAAACCATTCTCAAAGTTTCCTTAGGTCAGGATATGCAAGTCGCTATGATCCCTGCTATTATATAACCAACTGTCTGTATCTCCCACCAGTGGATGCATGGCGCTTCCTGCATGTGCTTCCGCCTATTTTTCATGCTGCACCACCGGAAGACCCTCTGCCTTTTCTGAGGGCGCCCCTGTCTAATAAGCTCCCATATGTATTAGAGTCACTAACTCCCACTCTGTATGCTCCAAAAGGTGTCTAAGGTAATACGGAACTCTCGTAACATTTACAAAATGTATTCTTTTAAACAATTCAGAACATTTAAGAACAACCTGCACCAAGGCTTAAAAACCATCCTAATGAAGCCCCGGCAGGGGGACCCACCACAATTTCATTAAATAGTGATGGACGCTTCCCGTATTTGGTGAAGTGAACTCGACCTTAAGATGGCCGCCGCCACAAAGTCAAATCCCTGAGACAGACGCCAGGACCGGAAGTAGGGCGAGCTGGCTGTAGCAGGCATTGCTGCTGATATAGATCCCTTCAGCTGAGGGCAGACGAGGGACTGAGCTTGGGCCGAACACCTTCGTCTAGTCGGTAGGGAGGGGAAACCAAGGGGAGATTGAGTTCCCTTCACTAAATACGGGAAGCGTCCATCACTATTTAATGATATTATGGTGGGTCCGCCTGCTGGGGCTTCATCAGGATGTTTGTAAGCCTTGGTGCAGGTTTTTTTAAATGTTACGAGAGTTCCGATTTTATTTTATTTTTTAAATGGTACGAGAGTTCCGTATTACCCTAGACACCACTTGTACCTGTACTTCATTTGGCTCCCGCCTCGGTCCCCGCAGCTGATTGCTGTTTGTGTGGAGGGCATGGAGACCGGGCACTAGAACGCGCAGGGCGTTTCCCGGCAGCGGAGGGGGCGGAGCTGGTTCTGAGCCTCACACGCCATAAAATCAATGTGGCGGCGTGTGCGGCGCTGGCGTGCCGAAGGCTCCCCAAAGGCAAGCCCGTCTGCGCCCGTCCGCGCCCGACCGGGACCAGGGGCCAGAATCCCTGCTCCCAGCAGAGCCAACCGTAGAAATACTCTAACTTATCCCAGATCAACCCTGACCGGCCTAAACACACATACCCAACACAACCACGCGGACTGTATTATGGCCTCACCCGAACTCACAGAAGGACCATTCACCTGTTTGAAATGCAAATGGAGCAGCCTAACGACCACAGAACCCGTACACAACATAGGGAAAAACGGCTCAAGAATTAAATGTTTATATTTTAATGCTAGATCAGTCCCAAATACTCTCTGGAGATCTGGGACACTATCAACGAATCGAATCCCGACCTAGTCTTCATTACTGAAACTTGGCTAAGTGACAATAACTGCCCTGACATTGCCACCACCCTCCCTCCAAGATACAAAACTATACGTCAGGACAGACAAGGGAGGAGAGGAGGGGGACTCGCCATTATATTTAAGGACAACTTCAACTGTCTCCCCATAACAACTGCTCCATACGATGAACACGAACTACTAACTTTTCAAGTATCCAAAGACAATACACCCTACTAGTAGGAGCTGTAGTTTACAATCCCCCAGGCCATCATGCAGACTTTAGTGCAAGGCTACTCTCACAAATTTTCCCTGCTTGCCTCAAATACAAAAACTTCATGATAATTGGAGATTTCAATATTCATTTTGAAAAATCCGACAATCAAGCGGCCACACACCTAAACAATGACATGACCATCCTCCAGCTTAAACAGTGGATTCAAGGACCCACACATAATGCAGGCCACACATTGGCTCTACTGTTCACCAACATAGATACCATCTTGATCGAGGAGATTAAATCAGCAACATGAACAGATCACTCCGTAATCTCCTTCTCGTTTGTCCAACCCTCACTACCCGCCAGACCATCTCTACCAACGCCAGAATTCTACAGACCCTGGAAACTTGTCACCCCAGAAGTCTTCAAACCCCACTGGCCCGCAAACACCATTCTTGACCCCCCCGGCGCCCCCTGTACAAACACTATCATCCTAAACCTCGAAATCGAGATTAGTAATACGCTGGACCTATGCACCCCCAAAAAGAAATCTAATTCATCTAAAAGAGTTATTTCATGAGAATTGTATACCCCAGAAATCAAAACTCTAAAAAGAAACTGTAAAAACAGGGAGCATACCTGGAGAATGTCCCGCTCAGATACGGACAAGCTAACCTACAAGGCCGAGCTCAGAGCGTACTACCTAGCCATAAAAAATGCAAAAAACAACACTATGCACAAAGAATAAACGAAAACGGCAATTCTGCCAAAGAATTATATAAAATCATAAACGAACTGTGCAAACCCAACTGCCTGTCCCAAGCACTACACCCCTCAATTGGGAACTGCAAAATGATCAGTAACTATTTTACAGATAAAATAGGGGAAATATATGCCACATTTAACACAAACAACAGCATGAAAGAATCCACTTCCTCCCCCAAAAACCTTGCTAACCTAAATAGCTTCACCCCAATAACAGAAGATGAAGTTGCCAGCACCATGCTGGAAATCAAATCTGGATCACCCCTTGATCCTTGCCCTCATTTTATCTTTAGACAGCTTTTACCTATCCTAACCCCTGCCATCACGCAACTTTTAAATAAATCTTTAGAAACAGCTGTCTTCCCGGAGATATGGAAACAAGCCATAGTCACCCCAATACTAAAAAAAGCAGGCTCGAACGTAACAAACCCAGTCAACTACAGACCCATTTCCCAATTTCCCTATCTCTCTAAAGTGCTGGAGAAACTGATCAACAGACAGCTGTCTAAATACTTAGAGGACAACAACCTATTGGACCCAACTCAAACAGGGTTCAGAGCCATCAACAGCACAGAAGCTACATTACTGGCTGTCACGGACAGCATTGGAAATTCCCTGGACCAGGGCGAAGCTGTGGCCCTGATCCTATTAGACCTGTCGGCAGCGTTCAACATGGTCTCCCATCACCTCCTCCAAGCCCAAGCAACTCAAATGCGGGGTCCCACAAAGAGCATCCCTCAGCCCCACATTGTTCAATGCCTACATATCACCATTGGCACAAATTGGAGCACGGTGGGGTCTGGGAGTATGCTCCTATGCTCCTATGCAGATGACACGCAACTCATAATTACGCTAGGGAAGGGGCATGAAGACGGCAAACTGAGACTCAACAACTGCCTAACGGAAATGGCCACATGGATGGCAGATCACTGCCTCAAACTAAATGCAGACAAAACCGAGATTCTACTGTTCGGTGAAGCAAAACACATATGGGACAACTCATGGTGGCCCGCCACGCTGGGAGACGCCCCGGCACCCAAGCACTCGGCCAAAAACCTAGGCATTACAATTGACGACACACTATCCATGCAGGCCCACATTCGAACCCTATGTGGGAAAAGATTTGCCACTCTAAAACTTCTGAGAAGGCTCTTCCCATGGATCCCCCTAGAAAGCAAGAAGACAGTCGCACAGGCCCTACTGGTCAGTAGGCTGGACTACGGTAAGGCACTTTTTGTAGGCATGCCAGACTACCTATTTCAACGACTACAGGTAGTGCAGAACGCTGCAGCTAAGCTAGTATGCAGCAAAGGCAAATACAGCTCCGCCAAAGAATGCCTAAAACAACTTCACTGGCTGCCCATGCGCCAAAGAGCCTGCTTCAAGCTCATAGGTCATGCCCATAGGACACTCAATAACACAGGACCCACTATTCTTCAGAATAGACTACACTTCTACTTCCCCGCCAGACCACTAAGATCACAACACCTTGCTCTTGCCAAAACAAAGAAAATAAAAAAGACCAAAGCAGGAGGACGCACCTTCTCCTACCTGGCTGCACGACATTGGAATCAACTCCCAGTGGAACTCAGGTTAACCAATAATTACAACATCTTTAGAAAAAAACTCAAAACACACCTCTTCCCTAAAGAATGATTCCTGACATCTGGTCAACCCAGTTCCCACCTGCTACCATAGTCCTCAGCGCCGTGACATCCCTCTGGATAAATGTTGCGCTTTACAAATAAATAAATAAATAAACTTGGAGCATACAGAGTGGGAGTTAGTGACGCTAATACATATGGGGGCTCATTAGACAGGGGCACCCTCAGAAAAGGCAGGGGGTCTTCCGGTGGTGCAGCACGAAAAATAGGCGAAAGCACACACAGGAAGCGCCATGCATCCACTGGTGGGAGATACAGGCAGTTGGTTAAATAATAGCGGGGATCATAGCGACTTGCATATCCTGACCTAAGGGAACTTTGAGAATGGTTGATGATAAGATGTATGTACAGGGAGGGGTATGAGTCTTGTAATATCCTTCATCCTATATCTCTCCTGTACAGATTGACACATTGCAACGACCAAGACTGGACCTGTAAATAAACTCACAGGGTGAAAAATAGTGTCTCTTACGGGGTTGCAGGTATGCCGATGAGGGGCAACTACCCGGTAAATATATCACACGCGATATCTTTGATGCCCTAGAGATATTCTATATCTTTTTAACTTGATGCATGTTTGGTACATTTGTTGATGAAATGTGGTATGCTGTTTCTTGCAGGTACAATAAACGGAGAAAAGAGGTGCAGGGAGGACGCTGACCCTAACCATGATGAAATTACCGCCAAATTTTGTGAGGCAATGAAGCATGTTGGTTTTAATTGAGCAGACACACAGCAAGGAATAAAATAGTGTAGCCAGTGTGCCTAGCTCGTTTTTAAACTAAGGGGTCCGGGTTTCTATACTAGTTCCTGGTACTCCTTATAGGGTCATATGTAGTACATACACCACATTTTTGGTTTTCTTTTTCTCTGCACTATCTATCTATTCTTTTAAATTGACAGGTGCTATTGATGAGAACCTGAGGACACAGGCGAGTACCAGCTTGTAACCTCCCATGGTGTTACTCCAGTGAGTCTCTGCCAATTTTTTCCTCACTTTTTCTCAATTTTCAGGTCCTCTGCACACCGGTGGGAGGGTTTATTAAGCAGCTACAGCACCACGTTTCACAATTCAAGTAGTGATTTAGGTCACTGTATGGCAGATATGATAAGTAGATCCACTGCTGTGACACATAAAATTGTGTGTCCTCTTTAAAAACATATGGTGGACGTTTGCGTTTGTCCATACATTTAGATGGAACAGGCTTTTTGTTGAGGTGAACTCTTAATAACGTCGCAAAGACAACCCAATTTAAAAATACAAAATAAATCGATTTCTCTTAAAATTTCTCAACACTCAAACATCATTCAAATTAATAAATACCTTTACATACAATCTCTCAATACATACATTACTTATAAATATAAACACTTTCTACAAAAATAGACTCATACTACCACTAAGTTCATTAAGAAATGTACTGCGTATGAGCAGCAACAAAAGAAGGAAGATGGCTGCCAGTTCTTGGGTTATATGCATGTTCAGTGTTCTAGAGTTCTATTGTGTTCTAATTCTAAGTTTGATGTTGCTGCTGTGGTTGAGGAGCAATAAAGGAATGTGCATTTTATTGGCCTCCGGACCTTGTCATAAAATTCACATAGGAGCTTTGAACACAGCTACAGCCTGTACCGCTGGACTATATTTCTCCAAATTTGGCAGGAAGGTGGACTTTGGTTCGCAGATCACACTTGCAGTTATTTGGTGTAAATCTGTGTTGAGAAATTTAAGAAAAAGTAAATAAGGATATCTGGACTGAGCCAAAGCACAGATTACATGGTGAGATCTGTTTGGCTGTCAGCACATCAACCAGAAAGTGCTGCAAGTCATCATGGGACCAATATACATGGCAGTACCCCATTGAAATGCATTGTAGTGAATTGCAGGTTTTGAGGGTCATAAAATGGAGAGTTCATTTGTTGATGGTACCATTCTAATTTTAGGACATGTGGTGTGTTCTAAGGTGAGTTTACCCTGGGAAAAAGCCATCTGCTGGGAGTACATCACTCATGTTTGAGAGAAAACAGTTTTCTCATTACTTTCCTATAGACGGTATAGAAGGTGCTCCAGAAGCTAAAATGAGTGCATATTTTCTGTAAATCCACACTATGTTTATACAGCCATATGAGAATTAAGTCTGACATTCTCAGTAAGGCATGTACTTCCAACAGTAAGTTGATCCCTGTGTGTTTTACTGCAACCTCCTAGAGTGTTCTAGAGAACAACTAGAGCACTAAGGGCCATATGTAGGTGGCCAAATACCGGCCGGTAACGGCCGATTTCGGCCGTTATCGACCGGTATTTTGAGTTTCAGATGTAGGTGGCCAAAATATTACCGAATCTGTAAATTTACAGATTGGGTAAATTTACCGATTCTGTAAATTACCGAATCGGTAAAGTTACAGATTCGGTAATATGGGATGTAGGTGGCACTGAAAACAGTGCCACAGGCCCTTAATAATTCGTTATTTACCATCAAATTCTATTTGATGGTAAATAACGAATTCCTGTGTACATGCACATCTGTGCATGTAAACCTGCCCTAAGGGCAATGGATGTGTGTCACATGGCACACAAGCCTGAATACGGGGTGCAACAGGGTGTCAAAGTGACACCCTGTCCCCCTTGTAAAATCGGTAATTTTACCGAATCGGTATTTACCGATTCGGTAATTGCCATTGGTTCCTATGGGCCTCAAGGCCCATAGGAATCAATGGCAATTACCGAATCGGTAAATACCAATTCGATAATTACCGAATGTTACCGATTCGGTAAGTATTTCGGTAAAAATACCTACATGGCATTTACCGATTTGTAAATACCGAATCGGAAAAATTCGGTATTTACAAATCGGTAAATGCCATTTACCTACATATGGCCCTAAGAGTCCTACTTATGACAAAAGTATGGCACACCTGAAGCCATCTTGATTGAATCAAACTGGTAAAATTTAAAACATGTAATTTAGAAAGAACCAAAATGAGAGTTTCATTTTGTCATAGAAATTATGGTTAGTGTGGTAGAAAGAAAAACTAGGACACGTTTTAAGTGAATTCTCAAATATCTTTATCTTCTGTTTCAGTAAAAAATACTGCCATGTAGACTGAAAATGCCCTTTCAACACCAGCAGCAGACTGCCAGTTAACTCCCTGGTGATCAGCAGTTTACTACTGTGTTATGATGTGCAACTAGAGTGCTGACATTCTGAATTTATGCCAAACGTGTGGCACATCTGACCCCCATCTTGATGGAATCGAAGTGGAAAACTGAAAGCATTTTCTACTGAGGATACTGCAATAAATGATGAGAGTACTGAGCTGCATAACAAAAAAGTCTCCCAACATGGCCACCAGAGAGGAAAGAGCCCAAATATAGCAGAAATATCACCCAAATGTAGCCCAAGTATAGCAGCCCAATCTCAGAAGTGTGCAAAGCACCCACACATACTGGGCTTATTTATAAATGTGAATGAAAGGGTTAACACATAAAAACCACTTCTGAGATTGGGCTGCTATACTTGGGCTCATATTGGAACTATACAAGGTAATGTGTGAGTGGTTTTGTTAGTGGCTTTGTACGTTTATTAAAAGGTGAGCAAGACGCTTTATGAGTATATGAGAATGAAACAGTTTGTCTGATTTGCAGACTAAGTATGTGAGAAGTTGGTTCATAATCTGTTGCTTTGAATTAGTATGTTGTACATTTGCTGCTTACTATATGGTGTGATTGGTAGTAAAGAAACTGTAGATTAAGAGTTAAATTTTTAGTTAGCAAGGCATTAGAAGATGTGGAAATATTTACATGTGTTTATATGATGTGCTGTTCTCAAATAGTGTTTTTCTTTGGCTTCTAAATGTTGTAGTTCTGTTACACAGCTTTGTCAGTAAACTACATGAGCACATGTACATTCCGTCACTTACCCAGAAACTACTTCTGTATGCAGCAGATTCAAACATAGTTGAATATACATTTATATTGCTCTCTTTTCCATATCACAGGCACTGAGGTGTTTGTTTATAGCCACTTAAATAGATATTTAGAGACTCATAGAGATACTAAAATAGACAGTCACATATCAGCATATTTACTTAAATGTCTCATGGCACTGCTACAGGTGTACTCCTACAATTTCTCAGATATGTTGGCAAGTACTGACACAACCTTCTCATTCATGTAGAGAAATACTCTTTCAAACATGGATGATGCTTGGTAGCACAGGTCCTGTGTGTCCACTTTCACTTGGAGCTTGATATACCATATAAAACCTGTTTGTCAAGTCTTAAATCCAAGTTCAATATGCACATATAATGTTCCAAGTTCAATATGTTCAATATGCACAAGTCCCATGTGAGAGATGCTATAGGTGTGCAATAAAGCATGCTGGTTTATGCTGAAAATATGAGAGATAATGTTTTCAGTTCACAAAGTTACTTGTGCACTGGCATGACCCTATGCCAAGTACTACATAGAGTATGTCATCCCTAACGCAACTGACGTACATGTTAAGGAAAACATAAAGCCTATATTTTAGCTACTGAGACAGCTACAGAAGCATGTATATATTCAGTCACTCATCGGAAACTATTAATACATGCATGAGACTCAAAGGTAGATGCACCCACACCTACGTAGCTCTGTATTGCCTAACACAGGCACTCAAGTATTTCTGCAGCCACTTACATACGAGACAGCCATAGATGTATTATAGCAGGCAGTTACATACCAACACATTTACTTAAACATCTCATGGGACTGATAGAGGTGTACTTCTATACTCTTTCAGATATGTAAGCAAGCACTGACACAATTTTCTCAATCATGCAGAGAAATAGTATTTCAAAATGGGTGATGGCTACTAGTGCCGACCCTGTCTGTGCACTGTCACTGCAAGCTTCACTTGGAATGTTGTAGGTATTTCTGAAGTATCAAACTCATGTTTTAGTGCACATAACCCACCTCTAAGATATGCTGTTTATATGCCATAAAGGATGCTGATTTGTACTTAAGAGATTGACATATGTCCTTTTGAGTTGAACAAGTTACTTTAGCACTTGTAGTCTACTATGTGAAGAACTACATAGAGTATGCACCCCTAAAGCAACCAATATATGTTCACAAAAGCATAGACACTCTCTGCAACCTAATCAGACAGCTACAGGAGCCCCCTATACATTCAGACACTTACTAGAAACAACTTATACCTGCAGTGGACTCAAATGTAATTGCAGTCACACATTCCTAGCTCTCTATTCACTTACAGAGGCACTGACGTATTTGTGCAGCCTCTTACATACAAATGTAGACAGCCATTGACCGACTAAAACACATAGTCAGATACCAGCACATTTACTTAAACTTCTTATAGCACTCATCCTGTTGTACTGCTACACTCACTTACATATGTAGGAAAGTACTGACACAATTTCTGAACTATGCACAGAAATAGTATGTGAATCAGGGGGGATCTGTGTATTCTTACTCCAAGCTTCACTTGGCATGCCATAGGTCTTTCTCAAGTATCAAACCCACGTTTTAGTGCACATAATACATTTCTACAATATACAATATACAGTAGGTACGCAACTAAGGATTATGTTTTGTGCTTAAGAGATTGAGAGATGTACTTTTGAGAAGAATAAGTTACTTGTGCACTTGTAGGCCTGCATGCCAAATACTTCAGAGAGGATACATCTCTAAAACAATTGACATACATGTTCACAAAAGCATAGAGCATATTTGTCAGTTACAGTGACTGCTACAGGAGCACATATACATTTAGTAACTCACCAGAAACTATTTTTGCATGCAGCAGACTTCAAGGTAGTTGCAGTGACACCTACATAGCTCTCTATTACCTAACACAGGCACTGAAGTATTTTTGCAGCCACTTGCATGCACATTTAGGCAGTGATGGGGTATTATTGCAGGCAGGTTCACACAAGCACATTTACTTGAACATCTCATGGCAGTGATAAGGTGTACTCTTACACTCATGGAGATATGTAGGCAAGTACTGACACAACCTCCTCAACCATGCACAGAAATAGTCCTTCAAGCATGGGTGATGGCTACTTGTGCCGACCCTGTCTGTGCTCTCTCACTGCAAGCTTCACTTGGCATGTTATATGTTTTTCTTGCGTGTCAAATCCACTCAAAATCTCATGCACCCAGTCACTGACCCACTCACACCCTCATGCACCCATTTAGACTAAGGGTGGGCGTAGTTCGCGAAGTAGCGCTATGCGTAGCTACGCAAAGTGCACTTTGCACTATGCGAGCTACGCGTAGCACTACGCGGACTGCGTAGTAGCATGTTCGCATTGTGCAAGATGTTGTGTTCAATGATTGCACAGTGCGGACAAGCATCCGGCACTGTGCAATCATTGAAAATGGCATCTTGCACAGGGCGAGCTGTACTTTTCTGCCGCTCAAGTAGATTTTTACTCGAGCTGCAGCTTTCTCAACGTGGACTGGTAGTCTTCTCATCGCGAGCGGTCACGAGCATGCGCGACCACTCGCAATGAGAAACCTGACCTCCCCGCGTTGAGTGTCTCGCCGGGTGGTTTATTTTCCATGCTCGCGATCGACAACTTGATGTTGCTGATCGCGAACAAGGAAAAAGTCTCGCAAGGATGTCATTTTCTTGCTCGCGGTTGCCAACTTGATGTTGAGGACCGCGAGCAAGCAAAAAATGACCACTGCACTATGCTACGCTACGCATGTTTGCACTGTGCTACGTGCAGTTCGCGTAGTGCGAAGTTGCGCAAACTTCGCAAACTACGCGAGCGTAGAGTAGTGCTTTGCCCAGGGTTAATTTAAACATCTACTCAAAAAGTCAGAGACTCACTCAGTTGCACCCACTCACACACCCAGTGAGACAGTAGTTACAAGCCCACTCAGACACACACAGTCACATACCCATTGGGACACTAACACACTCAGCAAGGCCGGACTGGCCATAGCGGGCACCGGGCAATCCCCCGGTGCGCCGCATGGGTGGGGGCCTGTTTTGGGCCCCAGGAGCCATTTTTGTTACAGGGCCGTTTTTGCAGCATAGCTGCAAAATCGTCCCTGTATCAAAAACGGCCGAAAACCGGCCCCGGCAAAGAGCTCAGCGGCACCTCCAAACCCCCGAGTGACAAGGGGTGGGCCGGCCGAGCACTTTGCCAGGGCCGGTTGTGGTTCCCAGGCCGGCCCTGACACTCAGTTACAAATCCACTGAGGCACTCTTGCACTCACTTACACACTCATTTTAAAAGGTTACAGGTAGGAAACAGAATTTTAAAAAAACTTAGAAATTTACTGAAAAAACAAAGGTTACAGGGTTGTTATAGTTAGGATATAGAAATTAAAAAACCTTAGAAATCCACTGGAAAAAAAACTAAGGTTACAAGGATGGTATAGTTAGGGAATATAATTTTTTAAAAACCTTAGAAATTCCCTGAAAAAACCAAAGGTTACAGGGACGTTAAGTTAGGCTCACATTTCACTCATACAAAACCAGTGAAATTCAGCAGCAGCAGCTACCTGAGCGAACTATAGCTTACGCCCCAATAATGGACCGCTTATGACCTCACATATCACATCGTGATGACATCTCAGATGACATCACTGATGACATTATCCACAGAACTACTCAAACACTGACTCACACACCCACACAACCTCTTATACTCCCACTCATCCACCCATACAGCCACTCACAGTGCCACTCACTCAATCATTCTCGTTTCAGGTGTGAAAGGATGGTGAACGGAATGAAAGTTAAAGCGTGTTGAATACTGTGATTTTGTGTTGGAGGTTGTGCAGGCTGGTGGGGTTTGGAAGGTGTCCGCCGCACTGCGTCCTACCCTCCAGGAGGAGTCTCCCCTCCTGGCACAGCTGCTTGCATCACTGAGCTAAAAGCGCAGAGAAAGCCTCATAACCCCTCCCACCACTGTCCCTGCGTTGCCTGTTGTCTCTGTGCTGCCTGCTCTCCCTGCCCCTGCGCTGCCTGCTGTCCTTGTGCTGTTTGCTCTCCTTCCCCCTGCGCTGCCTGCTATCTCTGCCTGTGCACTGCCAGCTGTCCCTGTCCCTATGCTGCTTACTGTCACTGCACTCTCTGCTGTCCCTGTGCTGCCTGCTAACCCTGTCCTGCCTGGTTTTTTCTTTACGCAGTTTTATATAGCGCAAACTGTTGTGCCTGCGCCACCTGCTGTGCCTGCTCCTGGGCCACCTGCTATCTCTGCTCCTGAGCTGCCTGCTGTCCCTTCACTGACTGCTGTCCCTGCGCTGCATGCTGACCCTATGCTGCCTGTCGTCTCTATTCCTGTGCTTCCTGCTGTCCCTGCGCTGCCTGATGTCCCTGCGCTGCCTGCTGTCCCTGTGCTGCCTGTCGTCTGTATCCCTGCGCAGCCCGCTGCTCCTGCGCTGCCTGCTTCCCTGTCCCTGCGCTGCCGGCTTTCCCTGCCCCTGTGCTGCCTGCTGTCCCTGCACCAGTGCTGCGCGTTCCAGGTCCCTGCCTGGGGCCTAGGACTAACTACCTGAACCACTAACTGAGGCCGCCACACTGCCACGCAGCTGACGCACACAGCGGACCTCACCACTCCTGCACACAAGACCAAGAACACCCTGCGACCAATCCATTGCATCCTGCTCAATGCCCACACACTCTGCAAACATGACACAGAAATCTGGGACACTATCACCACCCGCTCCATTGACTTTGCCTTCATCACCGAAACATGGCTTAATTCCTCCTCTAACCCCGACATCCCCACCACCACTCCCCAAGTCTACAAGATGATACACTGAGATTGTGCCAACAAACAAGGCAGAGGCAACGCCATCTTCTTCATGGAAACCATCAGCTGCACCATCACCAACAACGACCCCATTCTTCTCATAGAACATCTCAACTAGTTACTACAAACCGACGCAAAAACCATGATAAGAGGCACCCTTGCCTACAGACCCCTGGGACCCTGAATAACATTCTGGGATGCTATTCCCAAACTTATGCCCCCTTAGCAATCAACTCTCACCATTTTTTCCTACTTGGCAACCTCAACTTCCACATTAACGACCCCAACAACACCAACTTCATTGCACTCCTAGAGAATCTGAATAACATTGGCCTCTGAAACTGCACTGATTGTCGCCACATGCGACATCAGAACACTCCACGCCCATGGAGAAATTGTGGCATTGATCCTCCTCGACCGCTCTGCTGCATTCTACACCATCTCCCACAACACCCTCATCAAAAGAATCTACACCATATGCATACAGCAAGACGCCCTCAAGTGGATCGACTCATTCCTTACTGGATGCACACAGAGCATCCGAATGCCTCTCTGCACTTCTGCAATCAAAGACATTATACGTGACATACCACAAGGATCATCCCTCAGCCCCACCCTGTTCAACAGCTACATGACCTCCCCCTCACAGATGTTGTCAGATCCCATGGACTCAACATATTCTCCTACGCAGATGACACTCAGGTGATCCTGTAGCTCACCGTGGACCCCTCCAAATCCAAAAACAACTTCCTCAATGCCATGACCAGCCACCTCAACTTAAGCAACACCCTCTATGCCAGCATCTCCACCCAGCTCCTCAAAAGATTCCACTCCATACAGAACACTGCAGCCAAACTCATCCAAGACCTTCCCAAACATACCCACATCGCCCCCCAACTGAGAGACCTCCACTGGCTCCTCATCCAGAAGAGATGCCAGTTCAAGATCCTCACACATCCCTACAAAGCCCTTCCCGACCTAGGACCGGCTTATATCAACCATCGACTGAACTTCCACCACCCCTCTGGACACCTGTGCTCCTCTTCACTCACCCTCGCACACACCGCCCACATCCGTCGCAGCCACAATGATTGCAGCTCCTTCTCCTACATTGCTGCCAAGACCTGTCAAGACCTTCCCCTACAGCTATGTACAGCCCCCTCACTGGCAGACTTCAGAAAGAGACTGAAGACCAGGCTCTTCGATGGAGACACAGCGCTCGGATACCCCTAAGGGTGACAGTATTGTGCTTTACAAATGCTGACTGGTTGATTGATTTATTGTATTAGTGAGGTGGGCTTGTTTGATGTTTTGTAATGTTTATAAAGTTCAGCTACATCTTGTCCTAAAAAAGCATACTTTTGCTTTTCCCCTTGCCTGTTTTTTCTGTGCAATCTCGCCCAATGTCGGGTCCGGGGGTGGCTTCCTTGAGGGTGCCCACCCCAGGGAATTTTCGGGAGAGTGCTGCGAATCAGGCCTGGGGGATTGGTGATTGGCCAGTTTATGAGGAGGGGCAGTGTTTTAGTGTCAGGTAGGGCTCCCTTAGCAGGAAAGTACATTATAAAGTGTGCTGTGCTCTTGGAGTTAGTTTTGGGTAGGCTCTCCTTTGTACAGAAAGACATTGTTAGAATTTGGGTTGTAGGTTGACTGGTCAAGCACCAACCACACTCCTAGTCAGGGGGAAAAGGCAGGCACACCCTAAACTAACCAGGGCTCACCCTCTGGTAGCTTGGCAAAGAGTGGTCAGGCTTAACTTAGAGGCAATGTGTAAAGTATTTGTGAAAGACTTCAAACAGTAAAACAGTGAAGATACAACATGAAAAGATTCCACACGAGGATAGAAAAATAGAACTTAATTTAATAAATAAAACAAGACCAAAATGACAAAAATCTATAAGTAGAACTTGACATATGAATTTTTAAAAAAGAAACTGTAAAATAGTGTGTAGAAGCAATAAGCACTTATTTAGGATATCTGGTTGCGCCGGACCACAAAAAGTCAAAAGTTTAGGCTACCCGTGATAGAGTACGGTTTGGCTACGGGGACCCAGTGAGGCCCGCTGAACAAAAGTACCTTAATCCGAGGTTGCGGAGCTTTGCGGAGCGTTGCGTTTGTTCGGGCAGAGGGGGCATCGCGAAGCAGAGGCAGAGCGCCAGTTTCGAGATGTGGCGAGGCTGCGGTATGAGATCCTGATGTGTCCAGGATCTTGTAAACGGGGCTAGCGATGCTAAGACCGGTGTTGAGGATGAATTGTGCAGGCAAGGCAATGCACCGACTCCGATGAGTGGGGTAGCTGCGATGCAGAGTTTTGTCATTTGTTGTGGAGGCTGCCGTCGACAGGGATGCAAGGACCTTGCAAAGAGCATCACTAAGTGGCAGTTCCGATGGCGTTGCACCGAGTCTAATGCATGCAGCTGAAGCAATGTGTCATGCTGATACACACAGTAGCAGTGATGAGCCGGTTCCAATTTGCGCAGCAGCAGTGATGTATCGTTTGGCAGAGGATGCGTTGGTTCTGCTGGAGCAAACACCGTAGGCCTACTTCCAAGGGTCCATAACTGGGGTGGCAGGACAGAGTCCTTGTGCAGAAGCAGGGTGGTTGAAAGTCTTTTACGTCCCTAAGACTTCAGACCAGGAGGCCAACCAGCTAGCCCTTTGAGGAGTCACTCTGGGTTCAAGTGATGCAGGTACAGTCCTCATTCAGGTGGAAGGGCAACAGGCCAGCACAGCAAAGCAGGAGTCCAACGAAGCAGTCTCGAAGAGTGGTAGTCCTTTCAAAAGCACAGCAGTCCTTTTTTCTGGCAGCGTTGTCACAGGCCTAGAAGTGAACTGAAGTGTTGGTGTCTGAGGTCCAGTACTTATACTCAGTTGCGCCTTTGAAGTGGGGGAGACTTTAAAGACAGGCCTTTGAATTGCACAGAGGTCCTCTCTTCCTGCCATGGCTCCAGACTTACTACAGGAGTGTGTGCACCATTTGTGTGGGGACAGGACACAGTCTATTCAGGTGTAGGTAAGGCTGAGTCCAGCGCCTCTGTCCCATCCTGCAAGAATGGCCCATCAAGTCACACCTAAGCTCCCATGGTGTGTGGCTGTCTAGGATAATACACAAAGCCCAACTGTCACCTACCCCAGATATGATCAGAGACAGGCAGCACCCACCAGTAAGTAAGAAAATGCCAACTTTGTAAAAGTGGCATTTTCAGAATTGCAATTTAAATTCCCACTTAATCATAAGTTTGGATTTTAGATTTTGAATCCTGGGACAACAAACTTGAATAGTCTAACTCTTCATAATTGGGTAAAAATGGCAGTGTAAACTGCACACACAGGCTCTGCAATGGCAGGCCTGAGACATGGTTAGAGGGCTCTTAAGTGGGTGGCACAAGTAGTGCTGCAGGCCCACTAGTAGCATTTAATTTACAGGCCCTGGGCACCTGTAGTGCACTCTACTGGGGACTTATAAGTAAATTAAATATGCCAATTGGCACAGAGATATTAGCAGAAGGAGTACAGGAGAGTTTATCAGGTGTCAGGTGTGAGAGGACGTTAAACGGAATAAAAGGGGGAGTGTGTTGAATGCTGGAATCTTTTCTTAGGGATTGTGCAGGTTGCAGGGAGGTTTAAGGTTAGGAGGGGGGTCAGACTATTATATGAGTGAGGTGGGGTTGTTTGATGTTTTTGTAATGGTTATCAAGTTCAGCCTGATCCTGTCCTAAAAAGCAGCCTTTTATCTTAACTTGGTCTGTTTCTTCTGTGACATCTCACCCAAAGTTTAGCGGGGAACACCTTTTTGTGATCTGGGCCATTAATTCATCCACCCTTGTTGACATTTGTGATGTTGATAATGCAGGCCATGAACCCAATCATACCTGCACAGACACACCACACTGTTTCTGCTTCATCACTTTCACCCCGATCTGCTTTATCACTTCCACCCCGATCTCGGGCACTTTTATTACCACCAACATGAGTAGAAATAAATGGTTCTCATCTACATCACTGGGAGATTTCTCCACCCCCTCCAACAGTGTAGCAGACAGCAGCGGCTCGCCAATGAGGGCACTGAGGCAGTGCCCCACCGCGTTTAAAACTTGCTAGTGTTCCAGTTTTTACTTAAAAACAAACCATCTTACCGATCGTTTGTTTTCATGAAAAAAGCTGCAACGTCATGTTAGCACCAGAGGGGGCTCAATTGTGCCCATTGGTGTTCTGCATGTGTGAGAGCATTGGCTGTTACAGCCCGGCTACTGACATTCAAATTCCATAGCTGCTGTAAGGACCCAGAGTCACAGTTAGCATTATAGTGCTCAGGATGTAATTACAATGAACACCCACCCACCACTGATGTCACTGGTCAGGTGACACAGCTATCATAAAGGTGGCCGAGCGCACGTGCTCATGGCCAGTTGCACCCAGTATCCAGTGTGTCTGCATGTCCAGTTATTTCCAGCATGAGGGCCTAGGGCCCGACCTTACAATGGCGACGAGGATGGAAGCTGTGCCCATGCGTGCCACAGCTCAAAGAAAACTTGATGGAAAAGGGTGAAGAGAGCTGCCAGCAGCGAAGGCACACCCCCTAGGAAAGAAGCCGGCCGCCGAGAGGCCCGCGGGGCGTGTGTCCCAGAGACGGCTGCCCCGGTGTGTGTGGCCGAAGGCAGAGCGGCCCGGACAATAGCGTCGACACCTCTCCCCGCGAGCCGCTGCTGTCTGCTACACTGTTGGAGGGGTTGGAGAAATCTCCCAGTGATGTAGCTGAGAACCATTTATTTCTACTCATGGTGGCGCAGCATGTGAGGAATGAAGCTGCGGCGGCGGGGCACGAAAGAACAAAGGCAGCATCCGGACCGAGGACACTCCAAAAGAACCCTCCCCACCGATTGCCAATGCTGCGGCACGATGGGGAAAGCGTGAAGCGGCAAGGGGGCTGGAGACGGCAACTGCCTCGGGCTGCCCTCCGTCTCCTCTAACCCCAAGGACCCCCATGCGGCAGTGAACAAGAAACACCCAGCTAAAGAACCCTGGGTATAAGCGCAAGTGCACCCGTGCCTTCCAGGGAGAAACAATAAAGACATCTTCCACCTTACCTGGCTAGTTCGTGTCCCGTGGCCTGACCAAGCCTGCTTTTGATTCCAGGACCTGCTCCTCAACACCCGGCCAGGACCAGCGAGACACACATCAGGTGGAAAGCTGCCTGGTCTGCAGAGCCATCTAGAGGCCAAACAGCAGCATGGCACCCCCCTTAAATGAAAGACGGTAACAGAGCGAGAGTACCCAATAAAGACTGCGCAAAACTGCATGGGTTAACAGGCAACAGTGTGCCATGAAGAGAGCTGCAGCAACAGGGACACATGCTCGCGCCTGCCTGACACTAGCACCACAGTTGGGTATCTGAAGCAGCCAAGCACTCACCCAGATGGCGGGCTACGGCAGCACTAAACAGTAGGAGCAAGAGTGTGCGCAAAACGCAGCTATGCCGGAACGCCACCACGCCATCAAACAGCCTGAGAAGGTAAAAGGCGACAGCGCAAGAACACTCAAGAATCGCAAAGAACACCCCAGGAACAGGAGTGCAAGAACTCCTCAGAAGACACTCAAAGCACGCATCAAATGCGCCCAGAGAAGTTCACAAGGATCGCAACCAGCAACGTACAGAAGAAGCAAGACCAGAAGCCTCGCGAGCAAGGAAAAGATTCGACAACTCAACCTTCAGGACACAACGGTGAGGCTCGTGGAGTGCCCTGCTCACGGCCCGAAGGCTATGGTGGAGCAACACGACTGAAAACACCAGTCCAGTGGAAGCCTGGCAAAGAGGTCCTCCCGGACATCTGGTGAGAGAAGAACACTGGGGAGAGGGGCATCCTAGTGAGAAGGATGTTTGCACCTACTCTCTTCACCTGCCAAGAGACACATTAAAGCCTGCCCGGAAACACCATGAAGCCAAAATGGAGAAAAGAAACCAGAAGCCACCAACACCCATATCATCCATCTCTCTCTCCGACTACTCATCGTCACCAATTGAGCAAACCAAAGGCAGGGCTGAGAACAACCTCCAGATAGCACAGACAAAGAATGAACCCGCCGAACAACTACGAACTGTGCCACAGAGAACTGTTGGTCCTGGATGCAGGAACTACACTGCCTGCGGCCTGCAAACAGCCAAAGAGACTCGTTTGAAATCATGAGTCCAATGTTATATTTTGGTGTTTTTCTTTTCCCCACAGGGTTTTGGACTTTTCCTGTTTGGTTTGATTTTCACCAATTTTGGGAGGGATGTAAGTACCCAGAGTCACAGTTAGCATTCTAGTGCTGAGGATGTAATTACACTGAACACCCACCCACCACTGATGTCACTGGTCAGGTGACACAGCTATAATAAAGGTGGCCGAGCGCACATGCTCATGGGCAGTTGCACCCAGTATCCAGTGTGTCTGCATGTCCAGTTATTTCCAGCATGAGGGCCTAGGGCCCGACCTTACAGCTGCCATGATTCACAAACGTCGAGTCGTGCAGCATGTGGCTATTAGAGCTTTAGTGGGGCTTGTCAGTCATACGCTCATGCCCTATTGGAAGCAAGGTTAGAGAAGGAAGGGCGACCTCCGACCCTATCTTGTCTTCTGATCAGGCAGAGGCTCGAATCAAAAAAGCAGAAACTGTGGTGTCAGCTTCCAGGTCTTCGAAGCCGAATGTGCAAATCCATGATTTTCAGGATCAGCCAAGCAGGAACTGCTGCTCGAAGCGTGTCAGATAATGTACGTTTTCAAAAGTGGAATGTGTGGATTTCTGAATGTGTGCATGCAAATGTTTCTAAGGATATATGTGTGTTTAATTGAGGGTGTGGTGAGTGCCAGAGAGTATGCCTTGAGTGGATTTGGTTCATGTTTAAAAACTAATGCTTTTAATGAGCTATTTTTCAGGGCAGTGCTACAATGGGATGTATTAATTATGTTTAATCAACGGGAGAGTTAGGGTCACAAAGTCACTCTTCTACCCCTATTAATAATATTACAACAACAAAAGAGTAACTATACCTGTGAAACCATACGTGACAATTTATCCCTACCTAACGATCTACACAGTGTTCAAAATGAGGAAGAAAAATATCATAAGGAAAAGGAACTAAAAAAGAAACCTTATTTCTTAAAAGAACCCTCACTCACCCTAGTGGTGACATGCTTCATCATGGGGCTCCCACAGGGGAGACCTAATGTCCCCCCTGTGTGCTGCGACGCCTGCAATTGCAGCGGAGCAGGGTTTTTTTGAAAGTTTTTTTGTGTGTGCTCAGTGATGTGAGTGCAGGATTAAAAGATCCCAGCTGCGCCTAAAAAAAGATTTATTAATAGGCCAGCTGTTCACGTTAAAAACAAGTGCGGACAACGTAGTGGTTTATATTAGAACCACAGTGTCCAGGTCAAAAAGGTCAACATGTTTCTGCAATATTATGCTCAGCTTTCATCAGGACCAGTGCATGAGATCCCCCGGGGGGTCCGCGCACGCTAAGGCGCGTCCACTCCGTGAGGACACAAATGTAAAAAAGGTAAAAAACGTATTCCTTTTAACTCACGGTTTTACCCGTAATGTTTACTCCCAGAAGTCACCAGGAGCCAGAATATCACATGAAAATCACATCCGGGCTGCAGTGATTTATGGAATAGGTCTCCGGCGGCGAGTCGGTGTGCACAAAATGGAGCGCATCGTGAAGATAGTGCCCCACTGATAGCCCATGTGGCACATGTGATATTCTGGCTCCTGGTGATGAAAGCTGAGAGGGATCTAAACAACCAGAAAGCTGGACATGGTTTGAAAGATGTTTATTGACATGACTCTCAAGTATCTTGCTGAGGAAAGGGAGGAGCGAAATGGGACGGAGGTTAGTCAGATCACTCATAGGGACCTTGGCGTTCTTACAGATAGGCGTAACCTGTGCAGCTTTCCATTCCGACGGGACATAGCCCTCTTTTAATGATGAGAGATTGAGAAGATATTCGATCTGCAGGAATAGTTGTGGGGCCAGGATGGTGGTGATTCTAGCTGGAATCAGATCACAGGGCGAACCCGATTTTATTTTATGGATTAAAGTTATTACATCTGCTGTGGTTCTTGGAGGAAAGCTTTTAAGCAACAGAGGAGGGGCTGATTCTGGAGTACCATGTTTGTTTGATGTATGAGTTTCAAAGCAAATATTTTCAGGGCATGTCTAAAAATGAACAAAATGCACTAACTGCATCATGTTTGTTTTTGTTCCATTAACAGATTAAACTAAAAACAAACATGGTGTAGTCAGTGCATTTGTGTTCATTTTTAGACAAGCCCTGAAAATATTTTTTTTTTTGTAGAGTTTTATATAGTGCGAACTAGACCCGAACCGAATCAGGTATCAGAGCGCTTTACATAGCACAAGTTACGTTTTTACATGAGGACACACACTTCCATTTTTTTTTTTTAGGCACGGGGAGATTAAGTGATTTGCCCAGAATCACAGGAGGTTTTGGCTTCGTTACCGAGACTCGAACCCAGATCCCCAGGTCCGAGGTCGAGCGCCTTAGCTGTAAAACCTTGTACTGACCCAGATTGTTATAGAGAAGCAGTATAGTGTTTTATTTTTTTTGTTGTTGACTGTGTATCTGTTACTCTCTTTTTAATGTGTTATGTTTGTTTCACTGCAGCCTGTTAATTAAAAGCGCCGGGACACTCTTTTTGAGTAGCCGTGCGCTCTATAAAAGCCACTATAACATAACATAACATAACATAACATATAGTCTATTAAATCAAACAATAGGTTTTTGTACAGCTGGTATTCTGAACTGGCATATTTGAAAGCGCTTTCATATGTCGATAATGAAGAGAAAGGAGCTTGGTAAAATAAAATATGTGCCTATGAAAACACAATTTAAGCGGAGAATCTGTGATTTATCCATATTTTGTGATTTCACTATGAACAAATCAGCCACTAAATGGGTATCTGTCTTTCTTTTTTTGTTAATGCTCTGTTGTCACCTCTCTGTGCATTTTTCATATAGCGCAAACTCTACCCAAAGGTGTTGCAGTGCTTTAGTGAGCACCAGTTACATCACACAAGGTCACAAAAAGAGCATTGCCTAGAAACCACATAATCTACTAGACACTATCTAGCAACACCTTTCACTTCTTCTCACAATCCAACACCCACACAACTCATTTGTTTCAACCAGGAGTATTCAACGAGTATTCCCAGTTTCTAATCCTGCATGGTGACATGATAACAATATGGATCCTATAGACAACCCTATCCTTCAGCCTCCAATATTGGTATGGTTAAATAGCAAGAAAGGCTGGAAGAAACAGGTTATAGGTCTGAGATCATTTGCAGGTGGGTGACCACCATTTCTGTCACCACTCACAGCCTCTTGGACACCGATAATTATTTTGAGGATGTTTATGAACCTTGGGTGACTTCCAATAGTAAATGAAAATGCATTCCACTGCTGACTATTGTTTACTCTTATTGTATTTTGTTTTATTGTTGTACTAGGGCGGTGTCAACTTGCCTGCAGTCGATTTTACATGTGTTTTTGTTGCTGTTGACTTCAAGGTGTGCTTGAAGAAGTGCTAGTCCCAGCTGTTCTGGCTACACCCCCCCAGAAGAAATTCAGTCATACATATAATTCATTTTCCCATTGTGACGAAGCAAGATGGAAAAATGTGCATTTTGATAAATGATGGGTCGTGTAGTGTGGAATAGCCATTTGCTTTACTCCCTTTATTATATGCAGCTCTTTACCCCGTTTTTAAGGAAAACTGTGTTAAAAACCTATTTTGCCACCAATTTTACAATGGTCTTGGGGAAGTTGAGTGCTAACACGCTGACAGGGAGTTGCACTTGCCTGGCACACTACAAAAATCACTGGACTATTTAATCCAGCACCTTTGGATTTGTATCCAATGTATGTAAAAAAAAAGTAACATTCCGCATTTCACCTTGTTTTTACTTTTTTCAAAATGTTAAGAACATCCTGCCGTGCTCTCTTGCTCGGATTCCAGGTACATATGTACGCCCAACCTCTTTCAAAGTTCACCAACCACCAGAGAACCCCTGACTATGTTTTTTCTTTTTTCACATTCCTGGGTTGACTCTTGACTGACAAATTGAATTGACGCAGATTGTCTGCTGTTATAAAATAAAAAGAACAGTTACGCGCAGAAACGGCAGCCAGTCTCTGCGTAAATCATCAATTTCTTAAAAACGGCTCCAGTTGCCTTCGCCAGCCCAAGTTAATCACCTGTAGCTGAATGCAAGCCCCAGATGGGAAGTAGGAAGTGCTCTGCGCGAGCTTCCTGTACGGACTCCGAGCTGATCCCTCTCGCTACCGCACGCGAGCTGTGACGTGCTCCCGGGGAGGGACCGGCAGCATGCTCAGGCAGCAGCAGCAGCAGAGGCGGGAGATGTTCTGCCTGCTAGTGCCAGGGTGACTGGGAGCGGAGTCTTACACAGAAGCCCGAAGCAGCCCTGGAGCCGAGGAGAAGGAGCAGAGAAGCGAAAAAACACACCATGCCTGCGCCCCACCCCGTCTGGGCTCCCCGCCGTGGGTTGGTGAAATTCTGAGCCCACCAGGGGGGCTGCTGGAGTGCTCATCACTGGCAGGGAAGGACGTGGCTGATATTTTTAAGGTAAGCTGAAGAGGGACTGTGGTTTCCCCTCTGTTTGTTTACTTTGTGCGAGATTAATATGCTGAAACGGCATCCCCAGTGCTGACGTCCAACAAAAAAAATCGAAGACATGAGAAGCAGGAAGCTTATGGAGAATCAGAAAGCAGCAACATATGATTTGCATTTTGCATCCACAACAGCCTGTGTTTGGGCGCTGCTTCTGAAGCTCGCACGAGACAGCCAGCCAAGCTGGTCTCCTTGACTGCAAACGCTGGAGAATAAATTCGATGAGGGAATTGTATATATCGGTCTTTTAAATGTGCGTTTAAAGCTCCTTTAGAGGTAACAGCGTGGTCGGACGTGTTGTTTTACATATGAGGAACAGAAACAACATGGGCTCGCGCTGGTGTTTACGTATGGTAGATATCGATTAACTGCTCCATGATGTCTATGCGTTTTTTTAAAAAGAAAAATATCGATCCGAGCAAATAGACTGTGCGCCGGCATTCTTAGCTGACAGCCCTGAGCCCTTGGTATCACAACAAACACAGACTGGAGGCTTGACTACAGGGCATTACTGCACTGTATCCCTCCTCGATCCCTTCTAGGTAAATGGGATCTAAGGATTACCGCATCAAATGCCAAACACGCTGCACGGTACACTCCTCTCCTGTGCCTGGTCTTGGTGCTAACTGCAGGGCGAGGGACGGTTAGGACGTTTTATTCCCCCTCCTGGTGCAGGACATCATCTGCCTGCCAGGTGGGGTGTCTGCAATTAAAAACATAAGCACCACCTTCAGCTTCTTCGCCGAAAGAGTGTTTGTGTGTTACTGCTGTCAGCCTTCTAGGAAGGAATTTGTGCCCCAGAAAACTCCGTGCACCCGAAATTTTTACTGCCTTGCGATTCCTATATAACTATTAATAAAGCAAATTCTTTTTGCAGGTTGGCTTGTGTTCTCGTTTTCTATACTAGTGACATATTCTGCAATCTTTACAAGTTCAAGTTTTAAAGCTTTATTCGACATTTGTCATAAAAGCATTTCCACCCTAACACTATACAAATAAATACTACCTCTAAAACAATCACATTAAAATACATATTAAACAATTGACTGTCGAATATACTACACAAATAAAAATACATGGTTAATTTAAAAAGTTATTAAAAAACAATGTAGCCAAGGTAACCGTATTTCCTTATGATGCATTAGCCAGTAAAGTGCGAGTGCGGATGACCCAAGCCCAGCCAAGAAATTTAGCTACAGCAATCGCGAACAGTGGAGAACAGTCTGATTCTAATATTCTGAGAGCAGTCGATTGACTACGAGTGCCAATATTTAGACAGACTGGTCGTAGCCATTTCCGCCGTGGACTGGTATATAAGGGGCAACAAAACAACAAATGGGAGATATGCTCTGTTTGTTCTTTACAGTAATAACAGTGCTCGTCCCTCGGTGGGATCCAATGTCTCTTAAAAGCATTTACTCGGAGTGTTCCAACTCGAAATTGAAAATATAACTTCCTGTCATGCGGGCTTTCAATTAAGTCCCAATAAGCTTCGCAGGATGGGACCATTTTAATGTCCAGAAAGCGGGCTGACAAATTGGCTATTGTCCCAGCACAATATGTTGTCTAGTACACCATCTCCCAGTATATTTCTTTCAATTTTGCTTTTGTCGGAGAGCAAGACACATCCCTGTTGCCCAAAGATGAACCAATTTTAACTTTGCCAATAAACCCCGCAGATCTTTCAACCATACAATGCAGTGAAAGGAATCAAACTTAACAACATCTGACAATGCTGCAGCATAATGGGCTAGCTCTGGGGTCACCATCAGGCGCCTCCAATACAACAATGTCCTCGATGCTTTTCCTACCAAGGTCCAGTTTCAATGGGATTATAGGTGTACTTTGCGGGGCCATTACCAGCCCTCGCAAAAATCTATTTTCCGCTAGACCCAGATCTGCTAGCTTTGAAAAACCCCACAATTCAGAACCGTACAGGCAGGCGCTCAAGACTTTCATATTGTATATTTCAAGGGCGCAGTTTATTGGTTTAGTCAGCGAGGCTCTATGTTTAAGTGCAAGCTGATTAAACTTTAGTACTGCCGTATTGATATGTGATTTCCATTTCATATTGCCCTGTAAAATTATTCCTAAATAGGAAAAAGCCTCTACTTTCTCAAGGGGAGTACCCTTATACGTAATTACACCTTTAAATGTGGATTGTCGATTTAAACACATAAATTTTGTCTTAGTTGTGTTCAACTCAAGGCCCCGGGTATCACAGAATTCTCCAAATGCATTGACAGCCTTTTGGAGACCGCTCGGTGTACGTGAAAGTATAAGCGTATCATCCGCAAACATGAGGACGGGAACATGTGAGCCTGCTATAATTGGAGCATCACTTGGATATTTTTTCAAGTAGTCCACAATACCATTTATGTAGATGGAGAATAGTGTTGGGGCCAAAACACACCCTTGTCGCACCCCCCGCTCCACAGGAAATGACTCAGTCACTTCTCCCTGCGCCCCCCACCTGATTTTGGCATAATTACTTTCATGAAGGCGCACAAGAAGAGTGAGGAGATCTGGACTTATACCTGCTTCAGCCAAAGTCCTCCACAGCTTTTCTCTTGGGACTAGGTCGAAAGCTGCTTTTAAGTCCACAAAGACAGCGTAGAGGGTGCCATTTTTCAATATTACGTTTCTCCAATAGATGGCAATGAAGTAAAAGACCTGATCTATGGAACTAGTCAAGGGGCGAAACCCCGCTTGGTATGGCGACAAGATGTTGTTTTCCTCTATCCATGTATGGAGCTTGTTCTGTACTAATCGGCCCATCAGTTTCTGTGCTGTGTCTATGAGGCTAATGGGTCTGTAATTGTTGGGAAGGGATTTATCGCCTTTTTTAAATATAGGAATGATTTCAGCTCCCTTCCAAGAGGGCGGCACTTCCACTGCATTAGCCAGCCATGAAAAATACATGCACCATGAGTTCCGGTCACTTAGGAACAGATCTGCCGGGATGCCATCCATACCCGGAGCTCTTCCCCCCCCCCCGTTACACAGTCCAGAGCAATGTTTACATCATTTGCGTTAAATACATTGTGTTTAAAATGAACTGTTGGTGGTGGAGTATCAATGACTTGCGTTGGGCTACGGGCATATTGTGGCTTGAAAAACTCAATCCATTTACTTTTGGCAACATAATTTTGTGGTTTGGCAGCTATTCCTCCCCTATCCCATTTTACCGTCGACCAAAATAGCTTAGAATCTTTAGCAGCACAAGCATATTTCAGCTCGCACCAACATTCCTCGTCCCACCTTCTCTTGGCTTGCTTTTGGGTTATTCTGTATATATCCCTCGCCTTCCTAACTGCATCAGGGTTATCCCTTCTTAGCTCACTACTCAAATTTTGTCGTGCCAATCTGCAGCTTTTGTCGTACCATCCCTGTTTTGGTTGATATTTTTTACCCTTGCTTTGGTCTACCGTTTTTTGGAAGAAACCTTGCAGTCTGCCGAAAAATTTTGTGTGAGCCTCTATCATGTGGTCTTGGAAATTTGACTTCCCAGTATGAAGTTTAATATTGTTTATTTCCTCTACCACTGCTCTCTTGAGGTCATCTAACTTCCCTACATCTTCTATCAGCCTTATCCATTTCAGGTGACGCTGGTTATTTGAGCAGACTACGTCCTGGGTCACCTGCTCCACCTTGGTGCTATGCCCCACGCCCCCCTGATATGGATGAAAAGCCATGCACAAGGGGTTGTGATCACTTTCCATTCTTGTTTCGACGGCCATATCTATCAGTTTACTCCAGTCCCTCACATCGACTAAGAAATAGTCTATTCTACTGGACGCCCGACCGTTATCAAATGTGCTATTCCCATTGCGGTCAGAGGGCGTGCGCCCATTAGCCGCTCTTAAACCTTTTGCCAGGCAGAGACTCTTTACTTGGATGGCCACAGTGCTCCATTTTTTAATTACAGGCACCTCAAGCTGGGGTATTCCCCACTTACTGTCTTCCTCCTCAGACAGAATCCTATCCTCCTCGCCCAAAGGTTCGAAGGTAGAATTAATGTCTCCCCCTACGATGATATGTAATTCCAGGGGTATCAGCTCTAACTCCTGTTCTAGGGCCGATACTACTTCTGAGGCTTTCCCACTCCCAACACCCCTGGCATATATGTTGAAAAGAGCAACCTCTTGGCCGTTTTCCCATCTAATATTGAGTGCTAAGATATCATTAGTTGGTAGTGCTCTTTGTCGTATTGTGCAGTTCAGCGACTGGCGCAACCAGATCAGCAGGCCTCCTGAAGGACGACCTGTTCGATTTTTTTTATTACTGGTATGTAAAAGTTTATATAACCCTGCCGAAAAACTGGACTTAGAGACCAAGTTTCTTGTAATAAAATGATATCATAGAGATCAATAAAATCGCACCATTTTGGGGTTGCGATTTTGTTCGCTATACCCGCGATATTCCATGACATAAAGGTCAGATTAGGTTTACCCAAGTTTGACCCTGCCTTTCCCAACCCTGTAACATTTTCTACAGGCTCGTCTATTGGGGTTATTCCAGCCTCCAGAGTTGCTGCGGAAGTATCTGTTGGGTCTGATAGATCCTGTTCAGTCATCCGACCATCGCTTCTTACTTGTTTATGATTTCTGTCTCTATCATATAAAACATTATCCACCCCCCTTACATTGGAATCTAGGGATTCCCAACATCTTATTACCTGTGTGTTACTTTGTGTGCCCACCATATTGACAGCAATTAAGTCTATTGACGTCCCCTGTGTGTTACCTAGCAAATTTTTTGACCCTGCGAGTCAATCACACTCATTTACGTTTGATAAAGCAGAATATCTATTTTCCAAACTCAACCCCCAGTCACAGGTTGGCCCACTCTTCACCCTTCTGCTACCCACAACTGACCACTTGGTCCTTAATACACTTGGGTTTGCTATAAGACCTCTTCTACTATAGAAAAAGTCCAGTGTGAGTGGAATTAGTTCTGCTGTTCTACGTTGTGGGGGGGAATAGGTTAGATAGAATTTCTGGTAGTACGTCAGGGCCTTTGAGGTTCAGTACCACACAGTCGTCCACAAATTTCTTGGGGCTACTCCCTATCCACTTCACTCTTCTCGCTGCTGACAGATCCTCTGATAACTTTTGTTTGCCCCGGGGAGAGATATGCATGTTGTTACTCAACCAGAGCAGTGCTTTATTTAGTAAAGAATGGGGAAATTCAGTCTCGCCTGTTTTCAAGGGTGGAACATTGGCAAGAACCAGGATCAGAGGAGAGGCTTCTACAATTAGTTCAACCGGGCCTGCCTCTAATCCTAGACCGGATACTTCAGTCCTCACTGGTCTTACTGTGGGACCATCAACCAGGGGGGTGTTTGTACATGGTCCTAGTTTTGGTGTGGAGGGATGAACTGAAGCTATTAACTCTACTCTCTCCCCTGGTGTATTTCCCATAGTTTGTTTTTGCTCAATCTTCCTTGCAACCAAATTTGGAATATCCCCCACGTTATCATTGGTGCTTTTCAGGAGGCTCTCGAGTTTATTAACTTTATCAGTGAGGTGGTCAATCTTAGATAACAGAGGTTTAATAATCCGACTTAATTTTGAGTCCAACATACCCATGAGTTTTTTGATAATGGCATCATCCCATACCGTACTACCATTATCTTCTCTCCCTGCGTCTTCTATGACGCTTTTACTCACAGGAGATGCTGGTCTTTTCCTGCTAGAGCGCAGTACTCCCCTTTTCGGTTGGGACTTGGTGGCCCCTCTGGCTTTTCTCGGCGCTCGTACAGGCGTTGGTGGGGGGAACTCTTCCTCAACTAATTCTAGATCTTGGTGCAGGTCATCTAAGACATCCTCCACTATTATATCTAGGTGTGAGTTGGTAGAAGCATTTAGCGGAGTCCTATCAATGTCGGGTTGAGAAAGCACTACAGCTTCACTCGTTGGATCCAGATGCAGATCCAGTAGATTCACAGCTGAGGTCTCCATTTGGGTGGCTATTGGTGTGGAGCTGAGTCCCAAAGAAGACCTTCGCTCGTTGTTTATTTTAGCCACCACCTGGACTAAATAATTGTCCATGGTGTTGGGGGGGGGGGGGGGGGGCAATAACTGGTTTTTGCTTAGACATGGTCTGGAGCTACATACAGTAGGGAAATATATGCAATACAAATGACCCACTTCCAGTTGCAGTACAATCTCGCTTTCACACTAAACAGGTAATAACAAAGTCTAAGAATATTTCAGCAATGTGAAAATACCTCGCGATAGAAATTGGCAAGAATCCTAGTCCAGTTCAGTCGTGGCCAGTCTTGGACTGTCTTAGACTGTCCGCCCTTAGTCCGGGCTTCGTCCGGCGCGGGACGAGGGACCTGCCGGCACTTTATGCGCCGCCTGGCGCGCTGTTTGTTGTCGTCGGCGCCTCCCCCTGGAGGCTGTTGGGAGGTGGAGTTCGACCGGCGGAGCCAAGCCCGGCCGGTCGATGACAGAGACGAAATGGCGGAGCCAAGCCCAGCCGCTGTGCTAACAGGTAGAATGCCTCGAGATTCAGGCTGCAGGATTAATGAAAGACCTTTGCAATCTTTACTTAACATATGCAGTATTTGAGAAGTTGGTGGGTGATAAAAGGAGGGAGATTTCAATTCAGTACATGCCACTCCTATAATAAAATAAAACCCCTTTCTCCTACAGTCGTCCTCAGTGTGATCCGTATTTTAGATGGGTACGTTTGCATTTATCATTTCGATTTGATACCGCAATTGGTGTGTGTGCGCGCGCAAGAAGGTGCTTGGAATAACACTAAACCGTGTAAAGTATTCACATCAGTATGTATATAACTGATGTCTGTGACCCCATATAGTTCTATGTACTCCTTAACTGGTATGCTTAAAATTGTTATCTGCAAGCGGCTCCTTAGAATCGTAGGTGTCAGTGATGTTGGAGATTTTGGGTGCAGAATGTTAAACTCGATTCTTATTTTGATTTGTAAAGGGGCCAAGATTACTATCAGTAGGCTGGTGCATAAGAGTTGTGTGTATTTTTAATATGTACCAACCATTTCACATGCTTTAAATAAATATGTGTGTTATTCGATACCTGGGCGGCCCAGAGTGCTGCAGCTTTTATGTTTTTTCTAAAGTGATTTTATGACATGTACTTGCTGTATCGTGAGTTTGACCAGTAGTCCAATATTCAGTGTTTGTAATTATTTCTTTGATTAGATCATTTGTAAACGTGTTTTGTGTAAGGCATGCTAAATATAATAAAATATTAAAAACTCATTTACCACTTATTGTCTTCTAAAGTACTGTGATAGAGAGATACACTATTTTTATAGTTTCGGCACGTTATGTCATCACCTGCAAATGATTGTTAACGTGCTTGGGTGTAACACTGGTATATTAGATCATAGCTTATTTATTACACAACTCCATTCAGGCATTTGCATTGAAGGATGTTTTTGAGATCAAGGCCTGACACCGGAAGTGCTAGATCATAAATCGAGTCCCACATAGAACAGTGACATCATCCCAGTTTTAATGCGTAAAGAATAAGGAAACGCCAGTTGGTTAGTAGTCTTTCGTGTCTCAGTGCAGTGTGATATGATTTGTTACTTCCCCGTAGAAAACTTGATTTTGTTGTTAAAGTATGTGCTGCTGGTAAGCTCCACCTCAGAAATTTGTGACTCTGTTACTGGGCAAACTTGCAATTCAATGTGACAACATTACTCTTAATTGAGGAACTGGGCATTGCCAGAACTCAATTTTCTTACTTTCGTATCAACGCAAATGCTTCTTGTGGTGAACTCCGAGTGCCTCCGAGGTGAAGGCAGGAGCTTTCAAAACTGATGTAGTGATTCAAGGAGACACGAAAGGCATTTAATAATGAAGGATTCTTTTACCATGTGCAAACAACCCCCAAAACATTGGCAAGGGGAGCCTCCGCAGTCTGTTGGTTATGACTTCTTAAATTTATTTTTGTACAATTTTTTTGGGGGTCATGGTTCTATATAAGCTGCAGACAAGAAACATTTAGATCGTCCTGCCTAACAATGAGCTGGTGAAAGCAGAGGAAGGTACGAAATCATGCTGACCAGAAGATCAGGAGCACAAATATTGGATGGAACAGCAAGTGTAGGCAATGCAAATAATCGGGATTAGAGGGCATTTATGATAAATGGAATTTAAATGCAGTCCCATGGCATTGTAGAGCAGGATATTGTAGGAATATGTAGCTAGAGTTTTGAGGAAAGGAACAGGACGTAGGGAGATTATTAGGAAGATGCAACAGGAGTGGCTCCATTGCCTACGACTCTGAAACAGTGGCGTGAAAGGAACTCGCATGCTTTGTAGAAAGTGCGGCCGCGGTGGCATTTTATTTTATTAAACAGTAAGTAGTTACTAGGGTTCGGAAGCCACAAGGCACATTCATACAATTTTTTTTTTAAAACCGATGTAATGAGTGTCATGGTAGCATCTGCTAATGACTGACTGTTCCATTGCAATCTAATTTTGGTTGTTAATGAAATGTGAAGGATACAAGAAGTTTACAATATTTGTTATGCTAGCTGGGCACTTACATAACGAGTTAGAAGGTCGTGGCCGCCTTGGTCTTATCAGTAGAGTTTGTTAGCAAAATTGCAAATTACTTTCCAAGAGTAGGCATGTAACACAGAGTTTCCGTAAAATTAATTGGAAACTGAAAATAAGCCCCCATCTTTCTTTAATCAACTCATATTTTATAAATCATAATTGCCCTATTTATGAAACAGTGGAATGGCGCCCTTCTCACCCGCCTCCCAAGCAATGTAGGCTGTTGTCCTTGTAGACTTACCTGATGCCAGGCGTGGGCGTGAGCTGCTTGTACCAGGTCACGGATTGCTCATACAGGGAAGAACAGCTGCGTTCTAATTTTAGTTGGTAGTGCCTGCAGATTTTGATTGTGTTCCTAAGAACACAATAGATGGCAGATGACACAGTGTTATGAGTTTGCTTTAAAAGCTGAAAGATCTTTTCGAAGGTTATGCGTCAGTAAGCACATGGTGGCTTAGTCTTTGTTCTCATGTTACCTCGACCCAGTCCCTGTGAGTACACAATTTGCTGAACTGTTCCCAGTACTTGTCGGGAGATCAATTTGTGAATGCTTAACTGTGTTTTAGGATTTTGAGATAAAAGGACATGCCTGTCGAGCTCACAATTAAAAGTATTCGAGGTGTTTTCAGGGTCAGAACAGGTATGCTCTGATATGGGGCCTGTGGCTTACTGTGCCATGGAGACTTAAGTTGGATTTCACTGATGAAGCCTAATTTAGACAAAACATTAATATGACCCTGGACTAGTGTGCAAGTTCAATTTGAGAACATTTTCGGACAAACATGTCTGGGGTTTGTTGTGTCCCTGTCTCCAGAAGGGGACGTGACCAACCATATCGATATTGAAATATTGTATATAGTGCGCAAATGCGAAAGGCTTCTTAGCCCTGATGTGTGCAACATTAAGGTGTGCACAGACAGAAACCCAAACATTTACCTCCAGGAAGGGCCCATATATGAATCAAGCAGCATGAGCACAGCCAAGTTTTCATATGTTTTCGGACACTAGACCGATTAGACTGAGCTCTAAGCTGGTAGGGTAAATTATTCCACAGTCAACATGTAATGTGGATAAAGCTCCTTCCTCCCCAGCACTCTCATCTGATTTTAAAGACATTGATTGTCTTAGAGTTTGCTGAATGAAGCATTCTTCTGGGGGAGTACCAGAAGAGGTTTCTTTTCAAATATGCTGGGCCTTTGCCATCCAGAGTTTTATGTGCCATTCATAAGGCCTTGCACATCACTCTTTTTCTCACAGGGAGCCAATGGAGTTCAACTAGAGTCTCAGAGACTGATTCAAACGTGGGAATATTATTCAACCGTCGTGTCGCCGCATGTTGTAGTTTATTGAAAGAGCGAGGGTGACTGCCCAAATATAGAACATTGCGATAGTTCGACCTGGATACTAAAACTGTGATCACAGATTTCTGCAATTCGTATGACCCAAAAAGGAGAAATTTCCTTAAAAAGAGGAAGTAAGCTTTTTGATTTGTGCATTGAAAGAAAGACTGGGGTAAAAGGTAATTCCCAGATTCCTGACAACGAAGCTGGCATAGGGAGAGGGCCAAGCATCTGAGGCCACCAGGATTAGTCCCAAAAAGTTGTGTCCTTGCCAAAGAAAAGGACCTCACTTTTGTCCGAATTTAGCACAATAGTGTTATTGTTCATCCATTCTGTGACTGCACCATGCAGCTGTTAATGCGGTGTGCAGTCTTGTCAGAAGCATTCAAGATGAACATGACAATTTGTGTATTATCAGCATAGGCCACTGAGGCAAGACCAAAAGAGTGGATCAACCTTGTCAGAGTGGCCACATAAATATTGAAAAGTGTAGGGCTCAATGATTATCCCTGCGAAACACCACATGACAGTGAGAATGGTTTAGATACAAAGTCCCCCAGGGTGACTGACTGCTCTCTATCTGCGAGAAGTGACTGCAGTAGAATAAGAGCCGGGCCTTCAATTCCAATTTCCTTCAAACTTTCCAACATAATTGCATGGTTTATGGTGTTGTAGGCTGCCGATAGATCCAACAGTCTCATCGCTACCTTACCACCATTATCTAAAATACTTATCTGCTCTTTGTTGGATACTACCAACACTGACTCAGTGCCATGGTTTGGTCTAAACCCAATCTAACAAAGTCTTGAATTTTGTTTTCTTGCGGATAATTAGATAGTGCAGTGTTCATGTGCGTTATATCCTGGTTTCTATGTGTTCATGCTCTGCCAGTGAGTTCCTCCTAGGATGATATAAGATAGAATGTTGGGGGTCAGAGACTACATTTGAAGAAGGGCTGAGCAGCATGCTGGCTGCTTCTGGTGGGGCAAGTCCTGGACTGAACATCTGGACCTGTAACTACTTCAATAAATACTCCTATATCTCTTGGTAGTATTAGTAGTATTTCAGAAGAGCAATTTTTATCTTCCGATATCTCACCTTGTTTTTAACGTGTCCTAGAACCCTATGTATCAGTACCCGGTTGGACATTCTAGAGACATATTTAAACTGCACAACTTTTTGAGCACATTTCACACTCCCAATCCCAAACAAAACCCGCTACGCTGTAATCCAGGCATCGAAGCACAGCTGGGTTGCACTCAGCAGCCCAGCTGGGAAACCCGATGATGAAGCATGCCACCAACTAGGTTGGTGGGTGAGGATTCTTTTAACAAATCCAGTGTATTCTTGTGCTCTCAGGCAATATACTGAGTTGGAAAATCTTAGGATATACCTACGGGTGCGACTAATACATCATGGATGGTATGAGAACTTCTTCCAAATATAAAAATGTAAGCTTCGGTCATTCACCCTGTCAAGTTCACAACTGGATTCCAGGTTGAGGTGATCAGGACACTCATCCAGAACCGCACAGCAGTGTTCAGTTATCTCTTCAGCTAATGCATCAAAGAACCACAAACCCCCATTAATTTTCATTTTAGCTGTTGTGTTGCACTGTTGTGTGCTGATGCAATATCCCAATACAACCAAAGTTATTCTTGTGATTCCTTTGTGCTTAGCCTCGGAACAATTAATTAGTAGCTGGCCAAGCCAAGCCTTTGCTTGTAACACAATGAATGTGGAGTCCATTGTCAACTTGTTTTTCTCTGCTGAATGACATTCTTTTAAACTAAGCTGTATCCAATGAGTGTGTCACACAGGGCTTCTGTGTATCAACAGGATACTGTCTTCATACATTTTTCATGGCTTGTTTTAGATTTCACCTGCATTGGTGCAGGACATCTTGCTATAGCTGTTAAGGGCAGAGAGTCCTCAGGAATCTGATTTGATGGGTTTGTGCTAAGCAATGATGTTTCCTTTTTATTTGGAAGTAGCCTAGGGTATGCCTTGCAAAATACTTGCATTATCACACCTATCCTACTGCAATAGCATGTTCATCAGCCAGCCTAAGAAGACATTTAAACAACGGATTTACAGTAGAGGCGCTGGGATGATCGTGGGCTAGAAGTGCTCTTAACTAATCCTTCTATTGGCCCCCATTACCTCTATGTCCTGGTTTGATATCACAGACCCACTTGGAGAGGATTTAGCCTTATTGCTAGAGCTGTGACCTCGAAGCTGGGGAACTTGGTTCGAGTTTCGGTAACGATGCTCAATATCCTGTGATTCTGGGCAAATCATTTATCTCCCCGTGCCTAACAAAAATTAATGTGTCCATCTGAAACGAAACTGGTGCTCATGTAAAACGCTCTGATACCCAACGTCTCTGGTCTAAAAAACAAAAAAAACTAATTCTAGTAGAGGAGGTGAGACCACATTGTCTACCTTTAGGCCCGAACGTACAAACCCTCAGCCCATTGGTATGGCCGCTGAAAAAATTCAAGTTAGAGCTGAAAACCATATTATTTCAACTACATTTGAGCTAGGGGTCTAATGCTCAGAAATCAATAGTTAATTATGTTTGCATAAGCCTAATAACACCTCCAAGTCTAATCCTCAGTCACTTTCATTCTTTAACCTTCTGTGTTCCTCCCTATGTTGCTCTTTTCGTTTTCTTCATGACTCTATGATGCAGTCTGTTTGCAACATGTAGGCTGTAATCTAAAAGAAAAACGTAAATAATAATTAAAAAAAAAGTTTTTTTCCAGACTGTTCGTCCCTGAGCACCCATCTTGGTATGTTGATGCCTTGGTTACAACTTTAACCTCATAGCTGCTATGGAACGTCCAGCTCCAGTGCTGGACGTTCCATTGCGCAGGTGCAGTTCGAACGTTCAACGGCCGACGGCAGCACTACGGAGGTAGTGGTGCCGTCGGCCGTTGAACGTGCGCAGCACTTAACATTTTAAAGTGGAAGTGTGGCCACTTGCATGCAACTGTACTTAGCCAATCTGAGAAAGGAAACTTGTCATTTTGATGCCACTGTTCACTAACAGACCCTGAGCTATATCTTCCCACACATTACTTTAGCATCTCCAAAAACAAGCACTGGCAAAGCCAACATGTCAGTAGTTGGCTCATCGCCTGTTGACTTTGTCAGTGCTTCTTTTTTTGATGGTTTTACTTTTTGCAAAGCCTGTTGGGAAAGGTGCCAGGCCCTAGTCAACTGAACAAAAAACATTGTGTTGGCTAAAAATATTGGTCTTAGAAAACACATATTGTCATAGTAGTCCTTGGCACTGAAGAGAACTACTTTGTGTGTTTATGTGCCCCTTGTGAAAGAGCAGCATGTTATTGCTTCCAGTGGAGTTAGCCAATGGCTGAAGTGGGCTGACTGTTGGCCCAATGCTATATAATTCCTTGAGCAGAATAAAAATAAGAATGGCACAATTACAAACCAATGTATGAAGAAGTCTGGATAAAAACCCTATAAAATAGACCTAAGCATATTCCAGGCTCAGTGACAGCGACTTCTCAGGAGGCATTAGGGTTTTAGTTTTGGGTGGTTGATCCTCTGTAACTGGTAATGCGATGACCTACTTAACTTATCGGAGTGAACAGCACTTTTCAATCCACACGTTTTTCTGTTGCTTCTAGCTCGCAAGACGTGCTCGAAGAGGTGCTGTTTAAGTTATCGGTTTATATGGCCTAGTCGACAAGCACTGGAGAAAGTGGTGTTGTGAACCATAAAAGTTGAGGACAGTTTTATATGGTGGTAAAAAGAATAAGAGTGTTAGATAACAATAGAAAAGAGATTTAAAAGTAACTGCTTCCCGGTAAGTGATAAGCTTCAACCTTTGTCTTTATTGTAAAACCATTACTTTCATATGATTGCAGTTTTATCTTTATCTGCTAGCCTTCAGAATCATTTTTCTCGTCGCTGGGAAGTCTAATCCTTTACAAACCTAATAGTTTAACACTTACTCATAAGCACATCTGAGGTGAGATTTGTAATCATATTTTACTGGTGTGTAAGGCCTTTGGTTTGTGACCAAGCCTTACAAACCTCCCGCTGCATTCTTCAAAATCACGTTACAATCAAATATATTTTCGCATTTGTTTTTTTTCATGTTTATTTTACTTTTATTGCACTCAAAATTGGAAAACATATTTGTATTGGCCGCAGTTTTCTCAGAATACTCGACAAGAAATTCAATCATTGAATTAGGTTTGACATAGTAGAATAGGGCATTACTCAAATTAAAAACAGAAAAAATCTAGTTATGTATTGATAGTGGGCATAGATAGGCATGGAAGAGATTTTAAAGCAGATTTTCTGATTGCTAAATAGGTTATGATTTTGCAGACTTCTAGGGGTAAAAACTAATAGGAGTAGCAGTGTACAGATTTCCAACTACAGTTCATACACAGGCCTAGGGAACGGGAGTGTCTTTTTAAGATAAGCGAGTTTGATGCTGGTGACTTATCTTTGAATAGTGAATCGGGCCTATGACAGTGCATGACTGCTAACCACTGTTGTTACTTGGAAGCTGTGCACATAGGCTTGCTTTTCTCAGTCACAAGACGCACAATTCCTACCTTCAACCCCTAAAAGCAAAGACTCTGAAATAGTGTAGTTTAGGCTGCATGTATCAAGTGCTTGCATCTCTGACCAGATATTTTTGTCACTCCGTTCCTTGTTGTGTCACTCTACATGTGGCTGGTTTGATGCGTTTTGAGCGTTATACAGACCAGATGGTATGCGTCTACATCTTTTTGTCCAACAAAACAAACATTTCAAAACAAGACAAATTAAAATTTTCACTTGGTTATACCGCCATCATTTTTCGTCTGGTCCTGGTAATTCTTATATATTTAAAACTGCTTCGTGAGCCAGATCAGAGGAACTCCACAGTGCGAATCAGTAACCTAAAAGGTTGGTGATTGTGGAAAAGTGTGTGGCCATAAAGTAGGTAATTACAAAAAAAGATTTCCAGAGAAAGAAACGACATATAGTTTGATAAGTGCAGCAATTAGTATCTAAGGATGAATCACAGATGCTCTTTTACTGTCACAGTGAAAGTCTCCAAAATAAACCTCTACATTGTACTAGGCTAGCATCTCTAAACACCCCTAAATGATTTTTCGTTAAAGTCCAAAAAGGAATAATAACAGAGAATAATTATAGACCTCAATTGATCAACATGGCACATTCAGGGAGTGAAAATAAGCCCTTCTACTTACTGAGTATACCGACAAGATTTAAATATGCAACTTATAGGCTATACACAGAACACGAGGCGCTTGAATTTAACCTCTCAGTGATCGCATTAAGTCATAATACCCGGTAGAATTGAATTACCCGAGACACATCCACAACGCACGTGGTCTGGTGGTGAAAATGCTTTGTTTGATGGGTGCTTTTCTGTCCTAGTATACCAGTAGTGTAAAACGAGTGATTGTGCTACCAGTTCCTGTTAATGAGACGAGAAAGGGAGGGATAATTTGCTATTTCTAATAGATAGGAAGGCAATAGTGGGATTACTGGTACACATCTCAATTTTACTAATGTATGTGAAAGGTGTGCCTGGAAATTTACAGCTCCCATTTTTCCACTCTGGAAAAACGTCGTTGCTTCTTAACATTGAGTGATGCTTTCACTGCATTATCCTAAATGTCAAAGCTACACATCACATGATTGGGCTTCTATTAAATCAGCCTTTAGCTTGTTTGGTAGCCTATTTCCTGCCACACACGAGTTGCCCGCCTTAAAAAGATATGCTTTATTAAGGAGCTCCGGGTCATGTGCATTAAATAAGAATGATGCATGCATTTAATTATCCACTGTCCGGAAAGTGAGGCTCACGAGTATATTGCAAATTAATTACAGTCTAAACGGTGGCCGTAGCACACTGGTTACAGGAAGATTGCTGCTTTGACAAGAAAAAACATCGGGTTTGCTCTCTGTTAGTAACTCAAATGATACTGACAAGATCCCATTCTGCAAGGAAACAGTCCAGCCACGTTTCATTTTTCTAGAAACTGCCCATTTTGAGTTTTAAATGTTGCACCCGCTGAAGCGTGCTGAAGTGGACCATTATATGTATCATTTTACTGACTGCGATGTAGGTATCATTTTAAAAACTACGGTTAATTCCGTGTGCAAGCTGCTGAAGACTGAACCTTGTCGAAACTACTGTTTTTGAGATTTTGTTGAGACTAATGGTTTGTTCAGTTTATGCAACAACAATGACTTTTTTTCTTTAAGTACAACAATAAATTGGGAAGACTGGTGAAAAAGAGAAGTGTTGCAAAGATTAATATTTTTAAATGCAGCATATGTGGTTTCACATTTAACTGTGCATATTTGGTCAATGTTTTAGTGTGGCTTGTATAAATACTACATCAAAATCAAAGTACATCAGTGATATTCAATCACCCCGACCAGCATGCATGCCTTGGGTTTCTTCAGTAAGGTTAGTGTTTTGCATTTTATGGTGAGTCGAAATCGCATCGAAATTACCTGTATTTTCCGTCCTAGAATGCCAAATGTTCATTGCACGTACTTGACAATAGAGGATAGACTAACATTCTATACTTCACAAGATGTATCAGATTAAAGCATACACCATCTGATTTTTAGAAAGGAAAATCTTTTAAGTGAAAGAATACAGTTAAGATTTTCAGACGATGTGTTTTTGCCCTGAAGAAGTCCTAGAGGACGAAACGCGTTAGCTACGGTCTTTGTTTCATGCTGAATAAAATAAGTTATCAATAAAGAACTTAAAGGAACAACTCTGCTGAATTGCAGATTTTGTTGTCTTTTGAAATATGAACTACAAATGTTAGAATTTGATTTATCACTTTTGTAAAAATTTGAACCGCAATTAGTGTGCTGGACCTTTGTGGCCTATAGTCCTCAAAATGTGCATTATGTTATACCAAAATCTGACTGTTTAAGAAATGTGCTAGTCCTTCCCTGCTCCTGTTTAATAACCTTGATCACGACTTGAAGTTATTTTAGTCAAGATCCCTCTAACAGATTGGAGAATACTGATTGGATGAATGTTTGGCATTGTCTCTTCTATAAAACTTGTGTAGCAGTCTTAAACATTTCTTAAATTTCTTAGCAAATTGAAGTTGATGTGCTCTTGGATTTCGTTGTTGGTCGTATCAGGCGTTGTGATACAATTTTTGTATTGTAAGTGGTGACCACATGAACAACATAGAAATAAACTTTAGGGAGAGAGACTATGAGAATCAAAGTGTCGTTCTTGGTATCCTGTGGGAAACGGAAGGGGCGTTTAAAAATATGACTCTAGATTAAGACTGAAAACAACCAAATGAAAATATTGCCTTTTTAAGTAACTTAGTAATATTTCTACTGGCAGTTCCTGCTCGGGAAGTATCAACAGTGTTATATTTGTAGAAGGGAAAGGAAATCTTCGAGCAGTGCCAACAAAAATGAATGTTGAAAAGGAGTTCACAAAACTCTTTCTGTTCTGTTCAGAAATGCAGTGTGTAAAAGTGTCATTTTTTTATGATCTGGCAGCTGTGGCCAGACAATTTGAGCATCACTAGAGAGGGGCTTTTGCTCCGCCCTGATGGTGGGAGCCAGGTGTACAGGTTTTGACTTGACAGAAGTTGTTTGTTTCCAAAACAAACTGCTTGCCCTCCACACAGCTGTGATCATTTTGTTCACTTATCTAGCTGATTGATCTTGAACTTTCAGGGGCACACACATGACATTGTAATGCTAATAAATTGTCTTGGATAACTAGATAACTAATGGTTTATGTCTATGGCAGCAGCACAGATGGGAGGGTGGCAGTCATTAACCTACATGGATTTTTAAGTCTGGCTTGACAGTGGAATGGTCATCTGGCCTTTTAACCTACACCAATATTATTCTACAGTTTTTTTCTTCTGCACAAATGCATATACATTCCCATGCCGTCTACCTAAAACACTTCACATTACCAGACAGCACTCCTTTAAAGCCAGACCTGTTGGCATTGCAAATACTTGTAATTCTTACTGGGACAATGTATGATGAAAATGTGATGTGGTCCTCTGGGAATACATGTAATGCTCAAATTTCTCTCTCTGTTGCCCCTAACTCTGCCACACTTAAGCCCCCTTACTTCTCCTGTGCCCGGTTTTCTTCTCCTTCCCTGCCCACTAACTTGCGTGCTCTGTCTTTCCCTACCTGCAGATCTAAGGCCTAAGGCTGTCCATCCACAATGCTCTGTCGCTCCATCCGGTGAGATGTCAGGGTGTGGGAAGAGCACTGTATGTATAAAGCCACATCCTCAGTTCCTCCTTCCTGTTCCCTCATTTCGTCACTCCTGTTCCCTCTGTTTCATCTCTCCTAGCCCCGCTTACCGATTTGTGGAGACTTATGGAAAATACGATACAAATGAGCAGCACAACAGAAATTAACAGGCTGAGCAGCGCTCTCTTAACTCTACCTACGATTTGTATTTTTCAAGCAAAACAGAAACCTCCTAGCTTCCACTGACCAGCTATTTCTTTGAGAACACTGCAGTGGGTGGAGAAACCAAACTAGACGCTTAAAAGTTTGTTATTTACTGTTAATACCACAAACACAGTGCATTCTTCCTGGTGCACCGCCCCGCCCTCCTGAGGCTCTTTTGAGCCCTGGGGACCACCACACCCCGGGGCTTATCTTTTAATCTGGGGAGTGCTCGGCCCACCCCAGGGACAACCAACTTCCCGGGGCCACATACAGAACATAAATTGGGGTGGGCATGGGGCGTGGCTAAGGCGCGTTGCGGAATGGCTGCCTTCTGAGGGAGCTCCGTGCGCAGGAATATCACCTGAGCTAATACCATCCTTTTGGCCCTCCTGCGGGCGCTGAATCTCCCCCGAGGCATTGGGGATGATCGACAGAGCAAGCTGGTGAAAATTGGTGCCTATTATCCCCGTGTGCTTCCTTGAGGACCGCCGAGATAGTACAGGCGGGTGAGGCCAGAAAATTGCGGCGCCCCTGTGATCGGGCTGTGGGAGCGGAGCAACGGTGGACGTGGACTGGTCTGGCTCGGCACCTATGGGACCGCGGAGACCCTTGGCGGCCCTTGGTCGTTGGTGAGCACCCTCCGATCTGCGGCGCGAGATCACTCGCTGACGTGGTGGCAGAATCGGCGGACATTATGGGACGCCACGCCTGCAGGGGCGCACCGGAAATCAGTGTGGAGTAGCCGTTGCTGGAGGGAACGGACGCCTGCGGAGCCACTCTGTGGGCGACCCGCGACACAGGCTGACGAGCCGCGGGCGGAGACGCGGCGGTGGACCGATTCGGACGATCTGGCCCTGGGCGGGCCTGCTAGCCGGAGGTAAGCGGGGAGCTGGTCGGGGCAGTGCCTGGTGAGCCTTACCTGCGTGGGTCTGGCGGGGCGCCTGGGCCGGGTGAGGGCTGGTGCCTCGGCTGTCCGTGTGGGGCGGCTGCGGCGGCTCTGGCTGGGCTCCGTGCCCTGACTGGCAGACCCTGGCGCTTTCTCCCGCCTCTGGGGTTGCTCTTGGGGGCCGACTGTGCCCCACTGCTGTCCTCACATAGGACGAGTGGGGGAGGTGGTTCCCGGCAGGTGTCCCCAACGTGGGAGTGGTGCTGGGGGCGCAGTTCTGGGTCCGGGTCGCGAGCTGTGAGCCCTCTGGAGGTCCTGGTGGCGTGGTCCTGCCCCTGGCACGTGCGTGGGCCCTGCTGGGTCACGACAGTCTATAGCGCTGCCGCATAGATAGACGGCGGAGAGAGCTTAAAAGCACAGCTTGGCTGAGAGAGAGGCGTGCCCCTGCCGGAGAGAGCGAAGGCAACTGTTGGAACGACAAAGTGCTGAGATACCTGGTTGCGTCAGCTGCTGGGGCGGGCCTCAGGAGGGTTGAATTACTTGTGGGTGCCCATTGAGTCTGGAGCTGTGGTGAGGCGCTCTTGGAGCACGAGGCCTGCTCTTGTTTCACAATGGGAAAGTCTGAGCCGAGGCAAGCGAAGCTTCAATTCGAGAACAAGAGACTGACGCGGGCTGCGGATGGTCGGGTGACTCGGAGGACACCACGAATGCCACGGGCCAAGCTGAGGGGGCGGAAGATGATATGAGAACCATCCTCCTAGAACTACTAGGGGCGGGAATGAAAACAATAGACACCAAGATAGATGCCCTGGCAGCGGGACTTGACGTAGTAAAGAAGAAAGTTGAGAAACATGAACACCGGCTTGATGTGCTGGAAAACAGAGTGTTGGATGAACATGATACGCAGGCTGAGATGCGAACACAGTTCCTCCAGATGGAGAAGGTGCTGGCGGTGATAAGTGCCAAGAACGAGGACTTAGAGGCACGTTCGCGCAGAAACAACCTTCACATCCTCGGCCTTTCGGAGTCCACACCCATAAACAAAATGGAGCCCTTTGTGGACGGACTGTTACGCGAACTGTTTGGGCCGACCTTGTCGTCAGTGATGATAGTGGAGAGGGCCCACCGCTCACTGGGACCGCGGCCCAAGCCGGGCGCGCCTCCACGACCTATTATTGCACGGATCCTAAACTACGCTGACAGAGACGTCATCCTGAGGGAAGCTCGAGCTAAGGAACCGGTGGTGTATAAAGGAGACAAACTATCATTTTTCCCTGACTATACACCTGCGTTGCAAGCAGCGTGCAAAGAATTTGTGCAGACAAAAAAGATACTGAGAATCGGCCGTGCCTTATGCTATGATGTATCCCGCCAAATTAAAAATCACACACGAGGAACAATCACATTTTTCACGGATGCGAAATCGGCCCTAAAGTTCACCAAACACATATGCAAGACGAAATCCAAGAAACAATCACCTGAACTATCGATGCTGGAGTCGGGACTGGAGGATGCGGACTGAGATGGCGGGGGATACTCTGGTGACCTCCAGTTCGGGCTGGGTACTTTCAGCGGATGTACAGAGAATACGGGGGGGGTTTTGCTCTGAAAGTGCTGCTGGGGGGGGCCGTAGATTTGTTACTGTTTCTGGAGAGTATGCTTCTGTCACTCAGGGAAGTTCATTATCATAGTTAGCATTATTTGTGTAGATGATAAGCAGGGGGGTCCAATAGTGATTCCGGCAACCGCACTTCGGTGCGTTTATACGTGCCATGCTTCTCCCCCAATTGGATGATCCCCATATGGTACCTGGGGTTACTGGGTGCACGACGACTATGTTGGGGGGGGGAGGGGTCAGTGGTTCCGACCTGATTGGGAAGTTGGAGTGGGTGGCGAGCGGGATGGGATGGCGAGGGAAGAGGCATTGTTGTATGATATGTGTTTATTTTTGTTTTCTTGTAGGCAATTCACATTTCTTGGATGTTTGTATGAGGTGGTATCAATGTTGGGCACTATTGTGCGCTGGGTCCTTGAGGCACTGATCAGATGGCGATCGAATACGATCTTTACCCTACTACATGGCAGGTAGATGTAGGTTTTTAACCTGGAATGTGCGTGGTCTCAACTCGCCTAAAAAAGTACGGCAGGTGATGGCATACCTGAATAGGCACCAGATACATGTTGCTCTACTGCAGGAAACGCACTTGACCAAACATACTGAGCGGGAGGTGGCACGTACATGGGCGGGGTTCCGGCTAGCTGCGTCATACTCCTCTTATGCACGAGGTGTGCTGATATTGATCAAGAGGGGGACGGAATTCACACCGCTACACACACATACTGATGATGAAGGGAGATGTGCTATGGTGTGTAGTAAACTACATGGTGCGCTGATATCTATTCTCAATATGTATGGACCGATCTTAGATGATCCGGCGTGTGTGGTAAGCTGCACGAGTGGCCGACCTCTGCTGTAATATGGGGTGGGGATCTTAATACCTATCTAAATGTGACATTAGACAAATCTAGCCCAATCTCGCATAGGACTCCTAAGGTAGCCAAGAGCATAGTCAGGGCCATGGCGGAATTTGAACTCTTATGGTGCCTGGAGAGAACGGCACCCTCGGGCGAGAGAGGGTACGCACGCCACGCCTATATATGGCAGCTGGTCGCATCTGGACTACTGGCTGGTCGGATGGGAGGTGATGGACTGGGTGGCTGAGGTGATACCCATGGCTCGTACGCTGTCGGACCACAGTCCGATTGTCCTGGAGGTGACAGTGCCCGGGGTGGTAAGACGTCCCTTCACTTGGAGGCTGCGCTCCGAGGCGCTCCTAGACCCACTTTTTGAGTCGACGGTAAGAGAGGCCATAGTACAGTATTTTACATTAAACAAAGGCTCTGTGAAAGAATCCTCTACCCTGTGGGAGGCCTTCAAAGTTACAATTAGGGGAGTTAGCATAGGGACGGCGAAGGGCATACTAAAAGATATCCGCACGCAGCTTCAGCGTGTGGAGAGCCAATTACGTATGCTGGAAAGAGAGTATTCGGTCAGGCCGAGGGAGGCGACACTAGCTAGCATACAGGGGCTGATCAGAGAGTATGAAGACCTAGCCGACACAGAGATAAAATACTTATCTAGAAGACACACAGCGAGACGTTATGGTGAGGCAGGTAGACCGGGTCGCACACTGGCGCTCAAGATTAAGGAGAGATTGGACCAGCCCAGAGTAGATGGAATAGTCGATGACATGGGGGGCGAACACTATAGACCTAAGGATATTGTGGAACAGTTCCGTAGTTTCTATGCAGGACTTTACGCGTCGCGATGCTCGGCTTCGGCACAGGACTTTGAGATGTACCTAGAAGTCATTGCCTGCGCCTGGCTCTCTGACGTGCAGAGAAAATATTTATGCTTACCCATAGACGAACAAGACCTCAAGATGGCGATAGCTGCGCTGTCCAGCGGCAAGGCACCTGGCCCCGACGGGCTTACAGTTGAATTCTATAAGAAGTATGCCGATTTGTTAGCTCCGTACCTCCTGGAAATGTACGCTGAGGCGCATGAGAGCGGGGTACTTCCCACTTCTTTAAGAGAGGCATTAGTCATCGCGCTCCTTAAAAAGGATAAGGCTCCGGAGCGGTGTGAATCCTATCGGCCGCTATCACTTATTAACATCGATGCCAAGATCTTGGCTAAGATCCTGGCGGATAAGTTACAACCTCTACTGCAGGGTCTGGTGCTGCCTGATCAGGCGGGCTTCGTCCCGGACAGGTCCACTTCACATAACCTGTGGACTATTTTTTCAATGTTTCATGTGCTAGATCCCAGTCTGGAAGCGGTGGCGGTACTGCTGGACGCGGCCAAGGCGTTTGATTCAGTGGAATGGCCCTATTTGTATCGAGTGTTGCGGCGCATGGGCTTCCCCCCACTTTTCGTGCAGTGGATCAAGGTGCTATACACAGCACTGACTGCGAGGGTGCGTGTGGGTGGACTGACGTCCGACCATTTCAGATCGAGAGAGGCACCAGGCAGGGCTGTCCACTGTCGCCATTGCTGTTCGTGATAGTCCTGGAGCCGCTGGCTAATTTTAATCACAGGCCGGTGGCGATATCCTTGTATGCCGATGATATGGTTCTCTATGTGCGGGAGCCAGCTACATTTTTAACGCAAATACTCCGAGAATGCGTCCGGTTCGGGTACATATCGGGACTTCACATCAACTGGGATAAGTCGTACGTCATCCCGCTAACGGAATGCACACGTAAGCCCAGCCTTGAGTTTCCACTACTGTGGACAACTGATCCCATCAAATATCTGGGAGTCTGGATCCACCGGGACCCTGTAGTTGTAGTCTGCGAGAATTACGGCAAGGCGTGCTCGGAATTAGAAGATTGGGTGGATGTCTGGATCGGGCTGCCTCTCTCGTTGGCAGACCGCGTTGCGTTGGTCAAGATGGTAGTGTTGCCACGATTCATTTGTGAATATTCCTGTAGTCCTCACCAAGTCCTCTTTTAAGTCCCTTCGAAGCCAATTAATCCGACTGGTATAGGGAGGCAAGAGTGCAAGAGTGCAGTGGTCAGTTCTCACGAAGTGTTTTGACAGGGGGGGCTTTGATGCTCCAGACTTTTATGTCTATTACCTAAGTGCACAAGCCCAGTATGCTTACTACTGGTACAAGCCGCATGCCTTCACGCCCCATGTCGCAGTTGAAGTAGGTGATGCTGCTCCGATTCCGCTTCATAGTATTATCACACATAGTGCACGAGGTACTCCGAAAGCGGAAATTAGCGCGGTGGATGCCACGATAGTGGCCTGGGGCAATATCGGGCGCCTGGCAGGGAAGCTGCCGCTTTATGCGTCGCTTATGCATCTGGAGCATCACCTTGCATTGTCGGTTACGCACGAGGCCCCCTCCATGAGATTGCTGCTGGAGGCTGGCTTTGAGCGTATGCGGGATATTTACCCGCAGGGAGCCCTTATAGAATCGGAGGCGCTGCAATATATTAGCAATCAGTCTCTTCTTTTCAGATTTGCATTACAACGCCTGAGACCCGCGATCAGGACACATTACCCTACGGGACCGCAGGAGCCCCCTGAATTGACCTCTCTACAGTTTGTGATATCTACACCGACTAATAAGAAACTGGTCTCCAAATTATATAAGATGGTTAAGGGTGAGGTTATCGTAGCGCCTGATAAAAGTTGGGAACGATGGAATGATTGTCTGCCGAATCCTGTTACAGACGAGAACTGGGTACACGTTTGTGCCTTAACAGGGACTCTCTGTATGAATGGTAATCTTCGGATTATTTACTTTAAATTTATACATCAGGTTTATCATACCCCAGTGAGACTGTTTCGGTACGGGTTAAGGGAGAGTGCCTGCTGCGTCAGATGTGGTCAGGATGGCGCAGATTTTATGCATCTGGCGTGGAGTTGTCGGAAGGCGGGTGAGTTTTGGGGCGCTGTGGTGAGCAGCATCCGGAAGATGGTAGTAGTAGATGTGCAATGCACGCCGCTGGTGTGCCTGCTTTGCTGTGTTCCGCATGTTCGTGGAGTGACTGGTACCTTTGTGAGGCTGGCATTGCTACTGGCTGCGCGGAGAGTGGCTGTCACATGGGGTGGCAGATCTAGGCCTACGCTCAAGACTTGGTTGTCTGACTTAGTCGACTGCAGAGACAACATTAACACTTATGTGGAGGAGCTGCTGGTCCGGTCACGCCCGAGAGACACCCGGGTACTGTTGAGGTTGTATGTGATTAGTGAATCAATGGAAAGTGATACCTGTGAGATAGTCGGGGGGGGGGGGGAGCACGCGTACTGCCAAAATGCCAAAGAGATGGGAAACTCGAGAGATTGAAACTCGAGCCTTCCCTGATGAAATTTCGTAAAAAGCTTAAAACCTTGCTTTTCCCTCAGTGATGACTGCCTGACCCTTATCACTACTACCTCTAGCTGGCGCCGGGAGACCCCATGCGGGTAGCTGTGCGCATTATAAATTTAATTACAATACAACAATTACAATACAATGGGGTGGATTCTGTCCTGGCTGGCTGGTCAGGAAAGGACATCAGTGCCAGCAAGATGGTCGCAAACCTATTTGTGGATTGCCTTTCTTTTCTTTTGCTTTTTTCTTAGTTCTATCTTTTGTGTTTTTGAATTAATTGAATTTATGAAGTATTATACTGTTTAATGCCATGGGGCCGCTGGTTCAATTGCCGCTACGAGGCCATATACAGTTATAGACTTTGTATATTGACTGATGGCTGCGATAGGGGGATCGGTGCTGTCATGAATCTGACTGAATAGGGTTGCTATCTTTCCTTTCATTTCTTGCCTTTAGTTGTTTTTATTGCTTCTTTTTTTTGTATAATTGTGTATTGATTATGACATATGGATGGAGTGTCATTTATGTTGCCTATTTCAATAAAAAATTAAAAAATAAATTGGGGTGGGCATGCAAACCCCTCTGGCCCCTGGGAGCACAACCTCCCCGGGACTTTCTGTTGGGCTACGTGGCTGTTATAAATTACTTGTTGCCATTCCTCTTCCCTACTGCTCAGCCAGGATGAGTGGTGGTATGTGTGATGATGTCACGGAATGCTTGGGTTACTGGTTGTGTGGAGTGTCAGTTGGTGGATGCAGACTGAGGAGCAGGGAGGCTTCTCCTGGTGGGGCTATACTTCTATCTACCTATCTTCTTCTACTAAACTTACCCTTGGAAATAAGCCTGAACAAGCCTTTCCTGTTTTATACACCTTGCTAATGGACTTTCCATTTACAAAATGTTTGGCGACGATTTTCAACAAGAACCTACGCCTTGAGGACGAAAGACTGAGTTTACCCTATTAAGGATACTGGAACTAAGGAGTCTACCAAATAGATTGGAACACGTGAACTGAAACCTGAAGGAAAAGGAAATACTATTGAAACGCCCTAGTCAGCCCCAACAGTGTCACTTAACAGGCCAGCCTGCAGCCTAGGGCGTCTGACCTTCTACTTCACAACTATATTCGAGCAGCGACAAGCTGTGACTGTCATGGCATAAATCCTGTATGTATAGAGTCTGGCAAGACATTAAACAGTCTATCTACAAAGTCTGTCAATGTCTGGCTAACAACTGAATAGTGTGAATTTCGACCTTCCACTACTGGTCTACAAACAAAAAACTGTCTTGCACGTGCTGCCCTGCCACAACTGCAACTTTGGAGGAGCTGCCAAGATGTATACAACCAAGCTGCATAAGCCATTACATTTATTTGGGATGGGAGGGACTGCTGGCGGTGTTCCGACCGGTGACGGTGAGTATTTTGAGATACTATTTATGTGCCTAATGCGGAGCCTCTGATTTGGTGGATGACAAAGTCCGTGATCGGTGGAGGAGTTAACCGACAGCAACTTATGGTTCAGTTTGGTATGGCGCTGTGTTGGGGTTATGTCTTGTGAGTACCTGCAGTTTCTGCTGTTACTCAGTTTTTGTACAGTCCGCGAGCTGCAGCGCATGTACTCTTACCTTCTCCTGAGGGTCGCGTGAAGCTATGCAAATGTGCTGCCATGAAGTTGGCAGCGTTCTCCTTTTTGTTGACGAGTGCATCATACTGTGCAGCGTGTACGTGCCCGGAGCCTATCGGACGTTTTTTCGACGTGCTGCCATCTAGTTGTCACAATGGAGTGAGAGCAAGAATTCTTCACAGACCGTAGTCTTAACCTACGATATCTGCGTCAGCATCTTGATGAGCAGCAGGGAGAGGCCGGTAGGTAGGGGGTCTCAGCACTTTGTTTTAACGCCTTCTCACCCATACCCGTAAAGTCTAATCCGAGCACCTTTTCGGATAATGGTATGACTTGGTATGGAACAATCCAGACAGAAGGGGGAGTAACGCACCGTGGCTATGTGGAATTACACAACAGCGAGTGGCCCTGAAATCTTTCATCTGCTGCCGTAAAGCTGAACTTGTTCTAATACTACTGGGTTCAGGTGAGACATCGCTCATCAGGCCTGCATCAGTAATTATGCTGGACTATGGTTTTTACCTTTTATCGTGTGACGTTTTGTGCCATTCCAACTTAGTATGTGCTGGCATGTTGTGTTAAGCCTTACCAGTTTTAATTGTCATGTTATTACTTGTCATTCATATGTTTTCTGTTATGTGCTGAGTGCCTAATACTGACTTTGGGGAAGTGAGTGCCCCAGTTCTGTTTTCAAGGGTGTTGTGTACCCTATTACGGTGAGGTTGTGGGGTGGTGAATGCCGTACCCCAGTTCTGTTTTACAGGGTGGTGTGTACACCTTGAGGTTTTGGGGTGGTGAGTGCCCCAGTTCTGTTACTAAGGTGGTGAGTACCCTTTTGCGGTGAGGTTGTGGGGTGGTGGGTGCCGTACCCCAGTTCCGTTTTACAGGGTGGTGTGTACCCTGTCTCTGTGAGGTTGTGGGTGGCAAGTGCCCCACTTCTGTTCCTAGGGCGGTGAGTACCCTTTTGCGGGGAGGTTGTGGGGTGGTGAGTGCTGTAGCCCAGTTCTGTTTTATAGAGTGATGTGTACCCTACTACGATGAGGTTGTGGGAGCTGAGTGCCCCAATTCTGTTTTCAAGGGTGTTTTGTACCCTATTGTGGTGAGTTTGTGGGGTGGTTAGTGCCCTAGTTTTGTTTTTAGGGATGTGTGTACCCTATAATGTTGATGTTGTGGGTGGTTACTACCCAATACTCTGAGGCATAGGCTTGAGTTTTAAGCCATGCTCTCGCAATGCTCGTTTCCTTTATTTTCCTTAAGGGAGGGGGATGGGGCGTGTTTCTGCATGTATATTTTGGAATGTTCCTTCCATATTTCCTGACGTAATGATATATGTACATTTCATGCATGTATAGTTCTGAGTGTTTCTTTTCATGCATGTACATTTTGGAATATTCCTACCATCTTTTCTGATGTAATGTATGATGATGTTTCCGTTTGTTTCATTCACTTTTGCTTTTAGTTTCCCTAAGGAAGGGGGATGTGTTATAAATTACTTGTTGCCATTCCTCTTCCCTAGCTACATCTTCCATAGTGCTTAGCCAGGATGAGTGCTGCGATGTGTGATGATGTCACAGAATGCTTGGGTGACTGGTTATGTGTGGAGTGTCAGTTGGTGGATGCAGGCTGAGCAGCAGGGAGGCTGCTCCTGGTGAGGCTATACTTCTATCTACCTATCTTCCTCTACTAAACTTACCCTTGGAAATAAGCCTGAACAAACCTATCCTGTTTTATACACCTGGCTAATGGACTTTACATTTACAACATTGCCCCCCCCCCCCTCCCAACCCCCTTCCTGGGCCGTTCTCGGCCCCGGGCGCTATCAACTCTCCGGGGCAGGCCCTTCTAAATCCAAGGAGGAGGGACGATATAGTTAGGGAATAGAATTTAAAAAAACCTTAGGAATTCACTGAATCAAAATCAAAGGTTACTGGGACGTTATATTTAGTATCAGATTTCACTCATATAATCCAGAGAAATTCAGCAGTTATAGTTACCTAAGCTAACTTTAACTTGCGGCCCCGCAATGCACTTCTTGTGACCTCACATATTACATCACTCACAACATTGTCAGTGACATCACTTGCCTTGAACCCCCCCCCCCCACTCCGTACCAATCTCCTCGGTATTGTCATTCGCTTGCTTAGCTTAGAATATTTGTGGCACGGTGTTCCAATGATTAGGGCCAGTTGGGTATTCGTCTTTGGAATGTCAGTCTCACCAGATGCTGTACTTGTCTTCGGCACTTCATGCCTTGATTAAAGGTCTTTCTGATCTCCTTCCCTTTGTCCATAGTGCCTATTGTACCCACATCTGGGTATTTCTTACTTCCGGATACTCATTGACCAAAACAAAATATGATGGTTGGAATACTCAGCCACTGTGTTGCTTGCAGCTTAGTGTCAATAAATACACACACACACACACTCACACCTGAGAGAATTGTCATAGTGTTGTGATATCCCGCTTATGATGAAATAATGTCAAGTAGACAAGTCGTAGGTTGCTTTTTATTTATTCTTCAGTATAAATACAGCAATTAACCAACATGTCTGCTTACATCATAGGTCAGTCAGCAACTGCCTCCTCTGCAATACCACAACTGGAATGCTCTTTGGCATTCTACTTATACATCATTGCATCGAGATGAATAACAAATAATACAACACATCTTCCCTTCCAACAACAAAACAAAAAAAACTTTGTTTAAACCTAACGATAGCATAAAAATAGAAAAGCTTAATGCAACACATAGTCTTTCAAATATTAGGGAGTACGTGATTTTCTTTTACTCAACCTAGAAGTACTTGTAGAAACATGCAAATCACTAGTAAGTAAGGTAAGTAAAGCTTTATTCGATTTTAAGACAGATTAAAATCATAAAAGCAACATCAGAAAACAATTTCTTACACAGTAAATAAAAATTATGTTAAGAATATTATTAAACAATGCATTACATGTTCAGATTAAAGTCTTTACATAGATAAAAATTTACAAATAAAATGTAAGTTTAAAATTCAAACATAGCAATTAAAAAATCGAACATAGCAGTTAATAGCTTTGACCAATTCCAGAGAAAAATACAGTGCACGAGTCTATATTGGGCCGACTGATATTATACCAGGTGAAAACTACAGTTGATCAAAATTCCTACGGATTTTCAGACAGTTTTTAAGATACATTGCTACAGATTTTGCATTCGATACTGAATCAAGATATTGTAAAGCCAAGAATGCAGGACGGCATCTGCGCAAACCCTGTGATCGTAGCAATGGGATAAGCCAACGCTTGCGAGGTACTTTATAAAAATTACAAAACAGTAAACATGAATATTAGTCTGTTCCGAGGTGCCATCACGGGGACATCGATTTATTGAGGTTGACCAATCTTGTCTCTTTGGAAATGTAACTAAACGAAAGAAAGTGTTGAACCTAAAACGAGTCAACAAATATTTTTCGTAGCTAGTCACACAAAATGTAAGATATGGTTGGATGCCCTGAGTACTTTGGATTGTTACAACTTGTCGACTGGATGCTTTATGCATTTCTTTGGCTGTTCGTAATTCTCTTAAGTGCGACATACAGAGCGTCCTAAGTGACTTTCTTGAAATAGTAGCTAAAACAGAGGGATCAGTGAAATAAATAGGACGATCCATGTCTTTGAAAAAGTTGTGTACAAAACTCAGCCACGGAATGTTTGACCAGTTATCAAGGCATAGACAGTCTGTCAATAGTCCCTGAGTTAGAAAACATTTCTCTGTAGTCCAAACAAGATGCCACAGTAAAATTGGCTGCAATTTAATGTAATCGGCAATGTAGTCCATACCCAGTTCAGTATGAGATGCAAAAGTTGGGGAACATATCGGGACAGCCAGCAAATAACAGATACATTTGTTTTTTACCCTCTGTAAGGAATCCACTGATACATGACCCCAAACCCCAGCTCCGTATACAGCTACGCTTTGGCACTTAGCGTTGTATATTTGAATTAGTTCGGTTGGAGGGGGCTTCCCTATTTTACGGGAAAAACCAATGAGGGCGGAAGTAGCTCTCAAGAACAAAAGATGCCTGCTGAGGATGGCCTGTTTCCAAGAGGAAATATTATCAAATAGAATCCCTAGGTATGGATAAGATTTAGTACAGGCCAGTTTTGCATTGTCAATAAATATCGGTTTGTGCCTAGTAGTCTTTTTTTCCAGTGTGCATGGCAAAAGTTTTTTTGAGATTAACCGTTCGCCCCAGTGAGGTCATAAAATTACAATAAGAATTTAGTTGTTTTTGGAGCTGAATTGGGGTGCGTGCCATAATCACCGCGTCGTCCGCATAGAGTAACGCGGGAATGGGACGACGGGTGATTTTTGGGAGGTCCTGACTTCCTTCTAACATGGCTTTCTCAAGTCCATTTGTGTAAAGATTGAATAAGAAGGGGGCCAGGACACACCCTTGTCTCACACCTTTAGAAACTGAAAAGGGGGAGGTAAGCTCTCCATTTGTCCCAAATCTCACCCTGGCCGAAGCTTCTGAGTACATCTCTCGTAGAAAAGATATTATTGGGGGGTCTACGCCCAGGTCAGTTAAAATTGACCACAGCTTTGAGTGGGAGACGCAGTCAAAAGCTGCGGTGAAATCAACATAGACTAGATGGAGATTGCCTTTCTTGGCCTGGGTGCATTTCCCAATAAGTAACAAGAGATTTAACGCCTGCTCAACAGTGACCAGTCCCTCCCGGAACCCATATTGCAGGTCTGTCATAGTGTTGTTATCCTCAGACCAGGCCCGCAACCTGTCTAGTACCAGACGGCCTGCAACTTTGCCAAGGGAGTCCAGGAGTGAGATGGGCCTGTAGCATGCTGGATTATTTCGATCACCCCTCTTAAAAATGGGGAGCAGGAAAGAGCTTGACCAGGATTTTAATAGACCCCCTTTTAAAGTTGCTTCAATTACTCGGGTCAGCACTGGCGTCCAAAGTTCCTGAGTATGTCTGTATATATCCAGGGGTACGCCGTCCGGCCCGGGGGCTTTACCAGACTTAGAGGATGTTAATGCGTTGGTTACTTCAGCATGGTTAAAAGATAGTTCGATGGGGTAGGGTGGGGAGGTGGTAGTAATATCCTCCCTACTTGTATTAGGATGTACACCTTCTGCTTTAAATATTTTGGAAAAGTGGGTGACCCAACCCTCAGCTGTGATTGCCACTTCTATGGTGGGTCTGGCGTTCCCCTCATTTAGGAACGGTGAATTAACCACTTTCCAAAAAGTTTCGCTGTCCTTTCTGTTGCAACTCTCAAAGAGCTTCTCCCACAGGGCTTTTTTCCTTTCTTTAATACATTCTTTTTTGGCCAAGTTATAGCGCTTCCTCAGCTTTCTGATTTCTGGTTTATCCCTCAGAGATACACAGGGCCTTTTTTAGGTTTGATAGTGCCTTGCGGCAAGCTGTATTAAACCACCCTTTATCGTGGTGCGATGTCTGTTTTTGTTTACGTTGAAGCTCATTACTGATTACCTTTTGTAATAGTTATGAAACTAGTCAGAATCTGTTCGGCCGGGGAATCTGGGTTTAGACACGTTTCTAGCATAGGGTAAGTTTTAGTAATGACCGCGGTTGTAACGGCATCCGGGTCTACTTTAGTCCATTTAACTGAGTAGCCGTTTGTTTTATCTAAGCTGATCGCCTTTTGAGTTAATAGCCCATGGTTACCAGATACACTGCATACTGGTAGCGTTAACATAGTGATGCTATTAGGGAAGTGGTCGCTGCTGATATCATCCCCAGTTGAAAATGACTGTAACTCGTCCTTCAGTGAGTTAGAGATTAGGATAAAATCAATTATGCTATGACAGCCCCTGCCGTGAAAAGTGGTGGAGAAATCTATTGGGGGGTCGACTAATTCGTTTGCGAACCCCAAACTTAGGGAAAAGAACGCTTCATTTAAAATATTCCCCATGGTAGAATGTACGAAATATGACAGTGGTCTTCCTCTCTCATCTAAGATACCACAACTTGTATTTTTGTACTCTTTACAGAGAGTAATGTTAAAATCACAGCCCCAGATTAGTTTTTGAACTGAAGAGGGACTTTTTTTTGGAGCTCATCCAAAATAAAGATTATCCTTTTTAGAACTTTGTGGAACTCTGATAGTGGCAGATTATTATAAAAGTTTACTAGGAAATATGTGTGCCCTTGGAACGTTATAATCTTAAGAATCTGATAGTTCTCTTCAGATGCTATTTCCACTGTTGTCTTTAATAGAAGGGTATTCGATACATAAATTGATAGGCCTCCCTTAGGCCTACCACAGGGTGAGGGACGTGCCCTCGAATTATACAATCTATAACCCTGTAAGTGAATAGCAGATGTCGCCCATGTTTCCTGGCAACACATTTTATTATCATTTGTTATTTTATCTAGCCAGTTAGGTTGGACTGTTTTGGAGCGTAGTCCTGCTATGTTCCAAAACGTAATAGAGTGAGTCTGAGAACTGTTTGAAGAAGTACTAGAGTGTGCCCGGGTTGGATAGGTATAAGTTTTTAAAAGATTGGCCCTCAAGACCGGTGAGGGGTCTATTGAGGAAGTCCCAGTCCCTTCAATAAGACTACTAACATCCAAAGCAATTGTTTTGCACTCGTTTGGGGACTCTGTACAGTCGCCAGAGTCCACCAATATTAATGCTTTGTTATCAACCCCTGGGTTGTTCATAGGATGCGGATTAGAATTTTCCTCAGGAAGAGGGATAATACTCAGTCATTCTATGTCGTCCATTCTTGACAGAACATTAAATCGGTTATAGGTGGGAGTCAGGAATGGCCTGATAGGCGGATTATATTGTAGATTGTAGTCCTGTCTTTGAAGATTTACCCATGGTGGAAGATGTTAAGTACCTGAGGACCTAAAATAATCATTTTGGAGGTGGAGTGGGGGTCTATGATTAACAGTACGAGGCAACGGTAAAAATCTGGGGCGGGCGTCCTGGTATCGTAGGAAGGAACCAGAATGATCGGGCCGATAATTTAATTGGGGCCCGTAACAGCACTCCTCTCGGCGGGGTGCTAGTGTTGCGTACTCATCAAAATCATTAGAAGGTAATCTAAAATTATAAGGGGAAGTTAACAAATTTCTTGGGTAAAAATAAGTCAAATCCCGAGGTGTGATAACATGACTGTCCTCGTGGGGAAACCAGTCTAAAATAAATCTGACTGCCCTAGGATCTCTAAAGTTTATTATAATTATGTCCCCTGTGATATTTTTTATGCTTGGACCAAGCCAGGGAAGGCGTCTAGCATGTAAAATCTCTCCGTTCATATTGGGGGGAAGAGGTCGATTCTTCCTGAGCCAAAATATTTTTGTATTTTTTAATTGCGTGTGATTTTCATTTTTGCCTTTCTCTAGAGCCGGGACACCAGTAAGGACTATCACTAGCGGGACTGCTTCGGGGGGTAAGTCTACTTTAAATCTCTTTGAATGGGACGACCTGGGTATAACTTCCCGTTCATTATTCGCAGTGAAATTTTCAGTAGAGTTAGTAATAGGCTTTCCCTGGATGTTAGGTTTAAGACCTGACTGAATTCCCTTTGTAGTGCTTGTTGTCTTTAGCATAGGTTTACTAGTGGTCATTGATTTTGGAGGTTTTGGTGTTAATAGTTTGGTCAGATTGGATTTAATTACTATTTGATCTGTTACAGTTTGGAGAGAGCCAAGGCTAGAACTGGTAGGGACAGATGGTGGAACTGGAGTTGTCTGAACTCCTACTTTAATTACATCAATGGCCTGTTCCAAACATTTCAACTGCTGACCTATTATTTGTAGCCGTTCTACCAGTGGCAATATAAAGGATCTAATTAATTTTTCTAGGTTACCCATTAAATCGTCACTAAGGGAGACTATCGGGAGATTGGTCGAAGGGAGGGTTAAATCACTCCCTTGTACTGATGGAGTGGACACGTTTAAAGGTAAACTCTTGTTTTTAGATAAGTCTATTATGTTGGTCTTAATTTCCTGTGGTCTTCTCCCCCCCCTTTCTTCTTTTTTTTGGGGGGAGGGCCTTGTTGTCGTAGTTTTTTACAGGGATTATTACAGTTATTAGCGTGCTCTACTTGTGGTGTTGAGTCAACCAGAGTGTCAGTTTCATGTATCAAGTTTTCTGAAGAGACAGTAAGATTTATAAGCAGGTCATTGTTATGGACCGGAGGGGGAGTAATATCTTGGAGTAGTAGGGGGATACTTTCTCCAAACGAAGTGTCATATCCCACACTATCTTCCTGCAAAGTAGGTATCGGGGACATAGCTTGCTGCAGCGGGCCCAAAGAGGAGCGTTTGATTATAATTAGCTCAATGGAGCGACACCTTTTAGCTCTTCGTTCAGCAAGCTCTGTCTCTCTGTCGGACGTGGCAGAAGCCCTGATGAAAACATTGTCCAACGTCCCTTGTTTATCTCCCCCACCTATTTGAGATGTCGCTAAAGGGGTAGTAGAGGACATCATTCGAAGTAGACTCTAAGAATATGGCCTCCAAAAACACTCTTGGATCAATAGATACGTATAGACCTATGCAAGAGACTGCCAACGCTATTATGTGACACAGTGGGGAACGTTGTAATATATGAACCAGACGCCCCCAAATGCGTATGATAAATAGCAGTGACTGACCTAATCCTGTGGGAGTACGTATGGCTGATAAACCAAAAGAAGGATAGCCCGTCCAGGCCTCCTCTGGCCTCTGAGGGCCTAAGAGGGCCCGCCCTTTGCCCGGGCTTAGCCCGCGCGCGGTCCCGCGACGCGGGTGCCCTCGTCACTTATGAGCGCCTCCTGGCGCAGATTTGGCGGCAGCGGCCGCAAAGGATCCCGGGATTCATAGTTTTTCTCCCTCCACCCGGCGGCCGCAAGATGGTGTGCTGCGGCGGCGGGAGGGAGAACACGGGAACCAGCGAGGGTCTGGAAGGCAGGGAAGACCAAGGTGAGCGTGTCCCCGCAAATACAATGCTGTTCTGAAAGCGCCCACTATTAATCGTGACATTAGAATCTTGTGAAGAACTTGAATTAGCAAGAGCAAGATTTGAATCCCCACAATTTTTATTTGACCTCTCATGAGAAAATGAGTCAGTACCAATACCTGACTGTTGTGAATTTATGGCATCACCACCACCAGACTGATGCATAGGAAACTCATTGGAATGAGTATAAGAAGAACAATCTGATAAGGATGAACCAGAATATTAACAAGGTTTTTCAATCACATTCTCTTAATGAACATTTTTTTAACAAGAACCACATTTCTTTTACTCCACCATTTACCATTTTCAACCAACACTGAATGCTTTGAAATTTTAATAATACGTGACATAGGATAAGATTTAGTTTTAATACTCTTGTTTCCAGTCGGACTTCAAATTTTAATGAAATCACCAACTGCAAATTGTAAAACTTTCACTTTCTTATTGATATCATACACTTGTTTCATTTTAAATTCAGACTTTACCACAGAATCACGTATTTGTTTAACATCAGCAATCTTATCAGAATATTTAGTTTGATCCAAAACCCAATGAGGACTGAGTTTAGAAGACCCAAAACGCCCTTTGAGAAGGACTAAAGGTGGCATGCTCGTAACAGAATGTGGAGTATTATGGTATCTCCACAACCTTTCTTGAACAGCTTCAAAAACAGACTCACCTTGAACAGAAGCTAACTGAATAGTTTCTTTTATCATCCTGTTAACTCTCTCCACCATGCCATTTCCTTGTGGACTATAGAGAGCCACAGTCAAATGTTTGATACCCATGGTGTTGAAAACATTGGGTGGCATGTGATTTAAATTGGACCCCATTATCTGAGACTAGACACTTAGGAAGTCCTTCTCTACGAAATAAGTCTTTAAGCAAGCTTATCACAGCCAAAGTGGTAGGTTCATGTAAAAATTTACACTCATCCCACTTGGAAAATAGTCAACAATAACCAAAGCAAATTTCATGTCATTCTTAAGATTATACATTGGACCAATAAAATCCATCCCTAACTTTTCCCAAGGGCCCTTAGGGAAATCAACTGGATGAAGAGGAGTGTTACGAACTTTGAAAGATTGGTCAGCCTCAGAACAAGCAACACGCCATCCTACAAAATTCTCTACATCGACATCCATTCCTGGCCACCAATAATAGAGACGTAATCGCTTTTTCGTGCCAGTCATACCAATATGACCTTGATGAGCGAAATTTAATAATCTTACACTGAGTACTCCAGGGGGAATTAATAAATTACCGTTCACAGGGGTGTGGAATTTAATAAAATATGTACTTGTCCATGGGACAAGTAGCTTCATAAATCTACATGTCCTGTAACAAAATCCACTTGTCCCTTTGGTGCCATGTAGTGCGCCGTCAAATAATGGCTGCAATCTATTTATAGAAGAGCTCTGATAAAAGCCTCTCTGGTTATGTCAGGCAAATACTATAGAAGGATTTGAATTTTTGAGTTTTTCACCAGCTCTTCTCTAATCTTTTCCCATACTGAGAAAGGTTGGCAATTTACCCCTTGCAATGGTAGAAGTAAAGTTTCTTCCAGGGCTGGGAAAAATGTGGTTGGAGAAAAAGTGAACTTATAAACACTCAACAGATTTCCGCTGGGGCATATTCATATTTGCTCATGCTAAGATGCAATTCACAAATATTTTCTAGGACTACGGGTTCCTGGCCTACTTGAGGAAATTCATGTGAATACATGAAAAACGTAAATCTGCATTAATACAAGGACATATATCATGGGTGCACTTTTGTGACTTTCACATTGAGCCCCTAATTAAATCTGAGTTAACCAAGACCTTTTGTTTTTATTAAAATGCTATCTCTGCCTATCTGTGAGCTGGCTTCCTTGTGTGTAACAGCATTCTGCTCTTTTACAAAGTAGTTTTGTTCAGTGCCAGGAATTTCTATGGCAATGTGGCCTTTATGAGACCAAATACTAGCAGTCTAGTATGAACGCGCTGGCATACAGCACCACGCCTACCTGATAATCCCACAGTAGAGAAAGGAGAATAGTGTAGGCCAAGTGAGTAACCAGAAAATTAAAATACCCCCCACGTTGATCCAAAGTTCTTATGACACCAAGCAAGCGAAAAAAGTAATTGGAATCCTCGCCAACATAGCTCTCTTGTCTCTTCCATCTAAGCATCTATCCCATTCATCCTTTCACCCACTGATATCTAGCATTTCACCTTTACATTGGCACCCATTCATTCTTGTATCCATTATCCTTTCACCAATCTGTTCGTCCATCTGTTAATCTGTCAGTCCATCTGCTTATCCATATCCAAACCTACCCATCCATCTCCAAACCTATCCATTTCAACCATCCTGCCATCCTTTTGCTCATCCATAAACCCTCCCTTTCACTCATCTATCCACCCTCCCTTTCACTCATCCTTCCACCCTCCCTTCGACCCATCCATCAATCCATCCTTCCACTCATCCATCCATTTATCCTTTACACTCATCCATCCTTTTGCTCTCTAATCCTTACACCCTGTAACCCATCCACTCATTCACCCTTTCCTTCATTATAACATCCTTTGTCCATCCACCAACCCCGTCACTCAACCATCCCGGTCACTCAATCATCCATCCATCCGTCTAGCCAGCCACACTTCCACTCACTCATCCTTTCACCCAAACATCCATTCATCTTTTCACATTAATTACAAATCTTTGTCTGCCGAGCTGCAGACAGAAGAGGCCCATCAAGAGCTCCACCTCTACTGTAGCTACTAAAGGGGGCGTTCAGGAAGCCCCTGTTCAAACCTATCCTGCCATCTCCAAACCTGCCATCTCCAAACCTATCGATCTAACTGATCCATCCCGCCTTCCTTTTACTCATCCATCCTTTCACTCCACACATCCACCTTTTCACTCCTATTCATCCACCCTTTCACTCATCCTTCCATTCATCCTTCCACTCATCCATCTACCCACCCCATCCATCCTCCTTTTCACTCACCTATCCACCTACCCTTTCACTTCCTCTATTTATGCTTTCGCTCGTCCATCCACCCTTTCACCCGTCCAGCTTCCGTTTCCATCATATATCCATCCACCCTTTCAATAATCCCTCCATCCACCTTTACACTCAACTGTCCACCCATCCATCCATCAACCCTTCCACCCAGCCACCAACCCATCCATACATCCCCACCCACTCAGCCATCTATTCATCTACTCTCTCGCCCATGAATCCACCCGTTCAATACACCATCCATCCTTTCACTCATCAATCCACTTTCAACCTATCCATCCACTCACCCATCCCTTCATTCACCCTTATCCTACCATTCTTTCACACATCCATCCTTACATCCATCCACTCATTCATCCATGCATCTACCCTTTCACTCCACTCATTCATCCATCTATCCATCCAGCCTTTCACTCATTCATCCATGCATCTATCCATTCACCCTTTCACTCATTAATGTATGCATCTATCATCCACTCTTGCACGTATTCATCCATGCATTCTATACATCCACCCTTTCACTTATTCATACATGCATCTATCCATCCACTCATTTATCCATACACCTATCGAACCACCCTTTCACTTATTCATTCATGCATGCATCTAAACATCAACCCTTTCACTCCTCTCATTCATCCAACTATACATCCAGCCTTTCACTCATTAATTTATGCATCTATCATCCATTCTTGCACATATTCATCCATGCATTTATACATCCACCCATTCACTTATTCATACATGCATCTATCCATCTACTCATTCATACATGCACCTATCCATCCACACTTTCACTCATTCATTTATGCATCTAAACATCCACCCTTTCACTCCACTCATTCATCTAACTATACATCCAGCCTTTCACTCATTCATCCATGCATCTATCCATTCACCCTTTCACTCATTAATGTATGCATGCATCTACCATCCACTCTTGCACGTATTCCTCCATGCATCTGTACTTCCACCCTTTCACTTATTCATACATGCATCTATCCATCCACTCTTTCACTATTCATCCATGCATCTATTCATCCACCCTTTCACTCACTCTCCCACCCTCCCTTTCAAGTCCATTATGGGCATTTGTCTGCGGACCTGCAGATTGAAGAGGCCCATCAAAAACTCTACAGCTGCTGCAGTTGCTACAGCGGTGTGTTCACAATGCCCCTGGTGCAGGCACAAAGTGAGATGAGAGGCCTAGTGCAAGGACAGAATTAGGGGTGGCCTTAGGCCTGCGTGAAAGCCCATGTGGAAACTAATGAGCTTTAATGTAAGCCCTCGATGACGTAAGAAATGAGAGGCCAAGGCGAGTGGGTCAGGGATGTCAGAGAGGGCGGCGGAGGGTGGTGGGGTTAGCAGGTTTTGGCACCAGGTGTAACATAAGGTGTACAGGAAATGCAAAGTGCCAAGGAGGGGGTGCATGAGAAGGGAAAGCAAAGTGATTTGAAGATGAGCAGGGATATTGGAGCCCTATGAGGCCCAGGAGTGGAGCAGAGAATACAAGACAGGGAGGGGTCATACAGTTCAAGTCAGAGCAAGGGGCCAAGAGGCAGAAAAAAAGCAGCCTCTTACATGCCATTGCTGGAGTGTACTGGAGCTGCAAAAGCTTGATGTGCGTCTCGTGCTTGATGAAAATAAAAGGACCAGGGGAGGGCCTGGAAGTCAAACAAGCTTTTGTTGTTCTGCTCTGGGGAAATTAAAGTGCAGGCCCCAGCTTTTACATTGACCCTTTCGCTGCCAATAAACTGCTCAGAGCAACTTATTTACTGGCTGTGACCTACAGGGTTGAACAGCTGTGTATCGTTTTACCATAAATCTGTCTACTTGTCCTTTGGACAAAATGCAAATTAAAACCTCTTGCCCTCCTAAGAAATCTAGATGTCTCGGGCGTCGGGAGATAGGAATTCCCCACCCCTGCGTTCATGACAGAATCATTTTCAATGGTAAGATCTTCTTTGACTTTGTAAAACTGGCGTAAACCTTCATTTCTTTCTTCAGGCCAACCATTAACCATATGGTTTTTGATCAGATTCTGTAAATCATCACATTTGGCACAATCCAACCATTCAGAGTTGTTAATTGCTTCATCCAGCACCACTAAGCCATCAACCAAACCAATAATACATTCAGGATCATCAATAGAAAATGTGTGAGAATCCTTGTTTAATGGACACCTAGATAAAAAAAATCAGCGCGGGCATTCTTCCCACCTGGAATGTGTTTAATTACAAAATTGAAATCAAACATTCTTGAAAGTAATCTCACTAATCTGGGACTAACCTTATCATGATATTTTCTAGATAATAAGAAAACGAGGGTTTATGGTCAGTGACCAAAACAAATCTTCTACCCCAAAGAAATGTTTCAAACTGCTTGGTGGCCCAGACACAGGCTAATGCCTCCCTCTCAATGGTGCTATAGTGACGTTCTGTTTGTGAAAGAGTTCTAGGGGCAAAACCCACTGTACATTCAACACCATCTATTAATTGTGAAAGAACATCACCTAATCCAACTCCACTAGCATCAACTGGGACAATAGATTGAATGCCATCTCGTAAAGGGTGAAGAGCAGGAGCTTTAATGATAAGATTTGTAAGATTGCTGAACGCTAAAGATTCAGTCTCAAACCATGTGAACTGTTCACCCTTCCTAAGGCGTTTCCTTAGAGGTTCAGTTTGGAGAGCAAAACTATCAATGAAACGTGAAAAGTATTCACATAACCCCAGAAAAGATCTTAATTCTTTATTTTCTGGAGCTGGACTAGCCACAATGGCTTTGACCAGGTCAGATTTAGGTGTTATGCCATCTTCAGAAATGTGAAGACCAAGATAATCTCCTTAACCAAGAATTTACACGTTTCTTTTTTTACTCTGAATCCATTTGATTCTAAAATTTGTAACACTTTAGAAAAAGACTCCAGATCCTCATCATTATTTTTTTAAAACACTAGAATGTCATCTTGATAAGCAAGAACATTGTTGCAATCCCCAAACAATTTGTACATCAATTTCTGAAAAACAGAAGCCGCCAATGCTAAACCGAATGGCATTCTTAAAAATCTAAAAGCACCAAATGGGGTGTTGAAAGCCGTGAGAGATCTAGATTCTTCAGAAAGTTCTACTTGGTGATAAGCAGATTTTAAATCCAGACATGAAAAAACTTAAGCACTGCCCAATTGAGCTAACATTTCCTGAATTTTGGGTAAAGGGAAGCAATCAATTAATATGTTCTTTTTCAATGATCTCAAATCAATGCAAAGTCTGATGTCCTTCGTACCCTTTTTCTTGGCCACGACAATCGGAGAAATCCACTCTGAAGAATGTATTGGTTCGAGGACCTTGTCTGCACATAGATTGTCTAGATGTTGTTTTAGTTGATCTCTGATACTTAGTGGGACGTTCCTTACTTTGGGGATGATAGGAATGTCATTCTTCTTCAAAACAACTTTATGTTCAAAATTTTGCACAAGACCTAATTTGTCTTTAAATAGTGAATCATGTTTAATGAGAAGATCATGCAGCGAAGGAATTGTGGGAATGTCAATTAAAGAAATAGGACAAGAAGTACCTGGTCTTAAAACTATACCGAATTTCCTTTGGTCTTTCCATCCTAGTATATTATAACCTTTTTTTGCAACAAAGACTTTAGTGGAAATTACACGGGCTTTGAATTTAATTTCAATGAGAAAAACAACCAAACATGTCAATTTTATGACCCCCAAAAGAAATGGGTCGAATGTCTGGTGGCCATAACTGTGAAGACTTCCAATGTTTGTAAAATAAAACATCAGTGATGAAAGTAACAGGAGAACCAGAATCTACAGTAACTTGAATTTCCACATCTCCAATGGTAACATTGCATAAAGGACCTCCATCATCAACATCAGAATCAATTGAGAGAACAATCTTTTTAAAACGTTTGACAGTACAAACATTGTTATCTGAAAGTTCTTCAACATTTTCAATTGAATTTACTTTGTGAGAGTTCTTATTACACATTCGTGTGAAATGCCCATGTTTTTTGCAATTAATACAGAGTTTACCAAGAGCGGGACAATTCTTAGCATTCGCTAAATGTGAAAGAGAACCACATCTATAACAAACATTCTGCTTTTTAGACTCCTTAGAAGTATCTCTTGTTTTGTTAGGATTACATTTGGGTTTGGTGCTCAAAGCATTAATTGACTCAGTTACCATATCAGTTTTAACTTTATTTAATTCTTTCGGAGCTACTACTGATCTTTCAATACCTCTAGCTAATTCAAGAGTTTAATTCAAAGAGGGATTTCTACAACAAAGTAGTCTTTCTTGTACTTTTTTGTTGTAGCAATTAACAACTAGTTGATCTCTTAGGTGAGAGTCAATGTTACTACCATTAAATTCGCATGTAGCAATTAAAACCCTCAATTCTGCTAAAAAGGTGTCAATAGACTCAAATTGACGTCTAGTGTAAAACTTGTGTCTTTCGACAACAACACTAGTTTAATCAACAAAGTAGTTGGTAAGTCTGGACACAGCTTCTTTATAAACATCCCAATCAGTTTTATTGGTTTGAGAACTAGATGCAAATGATCAAAAATGCATTGTCCCTCAGAACCTAGATTATTATAAAGAAGAGCTAACTTTCTAACTGGGTCAAATTTTGCTGCATCTAATGCTATGATATAACTAGCAAAACCCTTGAACCATTGTTTCCATTTAGTCTTAGGAACACCAGGCTCTGGTAACAAATGCGGAGGACAAGTAAAATTCTGCATTATGGTAAAGTAACTATAAATATAATGGATAACTAGAAAATTGTTATAAGAGCCAGAGTATAATGTAATAAAATTAGTGTAATGAATAATGCGTGAGAAGTAATTGTTTACAAACTTTAAGCATTTGAAATGGTGCGTTCAAATTAATATATAAACTGACAAAAGATTCACATCATATAAAAATGTAGTCACATAAAAATAAGGACACACGTTGAGCTATACAATGCTGAAATGTGTGGTTGTCTCTTAAAATGTACCAGATTTAACAAGGTGTGCGCATCACCGATATTAGAGATAAGATGAGCGCTGCTAGTATAAAATAATGATATGCGCGTTAAAACTGCAAGGTTGTGAAGGCATCAAACATTTAAAAGGTGTGCGTGTCACCAAATGAATAAATGTGCACGCAGATAAAATCGAACCAGTAATAGGAAGGTAAAGCGTGTAATAATTGTAGGCATCAAATGTAAATGAAGAGGGTGTGCGTGTCACCGGAAGAAAAGTGCACGCAGCTTTAACTTTAATCTTTAGGCGTGCGTGTCACCGATAACAATAAATAAGGAGCTCCGGAATTAAAGTGAAAATTATGTGCCAGCTCAAAATGGCGGCCCATTGCGTGACCTTGCGTTGGCTTAGTACAGAGACGTAATGACATGAGAAGATTTGAGAATGACCGAGAGGTTGAAGAATGAAGGAGAAGGATTTCGAACTGCACGTGCAGGTGAGACAAGTGCGCTCGAGGTGACAGTTGGGGAGAGGTTAGGTCGAAAAGTTTAAAATAATAAAGAAAAAAAGTAAAAAAACGACCTGTCTCTATAACATCAAGGTAGCGCTTACGTGTCCACTTGGTATCTGCAGCGTAGAATTAAGGAATCTTTGGCTCTTGTCTGGCGAAAATGTCTCTGAAGTCCAAAAGGTGTCTGGAAGGCTGTAAAACTGGAGATCCCAATCGTTGCCAATTTGTGATATCCCGCTTATGATGAAATAATGTCAAGTAGACAAGTCGTAGGTTGCTGAATATTTATTCTCCAGTATAAATGCAGCCATTAATCAACACGTCTGCTTACATCGGAGGTCAGTCAGCAACTTCCTCTTCTGGAACCCCACAACTGGAATGCTCATTGGCATTCTACTTGTACATCATTGCATCAAGATGAATAACAAAGAATACAACAAGTGTTCAAGGGCACCTTTATTCCAACAGTAACCACAGTGTGGTGCAGTGCTCCTTACAGCTTGCCTACCCTGTTCCCATGACTCCTCCACCTACAAACTCATTCAAAAACACAACCCAATGATATAATGGCATTCCAGTTGTGGTATACTGCTATGCATTCTCGTGCTGAGAGCTGCACGTGTACTGCTATGCATTCTCGTGCTGGGAGCAGCACGAGAATGCATTCTTACCTCTCTGTTCTGTTCTAGTGTTCTGGGCAATGTTTGTCAGTTGCCCGGAGTCCTGGAACAGAGCAGCTGTCTACCTGTGGGTGTCTCTTGTCAACTACAAATAAGACTACGAATTCATCTCAAGACTCTTGCTTCCTTCTTCATCCCGTTTACTACATTTGGCAACGAGGGGTTGAACCCATTGAAGACACCCACCAGGAAGATACTCGACAGACACTCGGCACATCCTCACAACAGCAGCTCTCGACGAACCTCACGATTTAAAGTCAGTCCACTTCTGTCTTCTACCTAAGAGGTTCATTTATAAATACCTCATGGACTTCAATTCATAATCTTCAGCCTCCTGCGGATACTTGGTGACGTCATCGACCAACGGATCAAGGCTTCGCCACTGTTGAGACGCTACACGTCATCATCTGCGAGGAATGAGGATTCTATACTGTCGTGAAGCTGACGCGAGGCGACTCTGTATTCTCACGCAGACCAAAGCGTGTTGACGTCATCGCACCGACGTTGGCGGCCATTTTGGAGGTCGCTTAGCAACGCTACACAACAGCCATTTCACGAAGCCGATTCCGTTTTTCCTCGAACTTTCTTCGTTCCTTCATCGCATGACTTACATTGAGGGCATTTTGAAGAGAAAGGTATGGTTTTCTTTTCTCGGTCACAGGCACACCATTGCCTGTTCCTCAGGATAATTTTTCTTTTTTTTAGGAAATAAATACAATAATTTTTTATTGTATTAACAGTTAATTAAAACTAATTCTATTTATACTTTATTTGATATGGCTTCTCCGCAACAATTTGCACAGCCCCCACCCTTTCTTCAACTTCCTGGCAAACCAGCTATTCCATGGCGTCAATGGGTTAGAGCATTTGCTAACCATATTATTGCAATTGATGCTGTGAAGTTTAGCCCGGAGAGAAAAGTAGCTATTTTATATGGCTGTTTAGGTGTTGCTGCGCAAAATGTTTTTGAAAATCTTCCCAGGTCCCCTGCTCCTACAGGTGAGGCAGGTGACCACTGGGATGAATATAAAGAAGCTTTATCTCGCCTTGCTAGGCATTATGGTGAGGAACCTAATAAAATGTTAGAAAGACATAATTTCTTTAAAAGGAAACAACGAGAAGATGAAACTGTGGAAGAATATATTGCACAGCTAAGAATTTTGGCATCAACTTGTGAATTTGAGTCAAACCCTGATATTTACATCCGAGATCAATTTGTTTTTTCTTGCTATTCGAAGAAAATCCAACAACGCCTATTGTGTTGCAAAAAGCCTACACTTCAAGAGACCATTGACATTGCTAAGAGTATTGAGAGATCCATCACAACGTCAAATGCTCTTAATAATGATCAACCTTGCACCTCTCTTAAGTCTTTCCCTCATGATAATTCAAATGTGAATATAATAAATGTTAACAGACCTTTTAAGCAATTGCCTAGGAAACCAAATTCAAATTCGTTTTGTTTCAGATGCGGCTCAAATTCTCATCTTGGTCATAGTCCAACGTGTCCTGCACTGGGCAGGAGATGTGTTTTGTGCAAAAAAAGGGACATTTTCAGAGTTTATGTAGGTCTGTTAAAAAGCCTTTCAGACCATCTATTAGCACAGTTGAATGCTCTGAATTTGATGAATGTGTAGATGAGTTTCAGGATTTAGTTGTTTCTATTCAATGCAATTATATTCAAACTCCGAAGTTGGTCAAAGGTCCGGTGGGCACAGCACTATTTGGGGAAGTTGAAATCTCCATAAATGCAGATTCTGGTTCCCCAATTACTATATTGTCGGATGTTACATTTCATGAAAAATGGCTCAATTCTATCGCCTTATTGGAGTCTGATGTCAGTCCTAAGGCGTTTGGTGAATCTGACATGATCATGCTTGGTTTTTTCAACTACAGATTAGAGTGTTTGGGAAGGTCAATTATTACAAAAATTTATGTTGCTGTTAAGGGCCGCAACATAATTGGGTGGCAAGATCTTGCTAAAATTGGTCTGTATTTGATGCCTGGTTCTGATAACCCGTTAAGGATAGGTGAACCACCTGAAGATTATTCTCCTGCTCCACCTTTTGTTTCTGAATGTTTAATTGTCAACGACCAAGAGTCTGATATTAAGCAGGTTTTGGATAAATTCTCAAAGGTATTTAAAAAAAAAAAAACAGGTACTGTTAAAGGATTCCAACATGAGATTAAGTTGAAAGCCTGTGCTGAACCTGTTGTACATAAGGTTCGACCAGTTCCTATTAGTGCGAGGGAGGAACTTCAATCTGTTCTCACTTCACTACAAAATGATGGTATTATTGCATCCTCAGATTCATCTGAATGGGTTTCGCCCATCGTTATAGTGCGAAAAAGAAATGGCGAGGTTAGGTTATGTACCGATTTGAGCACTTTAAACAAAAATATTTTGATTGACTGCCATCCCCTTCCCAAAATTCAAGACCTCCTAGCCAATTTGGGGGGGGCAAAATACTTTTCCATTATTGATTTGTGTTCTGCATACCATCAAGTTCCCCTCACTAAGGTTTCCCAAGAACTAACCACATTTGTAACTCCATTTGGAGTTTTCAAATACTTAAAACTTCCTTTTGGCCTGGCATCTGCTGCCAGTGTGTTCCAAAAGATCATGAATCATCTTTTTCATGACGTGCCAGGTGTGCAGGCCTATCAGGATGATATTTTAATTTTCTCGGTTGATTGGGAAACACATTTATCACATCTTACTTCAGTTTTGAGTAAACTCAATGATGCGGGCATGACGGTCAGAGCCGATAAATGTAAATTTGGAACTCAATCTTTAGAGTATTTAGGACATACCTTGACTTCAGAAGGAATCAAACCTAAGTCTTCTCTCATTGATGCCATTTCTAACGCCACTCCCCCCAAGGACAAAGATGCTCTGCGTTCTTTCCTCGGATTGGCAGAGTATTATGCTCGCTTCGTAAAAGGTTATGCACTGATTGTAGAACCCCTTTGTGCTTTATTACGCAAGGGTTCAACATTTGAGTGGTCTGAAGATGTTAGTGCATCTTTTACTAAGATTAAAAACATGATTATTGGAGCACCTGCTTTGCATCCTTTTCAAGATTCTGCTAGATGTTTTTTAATGGTTGATGCAAGTTTGACTGGTTTGGGTGCTGTTTTGGGGCAGTGGGTTTCAGGAAGAGAGCACACGATTGCTTTTTCATCAAGAAAATTAAAAGATTCAGAAACGCATTATAGTGCTATAGAGCGTGAATCTTTAGCTTGAGTTTGGGCCATAGAAAAATTTAAAAACTATATCTGGGGACGTGAGTTTGATTTGTTCACGGACCACAAACCTCTCACTCAACTTCTCAATGGAGATGGCCTTGGAAAAGCTTTGTCAAGACTTGTCAGACTTTTATCTAAGTTACATGAATTTCATTTTTGTATTAAACACATTTCGGGTGGCAAAAACTTTAGGGCTGACTGTTTGTCACGAATGGCTTTTGATAATTCATCTGACTTAGAAGACTATGATGATATTGAATGTGTTGTTGCTACTCTTGATGCTGTCAAGTTGTGTCCATGCATTACTGAAGAATCTTGGTCCAAGGCTTATGATAATGATCATAACTTGAAATTAGTAGCACAGTACGTCACTAAAGGATGGCCTGAGACTAGGAAGCTTTCAAATGAATTAAAAGCCTTTGCCATGATTTCCTCTGAATTGTCATTGGTCAACGATTTAGTTATGAGACATGATGTTTTTGTTCCTCCTTCCGATATTCGGAATGATATTAGATCCGCACATCAAGGTCATCTTGGTATTACTAAAACGTCTCAACTTATCAAATCTCATTACTGGTGGCCTTCTATCGAGTCTCAGGTTAAGTTTTTCATAGATTCTTGTAGTGAATGTTTACTTTCAGATAAAAAGTGGAAAATGATGAACACTCCTCTCCATCTGGTTCCTTTTCCAGTCAAACCTTGGGAAAAAGTTGGGTTGGATTTTTCTGGCCCTTTTGAGTTACTACCTCATGATATGAAATATATCATTTTGTTGATTGACTATCACTCAAAATGGGTGTATCACATGTTTTGTGACTCTCCTTCTACAAACAATGCTGTAAAGTTTTTGAAGAATGTCTTTATGATTGAGGGGTGTCCTTCCATTGTAATTACTGACAATGGTTCTCACTTCACTGCTGAGAAGTTTGCCTCATTTCTGATTGAACATGATGTTGTTCATTTTAAAGTAGCTCTGTATTCACCTACTTCAAATGGTTTAGTAGAACGAGCTAATAGATTGTTGAAAGATGCTGTTCAAACTGCAATATCCTCTCACTGTGATGTAAAAAATGTTCTTGAAAATAAGTTGTGGTCCTATAACATTTCGCCTCATAGTACCACAGGTTTATCTCCATTTTCTTTGTTAAGAAATAGGAATGTTCATACTAAATTGTGTCCCACTTGGTTATGTCAAAAGAGTCTTGAGACCAACCTTAAAAAGGAAATTTCTATTTCTCATGATTGTAACATACCTAGTAGAGTTTTACAGAAACAGAATGTGATGAAAGAAAAACATGATTTTGGAAGACGTTTTACTTCTGTTGATCTGAAGATTGGTGATTGGGTTCTTATTAGGAATCCAAAGAGAGTTTTGAAAGGTCTCTCCAAATTTTCCACTCCCGTTCAAGTAACCTCTGTTAGTAAAGCCTCTGCTTTGCTTGGTAGTAGAGGATGGTGGAGCAAGAGGGCTTTGGTACATTTGACTAATTCTCAAGCACGCTCGTTGCTCAACTTGACCAAGAAACAATTTGATCAGTGTGATTGGTCATTTTGGATGAATGCTCCTGTTTCTCAGACCTCCTCTACTTTAAATGGTGCATCCATTCATTCAGATTTAAGTTCTCCTCCAAATCCCACAGTCTCTCCTTTCTCCTCTTCTTCAGAGGGTGTAGAGGGTGAAACTTGTCAATCTTCAGATTCGACTGTTAGGTGTAGGAGGTTACCAGTCAGGTTTAATGATTATATTCTGGATTAAAATTTGTCAATTTATTTGCAGTAACTGATTTACAGATTTTGTTTTATTCATGTATGTCTTAATTTCTTTCATTGTGAAGAGGGAGAAGTTGTGGTATACTGCTATGCATTCTCGTGCTGAGAGCTGCACGTGTACTGCTATGCATTCTCGTGCTGGGAGCAGCACGAGAATGCATTCTTACCTCTCTGTTCTGTTCTAGTGTTCTGGGCAATGTTTGTCAGTTGCCCGGAGTCCTGGAACAGAGCAGCTGTCTACCTGTGGGTGTCTCTTGTCAACTACAAATAAAAGAAGACTACAAATTCATCTCAAGACTCTTGCTTCCTTCTTCATCCCGTTTACTACACCAGTGCACACTGAAAATGCTACACACTGATAAGTACTACACCAGAGAGACCCACAAAATGATGGACTGGAAATCAGCCCAGAATAGTTACTAGTGTCTGTGATTAGTCCAAGGGTTCCAACAGTCGTGCTTTGTTCTTCTCATTGAACATCTGGTCAACTCATTGTGTATCATGTTAGTTTCTGTCAGACCCTAAATACCAGATTTGACTTGCTTGCATCGGGAGATCTTCAGCTCATTATTTGAAGCCCTGAGCACGGTAGTTCTTTAGCTACAATCTAAAATTGATTGGACTCCTTTGTTCTATATTTACTTTAATTTATGTATATAGCAAGGAGACCACCTTCTTTGCAATGAGCACCCTTTCCTATTCCTTCTCTGTCCCTCCCACTACAGATCTGGTATCCCTTGCATTTACTCAGCCTGGCATTCCAGAACACTCCAGAATGTGAGGTAACAGTGGCCAGGCTCTTTCTGTCTTTGCTCTTCCATTGGTGGGCGTAATTATTCTGCTGTGGAACTTTCAATGGGCATCTCTCTTTTTGTATATGGGACGTTCACTGTACACAGTGCACTTATAAATTTGCCACAAATAACATTTGATATCCTTTAGAATGGAATTTTTTTTTCTTTTAACAACATCTCTGAATCCTTGCGCTTTGATTGCCGTTCGGTCTCTTATTCCGGCCTTGAAGGAGTATTGGGGACTTAGTGTTGCACTGTCTTATTTTTAATACATTGCATCTGTTTACATTCTACATAATGGATATTTTGAAGGTAAGTCATATTTGTCATAGCATAATTTATGACACAATTTTAATCACATAAGAAACCTTCTCCAGTTAGAACGGTAAAGGTACTCTAGGCATGTGTATATTTGCGGCCATGTTTACCCATGATGCCTTATATACTGTTGTTTTGCATCATGTTCAGAGCTGAGCTGGGTGTTAAGAGTAGCCATGGGAAATGTTTTAATAATAATTCTGTGTTGTAGCTAAAATAGTTTAACCCTCTATTGGAAAGTTTGGGTAAAAGGTGCCCTTCCACCCACACACTCAAGGTTTTTGAAAAAACATTGACACCCACAGCGCAGTTTTGTAAGGATATTAAATGTTTTTGGTGCTTTTATTGCACAAAATGAAGTAGCATGAACAAGACTTTTAATCGGAACCCTTGATTTATGTAAAATATTTCATGATTCCCTGTCAAAAATGCATTTCAGCATCATAATGACAGCCCAAGGCTACTCAGCAGAGCGTTACCATTATCATGGCTACTATGATTGTGCAACAGTGATTGTCCAAATTATGCATCAAGATTATCTAAATTGTGTGCAAAACATCAACTGTGCTGCACACATTCAAGCAATATTATTTTGAGCCGTTTGAGCTAGAAAAATCATTATTTTGTCTTCATTCACCGGAGTCTCCAAGCTGTCTCCTAGACTTTTCCGATTCGTGCATTTAGATTATGTGGGATAAGATTATGGGAGCCACGTTTTATACGCAGCAAGGAGAGCTGCAAAGGTGTAATCATTGAACATGATATATGCCCCTTGCATTACTGTTTTGTTGTGTAATTTATGTAATGTACTTTTAACTTCACGCGTTCCATGGAATGTGGAACATGAGTTATCGTGTTCTTTTCTTATGTATTCTCTGTGCATCAGTTGATAGAGACCGGTTACCTGTCAGCTGTGTACCTGCTCGTTCAATGGAATAAATCCTATTGAACCTATTTTCAAGAGTCATATTTCAACTTAACAATTACCAACCTGTTAACTCTCATGCCCCCTTATCCACTCCATCAATGGCAGCCAAAACTTTTTCCTCTTAGTCACTCCCTCTGCCACATCCATTTTTGATATATAAGGAAGTGCGTGAAGCCACTCTGAATGAAGGGGAGGCGTATCACCCACCCATTTTCAACAGATTTCCATTCTTGCCAGCACAATGAGACAGAACAGTAGTTTTCTCACATTACCACTCAACTCCTCTACTGTCCCAAAAATAATGAAAGAGAGGCTTACCTTAATATCCACCCCCCACAATGCTTGAAACGGTCTTAGCCACTTCTTCCCTAAACTTCTGGATTTGTGGGCATTCCATGAACATATATGGATGTCTGTCACCTTCTCTAACACGCATTTGTCACAATTGGCAACACCCCCTTTCCCCATGTTAGAGATTATGTATGGCGACAAGTAGGCTTTGTGGAGGCTAAAAAGATGGTTTCTTCTTAAAAAAGCAGGCTTGAGAATAGTAAATAAAGTACACATCGATTGTTGGAACTGCTCCCTCAGCAAACATCCTCCCCAGAGTTCCTCCGCCTGCTTGAAATCTCCGCCAGAGCCTCTAAAAGTTACATGTACCAGATTGTTCCTTCCTTCTTCCCTGGAAGTTCCTCCAGATGGTTCACAGATACCAAACCAAATTGCATACTCTGCTTCCAACTTTTCAGCTGTAAGTACTTGAATCTGGAGAGCTCCCCCCCAATCTCCTTGTTTAGCTCATCCCATGGAAGTAGCCTGCCATCTCAGGAGCGATTTTCCCAGGATTGTATGCCCGCTGCCTTTATTGGTAGAGCCAGTTTATTCTTTAAACACTCCTGAGTGCCCAGAGAATCCTGTATGGGGGCTAACTTGCTGTAATACTCCACTTTTATTGCACGTCTGATACTAGACAACACCCTGGCCATTGCTTGCAGCACTATCACCATTTTGAAGAACTTCGCATCTCTGAATTTAAACAAGAAATGTGTTGCCACCTTTTAACTCCTTTTAACATGGCTTTAAACAAAGACCCTATTTCTGAACAGTCTGGGCTATTGAATAGCATCCTAGCTTAGTTCAGCTGAAAGGCCCAAACATAGCATTGCATATCTGACTAGGCTAAACCCCCCCCCTTTTCTCTCCTTTTACGCTACATTTTCCATGAAATCCTGAGCCCCTCATATGCCCAAACAAAGGAATTTAAAGCCAGCTGTATTTTCCCTAACCAATTTTTCTTGAGATCTAATGAGATTGTATTAAAGAAAAAACTAAATTGGGGAAGAATCCCCATCTTCACTAGATTGGTTCTACCAAAGATCGACTGAGGCAAAAGAGCCCACCCCTTCATCAAACTATTTGTTTCTGCCAGTGCTTTCCCAAGGTTTACATCCAGAATTTTGTTGATATCCTGCATAATCTTTATCCCCAAGTATCTCATCTCAATCTTAATTAAGGGGCTATCCCTCTTCTGGTTCTAGACCATAATCTCGGTTTTTTCTACATTAATAATAATAATAATAATCCACATTTGTATAGCGCACAATCACCCGTTAGGGTCTCTAGGCGCTGGGGGCCGTCGGGAAGATTAAGCAAGCTATTGCCCAGAGTCACATGGTGCTGGGCTAACCTGCCGCCGGAGCCGGGGATTGAACCCTGATCCCCAGATTCCAGCGTCAGTCGCCCTGGCCGCAGCGCCACACCTCTCTGAGTAGCCTGGGGGCGTGGCCTGGGTGGATGGAGTGAGCAGCACAACTCACAAGTTCCAGCCAGCAGATCGCCATTGCAAGCCATCCTGAAGCCCTAAAAGGGACGTTAACACCTGCAGTGTACCGCCTGTCATTGCGGGGAAGACTAGATGAACCCCATTTGATTTGATCTGTAATTTATAAAGCGCAGCAATTACCCTATGGCATCAAGGGGCTAGAGACCAGCTGTCCAAAAACAGGAAGGAAGAGGAAAGGAAAGTCCAGATAAATGCTAGACGGAGACGAGGGAAGCCCGCCCTGCGCCCAGAAAGCAAAGAAACTGGGACCTGTGAGTGCGTCTGAACGTCGGGACAAGAAGGCAGCGTCCAGTAGACAGTAAGGAGATTATGGCGCATGCCGGGCTCCCATGGCGGTGTGCACCGGGGAAGAAGGGGAAGCTGAGGTGTATGTCCCCTTGGCCCACACACCAAATTGTTTGCCGAGTTTGGAGACCCCATGAGGGGCAGACCGGGGGACCGGACGGCTCCAAAAGCGGCAGAGGGTGGGAACAAAATAGCTGCACCCTGATGACATCAAAGGAACGAGGCTGTGTGGGGGGCCCTACCTGGGGCCTGGAGTGTCCCAGCCTCGCCCCTCCTGAGTGCATCTGAGGGCTGGGCCTGGGGTGCCCCTATTTTCATCTACAGGGGAAGCGGAGCAGAGGGAGCCCAGGAACTCCAAAGGACTCCACACGGCTTCCCTGGGGGCAGGGCTGGATGAACCACGGCGCGTGGAACCCACCAAATGTGGCTGAACCTGGTGAAGAAATGCTGATGCTAGCCGGTCATTCAAAGTAGGACGGACGGACTGACGGAGCGAGTGCGGGTTTACCTGCGTGACCCTACCTGGGAAAGGCAGAATCCTGGAGTGCCTCCCCGTCCTCCCCTCTGGGCAGTACTGAGAACGGAGCCCGGGAAGCTCCTGTGGTGAAGAGCGGGGATGCTGGCAGTAGAAGAAGCAGCAAAGGCTGCAGACCCTGGACTGTGTGTGGGACAGCGGGAATGCTTGAGCGGCAGATACGATTGAGTGCCCCAAGCAAATACGGCTAAGGCCCCCCGATGAGTACATCTTGCGGGGACGATGAGGCGACCTGCAGGAACAGAAGTTACTACGCTGTAAAGCAGGCAGCCAAAGCAGCAAAGAGGTGGGGAGCCTGGGTCTTGCGGTGAGCACTGACTGCAAGAAGCACCTGCAGAGCGCCAAGAGAGGAGGATAGAGGCGGTGGACCTGGAGTGAATGAGAACAAGGCCTTGAGAGGGAAGGTCGAAGTAAAGGGACCTAGAGAGGCCTGGAAACACAGCTGAGATTGGAACACAGGCTTTGGAGCTGCCTGTGCTGAGGCCTAAAATACGGAGTGGCAGAGGGATCCTTCCAGAACGCATAGCCTGGTGAATTGCGCCAGGAGGCGGGGGACTCGTACATCTTAAGGCGAGACACTGGCGGTACTTTAAAAGAGAGGCAAAGCAGTGCATTGGGCCAGAGCCCAAACAGAACCAAAGACCCCGGACTGATTCGGAGGAAGGCAAAGCCAGACCTAGGCTGAGCGCAAAGACGTGCTGGACAGGACGTCGGGGCAGCAATGGAAAGGTTCCACAGAGGCGGACGGGCCTGGGCTGAACCTGAGGGGTGAGAAACGCCAACCAGTAGAGTGGTGGCCAGACAAGACAATCGCACTGACCGCAAGAGTATCCTGAAATCGCATGAGTATGCGCAGCGCCTGAAGTGTTGCAGAACGAGAGGACACCATGGGGAAGCTCCCCAAAATGAAGGACAAGTAAAAGACCCTGGCAGGTAAAACAACAGAAGAGACGGAGAGGCTGTAAGCAAAATCGACTCTGAGCCTTGATATTGGCTTTGAGACGACCACAAAAAGCTGGTGGACCGGGTCATGACAAATGAGAGGCAACTAGCTGAAGCATTGCCGGCCATAGCAATAATGAAACAGTGAATGACAGAGCTGGAAACAAGTGCGCATTCTGACTCGTCAGAAACGGTCGCTCCTCTTCACGCTGCCTCCCCGACCTTCACTGTGGTATCGTGACCTGCTTTCAACTGCGCCCGATTTGCAGAATTATTTATTTACGTAGCGCTCCATTACCTTACTAGTTGTGCAGTTTGTCATAGCAGCGTAGCGCTAGTCCCAATTGTACTTATCAGCATATTAGCATAGCGCTAGCCCTCCATAGCGCGCTGTAACGCTCGGCTTTGTTTGTGGTGCCTGCATTTCACTATTTTGATTCTTTGTGCCCAAATACAAGTATCTTAGCGTGTTATTCATACTCTGTGCCCCATCACTGCATAGAATTTGGCCGACTGCCATCTTGTTTATTATCTTGTTGTTGTTTAGCCTTCCCTCCCCGGATCTCCACCCCGCCTCCCGCCTCCCAGCTGCTCCGCCCTCGCCCCTCCACTATCTATATATGACAGATGCCTACGCGCGCAGCGTTCACGTGCAGCGGACGCACGCCGAAGGTGCGCCAAAGGTAAGCCTGTCTACGCCCGTCCGCGCCTGGACCGCGCCCAGCGCCAGACCCGCTGGTCCCCGCATCACCCACCCCTCCCGCATTACATACGACCCCTCCACCCTCTTAGCACTTAACCCCGGCCGACTCCCTAACTGCGCCCAAGCAGCACCAGGACACATCCATGGACCCTTCACCTGCCACTCTTGCAAATTCACCTGCATCAAGACCCACACCAAACCCACAAACACCAAACAGAGATCCAACACCAACCACCTTAAATGCATCCTTCTCCACACCCGCTCGGTTCACAAACACGCCATCGACCTCTGGAATCTACTCAACACCATTTCTCCAGACATCGCCTTCCTAACAGAAACCTGGATGAATGCCTCCTCAGCCCCAGACATCACCATAGCCATCCCGGACGGTTACAAGATCATCCGTAAGGACCGCACTATCCAAACAGGTGGAGGCATCGCCATCGTCCACAAGAACACCATCCGCGTCTCAACCAGCTCAGAAGACAACTTCGCTACCGCCGAACACCTTCACTTCCAGATCCACACCGACCCCAAGACCACACTCAGAGGCACCCTCCTCTACAGGCCACCAGGACCCCGTACAAAATTCAGCAAAGACATCACTGACTTCATCACCCCACACGCCCTCCCCTCAGAAGAATACATTCTACTGGGAGACCTCAATTTCCACCTGGAAAAAAGCAACGACAGTAACACTACCACCCTTCTGGACAATCTCGCCAATCTCGGACTCAAACAACTTGTCAACACCCCCACACACTATGCAGGACACACTCTCGACCCTATCTTCACCTCCAGCAAGCATATCTCCTTCACTCACACCACACCCCTCCACTGGACGGACCACAGTTGCATCCACTTCATTTACAATAAGACCACGATCCACAACCACCCTCAACCAACTCTGCGAAGAAATTGGAACAAAATCACCATCGACCAGATCTCCACATCGCTTCTTCAAAAAAAAAAACGCCTATTCAACGAACCCTAAACAAGCCGCCATCAACCTCACACAATGGTTAACCCAAACCGCCGACAAACTAGCACCCTTGAAAAAACATCAAATCAAGCAAGGAAGTAAGAACGCCCCTTGGTTCAACGATGACCTTAAGAAATCCAAGAAGCTCTGTCGTTCCCTTGAGAAAACTTGGAAAAAAGACCCAAACACTATCACCCAAGCCGCCTTCAAAAACGCCACCCGCAAACACCACCAACTAATCCGGACAGCTAAGAAATCAGCACTCAAAGACCGACTAGACAACAACGCCCACAACAGCAAGGAACTTTTCAACATCATCAAAGAATTCACCAACCCCACCGCCTGCTCAAACAACATCACCCCCTCTCAAGTCCTCTGCGACTCCCTCGCCTCATTTTTCCATGACAAAATCGCCGACATTCATAACAGCTTTGACAACCAACCCGCAAACCAGTCCACCCCACTCACCTCCGAACCTGTACCTCCTCCGAATAACCTTTTCGACTGGAACCCAATCACCACAGAAGACACCATTCGCCTGATGAACTCCATCCACTCAGGATCCCCTACAGACCCTTGCCCCCATCACATCTTCAACAAAGCAGACTCCATCATCGCACCCCATCTCCGAGATGTCATCAACTCCTCCCTTAACTCCACCACATTCCCAGATAGCTGGAAACACGCCGAACTCAGCGCCCTTCTGAAGAAACCCACAGCTGACCCCACCGAACTCAAAAACTACCGCCCCATCTCGCTCCTCCCATTCCCTGCCAAAGTCATTGAGAAAGCCATCAACAATCAGCTCGCCGCCTTCCTCGAAACCAACAAATCTCTCGACTCCTCACAGTCTGGCTTCCGAGCCAAACACAGCACCGAGACCGCCCTCATCGCAGCAACAGACGACATTCGAACACTACTGGACAACGGAGACACAGTCGCCCTCATCCTCCTTGACCTCTCTGCAGCCTTCGACACAGTCTGCCATAGCACCCTCATACAACGCCTCAGAAACATCGGAATTCAAGGAAAAGCATTGGACTGGATCATCTCGTTCCTCGCTGGAAGAACTCAGAGAGTTCGCCTCCCCCCTTTTAAGTCAGAGGCCACCGAAGTCATCTGCGGCGTCCCGCAAGGATCATCACTCAGCCCCACCCTATTCAACGTCTACATGAGCCCCCTCGCAACCATCGCACATCAACACAACCTCAACATCATCTCCTGTGCTGATGACACTCAGCTGATCCTCTCACTCACCAAAGACCCAAGCACCGCCAAAACCAACCTACATGAAGGGATGAAAGAAGTAGCCGAGTGGATGAAGCACAGCCGTCTGAAACTGAACTCGGACAAAACGGAAGTCCTCATCTTAGGTGCATCCCCTTCCGCCTGGGACGACTCTTGGTGGCCAACAGCCCTAGGAAAAGCCCCCATACCGACGGACCACGCACGGAACCTGGGCATCATCCTGGACTCCTCACTTTCAATGACCAAACAAGTCAACGCCGTCTCATCATCATGCTTCAACATCCTTCGCATGCTCAAAAAAACATTTCGCTGGATCCCCACCGAAACAAGAAAAACGGTCACCCACGCACTGGTTACAAGCCGTCTGGACTACGGAAACACCCTTTACGCCGGTACCACCGCAAATCTGCAGAAAAAACTCCAACGCATCCAAAATGCTTCAGCCAGACTCATACTAGACATCCCCCGCACAGACCACATCTCCGTTCACCTGAAAGACCTTCACTGGCTCCCCGCATGCACACAAAGCCCTATACGAACTTGGACCTGATTGTCTCAACACGCGCCTTTCCTTTTACACCCCCACCCGCCAGCTACGTTCGTCCAACCAAGCCCTCGCCGCTGTTCCGCGCATCCACAAAGCCACCATGGGGGGAAGATCCTTCTCCTACTTAGCGGCCAAAACCTGGAACTCCCTTCCCATCCACCTCCGCCTTACTCAAAACCACCTAGCCTTCAGAAAACAGCTTAAAACCTGGATATTCGATAAGTAAGCCTCCCCCCCTTCCTCAAGCGCCTTGAGACCCTCTGGGTATGTAGTGCGCTATATAAATTTTAACTTGAACTTGAGGGTAGAGCAAAGGATCACACAGAAGCAACCTGAGAATCATAGGCCTGCCTGACAAAATTGAAGGCCGCAGCATGACAGCCTACCTGGAAAAGTGCCTCCGGGAAGAAGTAGTGCCGTGCGGCTTACCGAACTTCTTTGCCCTAGAAAGGGCACCGCGGGTGGTGATAGCGAAGCACCTCCTCTACAAGGAAAAAGATCATATCCTTACCCAGGCGCGCCTGAGAGGAGACATGCAAGTAAATAATTCCATGGTCCGAATCTTCCCAGATTTCTCCCAAGAAGGTCAAATGCAGAGAGGATTCTACAGGGACGTGAAGCAGAGACTGCGGCAACTGAACTACAAAAACATGATGCAGTACTTGGCCACACTGCGAGTTACCTCAGAAAAGGGTACAGAGTTCTTCAGAACCCCGCAGGAGGCGTCTGACTGGTTGGACTGGCTCAGAGGGACCCAGAGTAGAGAAGACTGCGAAAAAACTGCTCCAGGAACCGGCGCACCGGGAAAGAGACTCTGGTGCCCACCCAGGCGGAGGCGCAGCTTGAGCTTCAGAGCGCGATGCAAGTTGTAGCATTGATCAGCGGCAAAGCAAGGAGCCAGGTGCCCCCTTGGGCAGCGAGACTGCAGCAGAATCCAGCTCAGAACATGCGTCCAGCGACTCGGCGACGCATAGTGTGATACTCCCAGACCTCACTCCGCAGAAGGCGGATTACATTGTTTAATTGGTGAGCATGGTGAGCTGTGGTGAACAGGTCTGGAATGCTGCAGGATGCCCTTGCCTCTGCAATAAGGTACAGGGGTTGATACAGTGGGGTGCTACGCGGGGAACTCTGACTCTACATAAGGGGATGGCGGCTGCAGAGACTGGGAGAGCAACGGACGAGTGGACTCCCCCCTTTCCCCACCACACACGATCTGCAAGCAGTCATTGTGGACTTAGCATACTAGTTTGGATGGGGGGGTGTTTTCCTGCTTGTCCTGGGGAGTGGGAGTTGGGGAAAATGTTTAATGTTGATTTGGGGGGGACACCTTGAGTTGCAGCGCACTGAACCGCATGCGAGTCGAGTGGGGGGTGCACACAGGCGGCACAGCACAGCCAGAGGGGCGAACAGGGCATAGTAACACCTAATAATGACTGACAAACAGCAGTACAAGTGTACAACCTGGAATATCTGGGGCATGCATACAATGTCAAAACGTCACAAGGTCCTCTCATACATCTGGAGGCGGGAGTCCAGATAGCTCTTTTACAAGAAACGCACCTAACTCAAAAAGAGGGACAAGCACTACAAAGACGGTTGAGGGGGCAGCTTTTTTACACCACTTACTTGGCTTACGCACAGGGGGCACTAATATGGATTCAAGTGAGAGTTCAGTTTCAACTGATGAGCTCACTGGTGGATCCGGAGGGTCGATATGTAGCCATAAATGGGCGTCTGGAAAGTCGAGAGATTAGTATAATTAGTATCTACGCCCCTAACGTCAGCTGGCCTTCTTTGCGAAGTTGAGTCACAGATTAGCACAATTTCTGACAGGCACTGCTATGGTAGGGGAAGACTTTAACAGCGTAGACAATACTCTTTAAGACAGATCCCACCCTCTGTTGCGAAATTCTCAAGCAGAACGTGCCTCTCATGCATTCACTACATGGAGACGGAGCTGGGGCCTGAAAGATGCCTGGAGGACCCTATACCCCCATGAAAGGGACTACTCTTCTCAGTGGATAACAAAATGCATGCATGAAGATGCCTTCTTGTGTTCAGTAGATGCCCAACGTCACGTTACCGCTGCGAAGTACCTAGCAGAGACAATTTCGGATCATAACCCATTAGTTCTATCCACCCAGCAACAGCGATCCCTTCATGGAGGCTTTGCCCGGACACCCTGGAGAACCAGGTCTTCCGGGAAGAGATTAGGGGCGAAATAGCACACTATTTCTAAACTAATGCTGAAATGGCCTCATCGCCGAACGCGGAGTGGGTCGCTTTCAAAGTGGTCCTGAGGTGCCAAAGTATTACACATGCCACGAAAATCAGACGCGTCATCATGAGCGAAATAGAGGGGGCAGTGAAAACCCTCAGAGGGTTGGAATGCAGAAGGGCCAGAGCACCCGGAGCTTCAACAGGCACTCTTGGAAGCCAAGGAGTAAGTGGCAAACAGACAGAGAGGCTTAGAAGCTTCGATTACAAGAAATACTTGGAGCGCACTTACGCTGAGGGTGACAAGTCTGGTCGCTTCTGGCGTGGCTGATGAATCAGGTATATAGCGGTCCCCCCTGGTGGAGATAGAAGGTGAGTTGGGGGTTAGACACTAGACTATGGCAGAAAGTGCCAGGGAGGCCCTTATTGTCCCAATACCAAGCCCGGGAAAGAACCACACGATTACACAGCTTACAGGCTGTTCTCCATGCTAAACATGGATTACAAAATCCTAAGTAAAATTCTTGTGACGTGCTTACTCCCCCACATGTTCAACCTGGTCCACACAGACCAGGCAGGGTTTATTCCGGGGTGAAATACGGCCATAAATATTAGGCGACTCCTGGCTGTGATGGGCTCTGAGGGGTACGATAAACGAGAGGCGGCAGTATTCGCGGTGGACCTAGAGAAGGCCTTGACAGCCTGGAGTGGTCATACCTCTATGAAGTCCTGTCTAAAATGGGCCGAGGGGGGGGGGGGATTCTCGGCATGGGTGCGGATGTTGTACGCATACCCTATGGCCCTAGTACGCACTGGGAGGACTATCTGGTCTAGACAGAGGGTGGAGAGCGGTACGAGGCAAGGATGCCCCCTCTCCCCGCTCCTGTTTGCACTGGCCATGGAGCCGCTGGCGAGCAGGGCCAGGAGAGGACAGGACAACGAGGGCCTGAGGACAGGAGTGTGCAACATTACATAGCATTGTACGCTGACGACCTCTTGCTATTCTTAAGCAACACGACGGACGAACTGCGAGGAGTGCGTGACATGCTGGCCCGATTTGGCACCGTTTCTGGCTTTACAGTCAATTGGCGAAAATACAGCTTATACCCAATGACACGGATGCCCCCCCACCGGCTGATCTCGAACATTTGAAGTGGGAACCTAGCTGCCTACAGTACCTTGGAGTTAAAATATATCTCGGAGCGGCGGAATTAATGGAAGGTAATGTGGGTCGAGCAATAAGATCACCGAAAATTTTGATGGACTTGTGGCGAATGCTGTTGGTAGCTGGGAGAGTAGCCCTCCTGAAGATGGTAATGCTGCCGCACCTACTATACTACTTTGGGACTCTCCCGGTGTGGATCCCGCAATCGACATTCAAAGAGCTCGACTCAATGGTTACGTAATTCCTTTGGGGAGCAGGGCCCTGACAGAAGTAGAAGATAGAAAATATTTTAATTTAAGCCCCTGCAAAATTCAGGCGACCTGTAAGCGAAAAAAGCCTGTTGCTACTCTAAATTATGAGATTTCATTTCTAGCCCAAACAGCCTACATGCTAGCATTCATCTTAGGTCCCTGGACTGCCCCTCTTAATGGCTTCTAGTAACTCATCAACTTCTCCGTGACCCTTTAGGTTACGCATTTTGTTGGTATAAATGAAATACAGAGAAGCTGGAAATCTGAGCAGAGCTGTGGTTCCTGAGCTTTTAAACTCCTGTAACCACCCACCCAGTTCCCATTGTCTGTTTATGGTCACTCAGTATAGGTCCGATCTGATCTCAAAAGTGAAGTCATTCCCTCTAAAGGATTTCATTTTCAATGCTTATAACAGAATTGTTTCTTTTAAGGCATAGGTTTTGGAAATTCAGAAGGATTTTTCGCAGCTTACTCTTATTATGATTTCTCCTAAACGTATCTCTATGTGCTCTTTGAATGTCTCTTGCTATGTCCTCCACTCTATCTTCTATTGGTGTCCCTGCCTTTATTAGGGAAACCACATATGCTTTCTAATCATCTCATTCCACCCCCTCTGGTACAGCCAGAGTCCTTAGGTCGTTTCTTCTTGAGTTGTTCTCCAATTGTTCAAATTTTTCTGGATTTCCTGCTCACAGCGTCTCAATGCCTGTTTTCAGCATAGTTTTTCCCCACTTCGTCTTTCAGTTCACCTACTGTATCTTCAGGAGCCTTGGTCCTTACAGTCAAGAGATCAATTTTTTTCTCAAGAGCTTCACAGGAACCCCGTTTTTCTCCTTGATTTGTTCCTGATGTCCACGGAGAGTGATGAAATCAATAAGTCAAGCAGTGGTTGCTCGCTCTGTGGAAATTGGGGGTATTGTGTCTTGTACTGGTTACGGTAACTAAAGAACTAGGACTTGCTTCAGCCTGATTAAAAGCTGCTTCCCCATTCTTCTATATTGAAATTCTCCTCCAAATTCCCCAGGACCTGAAATCTGTTCACCCCCTGTCCTAAACATGCCTTCCCTAGTTGCTATAGCCCATGAATTGTGTGTATCTACTTTTCTTGCTTCCAATCCCTCTCTCGACCATACTCCTGGTTTGCTGGCCACTGAACTCATTTTGGCTGGTCTTAGGTGAACACTAGGGGGTTAGAGATTGGCATGTATGGATGGGGTTTCCTTAATTTGCTTCCTCCTGTCTGTCTAGTCTCTGTTTCAGGGTATTTGTAACAACCCCCTATCTAATGCATGTTCGACCTGACAGGGCAACACTTTGCTAGCTCTTTTAGCCCTTGTTCACACTAGCATGATGCATCCCTGTTAGGTTGGTCTTTGGTCAGGAGTCTACTGCAATTTTTATAAAAGTGTACCCCTTTACTTATTTTTCATAAACAACTCACATATTGGATTGTTTTCCTCATTGCCCTCAGCACTGCCAGTGTCCGCTTATGCGACTAATGCTCTGCTGACCTTCTTACCAAGACTATTCTTATTTTGCGAACAGGAATGCTCGCAAATGCCATGAAGTACGTCTTATTTATTTCTGTTTGGGTGCTGTTCATGTTAGCCATATCTGAGGAGGAAAGCCCTTGACATATGGGCCAAATATCATACTAGCCTGTTCTTTATCCAAAACCTCTGTATCTCCGTGTGGCTGCAGACTGTGATTTCCCCAATCTGGGACAAGCCTCAAAGCACCTGCATTCATTTGTTACCAACTGCAAGGTTTCGCCACTGCAAATATTTCACTTATGTGACTTTATACTAGGTACTGGTGTGTGCACCTTTGTTTCATGTTGCATATCTTGGGTCTGTTTAGCCTTTTGCCCTCCACTCGCTGGAACTATTTGATACCCTATAAAGAAGGGAGATTGTGCACCCCACTGTTTGTTCAGTACTTTGTACTGCAAGAACTTGGGGTGGGGGCAAATTTAAGAAAGTTGGGGCAAAGGACACCTTCTTCCAGTAACGAAAAGTTGCCTATTAGGCAACAGCCCCATGACACGAATCCTGGCGCCATATTTGGCAAGATAGGTTTGGACATAAACAGGCATGGAATTCCATGACGCACATGAAATGCCATTACTTGGTAAACTCTCCTGCATGAAATTACAACACATCTCCATTAATGACGAGCTGACCACAAGGCATTTGACTGTCACTAACTAACAGACATCCACGCATAATACATGAAGAACATGGGGGTATTGAATATAAAAGTCAAGATGGTGGGCAGTGGGGAAAGATAGTGAACCGTTTGGATGATGTATTGCTCAGCTGCAAAAATTCCAAAGCACCTCCTGACTGAGTTTAGGCTCCCTCCAGAGGAAGATTCATTAAGTCCGGCTAATACCGTACGAAATCTCGGAGTGCTAATGGATGCCAACCTCCAAATGGTGTCTCAAGCTAACAAAACTATTCAAGTCTGTTTTGTTTTAATCCGCTTGCTGCAAAAGACCCTCCCCCTATTACCAAATGACTCCGAGCATTGGTGGTGTGAAGTATAGTGCTAAGCAGGCTGGATTACTGCAATTCCCTATATTTGGGGGCTCCCCAGTATATCATCGAGGGGTTGCAACGGGTGCAGTCTGCAGCAGCAAAGTTGGCTCTGAATAGATCATGGAGCTCCTCCACAACTATGGCACTGAGGGATCTCCATTGGCTGGTAAGAAAAGAGCGGATTAGCTTCAAGTCATTGTGCATCGTCTTCAGAGCGGTTCATGGAAGCGGACCATTACCCTTATAGGAAAAATGTAACTGGTATGAGCCTCCCAGATACTTACGGTCTGCTAACACAGGCTTAATATCTGTTCCCAGATTTAAACGATCTGGAATGGGGGCAGAGCTTTCAGTGTAGCAGCTGCACAGTTATGGAATGGGCTGCCACTGAATCTTAGGTTAGCTGACTCCTTGCTGGATTTTAGAAAGGGTTTGAAAACCCTATTATTTCCCAGAAGTTAATCAATCTGTCATCATCACCTGAGCCGTAGGTACAGTTGTTCCTTGATTGTCTGAGCGCCAGGATACCCGTAGGGTGATAGTAGCGCTATACAAAAACTCAATACAATACAACATCAGACAAATAAACAATGCACTACAAAACAACAGTGCAGATAGAGATTTAACTGTGAACAAAACCTTCCAGTAACCCCAGTGGTCTGCGTACCCTATCCATTTCTCCGACCACTGGTATAATTCCATGAGAACTTCAAACAACATGAAAGGCATCCCCAACTGCTATGAGCATACCTCCTTCTAGATTTGAGGTCCTTCTGCATTTCTTCTTTTTCCTAGCTGAAAGTAGGAATCCTTCTGGAGAGACCACCTACTGCAACCTTTAACACCCACCTCCTGTTCTTGACCGAAAGCATCTTTGTTATACAGTGCCACTCATCTCAGATTCCACGTTTGACCATTTTCCAATCTCACCCAATTTCATCCTACTTCTCTCACTTTCTATGGTGGCTTGATTTGGGATAAACCATGACCTACACCCCCAGATTTGACTTCCACCAAACTCCCCTTTGTTATCCGAGAATCAAGCAGTTCTATTTCCGGACATAATCATTGACATGTGTTTCCTAGCCCCTCATCCAGGAGGAGGGTATTTGTTTTGTTCCAGGAGACATGCCTGAACAATGGTGGTGAAGTGAGCAGTCAACTATCAAACTAAGGCTCTGGTACCTCACGTATGTATGTGTGCACGTGGGCTGCTAGGATTCTGCTCACTTATTGAGTGTTACTATAGACCACTAGCAAACGCCTCAAATTTGCATAGATAACACTGATGGCCAGTACACAATACACTCTCAGTTAAGTTTTAAGGCCTAGTGAAAGTTGAATGTAAGCAGGAGCAGTGCTGAGCTTCTGATATTGAATCCAGTTAAATACATGCAGCAGTGGTCATGTAAAGTTCATTAAGGATTTAGTCATACCAGCATTGAAAAATGAGCGTACTGCTCGTTGAATGAGTGAAGGGTGTCTTGAGGTTAAGGTGCAGTTTAAAAGCAGTTTAAAAGCATGTTAAGTTAGTTCAGAAAAAGCTAGTCATACCAACTTTCTGTTGTTTGTTCACCCAGGGGTTGTGCCTAGCCAGCTTGCTAATTAGGCAAGAACCCTGTAACACATTGAAGGCCAGACACCACAGATCTAACTGGTAAGACGAGTTTCAAGATAAACAAGCATGGAATCCCATGACATACGCTGAATTCCATTACATGGTAAACATTCTCATGCATTAAATTACAACACCCATCAAGTCTATATCTATAGAATTGTTTTACGTTTTATTTAAGAAGCAGATTGAACTATCACAACCTCATGGCTAAATTTGTACAAACTGTGTAAGCCCTGTCAATACTTTAACACTGAATACTAATCCCCATTTCACCTTCTAAAATTCCCAAGCTGCCCATTGGCTCCAGTGCTGCCTTCTCCTTTACTCCCTTGTAATTCGCTTCAACCCAAATAAGTCCTTCTTAGTATTTTGGGTCTACCAGCTCTGCCGAGGCCTAATGCCCCCCTATGATACCCATCTTCTGAGCTTTAAAAATTTTCCAACTTCATCGCACCCTGACTGCTCCATGCCTGCCTGTGACTGCCTACCAGCTTATCTATTCATTTTGATCACACTTCTCATTTTCTACCTTTCAAATGTCCTTCATCCTTATATATTCCTTTCTCGAGTCTCTCACCACAAGCTTCTTGTGAAAAACCATAAAATAATACTTCCCAGCTCATACCCATTTCTGACCAATTGACACTTAATTAACCCTTCATTTCAAGGGTGAAATGAGAGATATGTTGCACAGCAGAAAGAAAATGGTATTCCCCTCTCCGTGCGCATGCCTTTTCATGCTAGCGTTACAGTCGCTAGGCCATTGGGTAAACGCACGTCACCCTCCTTCCCGCTCTGGGCAGAGAGGTCACTTCCTGTTATACCGCCTGGGGAACTCCGTCCATCAGTAATACACTTTGAAAATGGTTGATGTAAATGTGATATGCACTTGGTATCTCTTAATGTGCTCAAGTAACTTTTCGAGAATTGGTCACTTAATGTCTTGATACTTCTTTAAAGTCTGTGTAAGTGAAGAAGATCAAAATCAAGTAACTCTGTGCAGGTTCCACAACTCTCAGCCAATATTCAGGCGTCTTGAGTAGAGAAGCAAGTGTGGTATGAAATATAGGAAAAGCTTGAATCACAGGTTTGTCAGACTCTTCCCTGAACTGAAACTAGTGTTTCTGGGATTAAAAGTTCCCACTGCTGCTAAAGCTGAGGTGTTTTTCAGCCTTACCGACACTCATATTGGTTCCTTCACATATTTTGTTCTAGCTACTAGAAGCCGAAACCTGGGTTGTCGCGCATAGAGGGCAAGTTGGCTCAAGTTCTATCCACCTCTCCCCCAGCCCCCCCCCCCCTCCTGTTTTTTAGTCTGTGGAACTTAGTAATTTTACAGCTGTCTGAAGTATTGAAAAATGTAAAGAACACTTTTCCTCCAATTTACCAGGAGTTCTCTGTTACTTTATTATTAACACATTTGGGTGTGACAGACAGTGCTCTTCTGTTTTTAACCAGTTGGTGACTCCTTGCAATCTTGGAAATGTCATTGTCTCCTTGTAATTAAATTGTCCCCTGTAATTAAAGACTAACTAAACACGTTCCAGAATCTGTTGATCACACTACGCATTATTTTTGATGGTTTTTATATCATTTGGTTGTCACAGGTATATATGTATCTAGACTGGGACTGCCACAGTAATCCCTTAGGGGGATTGTGTTGAAGTGAACGATCTAGATATCTTTTTTTGCTTTAGATATTTATGTGAAAAACAACCAATATTGTTCACCAAACTCCTTATGAGCTTCTCTAATTTGCCCTGTTAGTTCATTGCCTTATGACCAGTTATAGCAGTTTTATATATCGAAGAACTGAGCACCTTACTCAATTGGGTAAGTCGTTGTCTAGATTTCTTTAGCCTCCAGTTGTCTACTGTAGTCTCATCGTGCAGGATGATAATTCCAGGGACTTTGAGTATTTTGAAAGTTAGGCAATGTGCGGTGCCATTTTTAGGTCACACCTGCGACAGCGCACATGCATGCTAGTTTGCAAACATTATTGTGGTATAAAAGGGGCTTGGATCCTGCCCGTAGCTTAGCATTTGTGGGCTTCATTGTCACCCTCAATTGCTGCTTCCTAATTGAACAGCTTGAGCCGACTTCACTTCCTGTTCTTTCTTCTGGAGCAGGGACCAAGCACCGAAAGCTTCATCTTGGTTAGAGTCCTTCTACTCCTCGCGCTGTCGTTGAGGTACTATTTTTTTTTATTCCTATTTTGTTGCTGCTGCTTCTGCTTTTTCAATTTTCTTCTTCTTGTATGGTTGGTTCCTGTTGTTCTTCCCTCCCATCCCCAATGTCCCATAGTCGGCATAGCTTCTTTCCTACCAGCCCTCCACGCCCTCCCGTTGTCTGTGTTGCCTCCTCCCTCTCACGGGCTGTGTTGCCAATTCCCTCTCACCCTTAACCTTCCTGTTGTCAGTGCTGCCCCCTCCCCCACCCTCTCACCATCCAAAAAAAACCATTGTGATGCGACCAGCGTTGGCAGTGTCATACCTCGTTTTTAACCTGCCTGTGTTATAGCATGTTATTTTTTGTAACTTCTATTGTACTTTTTTAAAATAACTTTTAGCCGTGCTGCACAGCAGCCAAGCTACTGTACAACACTGCTAAAAGACATTGGCAAAGCCAATAGCTCTTATATAGTCAAGAGGCATTGACTTTGCCAAAGCTTGGTCCCAATGCGAGCTTCTTTCTGATGCCTATCTTGTGCTCCTTCCTCATCTCATTGAATAAACCTGCTAACTGATCCTTGTGTTGATGGCTTATGCTCCCATCCATCTAACTACATCAGTGTGAAAAAGTGGGGTCATCTTGACTTTTGGGTTTGTCTGCGTTTGAGATTGCTTTGGTTAGTGCTGTATGCCTACCTCAGCTGTAAACTATTGCATCCTTTTTTTAGTCTCATCTACTTACCAAATCATGTATTTAGTTGTGTTGCTTCACTGTCTCACCAAAATATGTGCACATTCGTGATATCAGTAGTAAACATTTCAATAGAAGTAAGTCTGCTCCATATTTATTACCATAATATCAAGATTTTGTCCATCCCTGGGTGAGTGATTTTATTGTTTGCATTTTTTTAGATTTAATTTGTCCCTTTTAAGTGGTTTCCATCGCATCATAAAGGTGTTTAGAATTTACTTAGCAGCAACAGACTTGTAGTTTATGCACTAATATCTATGCTTCTTGTTTTCCAATACAGTCTTGATCTTCCGCCTGCTTTTGTGGGACCTGAGTCACAGAATAGGATTATGAAATGTATAGGCTTATGCTAACAAATAACACAAATGTGTTTTTGCCATTTACTAAAGTGAAATGCATACCTGAAAACTGAGTTTTCTAATTTCCCTATTATAAGCCTGTGTCTACTTTAGTTAGCCTTAGTTTCACAACTGTGGAATTTCCGCTGAAGTGGTTAGTGTGCATGTTTTATTGTAGTTACATTGTAAATTACTTCATACCCCTGTTTAGGCCTTAGAACACATTTCAGTTGACGGGTAGAATGCTACTCCGTAGAACGTGCACAGTCGAAAGAATGTCAGTTTATAGTGGGATGTCTCTATGAAGTGCTTTGGTGTTGTGCATAAAGGCACGATGAATGCTCATATTGTGTAACTTACAGCTGTGTTTGAGTATGAAATGAGGGGTAGTCACTTATGCTTATAAACAACGTTGTGTATAGTTGGGAAAGTGCGGTAGTATAGTGTGGCCTGTGGTGAAGTATTTTGGTGTTGCGTGTGATAACCAGATGAATTCCGCTATCACATTATGGGAATATAATAGATGTGCTTAAGCGCAGCATGGAGAGAAGGGTGATAGGGAGCTTTGCATCTGCAGTTACCTACCATCTTCTCTGTTATCTCGTCTTGACTCATGCTTGTAAAATAGCTCGGTCTTTGCCACCTGCCAGAATTCCGGGTGGTCTGTGAAAATTCCTTTAAGTGTTTCTTATCTTTGCCGTTTAGTAACTTGGTTCACTCAAGGGACGAGTGATTGAGGGGCGTGCATGATTACTCATGGGCTTGTTTTTTTTTAGTGGTAGGCCGAGTGGTTGTAGGCTTGTGATTCTTCCATTTCCACAGGGGAGGATCTTCATTTTGCATCAGATGAATTTCAGATAGTTCATCAGCATCCATTAGGCAATGGCTCATAGTCTGTGCTCTAGTTAAGATGCTTTGACGTCTGTCTGGGTTTCCAGTATGAGGCTGATCTTGGTTTCTGCTGCATAGTTGTAGCAAGTTAAAGGACTTTGAGGGCTGGAAGCTGATTGAATAAGGGCTTTGAAGAAGAGTAGAGAGACAGTGGAGCCTTGAGGCACCACTGAATCATTGAGGACAGGGGCTGGTGTCTGTGGAGGGAGTAAGATGCTTGATCTTCCAGAGAGAGATCGAGATCACTCTAGAATGTTTGCCTGAATACCAAAAGTTTCTAAGCTCCGACATAAGGGTGGATGTTGGACTGTGTCAAAGGCAGCAGATATATCTAGAAATGACATGGGTGGAAAAAAGTTAAGAAAAATTGATTTTTTTGCAAAGTGGTGATCATGGTAGATTTTGTTCCTCTGCCAGAATGGACTGACTACACTCAGTCCTCTCAAATTGCATGCAAATTGCTCTGATACTGTTGAGCATATTTGGCCACTCCCACGGTCATTGAATCCGTCAACCTAACCAATTAGAGATATGTATATAATATCCAGATCCTGCTGTAACAGGAACTACATTGAGGTGTTGAATCCACGGCATTCATATTATGACGTGCTACCATTTGCGAATGCGTAATCCTAAAATAAATGCTCAGAAACCAGAACTCAAGATCTGCAAATCTCTGCTGCATATAATAATCTCTGTCTGATGGCCTTCCTGTCTGGACAGCCCACCTACAACGTCCCTGTTTGTGAAATGCTTTGAATTCGCCTTGGACTCTGACTTCAAATTTGGACAGGTGACTGGACCTTTTTCAGTCATCCGAGAGTGCACAGGAATATATTTTTTCTTTCATAGTGTGGAGGCAGCCATTGTGTGTTCACTTCTGTATTGTGCCAATAACCTCTACCTTTGTGCCCAATAATATTTGTTTCTCAGACTGCAGTGGTTACAGAACAGCAAACTACTTGTGCATCTTGAGATGTGGCACCATATTAGCACTACTTTCTACGCCTTGATGTGCCTATCCGTAGCTAGGAGAGAGTCCTTGAAGGCCCTCTGATCACCAACAACATACTACCTAGAATAGGACCTTCTTTCTTCCAGAGAAGATAAGACATTTCTGTCCAGATGCAGTCTCGGCTCAAAGAAACAGGTTTGAATCCACACCTTACCTACAGCATATCACTTCCTGGACATGTTGTTTTCTCTACTAAAAAACATTTTGGACCTGTCTGCACCGGACACTCTCATGAACATATGGATTTTTTGCACAGCTCTGAAGACTGGCTCGCTCCAATACACTTGATCCCATACAAAACTCTGCAGATTGTGCTGTTTCAGTAGACTTGATCCACCCACTATTAAATGCCCTTGCAGGAGTGAAAATTACCAGCACAATAGCCCTGAGTGTAAAATGAGAACACTTCAAACGTACAAACACACAGTCATGGCTGTTGATGTGCACTAGAATCACTCCCAGGGTCATCCACTGTGAAAATCCCTAAGTTGGTCAAATTTTACCTCTAGTTTATCTGTCTATGATGCTCCTGCTTTCCTCTTAGTAGTGCTTGTTTCTTGCTGTGCCATTATATGAGCACATCCCACTCCCTTAATCATGGTACCTACACATAACCACTCCTCCACAATGCTGCACACCGGCACACCTATCCTCCATAAGGCTCGTCAAAATTGGGACTTGCCGCCTCTCAACTTATCTCTACAATCTGCTTGCTGCATCCCATTGTGCGTACATGTCTGGGCCTCATGAATATCACAATCACATAGCTTACTTCCCAAACTACTATGCATGACATTCCAGCCTCCACACTACTTCACATTACTTTCATATTATAAAGAATTCATGAAAAGGAGCATATAAGTACCGGACGGTACTTTGGGCACAACTTCATATGATACCGGCACGGATAGAAGGCAATAATCCTTAGAAAATCCAGAAGACATTGGTGCGATTGGAATATCTATGCATATTTATATAGAGCCCTAAACTTGTGTGGTGATTTACATGAGCTGTTCCCAACTTGGATGTATATTATTAACAAGACGTCACAAGATTCTTGGCTTTCAAGATTTCACATTCATAGATTGCTTTGCTGATCTTCGAAATCTGATTCACATCCCTGATGAAGTCCATATATTGGACGAGATGCGTTGGCTGGGCTTTATGCTTCTGATTGGAAATAAAAATAAAGATTTTAGGAAGAAAATAAATTTCAAGACTTCCTGCACTTTAATTTTATTTCAAATTGCATGAATTTGATATTGCTTATAATCTATAAATGTACTATATTTGATTATATGCTCCTTTTCATTATTTCTTTATTCTAAGAGAAGTTTTTCTTCTCGTATAGTGTGACTTCTATAACAGTGGGGTTACGAAAAGTGGAGCATTACGATTTGAGCACTTATAGGAACTAATATACTAGTGCAGCCATTTAAGCCTACACTGCGGTTTCTCTAAAAAATATTACTTTCATATTACTATACTAAAACTGCACTCCCAGTATTCTGCACTGTTTTTATCACCCGCATCTGGTGCGCTAAGCTGCTCGAGTCTGTCTGCTAGAAGAGGAGAGCTCTTCACCAGTAGTCGTTCAAAGGACCTCCTCTGCTCTCCATGTAGAGCACATCCTTCTCCTTCACTAAGTCATGCACCTGCTTGCCTCAGAGTGTCGGGTAACAAAGCCTTTGTAGTAAATTAATAGCAGCAATGAGCTGTGTAAGTTACAACGATGTAGATGATTGCACCCTTAACTCTACTCTAAGTAGGTGCAAGGTTAGAATGACAATTTTGTTGGAAAACAGCAGTGTTTGTGAATACCAAAAAAGTTACAACTTTGCTTGTGTTGACCACATTGCCAATGTCACCTAAATGAACACTTCCTTAGGAACACTTATTTTCGACATCCCCCCAATACGTATGATTGTTGAAATTAAGGCCATTTGACACATTTTCTGTAGCAGTAAATGCCATCTACCCCAACAAACCTCTTCAGATAATGATTCTGAGAATCAATATCTGTTATGTATGGGTGCAGATATATTACATTTTGTAAACACAGGTTTAACTTCCATGGGCAAAATGTCTAACCTTCTGGTCTCCGTTATGTGATCTGTTTGCTAATTGTGAACGTTCTGCTAATGATCTCTTACAGGTTTTTGTTGTTTTCTGGGGTCTTGACTTGCATTCAGTCCAGCCGAAAGGGCAGTTTTTACCTCCTGTTGGGAGAGATAAGGCAAGGTCACCCTTGTAGAATGACACTTATCGATTCAGGTTTTGTAATTGTAAAGTTGAGTGATGGTCCTTTAAAAAACAGGAGTAAATTTAACGTGGCAAATACTAGGGTGTCTTATAAGGACAGCAACGTGTGCTGCATTTTTTGATATGTAAGATAATTTTTTTTCCTAATGAACCCTATACCGGTTTCAGAATTTTTAATCACTATGATAGCAACTTCCAGTGACAGTTCGCATAATGACTGGAGCTGTTCCATTTGTGCCCTGCTGCCATTCGTTGCCAAAGCAACTGAGAGAAGACACGATTTTTTTGCTTGTTCCTTTTCATATTAAAACAAATTGATTCTTGTGAAAGAATTGAGCCATTATTTCTTGTTCTCTTGCTACCTATTTCTTTTTCTTATGTCACTTTGCCCAGCTGATTATCAAACTTCAGTCGCTCTTTATCTAACGCCTTGTCGCTGATGAGATTGCTGTCGTTATCAAAAGAACTGAACTCGATAAAACTTTCGTTTGAAAACCTCCTTCGACTTCTCTAGCCCCCAATTATTCAACCCAAACGACATTGTGACAAATGTGTCTGTTTCGAGTTTTGCTGTGCAAAAAATCTTTCAGAAACCCTCAGTCTGACCTAACTCTTTTTGGCTGGAAATGGAGAGATCTACCTTAAAATGCATTACGGAGACGTGTACATGGGATTTCGGTCTCTGCATGGTGTTGAGCGGCTAAAAAAACCTTTTTTAGAATCATGATCATATATATTTTTTTTTAAGTAGACAGATTTTGTTTCTTGCCATTTCCATCTTAAATTTTCGGGAGAAAAAGGAATTTCAGAGCCATCCATTTTGCGCATGGATCCCTTACACATTTCTCAAAATACTTCTCAAACATAGTTCATCCTATGTGGGCAAAAGCTGCATTTGCACCTGACAATCTTAGATCATAGTTTGTACCATTTACAGTGTACAATCAACTGTTAGTGATCATTATGCTTATTGCAACAGGTGGCGCTTTTTCATCGGAATAGGTGTTGGTTATGAGTCACAAAATGGATATTTCAATAGAAGTGACATGGAAGATGGCAGTGCCAATGTGGTAAACATTTGAGAAGTTGCAACTTTGTAGGTATCCTTAAACATTTCCACTGTATTTTCTCACATCTTTTCCATCTCTGAATGTATCTACTTAAGTATGCTGATGTACAATTTTAGATGCATGCTGATGACAACTAACTGATTTTTAGACTATCAAAAGCAGAGGTAAAACCATGTCTCCGTTCCTTGCTATGGTGAAATGGCTAACAATTTTCTTAAGTTAAATGCTGAGAAAACGGAGTTACTTATTTCAAAATAGAAACTTACTCACTGTAATCCAGGTCTCTGGCCAGAATCAATATGTCCCTTGTCTAAGTCTCTTAACTCCGTCCTTAACCTTGGAATCTAAATAGATGCAATTTCTCATACACTAAGAAGAATAATGTTGCAGCCTACTATTTTAGTACAGCTAGAAATTGGCAAAATAATTTCACCGTGAATTCAGGCCGATTTTCACAGCTGTGGGATGACCAGAGACTGCCAGAACATGTGAACCTCTGCCCCTAAACAACAAACTTCTATACATTCCTCCCAGTCACTTAAAACCTTTTGAGGAATGCATCAGGTTTTTACCTTCCACAGTGGAAGAGTAGAACTTTCAGACTCGCGGTTTCTCTCCGTCATCGCCCACGGCTACTGCCTAGAATTCCACATCACATGTCCCTATATACCTCCATGATACCATTCCACCAGTACAACATCAGCCAAGACCACCTGTGACTGTGTTGCTAGACGTAGTTCAGAAAGGAGCTTTTTAACTTGTCCCACACCTCAGCAAGGAGAAGGAGTCTATTCCCTGAGCTTTCTTATCCCCAAGAAAGATGGGTCTTTGTGGACGATAATCAACATCCAACCCCTCACTCGATACATCAGAGCCCTTAAAGATGAAACTCTCCAGAACTCTCCTACAGATATGCATCTGGAACTTAGTGGCGACACTCTCAAGGGTGTCTATTTTCAAATCCCTATCCTCACAGGTCACCGCAGGCACCTCACGTTTGTAGTAAGTGGAGTTCTTTATCAAATCGAAATATTACCCTTCGGAGATACAACAGGCCCTGAAGAGTTTACCAAATGCCTTGCAGTAGCGGCAGCAGTCTTTGATGCAACAACATTCATGTATTTCTATACTTGGATGGCCAGCTAGTAAAGAACAGAAGCTGAGTGCAATACCTCACTCACAGTTAATACTGCTCCACATGTTGAGATTCATTGTCAATGCCAAAAACATCCCATCTTTACCCACAAAAGACACAAACATTCTTGGGAATCATGCTGAAAAGGGCGACTAAAAAAGCCCAATCCAGCAACAACCAAGTGCTGACTTTTTCAAAGGCAGTTTCCTTTTACCTGACCTAAGAATGGTAGTGGTACATTTGGGAATCATGGTGTGTTGTACTAAACTAGTCCCAAACACCAGATTGCACATGTGCCCTCTGCTAGAATGCCTTCCAAGTCAATTGACACAAGTGACTGACAGTTTGACGAACCCTCGTTGGTGGGGCCCGGTGTTCAGTGCAAACTGTAATGGTAAAAGAAAAACACTTACTAAGTAAGTTTTTCCTTGACCCTCAGAAGCAAGTGACCATCAACATGGGGAACGCGCATGGCCCAACTCAAAATGCTTGGCCAACAGTCTTGTCCGCAAAGTCACTATATTTCAATGTACTTGAACCGAGGGCAGGTAAGCTACTATTCTGTGCCTTTCACAACCTCATTTGCAGCAAGTCAGTTCTCATTTGTGCAGAAAACATGACCACCATGCACTACTTACGAAAACAAGGTGGCACTCGCCATAAGTGTCCACGCCACCGCAGACAATTTTGCACTGGACTTTCAATCACCAGGTTTTCATCATGGCAGAATATTTTCCAGGAGTGGCAAGTGACTTTATGGACCTGCTCAGCAGAACGCACCAGCAAACACTCAGATGTGACATCAAGGCTCACATGCTCCAACAGTACTTATGTCACTGAGGGACCCCAGAAGTAGACCTATATGCCAGGTGTGGGAACCTAAAATGCTAAACCTTAACATTCAGGTGCTGAAACCCACAATCCAAGGGCATTTAATCTATATATCAGCTGGTCAGGGACATTTGCTTACACTTTTCTGCCAATATCTCTTGTCCCATATCTTGTGAAGAAAATGAAGCAGGCATCTATGAGACGAATCCTCATAGCTCCCACATGGGTTTGGGAGCCATGGTATGAAATGTTCATCCATCCCCACGAAAAACCACCTTGTGCCTAGATTTCAGAAAGCAGTATCCAGGTAATTTACTCCATCGCAAACCCAGATCTCTGAATCTTTTGATTTGGCACTGGGAGTGCTAGAATTTGGCTTCCTACAGCTTCCAAAAGATTACATGCACATGTTTAAGCCAGAAGGACCATCACATAGGCATATTACGTGGCTAAATAGAAAAAGATTTGCCATTATTATAACAGTCTTCACAAATAGCCTTTAAAAGCTTCATTACAGGACACTATCTGTTACTTGTATCGGCAAAGGTCAGGACTAGCCTACTCTTCCTTGACGGCACACCTGGCTAATGTAGCCACTTACTGCATAACCTGGAACTCCGGTCGATCTTCAAAATCCGTATTGTTAAAGTCTTTATGAAAGGTCTCAAAAGGGGCATGCCACCAGTCCATTCATGGGACCTGAACATTGTCCTTACATGACTTACGTGGCCTCCATTTGAGTTACTAAGCACATGTCCATTGCAGTAAATGTCCTGAAAAATAGCCTTCCTCAATGCAGTCACTTAGTGCAAGGTTAGTGATCTGCAAGCCTTGCCTCTGGAGCCATTTATCAAGTGCTCAAATATTGGGTTTCCTTTCAGTACTCCCTCATGGTCTGCCAAAAGTTGTCTCCTTTCAACGTCAACAAACGTTTGGCTAAAACTATTTTTCCTCAACTACAGTCAGTTTTGGAATGGGATTTTACACACTTTTGATGTTGCATAACATCTTGAGCACTAAATTGACTAGAACACTCATTTAGAAAAATCTCCCTCAGCTAGGAAATACATTTTCCAAAGCAGTTCTTGCCAGCTCAGCTGTCAGATGCATTCAAATTTTCTTTGTCAAGCCAAAGACAAACTACACTCTCTGCACATTCAACTCATAAGAAAGGATCCACAATGGATTTCTTAGGTATCATCTCACTTGCACACGTCCATAAAGATATGAGAAAGTGTACTATCCGGTCATTCACTAAGCACTGCAGCCTACCCATTCATTCTCAGCAAGAAGCACAAGTTGGGCAAACTCTGATCCAAAACAGTATTCCAAAGCGACTTCTGTTACTGCACACAAGTAACCGCTTTTGGGAGATGGGTACTCTTTCTAAGTCTATACACCACATGTGAACTGGAGCAGCACATGCTGCAAACGGAAAATGCTATTTACCAGTAAAAACCTGTTTGCAGCTTGTTGTGATATAGATTCAAAAGCACCCTCTCTCCTACCCAGATGCAAGCTCACAGTACGACATCTTACAACCACAATAAACAGTATATTTGTACATATATATTCCTCTACTGGTGCACATCCAAGAAGTAAATTGTATCTCCAGAACTACTATTTCCGTTGGTGGAAAAAGTCCATCTAAAAGTGAGCCTGTGTTCTGGTGTATTGTGGGTTTCAGGGGGGCTATCACAAGTTACCTCAAAATCAAAACCTCTTTGAAGAAAAACCGGTTGCAAAGCCGGCTCTTAACACTACATTCCAAGAGTGTGCAAAGTATGTTATCTGCAGTGCTATGAGCTGCAAACCGATTGTTACAGGTAAGTAACATTATCCTTACCACATGAACAAAATATGAAGATATGCCCTACTGGGATATTGTCATCTTCTCCAATACTTGTCATTGATTAGCAGTATTAGCATAAGTCTTCGCAGACAATTTCTTTGTACATCTGGAGAAACAGGAACACGAAAAAATCCCAGCCTGTCGCATGGAAGCCCATGGAAACAGGCAATGTGATTTAGGTGTAGTTCCTCTTTATAAGAATGGCATCAAATATGGCTCTCTGAATTTCGGTTTTCCTACAAGATTTTCCATTTCCAGCTTCCCGGAAGCCCACCAATCTATCTCCTGCTAGCTACATTGCTGCATAGCCCAGAAAGGTAATCTGGTTTTTCAACCTCCTCTTGGGGTAATCGTGAATATGCATACAAATGCTCTTACTGGTACACACTGAAGAGGATATGCAAGTGACCTGGGTTAGTGCAAGGTGAGCAGCAAGACTGATCACCATCACATGAATTTCGATATCAAACTCAGAATTTGGCTCCTTGAGCCTATTTGACATCTCTACTTAGTTGCCCTTTGATGTTTGTCCCCCCCCCCTTTTTTAGTTTAATTAAACCTGTTCAAGCACTAAGGTTATCTCAATAGTGCCAAAAAGCTCTGGCATGTTGAGCTCTAAGAATAAACATGTAACATAGATGTGAATAGTGCAGTGAGTGTGGGAAAGTGACCAAAAAACATATATTTCACAACTGCCTGGTAGGTCGTATGCATTGTCTGTTATATATGCATTGCCCGCATGTGATGTGGGGCATACATGGTGATCCCTGTTATCCTTGTTGACTTTGCCCTGCCTTAACAAGTAGCTGCTCCGGTTCTTCGGGTTGCCGTTTTTTATGGATGTGGCAGTATTTATCTGTTCATCCTCTCTGTGTGAATGGTCTCCCACTGCATTTGAGCCCACCCATGGAAATCATTTTAATATTTTTGTAATCTAAACCAGTGTGGGGAGTAAATTTAAGCCAATTAATGTCATTGAGCCCAGACGCATTTTGGAAGAAATAGTTCTTCAGTTGGGAAATTTGGTTTATTGGTTGCTTGACGAAGGTGAGGTGGTGCAGAGTACCAGGGGAAATAAAGTTCTTGCTGCAGGGACCTACCATAAGCAGTTTGTCTTGACTGAACAGTGAGAGATGGTGTTGAGAGCCCAACCATAGGCTTCTGATTAGTGGTATAGAATTAATAGTTTGGGAAGGTAGCCTGGGGTTGTGATGTGTAAGGTTTTATGTACATAGCAGTGGATTTTAATTTCGATCCTTCGTTTGGGAAGCAGCTAGTGGAGTGATTTTAATGCTAGGGTGAAATGATTTGAGTCCGTCAGGTCAAATATGACTTTTTTGTGTGTCCTTTATATGTGATTCAAGGGTTGGTCTGAGTGTTCTTCCTAGACTCTTTCCCAATAGTCAAAGTGTGGTAGGGCAATGGGCCTTCACGGGCACGGCAATGAGTGGGTGCTTAGGTTACAGAGAATGTCGGTGACATGCGAGTACGTTTTTCTTAATTTATTAATTTTTATGGTTTTCCACAGCATGCGCCAGGCCTCATGAGCACCAGAGCACTGTACAGCAATATACATTGAGTCATGCATCTCCTTCTTTACACTAAGAATTGAAATAAGTGCAATATTGTGATTCCCGCTGGTGAATATATTGTGGAGGTATTGATATTTTTATATAGATTGACATGCTACGGTAGGTTCAGTCGGATTTTAGTGATTCGTTTTTTTAGCGCCACATTCCACCATGAGGTCACTGAAGAGTGCAAGCGCACAGTGCAAGGTTGCAGTCTTAGGGCTAGTGCTAACAGATGAACCACAAGATTAAGCAGGGTACAATAGTGTATGCTCAAATGTTCTTTGTATTAACTGTGTTGGTCAGGTTCCTCACACAGGGCCATTGTTTTTAATGTGCATAATATGATGTACACGTGAATTAATGTTCTCACTCATCTATTCATTGAAATTCTTTTATTCAATTTTTTCGTATTTAATGTGATAGGCGTATACAGAAATATGCATGGTCTCACACATCTTAGAACTGTTTGGTTATATTCAATATCCCATACATGCAAATTAATGTGCCAGAAGTAATATACTTCAAAAGACCGTCATTAGGTTGCCAAGCTTTGAAAAAGCAGATGTTAATGGTCTCTGCGATGTTTCCTTGACACGCGCTCATTTCTGGTGAACACAAGACGGATACTCCCTTGCAATACCGTTTTACACGCTGAGGTCCTCACATGGAGAGACACATCCGATTAATTTCTGGCTGCGCATGCACACCTATCATACGAGTGCATGAGTTCGTCTTTCCACTGTTCCATATCACATCAGAGTCAGGCGCTTGAACTGGGACCCAGAATTAAATACCGTAGAGCCGGTCTGCCTCTCCCGCTTTGCTCTCTGCAGTGGTGGCTTGCTTCTAAGCAGCCCCTGAGTATCCTAGCTTTTATCGATGAACTGCCTTGAACTTTGCATGTGCAAGTCATCGGGCCATATTACAATTTGCCTCAGTGCAAAAAGGTGCAAACCCTGGTTACATTACGTACACTGCTTTAACAACTGGTATTCCAGTACACTAGTTTTCCAACTCCATATCACAAAAAAATGTGTTGCACCATGGTAAAACTGAGCGCAAGGATTTGATGTAAAATATATTGCCACTTTTATTGGGCTTGAGCAAGGTTTACTTAAAGTGGCCTTGAGATTTGACAAGCATTTTGCTAGTTTAAAAAACAATATTACCCACATAACAATTATTCTGCATCGATAACATTTGCTAAAAGACTTTCATAGAGCCCTTACCGCGGGGTTAAAGGGCTGCGCACCCTAATACAATGACCTTCTAATGCGAACTAGTGCACAAAATAGAATGTTGGCGCTTACTAGGTATTAAGTGTTCACAGTGCTTCAAGTGTGACTCCCTCCACCCCAGGTCAAGCATCTATTTAATGGGGGTCAGTATCCGACAACTGTCCGCAGAGAGGCCATGCCTGCCAGAAGAAAGCTGCCAGCCTGCTGGACCCTTTACCACGTGTGTGTTCTGAGACATCCAGTCTACAAAACGACACATACTACTTCATACATAGAGAAACAGCTACGTACGGGACAGACACATATTTTTTTGTTTAAATCCTTTTATTATATTTTCTTTTAGTTCAAGTAAAGATTAACCCGTACATTAATTGCATTTATCCTTCACATACACTAGACCACATTCAGTATTCTAAATCGAGCAGGACATACACCGTTCTTGGCAAAAAAGATATTAATAGTACAAAGAATAGGAAAAGCAATCACTACTATTTGTATAAAGTATCTAACTTTAGTGGAACCTACAAGAAAACCAGAACCCTTTGCGATTCCTTAGTCCATGAGAAAACATTAATTAAAAATGTAAATTAAATAAAAAACATTTTACAGCGCTGCTATGTAACTTGTTTTTATTTAATACATTTTTACGGCATTTTTGTATAGCGCCAGCATAACCCAAAGGTAAAGGAGGGCTTTATATTACCACCAGTTACTTCATGCAAGCACGCATTTAACTAATTGCCTCCTGCTTTTCACAATAAATTTTAGGGTCAGTTTTATACAGCTCCAATGTCACCCAAAGGTTCAGGACTAGACGACTAGTGCTTCATATTACCACCAGTCACTGCCCAATATATTGCCCTACTCAACAAACAAGTCATAACACTTTAACAGTGTTTCTTTAACTTGTATTTCTCAACTGCTCGCCAAGCTAAAACGTACAAAATAAAAAATGTATTATTAGTCACATAGGTAAAATCTAGTGCATTCGCCATTCTTTTCCTGAGTTGAGACACATTTGCACGTTCGAATAAGCTCTCCAGGAAACATGAGGTTGCGCTATCACCCCTGACGTCTATGGCTACTGTGTGCACTTTTGTTTGCTGCCTGCACTTTCTGCACCGCAATAGGGAATGTTATCAGTGAGTCATGATGCCAGTCGGAAAGCTGTTACATATCTCTTGACACTCATTATCATGTGCCATCATTTTATGTCACACCGTTACTGTTTTGTGTGTTACCCAGTAAACTGGCACAAGCCACACCCTCCCCCCTTTTGCCACTTTTGACAATGTATGCAGTTCTATGACTGACCATGTGCGCTATATGCAACTTTAGCTTTGTGTGTCTGTTAGGGTTACTACTACTAGATGTTACCTGTCACTACAGAGTATATATTAACATATTACTCTTGCATTTTATAAATCAATTTTAAATATCTTGATTACATTATGCGACCCAAAGACTAAACTCCTGGAATGCCTTACAGTAGTCAGAACTGGAATATTCAGCCTCTGTGGAAGCAAAGTATCTGGAAACAAAAGAGCCAGTCGGACCATGTGTGCCAGTTCTTACCTCCCGCCCCCACAGCCACCCCTCTTCTCCAGTGTACCTATGCGAAGGCCTGTCTCCAGGTTTGGGATCAGTGACGGCTAAGAAAAAGCGTAGGCGGATCGTGAAGTTGCGTGAGTGAAAAAAATTCAATGTAGTTTCTGTGGGTCTGCCGTGTTAGATACTAATAAATCTGTCCTATTTTGAGTATGCCTGAACAGCATGTTCTTACCTGTGGTAGCTTTCATTTTAATGTGCTCCCTGTTTCCTCAGAGTTCAGGTGTCCTTTACCTTTTTAGGTTTTGCTTGTTCAGCGCTTGCGCTGTACTTGTGAAATCTATAGTGCCAATATCGGCCCACTCACCAGCCCGCTCGCAGTAACATGCATTTCGCAGAAATAAGCAGACAAGACAACTTTTTTGTTGGAGAAAAGTAGCTGCAGGTTTATTAGCATATACACATGCCAACAAGGTGGGTTATCTTACAGGCGATCCAAAAGGCAAGCCGGCCCTCGCGACCTACTACCTGATTGGCCAATTTGCAACGTGGCCTTAGCCAATCGTTGCTTAGCGGTTATGGGAGGAGATAGCCCCTCCCAATTCCGGTGAACCATTGGTCCACCCTCTTGCTCACGCCCCCCCCCCTACGAGGGGCGGAGAGTTCAAGCAACCCCCGGTTGTACAGGTTTCCAACCGCCCGTAGGATAGCGGGGCGCCGTCGTACCCCCAGGGTCCACCGCACAGACTTCCTGGGGATATTAGGCCTCCGCATCCTTTGTGCTCCTGAAGAGGGTACTCCCGGGTACCTTTCCGCCTCTGGATCGCCCTGTAACTCCGCCACAGCCCTGGGTGTAGCGACCGTCGCAGCCAGGGCCCCCCACCAAGGCCGGCATTCCTCCTAGCTGTTCCTACTTGCTATTACTAGGGTCTCTTCCTTATTCAGTAAAAACAGGTCAACGCCAACGTGGACCGCTGACCCAGAAAGTCCAGCAACACCAAGTGAGTTTGGCTTGTAGCACACATGTAAAAGGCCAAATCTCTGCTCAAAATATTTACGCATGGCGCAGCAAACCTCGTGCGAGCCAGCTGCCTCCCTGTCCCAGACAGGGCAACATGCCACTGGGGTTCGGGATAAGAAATCCGACCACAGAGCACATCTGTCACCAACGTGTGACCAATTCCCCTTGTGTTCCTCCTCTAAGGTGCATGCTGGCCCCAGAGCCCAGACAAATTCACAATACTTCTCCATAGCTCCCCGGCGACACAGCGTGGTGTCACAGCAAGATGGAGGGAACGAGGGAGTGTTGCCTGTGGATAGGTACTGAAAACCTCCATGAAGGGCCAACTAGTGCAGTCTACCCTGCTTGCTGACCCAGTGACCCGACACAGAAACCCGGTCCCTGCAAACCACCCGTGTGAGCCTTGATACTTCCACCAGGCCGGTGTCTGGCTATCAGGTTTTGTGTCCCTGCTTTGCTGAGATCCCTTTGGGGGATCTGCTGGGACCCATATGTGCCCCTGCAAATACTGCGTCATGCACTAGGCCCCTACTGCCCATCTCCGTCCCACAAGGACATCTGAGAGCCCGATGCCCCAATGTAGCTTAGTTTAATGGCATAGGGCCCCGCACCCCCAGTCAGTGTGTGTGACCTGCATTACTTGAAAGTGACCAGAAAATGTGAGGGCTGGTCCTGTCCTGTCGAGTCTTGTAACTGGCCGTTCCCACCTGGTAGTGACGGTCGTGCCATGGGAAGAGTGACATGAGCACGGGTGTCCCAGAGTACCGGCCCGGTAGGAGGGGGAACTACCAGAATGCAACTTGACCCCTCTTCGGCAGTGGTGAGGCCATTGAGTCAAAATGACTGACTTGGCAGATCTCGAGGATCAACTCCTTGTCCATGCCTGCCCCATCACATAATACAGTAGTTGGGCAGCCCACCGCTGGACGCAAGCTTCTCCATTAAGCGAATGAGGCCAGTGAGGGATTCGCACAGGCAACATCCCTTAAAACACTGTGTAGGGATCTCCTCGTGTTAAGACACTTGTGCACGTCGTCCCCCTGTGTCTGGCCTGCGTTGTACCCTAGGAAGCTTAGACAAGCAGCCTATACAACTGTATGTGCAACCTGAGGCACTGTGGGAACTAAAACTTCCTCATCTTACTACCTGGTAAGTGAACACTGCCAAAGGAATCCAGACTATCTTACCTGACAACAACTAAATTGATACTGTCTGGGTGAAAAAGCTTACCCAGGCACCTAGCCGAGGGCCATCCAATGTGAGTCAACCCCCGATGAGGGACGTGGACTGAGGAAATTCCTGTCCCTTGCGGACCCTACACCAAAGGACCGCTAAAGCGATCGCCTACATGGGCTACCCGTCTTGCACATGCAAAGGTGCTGAGAAGTGCTTGGTGATAGGCCACTAAGACAAAGCCTCCCTATCCTTACTTAGAACAGGAGCGCTACCATACCACAAGCCCCACTCATTGTATAGTCTATGCTTCATAGTGCATGAGATAACTAAGCCACAGTAATAGCTATCTTGCATAGCCAACAAGAAAAAAGCCGCCCCCCCATCCATAGCCAAAGCTTCATAGTGCATAAGAAAACTAAGCCACAGTTGTGTCTTACTTGCTTGGCCAAACAAGGAAAAGCTGCCCCCATCCATAGCTACCAAGGTGCCAACTGATAAGTGTGACCTTTCCATCAATACAGTGCACTATGAGTTACATAAAAGGACCAGAAAACACTTTTGTTCCAGCAATCTAACGATGAAGCTGAGAAGACCCAAATCCGTAAATACCCCCAAAAGAGTAACGAGAGACTCTAAAAGGCCAAGGAGGAGGCTGCTTATATAGAAATTCCAAAGCTAGACGAATGCCTGTTTGAAACCATGACATAAAACGCTACTTGGGAGTCAAAGTGCCCGGTATGGAGCGAGACTGCGTAGCTCAGAAGGAGCAGAGTAACAAACTTACACAGTCAGTCTGAAATGCCTGGCACCGGATAGCAGGAGATGGGCACATGCCAATATGCCTAGCGTGGAGACAGACCAGGGCTGATGGGGGAAGTCGGCGCTATCCTGGAAAGACTGCACCGAGACATACACACATGCGCTGAGCATAATATTCCGCCCACCCGCCGCCATTCCCGTGTGGGTCGGACCACATAAACAAGATGCCCCTGAAAAATGGCCGCACTGGGCGCCATTATCATTCTGCGCCGGACAATGGTGCCCCTAGCAATGGCTGCCCATGCACGCCTATACCCACGTGCGACCAAGGAAACAACAACAACTGCAAGCACCATCCCCGCAATCGGTCACATGCAGACTGAGGTGCAGGACAGCTGGCCCCGAACATAAGCGCCCGGAACGCAAGGAAAAGAAACTACTTGCTTCGCAGCCTGGCTCAAGCGCTGGTGCCCGATGCCCAATCGACCACAAGCCGAGAACGCTTAAAGCAGGGGAGGGGGAGGACGGGAGGTGGGGAGACAGTTCCGACAGCCTCTAGCGCAGGGTAAAAAACCCCGTAATCCATAGCTCAGCCCCAATAATACCCGACAAACACAAAAGACACATAAAGAACTTAAATCAAAACACCGAAATAAGCCCCCGTGCCGTAGGAATACCGTCCCCGATAAAAAGACCTGCCATACTAGATCCACGAGGGGGAAAAGACCCCGCGCTGTGTCCAGCCACAAAACACCCAAAACAATCCTAACTCATACAAACTGCATCATCGTAATCCAAACATGGCATCACCCAGATAAAATGAAAGAAGCATTCCCCGCCTCAAAATATGCCCAGGTAGATACACGGAGGGGGAGGACCCAATGCATAGCCCAGCCCCTAAATGCCCAAACTCAGACAAGAGACCACAAAGTATATATAAACATGCCCCAAGCACAGTGAAAGAAAGAAATGTGTGGAAACGCACCTAGCGTGCACATGGTGAACTGCTCCCCCAAGTGTCCTACAGGCGCAGTTCTCACCGCACAAACCCACATAGCGAAAAGTTCCCCAGTGAGCTCCACCAGTAAAACTATCGGAGTGCGGGAGAAAATGGTGTAAGACACTCACAACCGACGGGTAACTAAGACACGAAAAGCGATAGAAATAAAGTGCGAAAAGAAGACATGGGTTTCACACCTAATCTGGGCCATGGGATGGATCACAAAAAAGAAGTCATGTTCTAAGTAGGTCTACGCACCTGGGGACCCTAGGTGCTGACTAATCATGCCAGTCACGGGGAAATACCAGATGTCCAGCAATACTTGCTAGCCCGCGCTTGTGTAAAGACACCCAGATGCGCAGCTCCCTAACCTGGAAAGAACCCTCCGAGCTATCCTGCCAGCAAGCCAAACCAACGGAGGAGAAGACGGGCACTTGAGATCCTATAATCGCGCCCCCGATCTGAAGAGGAGGGCCCGAGATTAGAACAGCAATGCGGCCCCTAACTAAAGGCGAGACACCGCAAATAAACGACTCTCAATGTCAGGCGTGATGAAAGGCTTAAAACCCCCCTGAGCTCTAACAAACGAACTCTGGCGTGAAGGAAGACAAAACAGAGATACTGTGCCACCCCGTTGGGGCCTTCCCGCACCCCAAATAATGCACCTCCACGAGCAAACAGCACAAAAAGAACACCCCCATAGTGTTCCCGTAACTATGTTGCTGTAGTCTCACTGTCTGTCGTCCCGCTTAAAATAAGCGGTGGGGATCCCTTATTCTACACGTAACAATACAATATACATCGCCCCATACCAGAGTGCTCGTCCGCTAAATCGAAGTCTGCCCGGCACCCCTACACACTAATTCTGAGAGCACACGAACAAAAGGAGAAATCTACTCTGCAAACCGCAGTCCTGTGATCGCCCCCACACCGGGCATCCGGAGCAAGTACTTAAAACAAAAACGACCCGCGCCTCTCTGTCCACCCCCCCACCGCTCCTTCGCAACGGGTTCGCCGTGCCTCTACAGCCTTGGCAAAGCCACCCCAGACTGTATCGCAAGGAACAAAAGCACCCTCAACGCTGACTCACCTAATAACCCCGACGGACAAAGCGGCACAACGACCCCCGGCGAAAGAGGACCACGCGTCCAGACGCATGGCTGGAGCGCCAGCCACCAAACGGCGTCAGGGTGAGGGGACAGCGGACAGCGGACAAAGAGGCCGCTCGGTGGGCGGGGGAGGAATATATACTCTCCCCCGCCCACCCCAGGAAGGAAGTGACGCGCGGGACCCACCAGGGTCCAAAAGAGCTGGGCTGCCCCGTGTGCCATCTTGTGGCACTACGGTGGCCGCCCTCTTATTTGTGTCGATCCCCTGCGGGGACGTGTCGGTCGGCCTGCATTGTATTCAATATGAATCTTACATTCAGCTCCCTTGCTTTTCTTTGGTTTCTGTGCTTGCCACTTACTTTTCCTCAGTTTCTCTTGGCTGTAGCATACTGTTTCCTGTTGTTCTTTGTGTGCTTCTCTTATCAGTATCCCACCGCCAAAGTACTGTTTCCATCTGCTTTTGGGGAACTTTCTTTGTTTTGCCTACACGGCACTGGCGCTGTGCGCTTATCTACATAATCTCACCCTGGCTGCACGCATTTCAAGCGTGCTTTTTGGCCCCATTGTTTTTCCAACTCCTGCACACCATCTGCACTCCCACCCTGAATGCTCTCACCTCAGAGTAGACACGCAAAACGCTATATGAAACACTACTTTTATCATTAAAAACAGCTACTGTCCCCACACACATCTCAATGACCAGGCAAAGCAATGTTGTAGTAAATTAGATACCAGTAACAAACGTTCTTTATAGCACTTATATTCCGCCTTACAAAGCTGTCATTATTGTTTGAAAGGTCTTCTTTCCCAAACATAGAAAGCGCCCTCTTTGTGAACATCCCACAGTCCTGCGCCTGCACAAATCTCTATGCTGAGCGCAGAGAGGGTAAAGAGACTAGGCACAAACATTTTCATCCCTTAATTATCTCTAAAATACTGATTAGCTCCGTTTTTCACCAGTTCATACTTCATACTCTGATTTGACAGCAGAGTGATTGCTCAAGCTTGGAGGAGCGACGCTGATCTATGTGTAATGCTCAGTTGACACGCCAGCATCTGCGCATGCTCCCTCTAGAATACACTTGCATGTGCGCAATCTGTTTTACGTGTACAAAGGAAGCAGATGCGCTTCTTTTTGTTTCTGATGGGCATGAGGTTCACCACGATACTAATTTCATGTGGCCGTTCACTCCGAGACCTAAATTGGGCATGCATGTTTATTTCCTTTAATTTTTCAGAAATGTCAACTCTTGCTCCATAGAACAAACTCTGAATATAGCTTTCACTCAACAGAAGGTGCAACACTTAATCCAACAAGGTACATTGTGAATGCGCCCCCCGACCCCTCTCCTCTCTAAGGGATGATATAATGCAGTCACAACCAAACAAAACAAAGCCTGGCACTTTGTGAAAGCTTTAGAGGTTTTCAGGTCTGTCCTGGGGTGCAGGTCACTAGCCTATATAACCTGCCTGTCAAAAAGCCGATCTTTCCACTCCTTAATTAGCGGTTTCATTAAAACCGGTAATTTACTTTGATCTTGCTGGCAAAATATTTTAAGCACCCCTTTGAAATCGGGATCTAACTGTTAGGCTTGTGCACAGACCCCTCTGCAAGAGGTGCTTTTTGCACTTTTGTGATGTTAAGCTTTTTGTTACAGTTGATACACTGGTCAGGAAACAGATTCTTGTTAAGACTTGTAGAGAAATTGTCCAGTCCCAAGAGCCTTGAAGCTTTAAGCCATACCTCACCCCGAGCCGGGTGAGGTGAAGGGTGCCCAGGCAACTGTCTCCGGCAGGAGTCTCGGCTCTGCCTCATAAGCACAGGCTGATCTCCTTTCAGAATCTCTATTTATATCTTTCTGTACATATTATTGTAGTACCACTCACCCTGTACTCGCACACCTCTTACCTTGTAAAGGGTAACCTCTCTCACCCTGTACACTCACACAATTCTAATTCTGCACTAAACACACATCAATCACCATGCATTGAGGTGCTTTCATCCTGCACTCAGACACTTATCAACCTTCAATCATGGACCATTCACCCTGCATAGAGAGTAATCACACCATTCTCCCTGCACATACACTCACCTCCCATTGCCCTCTAGTATTGCAGCCATCCTAGACTCGCCCGGACACCTTAATCTCCCATTGCGGCGGCCTTCTGCGTACGACCTAACACACTACCTTTCCGCCTGCTCCCACCTTCCTCATTCTTCTCATACTATGCAATCATCTTAGAACGCCTTGACACGTTTCATTGCGGTTGCTACCCGAATCACGCTATCAACCCAGGTAACAGGCTCCTTTGTTAGTCCCTTCCGCCTGTAGATCCTTTTACTTGGACAATACCAACGCCCACTTAGGTCATTATGGTCTCACACTAGATTCCTCCACCCCTCTGCTACCCTACTCCTGAGTCTCTTCAACGCAGGCCCTTCGACATGTTATTGAACCATGGACTCCTATGCACAGAGCAGTCCAGACTCCAGTCTTATGAGGCTAGATCAATATAGCTGCACAATCAACTACCCTCCAAACCTTTCTAAAAATGCAGCCAAATCCAGTAAACACAGACTTTTTAAATCAAACTCAGAAACCCCTATCTCTGACCTTTTATTACTGCCATGAAAAAGGAACTATCACAAATGATCTGATATTTTACTCTAAAAGAAGGACACCATGGAGAAATGGCTTCTACTCACTACTTAGCTTCTCCTCCTCTAAGAAAATTCTTCATGGCTTAAGACTCGATGTAGTCACCTCATCCACATTCAAAGCATGTCTACCATATCCATTTATAATAATGGGATTATCCTTATACAAGCCGCTAATCGTAACCTAGAAATCTTTGATTGTTTTGCCGCCATTAAGAATTCTCTTAACAACAGTGCCCCTCTCAAAACTCCAGAAAACTCTAATCCCTCACCCATTTCGTAGGACCAGCATGAAGCCTGCATTCTCAATCCCAAGCACCGTAATACTCCACCTGAGACCCTGAATAACACTCTCTTGCCCATTGACGACATAAATAGTTCTCCCGCTAACAATGTCCCTCCCATACCACCTTGGGACTCCAGCCCTTTACACACACACCCGGCCCCTCAAGGAATCCTACTACATCACCTAATGACTTCTCCTGCTACCTTGAACAGCTCACACCCCCATACTGAACCCCTCTGCCTCCAAAGCCTCCTAACCACTCCAAAACATTTACTCCCCTACATGCTACCTTGTACAGCTCTCACCCACCCGAACCGAACCCCTCTGTCTCCCAAACCTCTTAACCACACCAAAACCTCTACCCCCACCCCCCTACTCTCCCACCTGGCCAACACCGTCAGACCTCCCGTTCCGGGATCTTCTCCTCTCCTTACTATCCTCACATTTTTCCCCTACTACTACTACACCCGGGACTGACCCATCTCCTGCACCCCCCCGCTCACTGACACTCAGCCTCATGCGGCCTCAAAACTAAAGGAAATCAACTGGGAGCTTCAAAAACTCAAAAATGACACACAAAAGCTCATAGCCATCACCTCAGAGCTGGCCTCAAACTTATCACCCAACAAGGTCCCGCAGTCGTACCTGCCAATGCCCGACCACTACCCTAAGACTCCCACTCCTCCTGCTGAGACGAGGAGTGACCCTAAGCATACACCTCCCCCTCCGGTCCTGGAACACTACCCCTTACCCAACCACCATATCCAGACCCACTAGATTTAAAAACCACATCTCGACACGGCCCAGACATCCACTCACTTCTCCTAACTTACAACCCCACTCAACCTGATATCCCATTCACATCCATACCTATCCTAGCAATGCCGCTAGCCCTCTCTAAAGATCCTAGTAATCTGATGGGCACCCGGAGACCATTCAAACCATCACACTAAAAACCCGCATAGAACCTTGCCACTGAGGAGATCCGTAGGGTGGTGGACGGGGGGGGGGGGGTCCTTGTGCTCCTGGATCTATCGGCTGCGTTTGACGTTTGACACCGTGAACCACAGGGTTCTGGTGCAGCGGTTGAGGGGTGGAGGGGGCCGCCCTGGCCCTCCTGTCCTCCTTCCTGGAGGCAAGGGAGCAGAGGCTACTTTGGGACTGCCTGCAACCGGACAGTTTCCATCTCCCATGCGGTGTCCCATGGGGGTCCGCCCTTTTCCCGACATTGTTCAACATCTACGTCACCCCGTTGGCTAACCTTATTAGGAGGCATGGTTTTGCCCTGGTCTCGTATGCTGATGATTCTCAACTTGTCATCTCTGTTACTAATCAGCCTGAGAACACAGCTACCAGGTTCCACGCCTGTCTCACCGAGATTATGGCCTGGATGAATCATAGCTTCCTGAAAATAAACACAGACAAGACAGAGGTGATGGAATTTGGGCCGAGCCAGCCCCTATGGAACAAGTCTTGGTGGCCAATTGAGGCTGGAGAATGCCCTAGTCCGGTAAATAGGGTCAAGAACTTAGGGATCATCTTTGATGATCAACTGAACTTTGGTGCCCTGGTTAACTGTCTTATTTCATCTTGCTTTTTTTAATTAAAAACTTTGAGAACATTTTTTCCATACGTTTCTCTAGAATTGCACAAGGTAATTTATGGCGTTGGTTTCCACCATACACTCCCTCACGTGCTCTTAGATCAGCCAGGCTGGGCGTCATGAAGACCGTAAAGACCAGTCATGCAAGATGGGGTGGCAGGGCGATATCACAAAGCGCGGCGCAGCTCTGGAACAAAATGCCATTGTCCATGAAGGTCCAATCCAACTTGCAGATCTTTAGGAAGAGCCTGAAAACATGGTTGTTTACTTCCGCATAGGTTCACATAGTGCACTGTTCCTGCTTACACACCTCAGTGCCAAGACGCCACAGCAATCGAACACTATATAAGCATATAAACATAAACCCCCACATTTATCTCTAATGCACTAAATACCTCAAACCTCATGCAAGTTCACATTGAACAGTCTGCTCCCACTGACTCCAAAACTCACCTGAAATGCACCCTTCTCAACTGCAGATCCACAGTGAAACATGCCGCGGATATTGCTGACCTCATCCTTGAGCAAGAACTTGGCCTCCTGATTCTCACTGAAATTTGGCTCAATGTATCCTCGGGTTCTATCCTGGACATCCTAGTTTCTCCTACTCACAACATTATCAGACTTGACAGAACTAAGAGTACAGGGGAGGCGTCGCCTGTATTTACTATAACAGTCTCTCAGCGAAACAATCTCTGTCCGCTCCTCTCATCTTGTGAATACCTCAGCATACAAAGACCCCTTTGTAACCTACACATCTTCTACCATCCACCAGGAGATAACCTTCTGATGATTGAACAAACCATGGAAACCATCTCATCCATTCTAGGTCTGCATTGCCCCCAAATTCTTCCTGGGAGACTTCAATCTACATTGGAATAACCCGAATGACCTAGCTGTGAACAGTCTTAAAAAATTCCTACTTGACTTCAGCTTAACTCAATTCTGCGACAGCTCAATGCACAACTTGGGCGCGACCCTCGATCTAATCATCTCTAACCCCAACACCATTCTGATCGAATCGATAGCCCCCTGTGACTGGTCAGATCACCACTTTATCACCGTCCTCATACTTGAACGATGGAACTCCCTAAGACTTCAACCCAAGAAACTGAAACACTGGAAAGGATCGATGCAAAATGCTAACATTGATGACCTCATTTCTCAAAGCAATCTGTCCCTGTCTCCACCCATGCTCATGGCAGATGTCCATGAACTCACCGATCACTACAACAACTCCATGCTAAATGTTTTGGATGCATTTGCCCGCCTTCAACTAAAAAGAAAATCCAACAAAGACTCCAATCCTTGGTTTAATGACTGTCTAAACTCAGACAGGCGCAACTTAAGACTAGCGGAATGTGTTTGCTCCTGCAATCCCCCTGAGAGGAAACCCGATGCTGGCCTGTTTGGAGATTGGTGGTGGTATGTTGGAGTTGAATGGTTGTCAGTTGCGGACATTTGCAGATTTATACCCTGAGGGGCAATTCCGCCCACCACCTGTGGGGGTCGGGGATGAGGAGGTGCCATTTAGAGAGAGGTTTGAATATCACAAACTGAAACTGGCCTGTACTACACTATCAGAGAATTTCCCTGAAGCCCCCCCGACATTAGCTGCACTGCAGGACATACTGGCGAGGGCGTCACCACGCAAGCTGGTAACTAGATTATACAGAGCTATGCAAGACCAGGCCCCGATTGTAAAACCTAGATCGTTCCAGTTGTGGAATATTGATCTAGACCCCCAGCTGTTGGATAAACAATGGGAATTCTGTTGTAAACAATTGCTTGAGCTTTCCCCGAATTATAGGTTGCGCCTAGTGCATTTCAAGTTTCTGCACAGATATTATAGAACACCGACTCGTCTACACCGCATGAATCTACGTGATGATGCTCGATGTTGGAGATGTGGGTTTGAACCTGCTAATTTTATGCACATGGCATGGCAATGTCCCAAGCTGCAGGAGTTCTGGAATTCGATTTTTGATGCTATCAACCAAATCTTAGGCAGAGCAGATGACCCCGCCCCACATCAAGGATTATTAGGCCTGGTCTGTGATACAGTACCCTCTGCGAGGAAGTTACATGCACTCCTGCTGTTATATGCTAAAAGGCAGGTCGCTTAAAGTTGGGGGAGGAAAAAGGCTCCTACATTCAAAGCATGGCTGGCAGATGTGGCCTATGGTCAGGTACAACTGGAAACGTTCAGGGAACTGATGCCGGCTGCCTCCAGACCCAGGGACATTTGGTAGCCGTTCCTATCTTGGGCTAGGGCCAGGGTGGGCTCCCCTGATGCGGATGGATCATTGGGACCAACATAAATACTGAGTTGTTACTATATTTGGCTCTGTGGGGTGTTAAAGGAAGGTGCACCACCATAAGATTACTGACTTAGAGGTGTGCCTATTTACTGTATGTATGACACCTGATCGAAATCAATCACAATGTATGCACTAACTGAGCTGACCTATCCCAGGTTAACGGAAAGTCTTCATAATATGTCGCTTTTGCAGCTATTGATGCCTTGTTGTCTATTTTGCTGATCATCGCTCTGAACCTAAAATTTCATGACCTATACTATGACTAGATTTGTTTTCTGGTTAATTGTTTCATGGGCTGGTTGGAATTGTGGACTTGACCGGTCCTTGTTCTATTTATTGCATAATTCTTATCTGCTCCTATGACCTGATGTAGCTTGTGTGAATGACATCTGTTAACACATGTCTGTACAACTATATGAGCTGGATTGTTTGAAAATCTCAATAAAAACAAGTTTAAAAAAAATAAATAAAAAAGACTAGCGGAATGAGCTTGGAGATCCTCTCCATCTGCTGAACTCAAACTTCTGAGAGCAAGAAGGAGCCTTTACAACGAACACATCAGAACTCCAAAAGCGACCTTCTTCAGAAAGCCAACTAGACAAAGCTAGAAACCGCCCCAAAATGTTGTTTGAACTGATCAAACGGCAATCCAACAACACACCCATTCAATCGACAACCACTGCCAGTCCCCAACCTAATTGCGAGGACTTTGCTGCCTTCTTAATCGAAAAATCCAACAAAATTGAATCTGATCTAAGCTCAAATTATCTTCCTCACCAGACTCGCACCAAACTCCCCAGTCCCCTCTTCCTACCTACCACTCCCCTAAAAACAGTACACATTGGAATCAATTCTAAATCTTCAATGACACTTCCATTCTCAACATTTTCTGTACCCTGAAACCCTCGAATCACTTCAACAATCCCCTTCCCTCATATTTCTTGAAAGAAATTATAAGGCCTCTAGTTCCACTCTTGACCAAGATCATTAATGCTTCCCTACTTCAAGGTGAGGTCCCTGACTGCCTAAAGTCCGGGCTAGTTCTCCCCATCCACATGAAGCCTTCAGCGGACCCTGAGGATCTAATTAACTTCCGACCAATCACTAACGACCCTACTCTGGCAAAGCTCATTGAAAAATGAGTACAGGTACAACTATCTAAAAACATTGAAATTGATCTAGCAGCTGGAATTCCTCAATCGGGCTTCCGTCAAGGCTACAGCACCGAAACAGCCATCACTCACATAGTTGATGACACGCTTACCCTACTAGACCGAAACAAATCCTACCTATTAATCCTACTCGACCTCTCATCAGCCTTCGATACGGTCAAACATGACAACCTCCTGAGCCTTCTGGAACATAGGATGGGGCTGTCTGGCACAGTACTTAAATGGTTCGCCTCCTTTCTCCACAATAGTACACAGAGAATTAAATCCAACCAATCCCTTTCTCATCCCAGTCCCTGCACCCTGGGAGTGCCCCAAGGCTCCTCGCTATCATCCAATCTTTTTAACTTATTCATTGAACCCCTCACCGAAATCCTCAAAGCATCTAACATCCAATACCACATGTATGCAGACGACACCCAGCTGTACATGAAAATCTCGTCGCCAGACGAGATCAAGTCACTCAACTGAACCTTACACAAAACCCTCAACTGGCTTATCTTCAACCATCTCAAACTAAGCACCCTAAAAACTGAATTTCTCATTTCCCCGCCCAAGCAACCACCCATCATTGAGGAATACATGAAAAATCTGTCTGCTCTCAACTGCACACCACATATCATAGACTCTACGAAATCTTTGGGTATATTGCTGGATAGGAACTTGAGCATGCAGGACGACCACATTAGTGCTTCTACCAAAGGAGCAAACTTCAAACTGAGCATCCTAAGGAAACTAAAACCTTTCCTTCCCCCCCCCCCCCCGATGACCTCAAGTTCGCAGTACAAGCATTAGTCATCTCACGATTGGAATATGGCAGTGCAACACTCTGAGGTCTGCCTAATTACAGGCTGGCTCCCCTCAGAGCCTCATTGAATGCGGCGGCCAGGCTCGACACAGCCTCCAAGAAGTACAATCACATCTCCTCAGACGTGAAAACGCTCAACTACTGGCTACCTTTTGAAGCAAGGATACACATTAAACTTTCCTGCATGACTCACAAAGCCCTTCACTTCAACACACCTCTCTACTTCGCAAAAAAAACTTGAGCTGCTGGGTGGTGTCCGTACCTCCAGGAGCTCTGGCACCCATTTTACTCTGTTGATTTGAAATATATTAGTTCTTTAATTCCAAAGTACATTGGAATTAAAGAACTAATATAATTCAAATCAACGGAGTAAAATGGATTTATTAGAGTAAAGAACAGAGAAAATACGAACAAGAGCAATATTAATGATCATAGCTGTGCGTCTGGATTTGGGGTGCAGTGGCGCCCCATTCATCTTGGTTTGTTAACCCTCCTACATAAACCAAAGAAATTCTAAAAAACAAAAACCTATAACCGTTCCTTCTCAGGAATTGCCCCAAGAATCCGGAACGCCCTCCCAACGGAAATGATACTGATTCCATCAAAAGTGTCTTTCAAAAAGGAAATTAAAGCGCTACTGATGAATACCTACCTGCCCTAAAGTCCAGTAGGGTTTCTGAGTCACCTCCATATACTATCACGCTGATGACTTTCTTGCCTTATCCTACTGACTAATTTTTTTGCCCACTATCACATCCTAATGTAAATATTGCTCTTTTGTGCCTATCATGTCGTCTCGTAACTATTGCTATTTTTGTCTATCATGTCGTCATGTAACCATGCTATTTTTGTCTATTGCTATGTCTGCCATGATTGCCCCTTCCCATATGTGTTGCATCCCTCCGTAAAGCGCTCTGATACCCTCTAGGGTCATGATGATACTATAAAAAACTTTCTAAATAAATAAATAAAAAATAAACTGCTCCCACATCTCTTAACTTATTGTTAATTTCATAGGCGAAATCTAATGCATTTACCAATGCGTTTTGGAGTATACTGTCCTAATAATCTCAATTGGCTTTGCTTGCCTTTGAAACTGAAAGTTGATGGGGGTTAATTGTACATTCATTTCTGCTTGAGGGGCTTCTGCCTTTGTGCAAGTTCTATCAACCAAGTGCTGAATTTGTTTTAAACCCGTCAGTGTCCTTTCTCCCACATTCAACTCCAATATTGCTTCTCTTTGTCTGTGCTCACTTATCCCTGCTACATTATCAAAGTTATATTAGCGGGTAGAGGAACAGGTTTTTGAGTTATTTTTGATCTTGCTTCTAAGTCTAGATTTGGAAAAGAGGTTAATCCTGAAAGAATAGATTCTTGAGAATTTTTGTTGCTGCTTCTGAAAGTTTAAAAGTTTGTGGATCATTCTTCTGCTCAGATCACCATATTTCCACAGGTCATTAAATGCTTTGCTCATATCTAAACTGGAAAACGGTGCACATTCTAGATCGATCGTGATGACCGATTCACCCGTACAGTTCCAGAACAGAAACCTTGTTGATGGCAACTTTAGACGCAGCCTCTACCATTTGACCAATTACACCTTCCATCTGGCTAGAGGTCTCCCTTATAAATTTGCTGAGATATTCTGGCTTGCTATTTCTTGAGTAGTGTTATAAAAAGAACCTCTATAATGTGGCGCTTTTGTCTTGATCCTGCCAGTACACTTTCTGATTAAGTGAGAGTGTTATTCACAAACTCCCGCTCATTTTTGGGTCTGTTTTTTCACATTGTTAGCCACCTGGGCTCAGACCTGCTGATCCGGCCACTGTTGCATCCATAGCAATGATAAACTTGACAAATGGCAGGTACGTTGTAACTAGTTTGATACATTGGGACATTCTGTCTAGTGTCTTTAACCCATTAAGTGGACCAGTTATCACTAAAGGTTTAAGACTGGAGAGCTTCTGTATATAGGCAAGCACACCCTAACTTTTCCTCAATAACATTCTTCGCAGGACCCATGCCCATGTTTTTTTAATTGTAGCACTTTGTGGCATGAGTGCTGTAATTGTGTTTTAGGTTGTTTTCTCGAAGCCAAAAAGGTGCTTGTTTCTTGTATGCTCAACTGCCCTAGTTTATGTTAATAAAATAACCATTCTTTTTCAGGGCTCTAGCTCCGCATTGAGTTTGAATGTAATTTGTGTTTTACAGTACACTGGATCAAAACCCTCAATTGGCTCTTCGAGTGAGCTTTGATAGCTGGAGAGTGAAAAGCACAAAAGGATTAACTAGGAGATCATCCATTGTAAACAACTGTATCCATTGTGGATGCTGGCCTGTAAACACTATCTTCTGCAAGAGTGGGGAAAATGGCTTCATACAAACAGACACTGACGGTGATATCACAGCCTGGCTTGTCATTTACCCTATCGCTCATTTTTAGGTCAAAGCCTGCCAGACAGGGGCGGTGCATCCATTAGGGCACTGGGGCTTTGCCCCACAAGCCGCCGAGCCCGCTGGTCCCTCAGCTTCTCGGAACTTAAGTAAACTCTCAGTTTACGTAAGTTCAGAGACACCGAGGAAGAACAGACAATCATGTCAGTCAGCATGACGTGGGACCGCCCACCCCCTTCAGAGTCTGAGGGGGTGGGCGCTCCGGCGTCATGTTGACTGACAGGCATGCAGCAGCACAAGTGCGCATGAGTGGGGAAGGTCGGCAAATTCTTCGCCGTGCCCAGTCATGCGCACTGGTGTCTGGCGCATGCCCATTAGGAGAGCGAGGGTTGAGCAAAGGCTCAAACCTCGGTTTCCTAATGGGCTGGCAGGCGGAGAGTAACCGTGCCCTAAGTCAATTCTGGCGCTGCTCCAGCGCCAGGATTGGCTGAGAGGGGTTGCCACTTGCCAGCACTGCAGCAGTGATGAGGCTTTTAAAGGCGCCAACGTACCCGAGGGAGCACGGACAAGGTAAGATTTTCATTTTATACCCCCCCTGCAAACACCCCCTCTGCAAACACCCCCTCTGCAAACACCCCCTCTGCAAACACCCCCTCGCAAACACCCCCCCTCCTGCAAACCCCCGCCCCCCCCCCGCTGCGAGACGCGACTGAAAACAGGGATGGGCTGACTGCCTTGACTAGAGGGATTCTCAGGTTAGACGCTTCAAGGGCTGGGTAGTTCTTGGAATGGAGGGTCGGGCAGGGGGAGTATTGGTAGAAATGGGGGGGGGTTTGTGATGGCTTCTCAGCATTTCATTTGAAAGGACCCCTTTGTACTGGAGTAGTGTCGAACACTTTCGAACGGTTCAGGGTTCGCCTATATGTGTGCTGCACATTAGAAGTGTGGCACTCGGACCACTGCCTGCTCCCTCCCGTTGGAGACTTGGGGTCGTCCGCTGAGGATTCTCTGGTGAAGCCTTGTGATGAGACTTTAACCATCTGTGAACCCTCCGCCTGCCTAAAGTCCTTCACGGGGGCGAGTACAGCTTCACGACCTGGGGTTCTCTTCAGCCTTCTCATCAGGACCCGGTGCAAATGCCGGATTCCTACCTCCCGGGAGTCTACTTTATCTCACGTGTGGGCTGTTGTATAAGAGAAGAGTCTCTTTCTTTCCACCTACTCCCCGGCTTTGATGCATGCATGCAGCAGGCCGTTTCCTGCTTTCGCACCCCATTCTCAGTGCGCTAGTCGTGCAATTAGTGGTCTCCCAGCCTTGCCCACGCCCCCTATTGAGGTGTGAGAGCAGAGCATCCTTCCCTTAGACGGGACACACTCTCTTCGCTTCGGTCATGATTTGCGTTCCCCCCGATTTAACACTGGAAGGGCTCTCCCGTCACCCCATTCGTGGTTTAGTTCTCGTGAAGGGTGTGCGGGAGCAGCCTCACTTCTCAGGGGGGTGCTCTTCCCACAAGCCTCTAGCTCAAGGTTTCACGCGAGTGCTTGTAGTCTTCGACTCTTGTTCCCTGCGTGAGGTGAGTGCGGGGTCAGGCTGCTGATGCACTTTTACCTTTCCCTCAGTTCGTTGTTGTCAAACTTGCCCTCCAGGTGCTTAGCTGTCTCCCAGGATTGCGATTCAAGTGCAGTTGTAATGTCGCATCACAAGTTCCCGTCTATTTCGAATATGTAACTTACACTTTCTTTCTAGAGAGCTGATTTAATCTTGTTATGAAGATTTGCAGTGGGAATCATCAGTCGGTTGCCATCAGCTGTTTGGGAAGCCATAAATTGAGTAAGAGGGGAGACTTTTCCTAAAATGTAATCTATATCTCTCAGGCCAATCGCAGGTACGCAGAAACCGTGCTCGAAAAGCATAAATAAAACACATGCACTCAGCAGGGACGTCTGCTTACACCGTGACCGGTTTAGTGGTAAAATGTTTTTTGGGTTTACGTCATTTATCACTCAACTTTGTTAATTATTCAAGATGTGGTGGTCACTGCATCTCCTGCACTGGAGGACAGCTACAGTCATGGAAAGATAAAGCCATTGATGATTCCTAGGAATTATATTAGAGATTGTGACCGCTTCTTGTCAGGGAAGAATATTTCCCCCCTTGTTTACAATGGGGAACATGAACTGATGCCCTACCGACTCACAAACCTTCCTGATACGCAAAAAAAAAAATGTTCACAAAATGCTTGTTGCACGCTTCTCAGATGTAGGCAGCTACCAGTCGTTTACCTACTCCCTTGAAGCTATACCGGTTGTTGTGCCTTCAGATAGCATTTTGACGTCCCCTTTACTTGCTGATACTCATACTGGCTCAACCTGTCCAAGTTGCGTTAGGAATTTTGGAATTTGAAGTTGAAAGCGATGTGTCGCTTGCCTACAGCATCAATATACTATTGCTACGCCCACTGATTGTATTCGGGGCGGGCCGACCAAATGCTAATGCTGCAGCGTTTACTGCACAATATGTGAATGATAAGGTGCAGCATGAGCGCTGGGCCTGTGGGATTGACTGTATGTTTTATTTTGCAGAATACCAAAAGGTACAGTCTTGTCTAGACGTAGACAGTATTAAACCAATCATATTAACTTTTGCTGCAGAGGAAGTATTGTTTGTATATAACTTTCAGACTTCAAGCTAATGAAATATTTTGGAAATGTGTGTGGCCAAATTCATGTTCATACACTGCAGGTTGCCTAAATCAAATGGCATTTTGACATCAAGAAAGTTGTTTGTCATATTTCTCATTAATTCTTTAAAAAATCAGCAGTTTGATCCATGTGAACTAAAGTTTTATATCAATTACATATACGGCCAGCCGTGGGGTTCTTCAATTTTCAATTTTTTGCACTTTTCGATTTCCTAACCCTGACCATCTTTCGAGCTTGATAAACTCCCACAGTGATCATATAATGTGCCTTTTTAAGTTGTGTCTGGCGAAAATATAACATGTCAGTATCAGCGACAAGTGTATGTACTTAAGGTCAGGGCTTTAAGTGGGGAAAAAAAAACTGGGGGTGCTCTAAAAGGGGCGTGGTAAATCTCTTAAAGGGGTGTGGCCTATCCAAGTAGGGGCGTGGTCTAAATCAAGATAACTAGCACCGCTGCTCACGGGATCCCTTAAATCCCTCGGTGCCCTTCTTCCAACTAAAACTGTGCAGTTTTTCTGCTTGACGTTTCAGGTTGAAAGCCGGGGCTATCAAGGGCAACCAAGTATAAACAACATTATGTTTGTGCCCATATCACATCCACACACTCCTTTCACTCTCCCCCCGCCCCCCCCACTCTTCTATCTGTGTTTTGTCTTCCTCTCTTTCTGTAGGAATGAAGGTCGTCTACTGTGAACTTAACCTCTAGAATATTTTCTGGCTGACCCTCTAATCTCCATATTTGGCCATTTGATTGAACCAAAAAAGGTCAAAAGGCATTTTGGTGACCAGTTTTGTTTTTAGGTTTATGTTTTATTTTTGTGAATCACACAAACAGCATCTAACAAATGCAAATACCATCAATATGGAAAAGCCGCCATACAGTAGTATCTCATCCAGGAATTATGTTTCGGCTTTTTATTTTATCTTCATTAGTTTGTTTTTGCAATTTTATACGGTGCAGACTCGACCCAAAGGCACTGACGCAAGAAGTACCCTTTGGATAATACACATCAGTGTCAAAGATAAGCATCACAGAACTAAAAGTAACAAACAATTTGTTGCAGCGTAGACCGTCCCTTGCCAGGAGGCACTTGGCTGTCGATCACAACGCACGCATAAAAAAAATAAAGATGCAAGTTTGTAATTGGAATCTACACGTTATACAAGCTCAAACTAAAAAACGATTTTAATCAAACTGTGGGGATAACCCACTGCACTTACAGATCAAGGATGGGGCTCCACAGGTGAAAAATGGTGAAACCAATTTCCCCGACCTCTCGAATTCAAAACACGGCGCCAATTCATTAATTGAAGGTTGTGTAGTTCCTGCTGGAGCAGGCTGCCTGGGGCAGAGGCGCAACTAAAGCCAAATTTTCCGGGTGGGGGTAAGAAAAAAATTCAGGGGGGAGGAATCTTTAATCAATGGGCAGAGTGGAGCTGCAGGGGCTCTTAGAAGGGGTGAAACAACAGCAAGGCCCCATTAACAGGCAAATTATCTTAAAGACCTGTGAAGTGCTGGGGTGCGGCTGTGTGGCTGCCTCAGGCGGGCTGACACACGAGGGGGGCTGCCACTGAAGCCCTTTGAGTCCAATGGGTGTTGCGCGCCTGGCTGGGGTCCTCTGCCTCTTAAGTTTTTCATCATCTCAGGCTGGCACCATGTTATGCCGTGATCACTTCTCAGTGAGGAAACTGAGCTCTCACTGCAGTAGCATAGGTTCAGAGATCGCGTTCTAGCCCCCTTAACTGTCCATCTTGAATACAGAAATACTTATAGAGGCTTACAGGCTTTTTGAAAGATCTCCCATATTTTTCTCCGGAATTGATCGGTTGGACTTTAACAGACACAGAGAATTGAACTTTTTGCCTAGTCTTTTCTTTAATTCACAGAAAAGACCACTATAATCTTTAGCAATTGTGCATCTATGCCCTGATAAACTACTGTTAAGCTTCAATTCTCCAAGCCCAGGTCTTGCTCGTCATAACCCTGGAGTCCCCGGCCTTATAGCCACGTACGGGTACCAAGCATAAATGAGACTTAGTAGTAATCATGGAAAGTGGAGGACACAGGGCCCTTTTATTGTAACACGAAGGGGAGCCTTGCATGGGGGCGAGTTATAGGAAGATCATTTTTTTATTCTTGGGCTTGCTTGGGCAATCCTGCCTCTCACAGGAGGCAATAATCCACTCTGTTAGGGCTCCGGTGCAGAGGTGGCAGTGTGGGGCTGCTGTTAAAGCCGGTTCTGAAGTATAGTTTCTTCCAGATGGCTTATCTCCCTGGGGTTATGGGAGGCTTGCCCTAGCTGCACTTTACCGATTCTGATCCTGCATCCAGAACCTTGGTGCCCGTGGGCTGAGCTCAGAGGCCACCTGAATGCTCTTTACACCGAGACGTTATGAGCTGAGAGCAGATAACTCTATCTACCCTTTACCCCTTCTCGCCCGCATGGGCGCAGCTGAAATCCCCTGGCTGCACTCTGTGACCTCATGCATAAGGAGGAGGCACCCTCAGGCTGTTCTTTGCTCCCCTCGCCAAGCTCCGTGGCATTCTGTATGGCTAGCTCTCGGTTCCAGGCTTCAGACACCTACCTTACTGTGGAGAAAGCGCAGATAATGAGAAAGGAGCAGCTGATACTTGTCAGCCTTGAAGATCTCAGACAGACCAAGATAACCGCGCGCTGGAGCCAGTGACGGGAGGGGGCATGCACGTGCAGCGTCAGTCAGGGGAAGACGTCTGCACTGCACACAGACTGAAGACATGCTCTGCCTGGGCACAGTCAGGGCTTTAAGTGTGCTGGGTCTGTCCGGGTCTATACAGCAGCAGTTTTTTTGGGGCCCTCGAAATGGGTCTGAAGAAAAAAAAAATGAAGAAAGGACTACCTTTGCCAGCCGCGAAAATAGAGCCCGATAGAGACCCGTTTGGAGGGCCCCAAAAAAAACCTGCCGGTGCTCAGACCCGGACAGACCCGGCCCACTTAAAGCCCTGCTTAAGGTCGTAAGCTATTCGTGTTAGCATAATCTTAAGGCCCCCTACCTCTTTCTTGTGTTCAGTGATTTGCTGTAGTAAGGAGGCGGAATCATCTGTGGTGGATCGAGGGGAAAGAATTTCCTGCCTGGGGCCCTGCGTGTATCAATTGTGATGGGGGCATCTGTACTGGTTTGGCAAGAGGAAGGAAACGATTACTGCACGGGATCGAGGGCACCTGTAGTGTATAGCCCATTTGTGAATGCCAGACCCATTGATTAGCTCGGAGTCTAGTGTGTCTTTGGAAATATGAGTTTCTTTTGAATGGGTTTCTTTTGTGGGACCATTGAAATAGCTCGCTATATTGTGTATATATATAGATTTGTCCATTGAACTTGTTCACATCGTTAACTAGTGTTTTCTATTGGAAAGGGTAGAGCCAAAGCAGGTTCGCTTAGTACCCTAGCCCTCTTCAGAAGTCAGACTTGCTTGGCAACCCAGAAATTCTCTGAAATAATGTATGAGTTTTCTCCTATGAATGCCTAGAAGAACTACATTTTTAGTCCATTTATCACAGAAATAGTGCTGAAAATCGCACCAAAAAGATGCGAATCTTTTAAAAATGTCTTCACTTGGGGAGAATCCCCCCCCCGAACCCCCCTTTTGTCGTCGGGCTCGCTCGCTTTGCTCGCTCGCATACGTTAATTCGTTCTGCTTACGTCCTATCAGTTTAAAATTCCACCAGCCGCCCCTGCTGCCAGACAGTGCAATTGTCTGATTGCAAACACATAATTGGTACATGCTGAAAGTTTACCTAGGAATGCCTTTTGCCCATTGATTTGTGGTTTGTAACTTACATTTGCTTGCTTTCTATTCGCTGGCTTTATTTGTTTTAGACCTTCCAGCATGGCTGTCTCTCCCTTGGAGCAAAGCCTGTTTACAACCTCTCTGACTGGCTTCTCTCATTCGCCCACGAGTGCTAACTTTCTGGAAACTGTTTTTTTTTCTTTTTCGTGAGAGTGCATGTGTTTTCTGCTGTCTCCCTCATATGCTAATTCAGAAATCAGTAAACAGTGTTGGGTTTCTTTGAATAGGTTTTCTGCCCACTATCTTTTTGCGTTATTGATTCTACTTATTTTTGGCATTATCAGTTTATAAATCACACATGCCTGTGCGGATCTATTTTTTGTCTACCAGTTTGTTTATTTCGGTCAGTGCTCTTTACCAATAGCATAAAATAAACAATCCCCTTCCTCAATTTCACGCCCACGCCATAGCCACTGGAAGTAGGGGAGTGGGAGTGCTGATGCACACCCCCCCCCCCAAAAAAAATTTATCATGCTAGAGTTCATAAGTTGAAGGAACAATAAAGAGACTGCTACATTTTGTTTGTATTCTCTCACATTTGGTGTGCATTAAAAGAGAGCGATCAAACATCAGACTGTTTCTTCTGACAAATTGCTGTTTATTTTTTTTAAACAGAGCTTGGCAGCTCCTTTGTGGCAATCTTGTTTGGTCCTGGGTGGGTGAAAGGTAAAGGCTGGAGGATGTAATTTTTTATCTAGTACACTACAAAATGTATATCCCCATAAAAATAAACTGTATAAATATTTCAGAATATAACAGCAGTTAGGAGAGCACAAATAAAACACTTTTTTGTAATTCTGAATTGTAGTGGAAGCGAAGATTTTAATATTATAAAAACAATTCAATAGACCTGGTGATGATTTCCACACGTTTGCGCACTGTGTAGTTGATTTAGAGAGAGATTTAGAGAGAGATTTAGAGAGAGATTTAGAGAGAGATTTAGAGAGATTTAGAGAGATTTTGAGAGATTTTGAGAGATTTAGAGAGAGAGATTTTGAGAGAGAGATTTTGAGAGAGAGATTTTGAGAGAGAGATTTTGAGAGAGCGATTTTGAGAGAGCGATTTTGAGAGAGCGATTTTGAGAGAGCGATTTTGAGAGAGCGATTTTGAGAGAGCGATTTTGAGAGAGCGATTTTGAGAGAGCGATTTTGAGAGAGCGATTTTGAGAGAGCGATTTTGAGAGAGCGATTTTGAGAGAGCGATTTTGAGAGAGCGATTTTGAGAGAGCGATTTTGAGAGAGCGATTTTGAGAGAGAGAGAGCGATTTTGAGAGAGAGAGAGCGATTTTGAGAGAGAGAGCGATTTTGAGAGAGAGAGCGATTTTGAGAGAGAGAGCGATTTTGAGAGAGAGAGCGATTTTGAGAGAGAGATTTTGAGAGAGAGATTTTGAGAGATGGAGGGGGAGAGGGAGAGGGAGAAATGAGAGAGAGGGAGAGGGAGAAATGAGAGAGAGGGAGAAATGAGAGAGAGGGAGAAATGAGAGAGAGGGAGAGGGAGAAATGAGAGAGAGGGAGAGGGAGAAATGAGAGAGAGGGAGAAATGAGAGAGAGGGAGAAATGAGAGAGAGGGAGAATGAGAGAGAGGAGGGAGAGGGAGAAATGAGAGAGAGGGAGAAATGAGAGAGAGGAGGGAGAGGGAGAAATGAGAGGGGGAGGGAGAAATGAGAGGGAGATTGAGAGGGAGATTGAGAGGGAGATGGAGAGGGAGATTGAGAGGGAGATGGAGATGGAGATGGAGAGGGAGAGGAGATGGAGATGGAGAGGGAGAGGGAGATGGAGAGGGAGAGGGAGAGGGAGATGGAGATGGAGAGGGAGAGGGAGAGGGAGAGGGAGAGGGAGAGGGAGAGGAGAGGGAGAGGGAGAGGGAGAGGGAGAGGGAGAAGGAGATGGAGAATGAGATGAAGGGAGGTGGGGCTATTTGACTGTCTGTTGCCATTTTGATTCCCAGTCTGGGCCACCATGGCATGTGGTGCTCGGGTGGCTTTGTATCAAGTTCGATTGAGAAAGCAGCTCAGTGTGCTATGAAGTTTTAAGTGCCACACTAGCACATAATTACCGTATGGAAAGTCACCTCTGTTCTGTGACCCCACAGATGCCCTCTGCCCCTTACCTATAAACTGATCTTGGAACTCCTCGTGAGTGATTTGTAAGCAGGTTATATTTGACTTTGCTTACTTTAAAATAGTATATATTTCAGGTATGACTGGAAATTGGAGCTAAGAAGGAACGCTGACGGGAGTACAAGAAGAATATGCAATTAATAGTAATTACAATTTGATTTTTTTTGTCCAATATTTCTCTGTCCACGTTTGCGAATGTTCCCGTAAATAGACTGTTCACCATACATAGAGATTTCATTAAACTGAGCCTTTAAGCTCGAACCCCGTGAAGTATTTGCTCAGTGTGAATAAAGAGCTCCACAGTTGAAAGCCTGACACGCTGCATCATTGATTTACCATTTAGCTGATTGTGTGTGTGTTTCTTTTTCTCTTTAGGGAGTAGGACCCAGAGGTACTTCCATTCACCCATGGCGTCTGCGGGCCGGGTGTGCCATCACACCATGATGGCTGGCATGTCCACTGCGGGGGAGCTCACTTTGGAGCCCCTGATCATGTGCAAGCTCTGCCTGTGTGAACACTCTCTGGAGAGGATGACTACTCTCGAAGAATGCAGCTGCATCTTCTGCACGATGGTAAGTGCTCCCCATGAGAGCCTAATGGACATAAATGCTGTTTAGCATGCAGCATCACTAGTAATATTTTTATGTAGAATGACAACGGAATCGCATTTTATTTTGTAGAGTCAATTAGTCTTTAGCTAGTTCGTTGAAATAATGTTTAAAACAGTTTAATACAATTGTTTGAAATATGGATTATTAAACTCGTATTATTCACACCAACCTCCTGCTTTGTTAGTAAGTCTATTCATTGTTTTGTTGTATTTTTCATTCATTTTTAAAGTCACTCGTGAATACAAAGTAAGATTCATAAAATAATTCTTCAAACTTTATTTACAGTCCAAATAACTTGAAACAACTACATAACGCCAGCCTTGTTCTTTGCTTGCCTTTTCCTCGTTTTCTCTCATGTTTACTGAATGGTGGCCAGAGTATCTCAAACCTCCTTTTGTCCCTACTTTGAGTGTCATCTCGTGCACCTTTGGTCCGCTATTTTCTTCAGTGAATTGTTTTTTTTAATGTTAGGCCTTGTGCACCCTAATGCTAATGTATACCACAAACACTTGCCATAACAATGGATAACTTACTGGTTAAGCTCAGGGAAACGGAAAATCGTGTTTACAAGTTAAGCAACATCAGTGTTTTTCAAAGCAAACAACGCTATGTCTTAGTGAGCTGTTTTATAGTCAGTGGATGTTAGTTCGATAACTTGGCGTACCTGCTTAGGTTTCATAGCTAGTTCTCATTTTGCAAATACTTGGGTGGAAAAACTGCTGCTTTAACTTTATAAGTTAGCCTGCTTGACATAAGTGACTACTTGTGAATGTGAGCAAAAGCAAGATGATGACATTTGAACCATGTTCAGACAGAGCTAATATCTGGGAGTCACCCTTGAAAGTGTGTTATTAGCAGCTCGTTGTTACAATCAGGACTTTCAAGAATCAAACACATATATTGGAGGGACTGCGGGATGGGAATCTGTTGTGCAGAAGCTCTCAGGGGATTGTGGCCAACTGAGGTTATAAAGGTGGTCAAGAAGAGAGGAAGGAAGGAAGGAATGCAGCCACTTCAAGGCAATGACTCTGAAATCAACCCGTGCCAGGTGGTGTGAATGACTCAGTCCACTGTGAAGAATGCTGCCAATAGATGCAGCTCGGGCAGTGCCCTGAAATGCTTGAAATTGGCTACCTCACTTTGCGCCATCGATGATTGGCACTAGAACAGTTTATCTCATCCAGGGTGAAACCCATCTTGCAGTTGATAAGCCGATAGTTCTTCACAAAAGGCCAAATCAGTGATGTAGCTACCTTTTAAGCAGATCCATTGTTGAGGGCCGGTTATAAATGGGTTGGTTGTGAGACAACTGGAGCAGCGTTATAGCTCCTGTTTCCTGTGCTTTATAATACCATCAGGGTATGTGGCCCATAGCGTCCCAATTTCTCTCCTTTGCTTCGATGAGCAGGGGGTTTCACTGCTGAATTTCCAGTCCTTGTTTTTCAGATATTCATTTTGCTTTTCTCTTCAGTGCTACCCTCTTCTGACAATTTAGGGTCATTGTTGCCATTCCAATCCAGAACTTGCCGGTTTAATGGCTAAGCATATGCTTGACTGCTTCCATCCAAACACTTTGGTTCCATTTTACTGATGTTTTACAGATGTGGTCAGTTGAATGTATTAGCAACTAGCATGCTTTAGGTCCTTATGACATCATCTTTCAGCATTACTTTCCTTGAAGCACCGTTATGTAAAATACGTTTTTTTGTGACTAACATTGTGTTTTTTTGGGGGGATGAACATTGTGGTTTATGGAAGGGCGTCCTTTTTTTTTTTTAATAAAGTAAAGGATCAATGACTAGACCTTGACACACTTAGAATGGATACAATCTTGGCAAAAGAGTTAGGGAACAACAAATATGGGTTGAGACTATTAGGATGTCCTATCGTTTGCTAATTGAGACACTGTAATAACTTGACTTGTATTTTCAACTTGTTGCAATAAGCAAGTTGCAGATTTTTGTCTCTGTCACAGAAGGCATAATAACCGATGCAAAAGGTAAAGAGATTTATTCAAAGAAGTAGAACACCTTACAAAGGAAGAGCTTCAATGGCACCACAAATCCTGAGAATAGAATATTTGTTGCAATTGAAATCCATTCTTTTTGGACGGTACTACAGATGTAAAAAGCGAATGTCCATTCACGTCCTTAAAATTAAAATTGCTGTGCCCAAGCAAAAGTAATCAGGGAGGTAAAATCCACCTGTCCCATGCCTTTGTCACACTTTGGCTAGAAAAAACATGGTTGAATGTTACATGAACTTCCAATTGTCCCTCCTCAAAAGACGTAAAAATAAACTCACTCATACCATGTTTAAATGATGATTCAGGCACTCACCCTTTCTGGTCTTCCCAAGGTTATTCATTTGACTGACAAAATCCATTCTTGCTGGGCCGAAATATGTATGTACTATTGGAATTCACATAAGCTGACTCCTGCTTTTGTCTTCTTACATCATCCATAGATACTGTTATATCCATTAAAAGACATCATCAAATGTGGCCAAGCACACCACACAAAAAATAGCACCTTCCACCTGCCACAAATCTCAAAAGACAAAAAACATGAAAATGCAATCTTCTTCTCAGGAGCGATCTCTAATTTTACCATGCTATTACCAACAATCTGCACAACCACCAGCCTGTTCTTGTAGTGCAAGAAGAAAACCCTACATTTGAACATTATCCTGTATCATTAATTCTGAATGGTTCGACCAAGATGACATCTTCAACAAACCAAAGTTGACATTTGTGCTCCAAATGCTTGTCCTGTGAACTGTCAATTTTTTCTTGAACTGTAGTTAAAATTTAATAAGAATGTCAAGAGTACCAGATCCCTAATTTGAAATATTTTAATTATTCCACAAATGTGTATGAAAGGGACTGTCCCTTGCATTGGTGAAGATTCAGAAACCATAGAAGGATTTTTATTTTATCTCCATTTGCCTTCCTTAGTTTGGATAATTATTCCACAGTTCTTCCTGTATTTTGTGCCGGGATGTCTGCTTTATTGTGCATGGGGTGCCCTGAAAACCCCTCCCCTTGTTTGGATTTTTATAAGGTGAATTCATATTAACACTCAGACTTCAGAATTGTGTCTAGTGATGCTGTCTGTATTTTAAATTATAGAACAAATACAATAGTCCTGTGGGTCAAATGAGTCCATTGATCTAATGAGTCACCAATGAGTATAGTACAACACGGAATCAAAATAAACACATCATAGTCTTGACTCAAGCGCGAGTAATAATTCGGTGTGAGTGTTGACTTTCGACCCTAGTGCAAATCGGCTGAGGATCTCTCCAGGGCAAAGCCTTCTGTCTAGTGTCCTCAATAGGAAGAGTGGCTTCTCAGCCTCAGTTGGTTCTCACACCATCGAACAATCCTTGGTGTTGATCTCTAATCACAATCACGAACTCCACCATGAAATGCGGGTTCAACGGCGCTACAGCTACACAGTGTCCGTATTGTCTGTGGGGTGCGCAGGACGATCTTCTATGTTTTGTTATCACCCAGTGTGGCAAACTTTGCTGGGTAAAGCATTGCATATTTAATCTTCTTCTAATGGAGGATCTTTTTGCCTTCCAAAGAACATGGTCTAGCCTCTTGCACTGCGGAATTGAAGTCAGAATAGAAAGATATCGGAGACCCTTCATAATCCAAAATTGTGTTTTTCTTTGTTCAGTCCAAGTATGACATTTCAGTCTCTATAATTTAGCATTTTCGCAGTAATGGAGCTCTGGCTTTTTCCAGGTTTAGTTCGTGGATCTAGTGATCTATGTGCACATTCGACTACAAAGAATTTTTTTATGTAACTGTTCCCCAAGATTTTCCATGATTCATGAGAGATTGTTTCAGCCACACACACACAGTTCCCACACTGTTTTGATGCGAGTGCCACTCTCTTTCTTTGTCCTTTGCTTTAACAGATCTGTGCTCTTTTCCTATTTAAGTAAGCACATCTGTTGTCTCTTTCGACGAATGTTCCTTATCTGAAGTTCTAGTTAATTCTGCATTTAGGTGTTTGTCATGTTTATCGATCTGCCCATTTAGGTGAGCCAACGTGAGTGTTAGACTGTCTTATTTTACCAAGTATTTTTGCCAAACTCTTCATTTCTTTTAGCCAGGTCATGAACTCGTTATTGGTGGGCACCTCCACTGCCTTTTATTTTGAGACAGGGAGGCTGCTATTTGCCCATTCACATTTACAGATTGGGCTTTTTTGTGCTCTACCCTGGCGCTCCAGTGGTTGATTTTCTTTCCTCTGTAGGTCTTAAAGAATGTTCATTTGGCTTGGTTGTCCGGTTTAGTGTATGCTTTTTTTGTAAAACATGTGCTTGGTCCTCCTGTTCCTTTGACGTTTGTGTGCTAGTGAAGAGCTAGAGGTTGCTGGACTTTGTAGAGCGTATTCAAAGCTTAACTTTCACCTTCCATCGGTTGTTTTAAAATTCTGGGACTATCAGGTCCAGGTGAGGGTCCTACTGATAAAGTTGGTATGAAGGTTGGCATCTTTCAAAGAAAGTGACTTTTCATCAATTCTAAATCCAGGGTTCTGCACACAGTTCAAACTTGTACCATACTTTACACCAATGCCATTATTTTTTGCAGTGTAACTGCAACAAATGATGGACGGAATGCTGAATGATTCAAACATTCTCCCCCAGTCAAGAGATCTTGGTTACATCCATCGTTCTTTTGCCCACTTCACCACCCCAGTTTGGACCCAGCCATATGCAAATCAGTCTTGACCCAGTGCCTCATGGGAACAGTCCAGACCGAACTCCCAAGCCAGGTCCTCCCTGGACCGGAAACAAGCATCCTGGGACTGATTTCGGGGTATGTCTCTCTCCATAAGCCAGGCTTACTTGAATCCTGTGGCACAGTGAGCAGGGGACCCATGTCTGAGCATACCCATCCCACTTAGGGCGAAGAGTGTAATTGCAACAAATGATGGACGAAATGCTGAATGATTCAAACATGGGTCCCGTGCTTAATGCACCACTGGATTCAAGCTAACCTGGCTGATGAAGGGTGATACCCTGAAACCAGTCCCAGGATGTTTGTTTTCGGTCCAGGGAGAACCTGGCTTGGCAGTTTGGGCTGGACAGTTCCAACAAGGAACAGGGTCAAGACTGATTTGCATATGGCGGGGTCCAAACTGTGGTGGTGTGGTGAGCAAAAGAGATTTAACCAAGATCCTTGACTGGGGGTGAATGTTTGCATTGTCCAGCATTCCGTCCATCAATTGTTTCTTTTGTATTCTTTTTTGTAGAGCATAAACAATTTTACAGCATTTGAAAAAGAAAAGGGATAATTGTGGTTGAAGAGCGTAATATTGCATAAATAAATTAATGGTGGGTGATTGACTCAAGTATACAAAGTGCTCTCAGCATCAGTACTTCCTCTAATTTGTTTTGGCAAGAGGAAGACAAGTGAGTCTGACTCCTTTTCAGCCTCTTTAGTACATCAGGATTTACCAACGCCCCAAGACTAGCAGCAGGTCTTGGAGCAATGGATTGTTGATAGCACAGAACAAGTACATGATAATGCACTCTATTACGTTATGGGGGCAAGCAGCTACGTTTCTGTACTAGGAACCTGAAGTTCTGCGTTAAAATCCAGGCCTTTACACTTGACCAAACCTTGCATGATTCTCTGCATATCATTTCCTCTCCCTGTGTCTGAAACGGTATACTAGATGAAGTCAAAATGTACTAATGGTAACTGTTGGTGATATATTGTCCAATTAATCAGAAATTTCCCTAACTTAATATTTCTAGACGCGCTAATAATGGGTCATGTCAAATTTAGTTCTTTTGTGCGTAAGGTTTTTGATCACAAGGTATCTGGGCCAGTAGTTACAGAAGGGCTACCTAAGCATAGGGGAGCAAGGAAAGTGACATTTCTGAGGCAATTTAGATGGTTGCAAAAAAAACATATCTGCCCAAAGGCCCTAGTCCAAAGTCATAATGTCTCAATGCTCGAATTGTAGATTTCTACAATTTGTAGTATGCTTCAAAGTCTACATAAGCATCCATGTTGCCAGGCATACTCATACACTCAATCTTTTGCTTTGTGAGGAGAAGTAAATATAGGAAAGGAGCATGTGGAAATATTACTTTTTATGCACTTCCTCCACATGGAATTTGCAGACTTATTTTTTAATTTTCTTTATTATCGAGGTGTCCACAATTTGACAGAAATGTCTTTTACGATGTTGTGCCTTTCGCACGCTTATGCTTTTCTGGTTTTCCCTAATAATTCCAGTAGTCACTACCCAGTGGACACCTATTTCTCCCCCCCCCCTCCCACCCGCCAATTGCTAGATCTACCGCTGCAGAAAATTACGTGAACTTGCTGGATTTTCTACAATGTTAAGTGTGGTGGTTGGTGACACCTAGCGTAGGTGTCAACTCCCTGAGCACAACCTCTAGGAAACACGTGGTGTTTCTATGAATTGTAATCCAAACAGTTGTCAATAAAGTTGAACCAAAATTGTTGTTGCTTGTCTCATATTTAATTCACAATGAATTTCATCAATTTCCACGAAGCACCAACATATGTATACATCCAGAAACTATGTTTGGTGATAGTATCCCAATGCATTTCGGACACATGGTCCTTCGTCAGGGGAATCCTAAACAAAATAAAATAAAGCAATCTAAGTATAATTCACTCGGTAGCAAGTCTCTTATCAGTTGAATAAAGTTCTAACGGTTATGCATGTAAGTTTAACCAAAATCATGTATAATGCATGCGGCACGTTTCAAAAATCTGTGTTATATATACTAACTAACAAAATGTCACTGTTAGTGTAACGTGAATGAAAACAAATCCCATATACAAATTGAACGTCAGTAAAACGTATCACCGTGAGTATTCAATGTAGAGTGACAAAAAAGAAGCCTATGTGCCTAAAAAATCCTCTCAGGCAAAAAAATCAACGTATTATCCCGAATGGAAATAAAAGTGGTCACAAAAGTCTCTGACAATGAAAGTAGCGTTTCTATTAATCTCCGTTAATATGAGGTAGCCCCAATGCACCAAGGGTGAGCGTTTTAGTATCGAGATGACCGAGCGTGAACAGCGTGAAAAACGGACACTTACTCTGAATTCAAAGTTGGGTCTCGTATTGAGACAGAACGCCCTTCGCCATTAGTGAAGCAACAAGCTCTCAGAGTGTGCGGAAGTGTATAAAGGCATGCAACGTACATAGAAAGAGGACTGTGAGTAAGCAGCCATCTTGAAGTGGTGAACCAGACGCCCGGAGGTGCGGGTGATCAGAGAATAGAGAAATGAACATTGTGAAACGGACAGGACCGATAAAGTTGAACACGAAAACAGGATAAAAACAGAATAAAAATGAAAAGTTTATGGAAAAATATAGCCATGCGGAGGTTTAGCATAAGGTGAGCAATAGAAAAGCGGATAAGTCAAAATCGCGATGATAACCCAAGAAAAGGTAAACACAGTAGTGTGCCAACATTTAGAACAACAATGAATACATGTCATAACCCTATGCATGAGAAGGAAAACAAATATGCTCAAAGGTAACATTGAAATTCCATACGATCATTGAGACCAGAAGGTTTCATTGATTGGAGGAATTTAATCCAATGGTTCTCCCGCTGTAGTATAAAGTTGTTATTGTCTCTGTCGTCTCGCTTTTTCACCACCTCCACTGCAGCAAACCTCAATTGGCTGATGTTGTGTCTGCTGTCCTTGAAATGTACAGCCATATTGGATCTCATATTGACTGTCCTTATATTACTCTTATGTTCATTGATTCTTTGTTTTAACTTGCGTGTGGTCTTTCCAGTGTATACTAGTCCACACGGACATTTGACAATATAAACAACGTTCTCAGTGTCACAAGTAGCATTCAATCTCAATTTGATATCAGTTCCTTTCATCGGATGCTTGATCACCGGGCCTTTAATCATGTTGTTGCAATTTTGACAATTGAGGCATGGTTGATTGCCTTTGTATTGGATTGCTGTCGTTGGTTTGGGTTTCTTTATGATTTCCTTCAGATTATTGCCTCGTTTGTAGGCAAACAGAGGCTGTTCACTGAAAATTCCGTTAAAATCCTGTTCTCCACAAATGATAGGCCAATATTTTAAAATGACATTCCTATAGGCCCTTGAGGACGCTGAGTATTTTGATACGACCACAGGTCTTTTTTTACTGTCCTTCTGTTTGGTGATTAGTGTTTCCTCCCGTGTGATATTATCACAACGTTCTTTAGCCTGGGCCAAAATGGCTTGTGGATATCCTCTCTTGGAGAAGCGTTCTACCATATCGGTGGCTTGTTCCTCATATTTGATGGTGTCAGAGGTGATACGTTTGACACGTAGTAGTTGAGAGAATGGCAGGTGATTTTTCAGTGATGTTTGGTAAAAAGAACTGTAGTGCAACATGTTGTTTTTATCAGTTGTCTTTCTATAAAGATCAGTTTCTAAATGATCTTTGGATCTGGTCACTCTAACATCCAAGAAAGTGATCGATTGTTGACTCATTTCAGATGTAAATTGTATGCGGTCATTAATGAGATTGAGGTCAGTTACTGCCTTTTGTAACGAAACATGGTCTCCTCGCCATAAGACGAAGATGTCGTCTATATAACGCAGGAATGTCATGGCATACTCGATCCAAGGTGTCTGGTTCAAGATAAAGTTGTTTTCAAAGTATATCATGAAAGCATTGGCATAGACTGGTGCCGCGCAATTGCCCATAGATGTCCCGGACAACTGTGCGTAGAATTGGTCATCCCAAGAAAAATAGCTCTGGTAGAGGGTGAAGTGTGTCAATTGCATTAGAAATATTTGTAAATCTTGTGAAAGATCAGAGTGCACCAAGATGTTCTCGATTGCTTCCATGCCCAAGTCATGGGGAATGCTCGTGTACAAAGATTTGACATCTATTGAACATAACCAGATTGTCTCATTTTCTCCAAACTTAATCTCGTTAAGAATCTGTAAGAAGTGGGTTGTATCCTTGATGTATGTACTGGATTGCTGAATTAGGGGCTGGAGATACCTGTCAATAAATTTACCCGTGTTTTCATGAATGCTTCCCCGTGTGGACACGATGGGTCTGAAGGGAGGTCGGGTGATGCTCTTATGTACTTTAGGTAGCATATACATGCTAGGTGTCCTTGGATTGTCTGGTGTCAAAAATCTCCTGGTTTTAGGTTCGATGGTTCCGTTCTCTTCTGCCATGGTCAAAATATTCAGCAATACCTCTTTGTAGCTGTTGGTAGGATTGACATGAATTGGATTGTAGGTACTCTTATCCGAAAGGTGTTCTCGGACCTGTTCTTTGTAAAATGTGGTGTCCATCAGGACCAATGCACCCCCTTTGTCAGCGGTTTGGTATGTGATTTCTACTCTATTCGCTAAGTTGGTGAGCAGCGAATATTCTTTTTTGGTTAGGTTCAAATGTTTCTGTTTCTTGGAAAAATTGATGTTGTTGATTTCAGTCTTAACTGAGCTTTCAAAAATATCAAAGGATTTGTGGCTTGTAGGGGCCATGTAAGTACTTCTGGCCCGTAGTCCTCTCAACTGGTCTTCCTGTTCTTGATTCTGTGGGGGAGAAATGTTCTCAAAGAAGTGCCTTAAGCGCAAATTACGCATAAATTTGAATAGGCTGACTTCCAGCTCCAATTCGTTGGTGTGGCTGGTGGGAATAAATGAGGTCCCTTTCTGAAGTACTTTAGCTTCATGTTTTGTGAGGGTATATGAAGATATGTTAATGATTAGGTCGTCTTCTTCTTTGGTTTGTCCACTCTCTGATTCAATGTTGTGCTCCTCAATTCCCTTTCTCTCTCGCTCTCTTTCTCCTTTTCTTTTTCTTTTGACCTGGCTCCTCCTGGGTCGTCTCTTTCTCCCGGGCCTTCCCCTAAAAAAGGAACCGTGGAGAGAGTGGTGGTTTCTGTGCTGGTTGAAGGTTGCTGTAAATTAATCCTCCTGCGGTCAGTGCGTATTTCTTCCTCTGACGAAGACGTCTCAGTCGTGGTGTTAGAGCTGGTTTTTGGTGGTTTGTTCTGTCGTCTTCTGGCGTATACCTCAGCCCAAGAGTATACTTCCCCCAATTTGTAGTCAATGGTATCTCTTCGATACTTGCGTATTTTCCGTTCATTGATCTCTCTAGTGTGTTTGTCAAGTTGGATGGTGATATCTTCCAATATCTTAGACCAGTCTTCCTTGGGCAGCATATCACTCAATTCCTGCTTGCATTGTTGTATGTCCTTGTTCAATTCCTCCAAAGCTCTGGAGAGTTCATCAACTATTAATAAGATTAAATCTAACGAACATTTATTTAAGATGGCATACCATCTTTCAACAAATTTCGAACTGTTTCTGCAAAGAAGTGGTTTAAGCGGGACTCGGAGCCCCCTTGGAATGCGCTGTGCGCGATGGTATCGTATTAAGGTACTGGCATGAAGCCTATGGCTTATCTCCTTCTTTGAAAAGTAGAGTAGCTGTTTGAGACAGCTTTCTTTATTCCTTGTAGATCCTTGTGGACTCGCGACCTCGGGAATTAAAGCATAGATTTTGTCTACATCATCTGTGCTGAAAGCAAAAGTGTCTGCTTATACACCTTCCTTGTCAGGGGGTGATACCACTGAGGCACACCGCAACTTACTTACTTCGAATTCAACTGAGGAGTGCGTGACCCACACCTGAACATTACAATGTTAAGTGGAAATATTGTATTCTCTGAATCAATTTTTGGGATTTACAACTGTACTTCATGCTGTTTGCGGATGTGTTAAACGTGTGACTGGACAGGGGTTTCATTCGGATCCAGTCGGCGCCTATATGTGGAAGTTCCTCCGATTAGGGCTTGTTGCTGGCAGTCTGAGGATGCAACTTGTTAACAGTGCATTCCGTCGGAATAGCAGCTTACTAACGATGGTCGCCAAATATAAAGCAGAGTGGAAAATGTTGCGTTTTCCCATTTCATATATTGCAGCTGTACCCTGAGAAACCCGTTTTCGTGCCAAGTACATTGAGCAAACAGTCTGTGTGCTTGTATTTATGTGATGGCTGCTCAGAGTTGGCAAGTACACACCTCCTTCAGTAAATATTGCAAGCAGAGACTTTGGACGCAGACTAGTTACGTTCCAAGAATTTAGAGAAGCAGCAAGAAATGGTTCGAAGCAGCTAACAATCTAATGCGAGGTTACTTGGTGCGTTTCAGACTATACTCTGTTCAGAAATGTTATCAATTTGACCCCGCCGTCGTTTGTCTGGTAGCTTTGTCCCCCTTCAGTGTATAGAGCAGCAGCTTTGTTAGTGGCATTTTTGTCTGTCGGTCTAGCCCATTTAGGAAGGAGGTGGTCTGGATGTAGCTGTTTAAGTAGTAAATTAAAATTCGTTTTATTTTGTTACATTTTTCTTCCTATGCTGATTACTATTGGAAAGACTGATGTAAGGCATCTGATGCCTGCACAGTATTTTCTCCGACACACACTAGATGACTAGTGGGTTTGCACGAGCATCTGTATGTTGTTGTATGCTTCCAGTGGAGCTGGAAATAAAGGTGTTTTAATTTACACCTTGATATACCGGATGCGGGGTGGAAGGGGAATGGTTGGCTGATTAATACCTTTGGGTGTGCACTGCACTGTAATAGTCTCTATTCAGCTCACTGTATAACTTTGGGATGAATGTTTTTTTTGGGGGGGTGGGGGGGGGTTCTGTTTGAATGAATCTTTATCTGGAAGGAAAGTCTTCGCTTTGTTTGGTTCGTCTGACACCTATCATTTTACTACTCGTAGCACCCTCTTTGTATCCGTAAAGGTGGATGAAGTCTTGTTGAAGCATCCCAGCTCACAGGTCCCTGAAATAGATTGTCATCCACTTTTTACATCTCTGTATGCTCAACATGCACACTGCAGCTCTGTTTTGGGATCAGAGACTACCATAAAAAGAACAGAAGTTTCTGTTTTCTGAGCACAAGCAAAGGACCCTGTTTGAACAAGTGTTCAGCTGAGAGCAGCAATAGTGGAGATTTTTTTCTGCTGTGAGAAACTCTGTCCTGAAAAGCAGTCATGTCTAGCATATGTCGCAGGAAGATCCTTGCCCTACTTGAAGCTTTTTCTTCCCCTGACTTGTGTTCATCATTCAATCAGGCTAATTCTATGCTGTGGAACGTATGGTCAGGGACTTCAGTCCATCTCCCTCCCCTGCCTTGTGCACCCCACACATTTATTAGAAATTGGACTTGAGAGAGGAGTTTCTTTGGAAGGCGGGGGTCTCACGACCCGCCAGCCGTATTTTTAAAACATGAAAACAAATTAAAAATTTGAAATAAACAATATTTACACAATCATTTATGCAGAAAAGCACAATCGACATTTGCTTACAATCCATGTAGACAGGTATCCAAGGGCTAACCGTAACATATTTCTAATACAGAATATTTCCTACCTGAATCTAACATTTTGGATCATAATCACACATTTATTAATTTTTCTGCATATCCTATTTTTGGGCCTGCGGCAAGGTCGCTAACCGGTGTCAGATCCTTATCAAACAGCCACGCCCTCACGTCTGAGTGCGCATGCGAGGAGGCCAGGCCCGATTCAGGGAGGACCTGGCTTGGCAGTTCGGGCTGGACTGTTCACACTGGGGCAGGGTCGAGACCGTTTTGCATATGGCTGGGTCCCAACTGAGGGGCAATGGTGTGCAAAATAACAATAGATTGGGATGTGGCCTTCAGTGATTACCAGTGGCTGAGATCAATTGAAGCATTACGTCCATCACTTTTTCATATACTTTGCCGCTTTAACTTAAGTTCACGTTTTGCTCCCCTTAGATATCATCCCTGATCAACAGTAAGTAGTGCTAATTACTTTCTATGCAATGTGTTTCTTCTAGCAAATCATTGCTGCTCTGCCTCCTGTATATGGTTCAAGCAATCTGAACTCAGTACTTTTAACTAAGATTCCATTAACATTCTTACCACATTACTTAGTCCGATTGGCTTAGAGGCTTATGGTTACTAGTGAAGTCATTTTTTTGAAAATGGACCGCATTAGCCTTTCCACAATATTCTAGATTCTCCCTTGACTGGAGCAGGTGACTAAACAGGGTTTGTACACCAATCTCCTTGTTATCACCCGCGCATGGAAACAACTACAGCCTGAGACTGACTGGACTGTCAGTCTATCGGGGGAAGTTTCATATCTTACAACGAAGCACATCACCGCCCACTTTTATCCTCCCAACACGGGTCATCTTGTTTTACCCTCATTTTGGGTTGCTAACTCCAGCAAACCAATGTTGTGTCCATTGGCTTCGAATCCCCTTCCAGCTATTTCCCATCTCTATTGTAAATGTGAAACAAAAACATTTACGCACTAATTAAGTGGCTTTAAAGACGTATTCGCAATTTTTTTTCCCTATCTTGACTAATTTAGTTGTTAATTATCCTTCACCATTGTTACGTATCCTAACATTATTTTGACATCACTTCTCAGCTCAGCGCTGTACTTAAAAAATATTGTTCAAAGGGCTAGATATGGCCCAGCAAGCAACTTGTGAAAGCCAATTTGCCCACCTATTTCAAAAGGTAAATCGCTCTGGCTGCGGGCATGCACAGGAGTTTATCTGTTGAATTGGATAACTTAATGGTCTGGCGAAGGGATACAAAGAGACTCTTGGGGTATGAGTATAAAAGCAGAGCCTTGTTTGTAGGCTGGGAAGCTCTGAGACTCGGCCACAGGATAGGGATCCATTCCACATGTGGACTAGTTTTTTACAAATGTGCAGACCCAAATATGTCTCTGTCGTATTAATTCTTCCACTTTGGAAGTTGAATGTAAAAAGAATTGGCCCAAGAGTTCAGAACCTGCTATTTTAACGACTACATTTTGGTTTTGTCGTCGGGGCAGTACAGAGCCTGCTACCTCGAGGGCTGAATGCCAAAGGTGACTATCACCTTGGACCTCTAGAAGCGGATAGCAGGCGGACACAGAGCCTCGCACCACAGGGCCTGAATGAGTCAGGAATAGCCTACTGAAGGGAATAAGATGCTCATTATTTGAAACCTCTGCTAGTCGTTTCACTGCTGCTTATGACTAAGAAAAACATCTGAAAATCAGCTGTTCCTCTCTTCCACACTGCGTGCTTCACCAGCCCGGATCTATTGGATTATGCCATTTTTATAATAAACAGTGGCTTGCAGGCAGTGATTAGGTGTGAGTCATTGCTTTCATTAAAAGCATATTTTTCATGCTGCAGCCTTGGCAATAGCCTACGGCACAGACGTATGGTCCGTTCTAGAAATAGAGGAGGAAGGTGTCTATTCACATAAGTATGATAAAACATCTGCAAACATCTCATGGCAAACCAAAGATCAGCGGGGACTTTGAGAAGTCCCCAACTTTCCAGAAAGGATTCATGGTTGGAACAAAAAAGTAAATGTTCTGGCTCGGCACTTGCCAGACCCTGCAAGTGAGGGAGCACAGGGCAGACTGGGACTACTTTGCCCCAACCATAGTGCTTGAAGTCGTTTGTCACTGGTGCCCTCGATCTGTCCTATTGTCACTCTACAAACTGTGCCAAGTACACATCTCCTGCACTTGCTTCTCAGGGTGGCGAGGGCGAGCAGTGAAAAACGTCTGAGGGAGGTAATGGGTGGGGGCAATTGCTCAGAACCTATCCTGGTAGCAGCAGTAACAGTGACTTCTGCCAAAGCGATTCCTTTACTTTGGGTGCAAACTAACAAATTGAACTTAGTTGCAAGGTCTCAAATCGAACAAAGATGCTTAGATGAAGGATCTATCTTCTATTGTGCTCTCTTCCTGTGGTAAGAGTGTCTATTGATCTTCTATAATGCAGGCATAGGTGCAGTTTACTAGGTCTCTAGTCACTTGGATTAGCTTACAGTTCAATTTGTTATTTTGCACCCAAATTAAACGAATCACTTTGGCAGAAGTCACTGTTACTGCTGCAGGCCATGGGCTGTGCATGTAGCTCAGTGTTTCTTGCGAGACCCTGTTACCTGCTCATTCTCCTGCAGTCTGCTGCCAGTTGCCACTCTGGCTGGTGGTCTGTGGCTTCTCTGCTGACATGGGGTTGCAGCAGTGGTGTCTCTTGGGACTGGCGCCGCAGTAGGGGGAAGCATCATGGCAGGTGCCAAGATCAGGCAGATGGTTGCTGTGGACAGATGTGGTTTCTCTGTTGGGTTCACAGAGGGTGTTTCTTCAGGGAGTTGCAGCCTTTTGGCCGGCATCAGTTTCTGCTTCGGCAATGATGGCTTTGTAGGCATGCCTTGCAGCTCAAGATACCTTCTTTGCTTTATTTCTGTATGTGGGTCACTTCTTTGGCCACAGTAGGAGACCCCTCATGGCACAGTCCTCTCAATAGGGAGCAAAGAGGGAAAACAAAAGACCCAGGTTATCCTCCACTCACAATATTATCAACAACAAAACCTGGTCCTGAATATCCGAGGAATTTATTTTTACCATCACCTGTCTAATTCCATGTGGAGATAATTTTAATCTACAACATTAATTTCATAAATAGACAGAGTGTGCCTCATTTATTACTTTAAAAAACTTGTGTGCTTATGTCTTCGTGTATCGTTTTCTACCCAACATTGTGCTTGCTGTTGTAGAAAAATGTGTGAAAGGAAGGAAGGAACCTCACGGGAGCAACCACCGGGGAACTGCTGACTGGTACTCGTCAGTTTGTTCCACTTATCATCATTGGTTCCTTCCGACCCATAAACTGAAAATGTTGTGAAAAAGTGTAAGTGATTGGGAAAAACTCAAATTGTGATACTAATTCCTTACGACTATATTCACCCCCCCCAGGGGTATAGAGAACCGCTATACGATGCTCTAACCTACTAAAAATGGGTTGGATACCACTAGCTAAATGTTATCCTTTATTCCTTGCTGGGTATCTACTCCGGTTAAAAACAACACACTCCTGTTGAGCTTCGTTTTAACTTATAGGAAGCCAACATGTTTAGTTGCCTATCTTACTTGTTCGGCAACTTCTTCAGGGCTGGGGGTTTGTTTCACACACACTGCTGTGGTTATCAGCACTCTAACCTGTAAAACACAGACATAGACACAACAAATAAAAACACAGAGTGACACTGACTGATTCATGCCCATATTTCAGCTTCTTATATTATATGTCAGTTGTTTCATGGACATTGTTCAATTACCAGTAGGTCGCCACTGTATGGCATACCTGTGGCCACCAGTATGCCGTATTTCAATGGATGTCCACATCTATTGCTAGTGGTCGCTGTACGTCGACCTGAAATGTTACATACATTGCATAGTATTATATTACATACATAGTTACCCCTAATGTCTCTGTTGATTCTTATGTATGACTCTTATGCGGTATTACTACCCAGTTACAAACATTCAGACTCGTTAATCTCCCCGTTTTATCCTTGTCTTAATGTCAGGCCGAACTAGCCCACTCTTGTAATAGCCTGATCGCTCAATGCTCCCTATTCAAAGCTCCAGTGTTACCGGCTATCACTTGTCCATAATATTGAATCTAGCTCTGTCGTGCTGCTTGCTACGGTGGCAATGTTCACTCATCCACCTACACACTATTTCCCCTCTTACCGGCACCTTGGATGGGCTCTTGCTCTACCGGGTTCCCGTTCCGTTAGGCTATGCCCGCCAGTTTGTTATTTAAGCATATGTGATCCTTGTATTTGTTTGGGGGGTGTCACCGTACGTACACGTATCTATCACGTGATATTGCCTCGTGGCCGCCATCTTAGAGTGGTAAATGCACTCTATTGTGTTTACAAGTAAAACCTGTTTGCACTCGTATAACAATGTTCGCGTCTTGATGTTTTATTTTGTAATCGGTGATATGTTTTAGTGCCCGTATTGGACCAGCTTCTATCTCCCTGCAGTGTGCCTATTATTCACAATGTAATTACTTGGTCTACTTTGTGCGGCGGCCATCTTCGATAGGGACCGCACTTCAACATATTTAATTGTGGAGGCTCCCACGTTAAATGTCAGAATCATTGCCAGTCTCATTTCTGTGATAAACATTCGCCCACGAAGCTAGATATCATAAGCAGGGAACACCTGATCTATGTTAAGAATCTTTTTATAATGACTCGTAACAGTTTTTTTTGGGGAGAAGTGTAGTAATGTACCCCCATCCCTCTTTCTATATATTCTGCCGGGATGCATGTAATTCATATACCCATGCTCAATATTGGACATCTACACTATTTTTGATGTCCCTAGGGTCATAGAAAGGGGAATACCCTATGTTCCTTTGCTCCATTCTATCAGTGTTCTAAATAGCTGGTGTCCGCTATACTGGGCATTAATTACAATTACGGGCTGCTAACCAACTTTGTCCAGCAGTACCATCAAACTTCTTAACTTGAGTAATTCAGAGAGCATATTTCCTCTGAAATTGCTCTATGTTACTGGTCATGGAGTATCCATCAGGACTGACACCACACTAAGGTTCGTTATATACAGGGCCCTGCACCTGATATGATCAACTACGTGTAATAACTTTGTTCCATTCGATCACATCATTAAGGCCACTCTTGTCTGCTTGTTCCTGGTAAATCCAGTGGGCTTCCTTAGAGATCAGTCTTTTTTCGATATTTACAGGATCTCCCCAGACTTTGTCCAAAACCACCCGTCGAATCTCTCTGTGCTTATGTTTATGTTCTCTGTAGTGTTCCACCAGTCGTGTTGTCAATCTACTGGACTTGATGGTGCTTATATGTTCCTGTATGCGGACCTTGATTTTCCTCGTTGTGAGGCCAATGTAGTTTCGGCCACATGGACATGATTTAATTTAATTTAATTTAATTTTAGGTTTTTGTACAGCGCGTAGTCACCCAAGAGTATCCCAGCGCTAACCTCGTAGTCTTGATGGACAAAAAGTTCCGGGGATGAAGTGATTTAAGGCAAGAGCAGAGTTTTAAGAGATTTCCTGAAACGCAGGAGGTTGGGTTCTGATCTAAGTTTCAGTGGGAGCGCGTTCCATTGTTTCGCTGCGTGGACCGAGAAGCGGCGGCCTCCTGTGCGGGACCTTTTCACCCTGGGAACCACGATAAGGTTTCCATGGTCTGATCGTAGCGCTCTGGTAGGCCTATAGGGTACGATACAATCGTTAAGGATTGGTGGACCTGCATTGTGAAGTGCTTTGTGAGCCAGGCATAGTGCCTTGAATGTCACTCTTTCCCTGATCGGAAGCCAATGTAGTTCTTTCAATGCGGGCCTGGCTGATGTTCTGGCTGGGGTATTGGTAAGTAGCCTGGCCGCAGCATTCTGGGTTTTCTGTAGTATCTGAAGAGTGGTTTCCGGGGCTCCCAAGTAAATGGCATTGCAGTAATCCAGCCTGGACACAATTAGGCCTGTAAATGACATTGGCTGTGTTGCAATTGGTGAACCTATTGAGATGCCACATTTTTCCATTCACCAATGGCACACTTCTTGTTCGTTCCGTCAGTTCGCATACTGAGCACCCCCCAAATGGATGATGTCCTGCTATTGTGTCTAGTGACCTTTCACCTTGTTTGGTACGTGTATGTACCAACCTGTCTTTCAAGTTTTGTGATCTTTTGAATGCGAACCGAGGTTGAGGCATCATGAAGGTACTAGTACTAAGTAGGTGCCAGAGATTCTTTATTATACAACGAATCTTAGTTGATAGTGGATCAAATGTTGTAACCACTGGTACACAATCTCCACGTTCCTTACTGTTTCTCTCCAGTAATTCCTCTCTTGGTGTATTTAATGCTCTTTTTCAGGCGGTATTGACTATATTTTTCGGATAGGCGCGGTGTCCCAATTTATCTACTAGTTCATTTGCCTGTTCCACGTATTGTTCCGTGGTACTACAATTCCTCCGATATCGGAGGAATTGCCATACCGGTAAATTATCCCACAGGGCTCGTGGGTGGAATGATTCATAGTGGAGCAAGGAATTTTTGTCCGGTGGTTTCTGATGGACATTAGTCCTAAGTCGATGGTTCTCTGCGACTATGTCCAGATCAAGGTATACTGCTGTATCCCTGCTGACCTGCCAGCTAAATTTAAGGCACTGATCTAAGTTGTTGAGCCACACAAAAAAGTTGTTCAGCTCCGTTTCGTTACCTGTCCATATACATAGGACATCATCAATAAATCGCTCCAGAGACCAATGTTCTTCTGGAAGGGATTTGACGGATGGTCGATGTAGTGTGTCTTGAACTGTCCAACATATATGCAGGCTAGACTGGGGGCATATGTAGCTCCCATCGATGTACCCGATACCTGGAGGTACAGTATATCTTTATACTGGAAGTAGTTACGAGTAAGGGCCAGTTCCACACATTGGAGGACAAAGGATTGTGGTGTATCATAAAATGACTCGCATCCCGCCAGTGCCCGCGCTGCTGCCACCAGCGTGGCTTGCTGGGGTATGCTGGTATATAGCGACTCGATGTCGATCGTTACCAGGAATTGTTGGTTAGGGTCGTACTCGGATGTTCCCAAGATGTTCAATATATCAGTTGTATCCTGCAGGTAAGAGGGTAGGGTGATTATGCACTCTCTGAGGAAAAAATCTGAAAATTGAGACAGGGGTTCCAGTACTGACTGAATCCCCGAAACTATGGGGCGGCCCGGAGGTGGAAATTGGGCCTTATGGATCTTCGGCACAATGTAGAACGCTGGGGTTCTAGGTTTGGTATTAATCAAAAAGTCCATTTCTTTCGCCGTGATCCATTGTCTCTCCTTGGCCCCTGTCACTAATTCAGTTATGAGAGCTAAAAGCTCATCTGTAGGATCGCGGGCTAGGGCTGATAATTTTGGCGTGATCCCAACAGTCTCATTACTTCTGCATCATAATCTGTTGTATTCATTATAACAACCGCCCCGCCTTTATCGGCTGGTTTGATTGTTAATGAGCCGTTGTTTTCCAAAGATTTTATTGCCAACCATTCAGCTCTACTCATATTGCAAAAGTTCCGTTTATTTGCAGTTTTTTCCAGTTGTTCAATCTCATGGAGGACTTTTTCTTCAAACACTAAGACTTCTGGGCCGACCATGTTCGTGGGTGGACAAAACGTGCAAGGACGATGTAAATTCGAATTGAACACCAAGGGTGGATCTAAAGGTTTGTCAGCAAAAAACGTTTTCAGTTTAATTTTTCTCAATGTTTAGAAGAATTCACTTCTACACTTAAAACTGTCATGTATCGGTGTGGGCACGAACCCCAGTCCCTTATTTAGGACTAGATGCTCTTCTTGTGTTAGGATATGATCAGACAAGTTAACCACTATATCGTTCCTCTGTGTGGTTAAAACTGTGGTGGTTTCGGACACCTGCTCCGGGTGACCCTGGGGGGAGTAAGTCTGCCATGTTGGGTTCTGCCTGGTTCGGCCCCTCCCTCTCTGTGCTTGACCACCCCCTCTTCCGCGATCTGCTTGGTGCTGGCCTAAAAAAGAAACTCAATAAGGCGCCCAAATCGTCGTCTGATCTAGTTGATTAAACCTCACCCTTCCCTGGTTTGATGTGTGGGGTTGAGCACTTAGATCTTCTTCCTCGCTGCTGGTGTTATCGAATGTCCAATTTTGGAATGTCCTCCTGCCTTGACTCTCCCTCCTCTCTGGCCTGATGGTTGATATGTTTGGTCAGATCTAGACTGGTAGTATTTGTCTCCTGTGTACGGGAATGCCCACTCGTGGGTGTATCTCATGGCACAGGCCAAGAGCGGTCATAAACATCTGGGTGTTCTCTTGCTCGGAAAAGGAGGGGTTTTCAGGCTTTCCCTCTTGTACAGTCTCTCCTCCTGCAGAGCCAGGCACTGTCCTCTCCTCACTGAGCAGGCAGGTGCTAGGCAGACCTTCAGCTTCTTGTGCAAGTTGTGCAGATTTCAGTGGATCTGAATGTCATGCACACACCAGCATTAGTCACACATCAGCTCGTCCATTGCCATATGGAGCAGTCTTTTTCTTGGTTAAGAAGAACTGAGTAGTTCAGATCCTACATTTATACACTTTTTCAACACCGGAGATGAGGACCCTCTGTCTAATGTTTCAAAACTCGTTTGGATTATGTCCCCTTCAAACTGTTTTTTTGTCTGCACGTGAGGTACAGTCTTTGTGCAGGGTGATGGCCCTCAAAGCAGTTGTCAATGGTGCTGGCTCGGAGCAGGAGTATCAAGAATCAGGAAATCATCAAATGAGATCTGAGCATGTGGCTGCCATCAGCCTTTTTGAGTAAAAACTTCCTCACCTTGAACTATAGACATTGCAGTTCCCTGTTTTCCCTGCCTTCTACTAATTGGCAGTGATCAGTAAAAACTATTCAGCAGCCCTTTCTACAAGGTTCTGATGGAGTTTCAACGGGAGCTCTGTCCCTATCCTCTCTCAGTTCAATGTGTGTGCCTCTAGCCTTAGGAATGCAGGCAATAAGCTTTCACTGTCTTTATCATCCATCTTGTGCCATACTAATTCAGGGGCATCAAAAATTGATACATCTGGTCTCAGTACTCGGTCATGCCACAGATGTGTTGTTCTAGCATACTTGTAATAGTCATCACTGCACATACACACAATCAACACGCGCACGGAATGTCAGCACAAGAGTCTGGGGTCCACATAAGAGTAGAACTTTACTCTACAGAGATCAGTAAGATGTACTCTGTTGCATAGAATACGGTCTGGACACACCAAAGATGAACAAACCCTGGTACATTGCCATCTCCATTTTTTGTGATGGACCCAGGACAAGGCTTTAGACTAAAGACCTCTGAGGGTATGGTTGGCACCTATCTCCAAGTCACAGATCAGGTTCTGGATATCTCATTACTAGAGACAGTCCTAGGCATTTGCATACCTGCTAACTTAGCTTGATGCCTGACCAAAATAAAAGTTGGGATACCAGTTTCCCAGTTGATCAGGCACCCAGGGCAGGCATACATGCATACCTCTTTCCCATGCAGAGGACATTTGTGTTCCATCAGCACCAGACAAAAAAAATAGGTATGCTTTCACCGGGAACCCTACCTGTATCTAGGATTTCATTTCTAGCCTTTGAACTATGAGCAAAACTATGGCTTTATGATGAATTGTATTTTATAATATGACAATTTCCGGGGTATGACATTAACTTAGCATGCTTTTGAAAGAATTTAGGCCCATATGTATTTACGTGTTTACCTGTACTCACAGGATAGGTCAACCCTTTTGATACATCAGGCCCTTCGTGTTGAACATGGTCACAGTATTTTATTTATTTTCATGTAGTAAGATCATTAGAGCATGTTGTCATGTTTCTGAAAAGAACATGTATGGATTACCTCCAGATGCACTCCTGCGGTGACTTTTCCATTCATTAGCAATTTTACAATAGGAAGCAGCAGAGCAGTGTAGATTTTAAAAGGGAAGACTGTGCAAATCGATACTTTTGCCACCGTGTACATGTGCATACTATATATAGTATGTACTAGTCCTGGTTCCTCCACTTGACTAAATGATCTGATTCTGGCCGGATCGCATCACCTTCTGCACCGCAGTTCTCTTCTCTTCCCAATATAAGGAGCACTTTACATTGTTGCTTAAGAGATGTGCTCCTTCCTGGCCGTAGAAAGAAAACTGAAATACAGAGTTAAGCATGTGCAGTGACACTAACTTGTAAGATGGAAACTGCTTGAACCAAAAACTACATGTATGAAATATGCTATTGAAAGCTCGGCAAAAGTTCATTGTGTGAAATAATTGCCTGTATAACGAAGCATTAGCAAAGCCAGTTGGCCTAGCGTTGGCTGACAGCGTTTTGGCTTTGTCAGTGTGTGTGTTTTGTTTTGTTATGATTTTTATCAACTTTATTTGTGGACAGCTGCCAAGCCCTCATCATTCTGCACAAGCATTAGCAGAGCCAAGAGGCTTGGCATTGGCAGGCAGCCATAAGGCTTTGTCAATGGCTGTTTTATTGGGACATGTTTTTTGTGTACATTTATTATCGGTGAATCTGCCAGCACTGGCCAGTATAAAAGAAAATCATTGGCTAAAAGCAAAACTATTTATTTTGTCTCAAAAAACAGTACCATAGTTGTCTTTGCCCCTAAAGGGAACTAGTTTGTATATTGATATATTGCATGTGAAAGAGCATAATGTAGTCACTCACAGTGAAGTTAGCCAATGGCTGAAGTCTGCTCTCTCACTGCCCCATTATTTGTGGTGTAGCGGGCGGAAGTAAAATGTGAATGGCACAAGATTAGTCCAATGACTGGTTGAAAGTATAAAAGTAAGAAAATTGGTCCTTTGTTTTAGTAAAAACAAAAGGACTTGGCTAACCCAGAACTAACGACAAAGCAATGCATATTTGTCTGTTGGATTTTGGAAGACTGCCAGTGTTTCAATATGTTGAGAAGGTAACCCACTTCTTTCTACTTATGCTCTTTTTATAGCTGCTGACCTCTGTCCCCGACAGTAATGCATTTCCTCTCCCTCTGGCGTTAAGTAGCCTCTTACCTCTCGCTGGGTACAATTTTGGACGTTCTGCTCTTTTGCGTGTGCACTTGTCCTAATCTTTACATTTCCAAACCCCGTTTGTTTGAACGCTTTTGTTTATACAGAGAGAATGCTTAATAGGTGCAGTTAATTTTTTTAAAAATTGTTTTATTCTGAAAGATGTTTTCATGGGACAAAAATACCAGAGCAAACTTGTTCGCTTTTTACTAAGCATCGATTTGCAAAAAACATGAGTGTACGCCACCACAATAGTGCTGGTTGCAAGGTTCTGCATCAGACCTAGTCCTTGTAATAGAAATGTAGTAGTTACCCATTAGTAGCGCCCCTTCGTCAAAACTCAGAAGTGCCTCCCGGATGATGACTCATCAGATTCAGTAGACATTGCCTTCTTATTGCTTTCAAATTAATGCGAGAAGAAGCAGCATAACCAAGACTGATAATAGCTAGAGGTAATGGAAGTCTTGTTAAAAGCCTGAAGTGCTCGAATTTCAATTACTTGCAGATGTTCATGCTTCAGAAAGTGTTGCTGAAGTAAGCAAATGCGTCAGATATCACGAAAACGGATTACGAGCTCAAATGGATCAGGTGGCACTGTTGGTTATTGCACTGGCTGCAGAGAGCTGTTTAACTCACAAAAGAGAGGTTTACATCCCAAGGTTTAAGTAAACACACACTTTCTCCTTTATTCACTCGATATAAATGTCGATCTCCTAATACTGAGATTCAAGATTGGTAACTTGGTAGTAGGAATTATGTACAGCATAGTCACTTTGTATTCTTATAAAAGCAGTACGCTCAAAGGTCTTCGCGCAAATAAGGACTCTCACACAACTCTAAATATAGCATAAAAGGTCACCTTTATTACCAGGACAGCCAAAGACAGACCCGCAACATTAACTTTCCCCAACAATAATTTGCCTTATTTTCCCCAAACCTTTTTCCATAGAAATAAATTTCTTTTCCCAATGCTTTATTTCCAAACAAACCATAACTTGTTTCCATACCATCAATATGTTTTCCTTCTTTCTTTTTCTTCCCCCGCCTACCCTCCCAATCCCTCCCCCCTAGAGAAAGGATGAATCCGCTCTAGATTCTCCTAACCCTTCAAACACGCCGATAACACAACAAAAAGTCTGCCTGTAGTGCCCTGAGATGACATCCTGGACATTTCTTTTCGTTGTTTTATTATATTTATTTATGTATTTTTTTTTATTTTTAAAACAGACACAAGAACACATGACTATTGGACGAAAACCAGCACCCTTGACTTTGTGCAAAAACCAGGGTGGGTGGGTGGGTCAAACGCGACACCACCGCTGAATTCACTCGCTCAGAGTGACGTAAACCTCCCCCCCCCTCCCTGCGCTTGTCCTAAACCCCTCCCGCCACCCAATCAGGCCGCGTGAGGTCGTCCCTCGCGCGAAATACCCCAGGGGGACATCGGCTTTGCCAAGTCCCCCTGGGGGCCCATCGCGCAAATAAGGACTCTCACACAACTCTGAATATAGCATAAAAGGTCACCTTTATTACCAGGACAGCCAAAGACAGACCCGCAACATTAACTTTCCCCAACAATACTTTGCCTTATTTTCCCCAAACCTTTTTCCATAGAAATACATTTCTTTTCCCAATGCTTTATTTCCAAACAAACCATAACTTGTTTCCATACCATCAATATGTTTTCCTTCTTTCTTTTTCTTCCCCCGCCTACCCTCCCAATCCCTCCCCCCAAGAGAAAGGATGAATCCGCTCTAGATTCTCCTAACCCTTCAAACACGCCACCCAGGAAAACCCTCTGAGTTTTCCTGCCCCACCCAAACCCCCCCTCCTAAAGGACCACTCAATTCTTGTGTATTCTCTCACCGCAGGAAAAAACAGTGCCCCTTTTTTTTTTTTTTTTTTTATGGTTCAATTGATATGAGTTTTGCTTGATGAGCACCACAGGTCAACACACCACAGATTAGCCAACGTGTCTCTCAGTTCCATTAGGTAATATGCTTGACCCATCGGCGAGAGGTGAACTCCGTCACTCCTCAGTAAATGCAGCATGTCGTTGTTGAAATGCTCATGTGCAATTACCGTGATGCCCATTGCTGTACAGAAAGTTTTCAAAGCCCTGTTAACTTTGCGGCAAGCTCTTTCAACAGCCGCATGTACCCTGGCACCTTTCCATTGACTCCTGTACAAAAATTCTGTCCATACTACCCGAGTCCCCACCCATTTGTCTTTTATCACCGCCAAGTCCAGTTTCATTTGTTTGATTAAAGCCAATCCAGACAATTCCACCAGATCGTTTTCGCCCAAGTGCAGGATCAATAAATCAGGAGTACCCCATGCAGCAGCCAATTTGGTTAAAACAGGAAACAGCTCCCTCCATTGCATCCCCCCTAAACCCTTCCAAAGCACCTCATGGTCATTACTATACAAACCAAGGCCTCTCCCACACAGCTGCTGTTCAGCAAAGGTCGCTGCCCATTTTATTATTGAGTGCCCAACAATCCAGGTCCTCTTTTTCCTAGGAAAATTCGCCACTCGACCTGTGATGGAAAAACTAACATTAATACCCAAACATAAAACCCCCTTTTTTTTTTTTCTTTGAAAACATTTACAATCTGACATATTGAAAGCAACAATTAGACTTCCATCTCCCTATTTGCTGCAATTCCTCTTTCCCCCAACCAAGCCTGGCAGCTTCGGTAGCCGCACCGATTCTAAAAGAGTGCGTCCCAAAACTTTTCGGATTTTCCCCAATCAATGTCAATGCCTTTCTCAAAACAGCTAAAAATTGGAAAAAAAATCAACTGGGTGTTATTCTTATGGCAAAATATCACACCTTTTTGAAATACTGCTGACTGAAAAAATGATTCCCACTCCCCCACCGGGCAACAACCCCCCACCCCACTCCTTCCGAGTCTCACTAGCATCCCAAGCCCTCTCTGGTCTGTCTTTGACTGCCTCAACTTAATCTGCAACAGTCCCTTTTCCAAAACTTCGATGTCTGATGACTGGATCCCCACCTGATTTCGCAACCCAAGTAACTCCGATATCCGAAATGCACCAAAGAACAACCACACCATACATAACCTGAAACGAAACCATTCCCATTCATTATAGCAACATGCGGGCAGAACACCCAACAGTTTTTGTAATAATTCAAAAGTAATGGGGTCTCTCAATTTTTTCGCATGCCAAGTGCTTCTCCCAAAACCTTTTAACATTTTTTGTAAACGGAAGCCCATCCGGACCTCGCACCCCAAAAACAATTGACTGTAAAAAGAAATACCCGCCAACTTGCCTGTAATTGTCGAGTGCGCCAAACCTTTGTCTATCAAATATAACACAAACTCCCACATAAACTGTTCATTTTTTACCGCTGTACCGTTCATGCCGCGCTGTGCAGCATAGCCTAAAAAACCAGACCATGCCAGCTGATAACTGCGTCTCGTAGAGCCCGCTAATGACTGTTCAACCAACTCTGCCTTTCTCAGTTCCCCAGGTCCCACATGTTCGCAGGGATCGATGTCTTGCATCTGTCCGCTCCAGGTGCCAATTCCCGAAACCTCTGCCACTGACAACGAGATAAAGCGTCGACAATTGAGTTGTTAACTCCAGGAATGTGTTGAGCTCTAAAAACAATATTCAACTGCAGCACACGCAACATGAACGCCCTTAACAACTGTAGCACTCGCACATCCCTAGCCCGTTGACCATTAACCAAGCATACCACTGCCATGTTATCGATATGAAATAACACGCAGCGGTCTCTGAATTCCTCTCCCCAAACCTGCAGTGCCACCAAAAGCGGAAAGAATTCCAAGAAAGCGATGCTGCGACCTTGCTGCAACCAACATGGCGGCCACCACTCCGCACACCATCTTCCTTCCCAGAATAAGCCAAAGCCCATGGCTCCAGCCGCATCCGAGAAAATTTGTCCAGGCCATACCGTGTCCTCTGCCACAAAATTGACGGACACTCCATTGAAATCTTCCAAAAATCTCAACCATATCATCAAGTCTTCTTTGATTTTTGATGTCAAGCGTATGTGATGGTGGGGCAAAAACGCCCCCGCCATTGCAAAACCCAGCTGCCTACAAAATGTCCTGCCTGCCCTGACCACTCTGCATGCAAAAGTCAAGTACCCCAGAAGCCTCTGGACCTGCCTCAGCTGCACCTTCTTGGCTCCTAACACTTCTTGAAGAAAAAACCTGATCTCCTGTACTTTTGCCAAAGGCAAACGGGCCACCATTGCCGTGGTATCTATTTCTATACCCAAAAAGGTCAATGTTGTCGTTGGACCTTCCGTCTTGTCCTTCGCCAAAGGGACACCAAATTCACTGGCCATATCTTGAAAACATGCCAAAACTTTAGCACATTGGTCTGTACCAGCTTTTCCTACAAACAGAAAATCATCTAAGTAGTGACATACCTCCGCATGTTCTGAACGCCGGATGACACACCATTCCCAAAATTTACTAAATGTTTCGAACAATGAGCAAAAGATAGCACAACCCATGGGTAACACACGGTCTACATAGTAATCTCCCTCAAAATACATACCCAGCAACTCGAAATCCACTGGATGTATAGGCAAAAGACGGAAGGCTGCTTCAATATCGCATTTCGCAAGGTCAGCTCCCGCCCCAGCCTTGCGCACCATCTGTAGAGCATCGTCCACTGACGAATATGACACAGCCGAATCAGTGGTGGAAATGAAGTCATTTACGGACTGCCCTTCCGGCCAAGACAAATGATGGATTAAGCGAAACTCACCTTGCGCTTTCTTTGGAATAACACCAAGAGGTGACACTATCAAATTTGGCAAGGGGCAGCTCAAAAAAGGTCCAACTATTCTGCCTAAATCCATCTCTTTTTGCAACTTCATCTTCACCACCGTAGGCCGTTCTTTTGTGGATCTGAGGTTATCTGCCCAACGCAAAACTCTGGGACCCCCTGGTAGCCAATTCTAAAGCCCAGCCGAAAACCCCAAAACAACTTAGCTGCCGCCTCAGCATCCGTGTAAATCTCCAGGTAACTCAACATTGCTTGCAATCTAATTGGTGTAGGAGCCCTTTGGAATAAGGGGTGGCAACGCTCCACGCCCCCTCTGACCTCTCCCATGATCTCCGAATTGCTGGTTGGGAAAGCACTGAAAGATGGCATGTCTGCCCCCACACTGTGCACATTCATGCTTAAATTTACAGTACTGACGCGTGCAGGAACCTCTATTGAAGCCCCAACACGCTCCTGTTGTGGGCAACTGACCCCTGCCGAAACCACCCGCCCCCATTGTGGCGGGACGCTGGGAAAAGGGCCGATAAGGTATTGGCAAACCACTTGCCGTATGAATTGTGTTAGATGACGAATGTCCTGACAACCACTGTAACCACAACTCTTGATCAACTTCTCCCCAAGCTTTATCTTGAAATAAACTCATCCTCGCCCGAAACTCCTCGTCGTAATTCAACCACGTATACCCTCCCGCCTGTAAATGCGCCCGTCTAATGACATCGATGTATTTAAACAGCGAAACCGCCTTTTCAGGGTAACGCTCGCAATACACACTGGCATAAATAAGGAATGCCGCTGTCCAATTCTCTATCGTTTTCGGCACTTTTGGGCGACGAGACAATTCCACTTCCTCCTCCTTAGACCCTTCCCTGGCTTGCAACTCCCTATGCAGTAGACGGAAAACATCCACATAATCATGGTTCCAAATTCTTTGCTTAGTTCTGAGGGACAAATGGATACCCAACGGCATCGACACCCCCATAAATGGCAATTTCGTACTGCCCAGTCTCGGTGTGGCACTGTGTACAGAACTAGCCACCGATTAAATAGGGCTCCCTCCTCCCTCTTTGTCCTTCCTCCCTCCTTGAACTGCTTTCGTTCCCAACTCTTCCCCCCCCCTCCCCCGCCACTACCCCGTGACCACCCTCCCCAGGTGCAGCACCTGCACCACCTGCCAACGGCCGTGTCCAAGCAGCCCACCAGTCTGTCTTACCTGCTGGTAACTGCGAAGCTCGTTGACCATCACGCTTATGATGTCCGCTCTTATTCCTACGTGCCGGTGAGAGAACGGCTCCAGAACTCTGAAACACACTGGCAGAAGTTAATTGTCCTACCCCCCTCCCCACATCCCCCCTTCCCTCGGGAAACAAAACACCTCTTGAATAATTCTCATTTTCTTTATCCGATTCATCATTATCACCTTCATGATGTTTATCAACTTCCGAAATTACAAAGCTTGTACCTGGCCTATTGCCAGATGTCACGTTGGTAAACTGATCATGAACCTCAGACTCAAGCCTCCGTGTGAAGCGCCCAGTCGCAGGAATAAAATCCGCACCAGATTCGCCTCTTGAACCAACCCGACCCCCAAAAGCCGCACTTTGCCTCGCAGATTGAGACAAAAAGAACTGCTCATCCGTTACCAAACCAGCAGCCTCCGTAAGGTACTCGCCGCTCCAGCGAGGAACCGTCTCATACCTACCTGATACCTGTAGAGTTGAATTACCAGACCTTTGTTTCACTGGCATCTCCGCATTCTCCACCCACACCCATTGGCCTTGCTGAGCCTCGGACCCCGAATCAAAAACCACCTGAGGATGCCTAGGCGGAGGCCTAGCTTCCGGAAACAATGAACCATTACCCTTTGTTTGCCCCACACAACTTCTGCCACCCGTATCCCCCCGCCTCCCACTCCGGTACTGCCCAACTCGCTGTTTACACACCGCCCCCCCCTCCATCATTTGACTATCATGTGAAAAATAGGTATCATAAGGTACATCCCCACCAACTCCTTCATCCAGGAGTTGCTTTGGGGGGCCTCTAGGCTGAGGAACCATAATGTCCTGGCAGTCCATAAACTCATCCTGCTGTATGAGATCCTCTACTTCTTGTGCACCACCCATGACATCATACATTTCCTCAGCTCCTGTATGTCCATATTCTTCCGGTTCGCTATCACTGGAATAATCTACCAAAATCTGTTTGCGCCCTTCAAAGGACACTTCAGGCGCTATTTCAACTCTATTGCTGTTCTGAGATGTACCTTCCGACCTTTGAGGCATAGCTGCAGGCCCTGTCAGTCTGGACTTTATCATTGCCCCTCTTGTCTCTTGTGAAGCATGGCTCAACTCATCGTTGAACCCTCTATCAACATCTCTCTCAGCCAGCTGAAACTGCAACACACGCGTGTCAAACACACCACCCGCTCTGCCTCCGCGCCTGCCAGCACGTCTTCTGGGTTGTGTAGACACTAACCTTCTGTTGACTTGCATCACACTTGGGGCAGATGCTGCGCGCAGGGTAGGGAGCTTCTTACCCCGGCTTCCTCTGCCCACAGAACGCGCTCTCCTGGCTCTCACCGCAGGCACCTTGGCGCCGCCTTCCTCCTCAGAATCATGACATGGAACCGACCTGCAAGCAACCACAGCGCGCAGGACTCCTTCCGCTGCTAGGCGACGGGGACGCTTCACTGCTACTGAAGTGTCTACCACAGCGCCAGGCCTCAGCAAGTCACTCCGACCAACTGCCACCAGCGCTCGAATTGCCTCTCTGGCGATGTCATCTGCCGCCATTCTGCCAAATTTGACAAGAAATCGCCGAAAAAACCGCTCACCGAAACTATTATCACGCTGACAGAATCGCCTCAGCTGATCCTGTCAAACGCGACACCACCGCTGAATTCACTCGCTCAGAGTGACTTAAACCCTCCCTCCCCTCCCCGCGCTTGTCCTAAACCCCTCCCGCCACCCAATCAGGCCGCGTGAGGTCGTCCCTCGCGCGAAATACCCCAGGGGGACATCGGCTTTGCCAAGTCCCCCTGGGGCCCATTATGAAGGACTTGCCTTTTTGTGAAACAATATTTTTGTTTTGGCGGTATATTGAGCTAAATATAACTTTGTGTAATGTGCTGCATTTTATTTTGAAGCGGCAGTAGAAAACAGCATTAGACTTATGTCCAGCCCCATAACGGTGCCAATGGTTTTAAGCACCTTGATATTTCAGAACACTATTGCTTAAAACATTTTTTTGCTTACATTTAAAGGATTTTCAGGCAAGACAGCGCAAAAACAGGCCAGTTTAGGAGCACAAGGCTGCTTTATTAGGACAGGTATGCAGCTGAAACGTTAACATTACAAATATTGAAACAAACCCATCTCATTATTACAATAAATTGACCTGTCCCCTTCCCCCCTTAAGCCTCCCCCCCGACGTGCAAAGCCCCCAAACTGAAGCTCCTATCATTTCACAGTTAGATTTTACTGCTAGGCCCAGCCCTCTCAATGTGTCAGATGTTTTTATGGTCATATAAGTGTACAAAAAGAGAGAAGATCATTGTTTTCATCTCTTTGCCATTTTGATTTTTGATAAGGGCTACTTGTTGATGATCGTTAGTGCTGATTTCTGTAATGTCCTTTATTTGTTTAAAGGTACCCACAATTCTTGGTCTATTTAATGACTGTAGCTTCCTCACTTTTTTCCCCATTCCGGAAAATATCCAAATAGATACCCTTTTTTAAGTTATTTATTACAGACCTCCTTTTATTTGAAAAGTTTTATATAGCACTGGCTAGACCTGGAGGTATCTGAGCGCTTTACATGAGGATCAGCGAGTTACAGGTTACTTAGTTACAGCAATTAAATCAAAAAATCACAGAGGGAGGTGAGGGGGAGGGAAGAAAACACAACGGGGAAATGAGGAAAATTGTGTCAGATGACCGGCTGGGTAGGTGACGGCTGAAGGGGTGAGACCTAGGACAGACTCCGCTATAGCTGCATATGACAGTTCCACCGGGCATCGGTCAAGGTTGCTCGTGCACCGAGGTAAGTACAAGCAGTTTTGCTATCCGACCAGAGTTACAGGTTACATAGTTGCATCAATGAAATCAAAGATTCACGGAGGGAGGGGGAGGGAGGGAAACACCAAGGGGAAACGAGGAAAACAATGTCAGATGACCGGCTGGGTAGGTGACGGCCAAGGGGGTGAAACCAGGGCCAGACTCCTCTACATCTGCATATGCCAGCTCCACCGGGAATCGGCCAAGGTTGCTCGTGCACCGAGGTAAGTACAAACAGTTTTGGTATCCACCCAGGGGGCATCGTTAAAGGTCCATCGAAAGTTTCATCAAAGTTCCACCGGGCATGGGCCATGTTGATCCGGCTCCATGCTATGCATAATGTTCATGGTTTCATTCCGGGGGCATCGTCACAGATCAATTGGCAGCACACATCCTGGAGTTACTGGGAAACTAAGACTTACTGTAGGGTTGATAGTCGCTCTGCCTGTCGTCTCCTCATCCTCCCTGTGCTTGCTCTACACACCCAGGGGATGATTCAGGTTCGCGGCACAGGCAGCAGGTTTGCCTCCACTTTTCCACGCTCTCTGGACCAGCCCTCTGCTTAATGAATGATCTCTGTGTTCCCACCCACGCTTTCCTGTAGCAGTGGGGCTCAGGGGTGTAATGATATGTCCCTACTAGCTAGTCACAGGTGCCCCAGTACAGCCCTGTGTCTGCGCCGCACTCCTCATCTGCCGTGGTCCTCCTATCCAGCGATTGGTGTAATTTAACAGGCACGCACTCCCAGTCCGGCAGCCACTTTTCACCCCGCAGAGTTGCTGCTCAGTACTCCCTACGCTGTGGGGTTGGCCCAGTGCTTTCTCACCTCTCAGCGCTGTAATTCAGGCTACGGAGCGCACGCTCCAGCGCTCCTCACATGGTCCACACATACCGGGTTCCTGATCGTCTGGTGTCCATTCACCACACCTCCCTGGTCTGCCGCGCACCTTTTATGCCATCAGGGCCCGTCACCATGGCCCACATACGCCATTTTCTTGGTGCAACACCGCGCCGCAATGTCCCGGAGATCGCGCCCGTTAACCTCGTCCCCAGAACCGCCACTCCTACTGCATTCCACCACAGGTCTATACGCCTCACCCCCTCCTAGCAGCTCGAACATTCAGCTCAAGTCCGCTGCCTCCGATCTCGGCATAGGGCGACTTCTCAGAACCTAGCCGCCATCTTGGAGGCTTCGCACTCAGCGCTCAGGCAGGGAATTATCTGCTTTTTCACCTCTGCAGCGGGACAAAAACACCCCGCTAGCAGCCCAGCCTGGGCACCAGGAATTCCGCCACTAGGATTGCGGTAAGGAACCTCACTGTTGGACCAAGATCATTACCTGCAGGGGCAACAGTAGGCATGGCGGACACCCTATCATCTGCAGAAGATAGTAGTACTTCCTTATTTTTTCCTTTTTTGTGTCTGTCTTTCTGACAACACTGGGTTGAACATCACTGAGTATTCTTACTCCTATTTATTATTCAGTTTATTTTCTCTATTCTTTTTTATTTTTTATAATTCTTGCCACTAAATTTACATTCATGGTACTTCTTGGCAAGCATTCTCCTTGGTTTTGTGGCCTATATGTTGATTAAATTTGGTTGGATGATAGTGTGGTAAACCCATAATTGTAGTCTCCTTCTCACCATTATAGTTTTTTTAGATATACACTGAGTCCACTTTTAACAGCTCTACTTTGATTTCTCCTTCAAAATCCTGAGCGCGTTAGCCCAGCAGTACTCAACATGGAGGGCTTGATTGACCTCATACCCACAATACATTCCTTGTACAGAAACTGAATTCCCATAAACCTTTCAAGAATACATTCATGCCAGCAATTGTTGCCAAAACATGACACACAATAGACTTCTTCTTTGAGTACTAAGTAGTTTGAACACATGTATTTTCCTTTTTAGAATAATATGCGAGTTGACATTTGTAAAGTGTCTTGGATTTTGGAGCGGCCTTTTATTGCTTGGAAGTAGTTTAGTAGAACTGCACATCACTGATTTTTCACATAGATTTGGTTGACTTGCGTGTGGCGTGATCGGTAGTAGACTCTTTGACATGATTTTTCTCGATCTGTTGCACAAGATGCAGCTACTGCTTAGCTCTCTCTTCTCTTCTGCTGCAGTGTCTCCTCCTTGTGAGCTCCACCTGGCGGCAGCTCCCGCCGGACACCAGAGGAGTTTACTCGCCCTGGCAACCTCCCCTACTGCTCTGCCTGCCACTGCTGTTAGCTAGAGCCGCACTTTACAACTAGAATGCAGAGCAGCACTGTGGAATGCAATAATATTATACAGTGCAGCATACCATATAATACATTTCAGTGCAGTGTAATACAATAAAACACTGCGACAGTACTTTGCAGTCTGATGCTATCCAATGCAACAGCATTATACAATGCAACAATATGTACAGTGCAATAAATATTGTATAAGTATACTATGCAGTACACTGCAGTGTTATTCAATGCAAACCATACCGTCTGTGCTTTTGAACTATACTGTAGTCAGTAGTACTATACATTGAAATGCGCTGTACCACAATATTATGCAATGCAGTGTTTTGCAAAGCAGAAAACTACACAGTGCAAAATAATGTACAATGCTACCTTAAAATATTATTCAAATCAATATCGTGCAATGCAGTACATTGTAATACAGTATGATATAGCACACCAGCTGTAGTTTAAACCTTGCGTTGACATAATATTGATATTGTTGGTTATTTTTAGAAAGTAAAAGCATTTCTTCTGCTTCCTGAGACTTTAGCTTGTAGGAGTAGTTCTAACCTGTCTGCATCCGTCTGTTTATACAGCACTCGCCAGTTCAGCGAGCCAGCCACAGTAGCACTCACTTAATCACCCATGTACTCACCCATGCTTAACACGTCACCCATTTCTTACCCTCACTATGCGCTCAGTCACTCATTTATTCAACCATCTGGCCATCCAACCTTGGACACATTTTCACACAAACAAATGTTCAATAATTAAACCTGTTCCTTTCTAAAATGTGCGGGACTGTTGCCTTTGCCAGTGTTTATTTAAGAATACGTTCAAGGTTGTGGTTGCTACCAGAAGTATGTGATTGTGGTTGCTACCAGGGGTATGTGAAATCGCACATTTATGCACAATTGTGTAATCATTTTAAATTGTGTGTAAATAAACAAAATGCAAAAACGGCATGTGGCGCTATATTTGTTCGCGAAATGTGTCCTCGTACTTTAGATTTGCGGATTCCTTTCACACAAAAAAGGGCAAAAAACACAAGTGCCACAAACAACATACAGTCCGTTTGCGTAATTCTCGTGCACTTGTGCCAAATTGTTCTGTGAATGGCAGTTAATTTTGCTTAATTGCATACATTCTGAAATTCACTTTTAATACGAAATTACGCCTGATTATGCCAGAATAACAAACAATGTGCATGTGCCTACTGGTTACCTAGAGGTGCACCTATCTGCTGCAGTGAAATGGCCATTTACCTTAACCCACTGATCTCAGGTTTAACTCCTGTGCTCATCCGTCGACTAACCAACCACTCACATGATGCTTTTATGTCTTCTACGACAGTTGAATGAAATGCCTGCATTTAAATGATACCCACCATAAGGATGGGTTATTCTTGCGTTTCTTGACAGAAAAGCTCCTTCAATTATGAAATGCGAATGGGGTGTAAATTTAATTAATTACAATAGATAATTACAGTAAGTGCCTGCTTGGTACGTTCTCACTATTTACAAACAGGAACCGGTTGCTGACAGGAGGCAAACATTGACTCCACAGATCCATCAATAAAGACCCGTGCTTGGAGCCCGTGCATTACAGCACGTGCAGATACAAGTGATGTGAAGGCTGGTGCTCTGAGGAGCCACTCTAGCCGCAGTGAAAAACTGAAAGCTCTCGGGCCCTACAAGTCCCTCAGCGGAAACACTTCAGTCTGTAGCACGCAGAAGTCCGTTAATTACTCTTCGCTCATCTTTTTAAGAGATTAACATAAGCTTTTAGAGTTCTGTGTGTCAAGTAAGCGGATGTCTACTTCAAATGCTGAAGAGCACAGTTCTTGGGATCCGTCGGGTTCTACAACGTGGCACTGGGTTCAAACTTGAACAATGAATGCATTGATCCACTCCCATTCACTGTAGTTTATTTAGAAAGAATATTTTTAATTAACAGTCCTACAGTATTTTGACTTTCAGATAGAAATTTACCTTCTGCCAGTCAATAAACCCTCAAGCTACGTCTCTAGGTACATTAATTAGGAGTAGAAGGTAGTGTTAAACATCGATCGTGGTATGGTACACGTGGTCATCCGACGGTGAAATACAAGAATTCAATTCCATGCTTTGGATGTGGGAAAAAACAATAATGCAGTTCGCCATTGGTTGACGACTTATCCACTCAAGGTGGTCTACTCCATGTGTGATCCACTGAGCCTGCTCTTCTCATTGGGCCAGTTGTAGTTAGTTGGGCACTGCGGTAGGCTGTGGTCTCCCCTGACTTGTCTGGGATGAGTCAGGGGAGCACAGGTGTGCTGGTGATGGAGTGACTGTTTATTGGTTGCGCTGCTTCAGTCAGGTAAGTCTTGGTACATGAGCCCAAACAACAGCCCCTGCCCAAAAAAAGGTATGAGCTCACTCTAGTTGCAATAAAGAGTCCATTGTCTTTCAGTGTTTTTGCCTACAAACAGGGGTATACCTTCGTTCTTGGCATAGCTCATTCTGGATTAACCACCAACTACGGTCTTTATTAAATGAGCGGCTGTCACTTTTAGGCGCTAGCTTCTAGTAGTGGTATCATCCACTATGCGTTTTGTGGTTTTTCAGGAGGATCCCTCTATCTCAGTCACTTTGACAGGGCAACACATGCTGTATTTGCATTTGATTCCAGACCCCACCCGTTGTAGTGAATAGTGCAGGTACTCCCTTGGCAAAAGTGTTCATCCGAGTTATCTACCTCCTCAGCACCTTGACTATCCTCCTGAAAGGGCACCTCGAGTGCTCCTCCTCCGCAGTCGTGTGGCTCCTTCCTTCAAGGCAGGCTCCAAGTAAACTTTTACTGTTGTGCTGTTGAACATCCCCAGGTTCTGGACCCAAACCTTGGAAGTGAAATTCCGGTCGCATAACCGATTACTGGAGCATACAGGAGTTCCTCGGTCTCCACTGGTGTTGGACCTCAGTTCAGAGAGAGAAATCTTGGCACCCTGGGTGTAAGTTTCTGCTCCCTCCCTTTTTTTTTTTTTTTTTTTTTTTATCAACCAATTTTATTGGGGTTTTGCAGTTAACACATAATATACATAGTACATTTTTCGCTAAAAATACAATTTCTCTCAGGCAGCAACGATGCATCCCCATAACTGGTAAGGTGCCCCGGCAAACATGATAGAACATTTCCTTCCACCCCTCCAACCCCCTTGAATCCGTGTGTAGTCAATAGTGTGTTACAAATTAACAGTATATCTAGGTCTGCAGTCGCGGGGCATGATAGCTCTGGTAGTTACTGCTGATCTCTTTCATGCGGTGGCTTCAAAGAGAAGGGGTAGCAGGTCGGAGCCCAGGGCACCCTGAATCCTATTGCACGGCAGGCCTCTAAGATTCTACTGGTGAATTTATGGGGGTGTCGGGGTCTGGAGTAGCAAAGCCATCCACTAATGTTTCCCAGGCTAGGGCCGTGTCTAGTGTACCTATTCTTCGACTAGCTTTTCTCAGGAGGGTTCTTCCTTCGCATCCCGCCCACTTCTCCAGATACCTATCCGGGGCCCTCCAGCAACTTCTAGTTTCTCGTAAGTTCACGCTTGGCTAATATGAACGCCAGATCCTGGAACTTACTTGTGACCTTGGTTTCATAAGTATGTGGGAACCACTCTAGGAGACAGTGGGTGATGGAGCAGGGGATCTCCTTTTCAGTGACCGCTGCAATCGTATTTGGGACCTCCTCCCAACAGGTGTGCAGCGAGGGAAACGACTGGAACATGTGTAGGAGGATATGAGATCCCACTTCCCCACAACAGGGGCAGGCTGCATCAACTTAGTGAAAATATCTACCAACGCACTCCGGAGTGAGAGATGATCTATGAAGGACATAGAATTTGATCAATTTAAAATGGGAGTTTTGAGATACCTTCGGTGTTCTCTGCAGGATAGCTTCCCACCACTTATCTGTGATGGGCGTTCCAAGATAGTCTTCCCACCGCATCTGCTGGTGCTCTAACGGCCGCTGTAAGTCCTCTCGATTTGCTCTTTACAGGCACCAAACTGACATTGCCACAAAGGAGCGTTACCATTCATCCTGCTACCTTTTAACAAGTACTAATATGTAAGTGCCAAAATGGATTTGAGTTTTCGTGTTTACTATACAAAATGTATGCTCTGTAACACTTTCAGAGCAAACTGCCATTCGGTCACTCTGGCATTTCCCCTGTGGCTAAGAGACTGTTTTCAGAGCTCTATGGATTGCCATGAGGCATCCTTGAAAGCCACCATGGTCCCATCCTAGTCGCAACTTCATGTGGTGTGGGGCTGCTTTGAACAATTTTACCAAAGCTCTTTTTGATGTCTAGATGTGCCCTGAAAGTGTCTAGAATACGACCCTGTACTATGTTGTTAGTTGAAATAACCGTACTTCGACATACAATTATCTAGAGTATTATTGAGCATTGGAGGAGAAGGGCTACCCTTGCCCTAGGTAATTAAAAACGAGCTGCTGGTTGTGGTGGTAGCTTGGCAAACCCTTACATAATACACAGCCGTTCATATATTTTTTATCTAAAAAACATTGTATGCATGTATGCACATTAATTTAGGATATACCGGTCTTAAACTGCTAGTACAAATTATTGCACACCATTTAAATTAGTGTTTAACAAGTGAAGTTCCAGGTCGGACAAGAAGAGGTTAAATATGTTTGGCGCCAATATGCATCCTTGGTTAAGACCACGTGAGGTTGAGATTTTTCAGTGGAGGTGGAAGGAGGGAGGCGGACGTTCTGAGTTCTGCTGGAGAGGAAGGATGTGGTTTAGTCCAGGGCCTTCTCTTTGATCCTGGAGTTGTGTAGGCGTGTTCGTAGTGTGCGGTGGCAGACCGCATCGAAGGCGGCTGACCGGTCCAGGAGGATGAGGGCTGCTGTTTCTCCGTTGTCAAGCAGGGTCCTGATGTCATCGGTGGCTGCGAGGAGGGCGGTTTCGGTGCTGTGGTTGCTGCGGAACCCGGACTGGGTCGGGTCCAGGATGCTGTTTTCCTCGAGGAAGCGGGTCAGTTGTTTCTTGACAATTTTCTCGGTGACCTCCGCCCTTTTAAGTTTATGCAGCAGTGGTTCAACACTCAATTTCAGATTCCATTACATATACTTCATATATCTTCAATACATAGTAAATGATAAGACACAGTGAATCGTTGACATCTCAATAAACAAATGTGAGAGTAATATCTTCTTCAAAAAAGTCTTTGTTCATCCTTTTCTTAAAATCACAGGAACCGTATCAACGATTCACTGTGTCTTATCATTTACTATGTAGTGAGGATATATGAAGTACATATAATGGAATCTGAAATTGAGTGCTGAACTACTGCTGCATATGTTCATTTTTGGAACCATTTCCCTTTTAGGGGCGTAGAAGAGTCGCACCTCTAGTTTGTAGCACTATTGTGAACTCGGTTCCACTTTGTTCTATTTTGTGTGGACCGGTTCAAGCTTTGTGCGCCTTGATCCTTCTTTTGTGTTTTTCCCTTTTAAGCTTAGATTAAAAACAATACATTCATAGGCAAAACCTAAAGAGCCAGGGTGAGGAGGTGTTGGGTAAGCACTGGATGAGGTCAGGTGGGAGAGAAACACGGGGGCAGGGGCCTGAAATGGGAAGTAGGACACGAGGGAGAAGGTTAGAGAGCAGGAAGACACGAGCACTCCCATAGAGCACTAAAGGGTAAAGTAAAAAACAATTCCCTTACGGTAAACATTGTAAGGACGTTAGGCATCTAATTAACACATGGTAATAAAGATGTGCTCCAGATGTGGAGCGGGAAATGGGATGGAAAAGAAAGCCATTCAATCAGGAGCAAGCTGCTTGACAACAGACACGTAACAGATTCTTGGGGTGTTGTGTACCCCTGCCTAGACATTCCGACTCCCTTGCATATAGTTTTCATTTGTATCTACTTTGTGTACTGTAAGATAAACAAAAATAAACACCATAGTTTGGGATTTTATTTCTTAACCTGACATATTTTAGCTTAATTTCAAGCGTTTTGCTAACTGCATTTTTTTTACTCTAAGAACATTTAAAAGTGGCTTTTAATATCATTCTCTTGCCTACATTTCTAAGTGCAAATGTCCTCAACCCCCCTACCATGGTCAAGCATGGTTGCAGTAGTTAACATTTGGCATTTGTGATAAAACATACATCATTTTTGACGACCTGATCAGTTGTATTAGGCAAATGGAAGGCTTGTCATGGGAGGCCAGTCAAATTATGGAGGTAAAATCGAGAATACTTTGCATGGATAACACGCTGACGAATTCATCCTCCCGAGGATTCATTCTCCCCAGGATGTTTTAGGAATTCGGGGTTCTTCAAAACATTCTTTTTAATAATCTTATTGTCCATTGCATTTTGTGGCATAGCATTTGCTGGTGTTGTACATAACACATCCAATGAACGCCTGGCGGATATTTTCATTTTTATTTACGTTATGCAAATGCCTATACAATTGGAAGCGATTTAGCCAGTGTTTCTGCCTTACTGTAAGAATGCTTATATTTGTTAGATTTTTGTCTTAAAGTCAAAGTAGTATGCATCCATCTGTTTTGTTGATCTTAGGATCGCGTCCTTAAGCTTCAAGGTATACCGAAGACGAACAGCTGTCCCGATCAGAACGTTGAAAGTCAGAAATGCAATTGCGAGACTTGTGCATCTTTTATACGTTTGCATCACGCGCTTTATTAATGTGGGTAGTTTGAATGAGTAATTGGGCTCACAGATACTGCAGCTGGACGGCTTTGAGCGAACTGCAGCAGGAAGCACGATGAATGGGCCTGCTACTCGAGGGGCTCGCCTGCAGTACCCGAGGATGGAGCGTTATCTGCGGCCGTGAACGCTGCTTTGTCACTGACCTTGAGCTGAAAGTAGGCAAATGCTCTAGTCGTGCCGTTGCCTAGCAACGCCAAACAACAGAACACTTACTGAACCCATACTCTGGTCTTCCGCCGGTAATTAGACAGTGCTCCAGAAGATCACAAAGCTTGTACGAAAGGTGCATCGCTGTCTTTCGAGGTAAAGGCCGTACGTTTCCATAGCTGCTAAGTGTTCAGCTCCCTCGTGTGTGGCATTTCCAAGCTTTGTGTGCGTATGTGTGACATGTGAATGGCTTATGTGTGTCTCTTTTTGAGTGACGTTTCATCACGAGTGCAAAATAGAACGTATAATGAGATAACTTGGAGAAAACACCCCATTTTGTATAACGTAACCTTCTAACTTCCTCAGAACAGCTCAGTTATTGAAGTTTGCTTCCCCTAAAGTGTTAGTCACATAAGAAACAAGGCTGTCTAGCTGCACGCTCACGGGCTTCCCCTTACGTTGTGTGTGGTATTATACTGAGTTCACAGCTCATGTAAAATAGTAAAAATACTGAATTTTGATGGATACCTCTAAGCACAGATTCCTCACCTTGTGAATAATCCCCCAGCTTCAGACTGGATCCAGAAAACTCAAAAGCAATACTTCTGTGCAGGAGTAGGTGATGTCATTCAGCTCCGCACAAAGGTCGTTCTGCCCCGGAAGTGACAAATTGGGCCTCATATAAGCGGAGCGAGGTGCACTGACATCAGTTCCTTTCTTTCTGCGCCCTCTGACTGAATCCAGAGCTCTACTCCTCCTGTCTTTGAATATTTTTTCCAAAACAACAGACTTTAACCGTTGAAGGGACTGTGTCGAACAAAAAAGTCTGTGACAGACCTCCCATGGTGCCTGTGGTCGGAGTGTGACACCTCGGCCTGTAACAATTGTGCCCAGATGAATCCAAAGGCCATATTGGACTGTTAGGCAATTCTGTATGTCTCCAAACATTGGAAACTCTGCACCGTGAGCGGTTGTAGTCAAAAGGAAGTTCATGTTCCAACTCACAAAGTTGTTCCAGCGGCAGATCTCATCCTGGTCTAAGTTGTCATGTAAGACTAAGAAGAAGCACAAAAAGTCTAAGTGAGGTCATCGGGGAGAGGTAGAGATCAGGGGCCTCGGGTTTCCAGCTGAAACCTGGATCCACATTAGTTTATTAGAGTTGCACGCGGTCCGCTTGGCATCCATCATGGAGAAGCCAATACAGGTACTCACAAACAACAGAACCACCATGTAGTGCTGCGATAAGCAGGGCGGAGTGGGGTCTTGGATCCTGTCCCAGGATATTCTGCACATGTGGAAGTGGCTGACTTGGCCACCACCTGCCAGTATTGCTCCTTCGATCTTACCCCCAAAGTTGTTGATATAATTCAGGTGGCCAGACATCCTTCTACAAAATCGGTGTATGCCGAGCACGGGAACAAGTCTGTGGCTTGGTAAGGCGTCTGTTATATTGACCCATTACAAATTAAGCTGTCTGTAGTGTTGCTTTTTGTTTTGTCATTGGGCCCGCTAGGACTTGCAGTGGGCACATCTTAAGGCTATTTGTTACCTCTTTTGGATTTTCTTAAGTTACCGAATCAGCCTTTTTTGTTTAAATTACCTATGAAATTTGTTTCTGCCAACTCCATTTGTAATTTCTTAATGAGACTTGAATTTGGTTCATAGTTTTCTAATGTGAACCCCATTAAAGCCAATGAACGAATGTTCACTATGCCTCTTGATCCTGAAAACGGTCTTTATGGTTGTGGTGATCACAACTTTTTGCATTAGTGAGCTGCAGCCAATCTTGTTCCAGCTGTCATACACAGCATTTTTTCCAGATAAAGTGGTACTGAAAGCTCGAGCTGTATTTCTGCTGAAAGTAGTAACACCTTTCCATGTTTGGGGCAGGTTATCACCCTTTGGGCTGTTTTTGCTCCAGCTCTTGAAAGAGGAGGAGAGACTCCACCGTTTGAATTCCAAGAGAGACCTCTGTTTCTACATTGATTGTACCAGGAACCATGGAGATGACTATCAACTTCTACAGACTACTCCTTATCACAGAAGGGGATGTCAGTACAGAAAAGAACCATCTCTAAAGGGATAGCCCTCTGCATTAAAATCTGCTACCCGCTATCTCACCAGCATCCAACGGAAAGATTATGGGCTCCTTCCACTCAAGTCAAGGCTGCTGCATTAGTGTAAATAGTGCCATTCCTGGAAACCGGGTGCTATTTGGATATCAGTGCACACATTCATGAAGCAATATTGCCTTGAAAGTCAGGCACTTCTGGGTGGGAATTTTGCCCATCAGTCCTGCTGGGCTTGTTGGTTTGAGCCATTCAACCGACTGTCTACTTTGGGAAGTTACAGTTTGGTATCTGTTCACAAAGTGATGAATTTGTGGTTTGTAGTACCCATCAAAAGATCAAGTTACGTACCTTTGGGTAATGCTCTTTCTGGTGGATATTCTATCTAACCACAGATTCCTCATTGCCCTCTCAACTCCCTGTTCTGTGGCATAAACTCTTTTCCATCTAAAAGAGACCCAACCTAGAAATGTGCATACATGTCAATCCATTTTGCAGATGGGCTCTGTGACCGAGAACTCGGATAAGACTTTGAAAGTAACTGATGGCAGTGCACCTGGTTGACACTTATATGTGGCACAAAGCATCACTTCTGGAGCTCACTGATATCAATGCGGAGCCGCACAATGCCCCATACTGGTGTGCAAGAGTACTGCTCTTGAGTTTTCCAGATACAGTTTGGCTCCTGTGAGAACATTTAAAGGGTGAGGAATCTTCGATTAGAGAGAGTATCCACCAAAAAGAGTGTTATTAAGGTAGGTAACTTGTTCTTTTGAACCCCAGCAGCAGTGGTGGTTGTGGGTCAAGAGGGTGCAGTTATCACCATTCCCAAACAACCTTGTGTCATCTTTGCAGAGCTGCATCATTACATACACACCATGTTCTAATATTCATTCGAAAGAAATGGATTAGTTTACGGTTTTGGTATCCATGATATGCAGCAATTAGTGTGTGTGTTGTAATTCAGGACATGCATTACACGCAGTTGTATTATTGTATTTTACTTTTTATGACCGGACAGATATGTTTTTAATTTCTGCTCGAATTCCATGAACATATATTTAAACAAATGAAGTTTAACAGCATTGATCCCAAACAGTTGAAGTAAGTGGGCCAACTGGCTGCTACCGAGTGCTGACTTCCTGTATCGCACAGCACACCTGATGGTGCTGAAATACTTCAGGCAGCAGAGGCCTGGCATGATGTAGGTTTGTTCTCTTGACGCTGGTGCACTGGTGCACTGGTCCATACTGTGCATATGTTCCTCTACTACTTGAACTTGTTCAACCCAAGCACCTAGTGCAGAACAGGTCAGACAGAAGGGCCACATGAGGTTAGATCCGGCGCCTGTTTTTGTTTTCTGTGTGATGTGATGCAGGGTCCACGTGACAAACTACCGCCCAGAGTCCAAAGCTTAACTATTTTTGGAACTGATTTTTTGAAAATATTAAATCAACAAACTTAGTCGACTGAGGCTGTTGCCCAGCAGTGATTCACTGCTCTTGAACCTGAGCACTGCTCATATTTGCTAAGGATAGCAGCATACAGCAAGAGTGCTGGCTGCTTCTTTGTAAATTATACCCCACAGTGTCAGCTGCCTGCGTGCCTTGTTGTGCTGCTAGGAGCTAGATTAATAAGTGTGATTAAGCATTGTAGTGCAGTTGATGCGGACACCAGCACTAAAATGGTCGTCTAACTCCTAATGTGTGGTGCTTAGCAGTGCTGAGTTTCCCCACTTTATTTGCTCCCTCCTTTCACCACTTTTTAGATGCTTTGAATTTACTTCCCATCAGCAGACCTGGCTCTGAATGGCGTGGCAGGGGTGTCATTGGCCCTAATGCAAGGAAGGAAAAGGGGCTCTCAGCCAGTATAAAATACTGATATAAGATCTCATTGTAACTGCTCCTGCAGCGTCAGTGATGGCTGCGCCCTGTTTATGGGCTTTCCAAGATTCCAAATCTCCTCTGCTTGCACTCCTCCCGGTTTCCTTTCTCTTACTCTCAACCCCTCTTAAGTCTCTTACTCTTCAATACCTCCTTCATCCTTTCTCTCTTGAGATCCTTTTTCCTGGGATCTTTCTTTTCCTCTTGTCTTACACTTTTGGTTTGTCCTTACCCCTTTTTCTTACTCTCTGATTCTTGTCTCCTGCTCCCAACCTTTCATTTTCTCCCTACCTTTGTATCTTTAACTTTATTTTATTTCCTTCCTTTTCTCTCTGTTCTCCCTCATCATCTTCTCATGCTGAATGTCACTTAATTTATAAGTGCAGGTATCGCTTATTGTGGCTCATCTGTTATTCCCTGGGCAGTAACTGCAGTGCTGTAGCAGTTTGTTGCTGCAATGTGTTATGCAATGCTATTTTGATTGTGGACAAGGGTACAGTTGACGTTTAGGCTTGTTGTTTGTTGCATGGAGGTTGTACCAGTGGTTATAAAATATGTGGCTCATAATAGGGAAGGGCTTGTGTTACGCCTTTGCTGTGTGTTCTGTGTTTCTGCTGAGCCTGTCTAGGCGAAAATTCATGAGTGGAATGCTGCTATTCTGAAACAGCTCTGCATGCCATTTTGGCCTAGAGGCTAAAAGACCAGTTTTGTGGTCTAAATGCCATACTGCTTATCCTTCTGGTATACTTTAAAGAAGTATCCTACATGAATAGATGACTTTTTCCCTGTAACTGCAAAAGAATGCACATTCAGAAATACAGCTCCTGTTAAACTTAAGCTCGAGCAAGGATCTTAGGACCTGATCTACCAAGAGACATGTGGCAAATAGGGCTTACATAATGTACCGTCATTATTTGTGAAATATCTCTGATTTTGCGTGCATCCTTCCTATATACTGCGTTGCAAAATATCCAGTTACAGGAGCTTGAAAAATGCCCTGCCTATTAAATAGTAAGCAGACAGTTAACTATTTGTAACTCCCCTTTGTGATTAGCTACACATTTAGGGATGGTGGCCTACATTGAACCGGGTGCCAAAATCCATGGGTTTGCATTACCAAAAGAGAAAGGCTTTTTTAAAGCACCTCCTGTTCTTAAAAGGAACATTAACATGATATGTATTGGTAAAGCGCATGGAATAACAGTTGTTTATGGATAACCAAATTCAGTGGTTTTTATTTTATTAACCTTCGATGGATGAAAGACAGAGTGGACCCGTGGGGGGGTTTGAACCTGCGACATTGAGGTCAAAAACAGATCCCTGGAGTGGAAAAATGAAATCCACCAAGCCACTAGACCCTACCAGCAGCGCAAGTTATAGTTACTTGAGTTAACTCTAGCTGGTAAATTTCAGTGTTTTTTAAATTTAAAATGTTACTCTCTAAGTGAAATTTTCACCTAACTATAGCATCACTTTAATCTTTGTTTTCTTTATTGAATTTGTGACTTTTTTTTTTTAACGTTAAAGCAAGAAATTATTTACATACCTAACTATGTCACTTTAACCTTTGGTTTTTTTTCCAGTGAATTCCTAGGGTATTTTTTTGAGTAAAGTAAGATTTTATTACCATACCTAAATTTGCCTGCCCCTGATACGCACTGCCAAACGCTGTGCGCGGCATGGTATTGGCTGCAGGGCCTGGCCTGCCCCAAGGGACACCCGCCCCCCAAACCCTTTAATTTTTAATTTAGATTGTTTTTCGATCCCAGGGCATTCTTGAGGGAGGAAGAGAGTCAGACTAGCTACTGCGAGAGTCCCGTAAGATTGCAGCAACACACACATATATATATATATGGGTAAACAGCCGTCACCCCGCATTCTGTTACAACGCGGTCGTAACAACGACCGCATTGTGACAATGCATACCATTACCCCGCAAGTCGTTACAATGACTTGCGGACGGGGGATAAGGTGTTGGATTTAAAATCCAACACCTTCCCTACAGTCTGCACAGACTGTAGGAAGGTGAGTCTGTATATACGGCACCAAAGTAAGGTACAGTGTGTACAGAGTCCAACAGTCCCCAGAGGTTTGGCAGAGGTTAAAGTTAGATACTAGGATGTATTTTCCTCTTATCTTTCTCTTTTCTCACATTTCCTTTGGTTGTGCACGGGTGACTATTTGCACCCCTATGCGAGGGTGACATTGTTGAACCCCGCTATAGGAACAGTGTCTTCTTTTTGATAACGTATGTTGAAATGAGGAGCATGGACACTGGACCTTTAATCGCTCCTTGGCCCCCCTCTCTCTTTTGCAAAAAATTATGTACGGCGGATCAGCCGTGGGCCATTACTATGTTCTTCTTTCCTTCTTTTTCCTATAGGCACACGAGACATTATCGCACACAGTAGGGCCACGATTATGGATCCTTCATTTTGTGAAAACCGGAGTGGGGACCATATTGTTTTTACCCCCCACTAAATTCCCTTGCAAATGAGCTTGAGGAGGCAGAATTCTGAGGGCATGCAAGGGTCTATTTTCCCTAGACATTATCCTCAAGGCTCTCTATTAGACAAGGTTTGGGAAATCGATTTAGCAGGAACAGCCACTAGCAACATGGACTATCATCTTACTTATTTCAGCACGGGGATATTGTCCCGATATAACTCTATGGAATCTGCGCATATGCGAAAGGGTATTTAACATGAGGTACTTGGCAATGAAGTTTAACTCTGTGGGCTATATATAATAATATTTCAACAAACATTGTGGTACTTCACACATTGCCCACCTCAGCATGTTTCCAACTATTATGCCTATCCGCATACACTGGGGAGTATGTTCCCTGGCAATGCGCATCCGCGTACACTGGGGAGTATGTTCCCTGCCAATGCGCATGCGCTGGTGATCCCCGTCTTTGGCGCATGCGCACTACATTGGATTTTGTGAGGACAACCCGGAAAGGGGTACCGCCCACACCTGACCACGCTCTTTAATTTGACTCGCGTCTTGCCACTAATGTTCCAACAACCGGCAGACGCTTGGAGGGGGTAGGTGTATAGGAGTCAATACCCGGATGAAATTGTAAGTAGATCATTATGGATTGGATTAGGGACATGGTGAGCGCATTGCCCATCTGAGCATGTGCCGGCTTCCTGTTCCTAAACGTTCCTGTTTATACTATTTTCCTTCTTTCAACAGCCCGGTAATGTACGGGCGTCCCTTGCTCTCGCCGGTGGAAGTGTTTTAGTAACATGGCGAGGTAAGCACCTTTTAGAGCTAACCACCTTATGGCACTGGTATAGGGTGGTATAAGATTCACATTTATTACCAGTTGTTGAAACTTTATGGATACTTGCCGTATTTTAGACGAAGGGATGTCACGAGTGATACAAACATTTTTTACAATGAGTAATTGACTTGGCGTGCTTTGAGCATTGCACAGAGTCAGGCCCCCTTGTTTTGATAATGCTGATGTGTCTCCTGTGCCTGTTTCTTTAAATAATGTTGCTTGATTTAATTGATGTGCACACATGTGTGGCACATTATATGGCATTAAGTTGTTACTGATGCGCTTATAAGGCATCAAGTTGCTACTGATGCGCTTATCTGTCATTTACTTTTTTCTTTTTCCTAGGACTCCATCAGGAGCGATCTTCCATCATGCAGCTGTAGCCTTACAACAGGTATACAGGGTGCTGCCTCGCCCTGTATGTTTTTAGAGGGTTTAATTACTTTTTATCACGTGCACTTTATACATTATTATCCTGGTCCTGAAGAAGCGCCAACGACCCTTATGGCGACGCAGGCGCGAAACATGTTGACCTATGATCTCATGACACCCGGGCATAGTGTGCCTCAGGGACAAGATTTTATCTAGCAGTTTATCTGCCAAGGGTTTACAATTCATACATTCGCTGCATGTTTACCCTTCCTTTAAACATTGATTCTCTCACCACTTTGTACGCACACCTCTTTTTAACCCTCATTAGACCCATACCCCACATACCCACATGCACCTTCCGGCAGTTCTCAAAAGATCTCCGATAAAGAGACCCTTCGGGGGACCCGTAGGGGATTGCAGCGCCGGCCCTACGAGGAGCAACTGCCCGATGATGAAGCATGACACTCTTCGGGGTGTGTGAGGGCAACAGAGGACAACAGTGTTTGTTCCACTTCACTAATGGGTCACATCAACCTAGGATGTCTTTTCCTCTTATCTTTCTCTTTTCTCACGTTTCCTTTGGTTGTGCACGGGTGACTATTTGCACCCCTATGCGAGGGTGACATTGTTGAACCCCGCTATAGGAACAGTGTCTTCTTTTTGATAACGTAAAGTTAGATATTACCTTACTCTCTAATGTGGTAGCTTGGTCGAGCAGTAAGGCAGTATCGGAGGACAGTGCAAAGCATTTGTTGTTCACACTCAGTCAGCAAATGGTCTCACACACTCAAGAACTGAACTCTAGGCCAATTGTTTTGGGTTAATAAAAATATATTGTTTTATTTTAGAACCACAAGTAGGTATAAAAATACTTTCTCAGAATGAGATGCTACAGTTGAATACTTTCAAATAGCAATAGACTTTTCACTGCAATAGATACAGTTGTTGCAATATGCAACACAAGTTAAACACAATTATAACATTGAGCTCAAAGGGGATTTTAAGTAAAATGCAATATCAGTTACTTTACGTATGATTTTCTTACTCCGGGCTGGATCCTGGATTCAGCCCTGGTGCATCTCCTGTAAACAGTTGAAAGAAATCGTTTTTGTTACACAGGCGATTTGTAAGGAATATTTGTATGTTTCAAAAATCGACACTTGGAAGAATTTCTGGCAAAAACCAGGCAATATTATCCTATGGGGGAAAATCAGGTTATCGGAAAATCACAGTTGTAATTACTTTTTAGGGTCAGTGCTGGGCACACAGATCCAGCACTGGAATCTCTCCTGGTAACAGGTGGGTAATTTCATTATCGTTGATCGGAGGGTTTTTAGTGAATATTTCAAAGTTTCAAAACTCGACACTTAAAAGAATTTCCAAGTGAAAACCAGTCAATGTTACCCTATGGAGAAAATGCAAGTTATCGGCTTTCAGGTAAGTACTCGACTGGCAGAGTTAAGGTTCTGGGGATAGACTCTGGGGTCTCCCAGGCTCAGGTAGGTACAGTAGTTGCACATTCAGCGGCACAGGGGCAGCAGGGTGTGGCGAGAGTAGGTCCAATGTTAGCCTATGGCGGGTAAGGGGCCTTCGGTTGGGGGCTGCTAGCAGGCAGGCCATGCGGCTGTGGGAGTTGAGCTCCTGGAAACTTACACATGGCAAGTGGGGAAGTAGAATAGAACAGTGGCTGCACTTCCAGTGGCACTCAGGCGGCTGGGTGCAGGGTGCTTTTTGGCCGTCGGGCGCCCAATGGATTTCAATGGGAAAGCTGCAAGACGAACAAAGGCTGCAGGCTCTGGGACGGAGATTCTTCAGGTGCGACAACCACTTTGAGGAGTATGTTGGGAAGCTGTAGGATGGGTAGACACCCAGGAGTTGGGCACAGGGGGCTGTGGGAGGCCAAGTGCAGGGGTGTCTTTTGATGTCAGGAAATGTTACCCTCTGCTGGTCGCAGTTGGAGGGGTCCCTGGTTGTGAGGCTGCAGGCGTCGTCAGGAGCGTTGAGGAGGGTCCTTGGGTGCTGGATTCTTGGTCACAGACGCCAGGGGGACGTCCTCGTGGTCTTTGTCCACTCAGGCACGGGCCGGGCTCGGCGGGTGCCGAGTGTTCTGGATTTGCGGTTCCTGGCTGGCACCAGAGGTTGTTGCTGTTTAAGCAGGACCACTGCTCGTGGTAGTCCCAGTCTTTGGATGAGCAAGGCAGTCGGGTCCTCCGGGGTTTTCGAGGTTGCTGACTAGAGGAGAGGCCGGGGTTTAGCAGGACCAGGTTTGAGGGTCGTCAGGCCGGTAGGACTGGGGCCAAGTCAGTTGGTATCTACCTCTTGTTAGCAGCTGCACGGCAGGTATTCTTTCTTCTTCTTCTTCTTTGTAGTTTCTGAATCGGGATCTGAGGAAGGAAGGTTCAGGGTGCCCCTAAATACTAAATTTAGGGGCGTTACAGGTAGGTAAAGGTCAGGGACCAATGGGTCCATTCCCTGGGGTGGGTACACTACCTATCCTGCCACTCTCCAGTGGGAGGGGGGCAGGAGCCTAGTCCTGATTGGGTAGGGCTCCCCATCCTCAAGATGGCGAGAGCCCGGAGTTGTGCTTCACGTCGCCTCTCCCACCTGAGGGATAGGGTTGGCAGAGGCTGGCACACCCCCTTCCCTCACTTTGGTTTTCCCGCCGATCTTCCTGCCAGAGTAGGGGTCCGAACCGGTGGGGGCCAGTTGCTGAGTTCAGCAAGTGGTCTGTAGAAGCTCACAAAGGCGGAATGCCTTTGAAACTTCCCCTGCCCATCATGGGGGAGGAGGCCTAGCACCTCGCCCCAGGATGTGCATTGTTGCAGGCCCACGAGAGCGAATGGCTCTCGACCCAGGGGTCCAGCAACATGTCTGCTGGGTGGCAGCCTCTCAGTCATGACGCGGGTTGTGGGTTAGTTTCAGGGGGCATCTCTAAGATGCCCTCTGTCGTGCACTTTACATTAAATCCCACACTGGCATCAGAGTGAGTTTAATGTGCTGAGAAGTTTGATACCAAACTTCCCAGTCTTCAGTGCAGCCATTATGGTGCTGTGGAGTTCGTAATGACAAACTCTCAGCACCATATACTCTTAATGGCAGCACTGCACTTACAGTGCCCAGGAATGGACCTGGGTACTGTGGAGGTACAGGGCTCATGCACCTGTACCCTCACCACTGGCACAGTGCACCCAGCTAGAGGGGTGACTTATGTATGCCAGGGCAGTGTTTTGTGGGGTTGGCACACAGGGTTGTGTGCCATGTCGACTCTTCACTTTGTTTTGCACCAAGACACGCAGCCTGCCAAGGCAGTGAGCGAGTGTCAGGGTACAGGGCCTCTAAGGGTGGCACAATAAGTGCTGCAGCCCTTAGAGGTGTTCCCTGGTCACAGTGCCCTGGGTACCTGTGGTACCATTTACCAGGGGCTGACCTGAGGCCAGAAGTGGCAATTGGGTTAGTTTTGGGGGAAGAACACGGGCCCTGGGAACCTGATTGGCAGGAACCCAGGGCACACCAAGGAAAAGTGCATCAGTAGTCTGGCAAAAAGTGGGGGGGGGGGGTTACTGCAACAGAAACCCACTTTTCTACAGACTGGAGTTGGAATAGTACATTTTACAATGCCAACAACCAGCGCCCTCCCCTCCGCAAGTCGCTGTTACGACTTCCGGGGTAATGGAATGCGCTGTTACAACGCTGTCGTCGTAACAACCGCGTTGTAACAAAATGCGGGGGAATGGTATTCGGGGAAAAGCGGCATATTTATATATATATATATGTATTCAAGTTACAAATATGTGGAACTAAACCTCTACTTGACTATTCAGACTTACATTGTTGATACTGTTTCATTATTTTTGTAGCACTATATTAAGTACTTGATGTTCTGATGCCATAGCTACCAGACTCCTAACTTGGCGTCAATGAAGACTGTATTGCACGCTGCTGTCTGACTCCTCAGACTAGTAAAGAAGGATGACATCTGCACCCTTAACCCCACTTTAACAGAAATAAAGTGGACCTGACCTCCCTTTAACATTTGTTGACTACCTGTGGTTGGTTGTCCTCTTTTAATGCCTCGTATACATTTAATTGAATAGAATCCGCAAAGCTATTTCTGCATAAGCTTTATAACATTCTTTAGCATTCCATCGAGATCTGCCTTCACATTTTAATAAGGGTCTCAATTGCTCATGTTCACCCCGATATACAGATTAGCCATTGTTGGTTCGTTACAGATTCTACTTCTAACTGTAAACGTGTGAGGTCCTTCCAAGAAGTAATTCGTCCAGCTTTAGAACTCTTCTTCTGGTGCTCTGCTGCCTCATCTAGATAATTGTTCATATAAAGCAAAACACTTCTTGATAAACATAGGTTCGTAGACTAGTTCCATCGGTCATCGTTTATGGAGATAATGAGCTTAAGAACCTGTTTCTCTTTACCAAGAATTCTAATGTTTACACTAACGTATTCCCTTTAAATTGCTGGACTGATTTAGTATTTTGTTTACATTTTACCCAATGTCTACTCCCTTTGCCATATTTTATTTATCAGTTTTCATTCTGATAAAGCTCCGCATCAGCCCTCTGTTTACTTGTCCATCTGATAGATGTGTTAAATAAAATATAAGAATGTGCATACTAAAAATGTAAATCTCAATCAGACCCCCTCTATCACCAGCAATAGTCAAGATTACTTCTGTATAAATTTTTTATGAGTTGGGGTTATCAAGATGAACTGATTACAGAGTGTGTTTGAAAATTTAGGGTTGATGTCACAATACACCAAAAGCTAATACATTCAATGACCCTCTGAAGAAAGTTTGTTAGGCATGGTAGAAAATTAGGTTTTATTCATATCCACTTTGTCCCTCTTTTTCTCACAATCATTAAGGACTGTGGATGAGACCTGTCCAATCAGCTGTGCTGGAGCCCTTTAAATGTGATAAAGATTTTACACCCTCCTCTTTCCTCGATGACTTAACTATTCCCCACCCTCTTTTTCACCTTAAATTCCTGATTGTCAGTTTCCTGATTCAAACATCATGCTTCAAGCGGAATGCTGCAATATATCTAGATAATGTGCTTGTATTTTTTTTTTTTACAGTGACTAGGTTCAGATGCAAGGTCTCATTAGTACCCAGCTCTCTCTAGAGGGTTACCCCAGATTTTTGTCTTTCTCTGTTGAACCCATTTTTTTTGCTTTTAGGACTGTGTGCACTTTCCCCTGCTAATCAATGCTAAAATGTCTGTGCTCTCTCTCCCCTTAACAAATGGTAAAATTGACCTACACCTGATTGGTACATTTAATTTACTTTTATGTCCATAGTATGTGGTGCTACATGTACCCAGGACCTGCAAACTGAATGCTACTAGTGGGGGGCAGCAGCACTAATTATGCCACCCACCAAAGTAGCTTTTTAAAACTTTTCTGAGGCCTGCCACCTGTAGACTTTGGTCCCATTTTAAAATGCCATATGGACCTGGCAAAATATACCTTTCACCAGGCCTAAACCTTTCGTTTCAGTACTTATAAGTCACCGCTAAGGTAGGCCCTAAAGACTCATAGGGCAGGGTGCACAGTAATTTAAAAGTAAGATGTGTTTTACATGTCCAGGCAGTGAACAACTCCTGACGACATTTTCCACTGCTGTAAGGCTATCTCTCCCATAGACTAGCATTGGGCTACCCTATTTCACTTAATATGTGCTAAATTTAGTTTGGGACCAAATCGAGATATTCTCTTTACACTCACATTTTAATATAAAATCCTCTTTAACCGCATCGCTGCTAGAGCGATTCCCCTGCTGTGCTGGACAGCAATAAAAACGGGTGTGGTCATGACAAGCTCAGCTCGTCATGAGCACAGGAGCACTGTACTGCATGACGAGCTGAGCTCGTCATGAGCATGGAAGGGGTTAATTGTAAAGTTAGATTTTAAGTTATAATTTAGAAAATGCCACTTTTAGAAAGTTGCCATTTGTTCTGCTCAAAACAGCTATGCCTTTCTGCCAGTGTCCTGGGTCACATGACTGTGAAAGGCTCTCCTGTGGTGTTTTGTGTAAAAAAAAAAAAGGCCCAGGTGTGAGGGTAATGGATCTTTCTAACAGGATGACTGGCTCAGAGCTGCACTCTGCCCTGATTACATTTCAAGGGGCCCCTTACTGCAGCACATACAAAGGAACTTGACACCAGGCATCCCTTTTGTTTTGGCAGTCTAGACAGGTTGGAGCCAAACACAGGAGAACCAGTTTTGGGAGTAGGTCAGGTTATTAGCTCACACAAAGGCTGGCACAGATGTGGCATCTTCAGAACCTCTCATCCGAACACGGTAAGAAGGAATGTCCTGCTGTCTGAAAAAGGAAGATCGAACCTGCCCACCTTGAACCCAGGCTACTCAGAGTGACTCCAAGGCTCAGTTGGCTGTCCTCCTCTGTGAGCTACAGAGACACTGCAAGCTTCCAAAGTTTTTACTGCAACTGCCCAGCTAACCAGCACCAACTGTAAAATCCTGACCTCTGCTGCTAACCTCTGCAGGAGTGAGTCCCGAAACCCAAGAGATGCCCAGGTCCTGAACCCTTGGTTGGCATCAATGTGAACTTCTCCTAAAGAAAGGTGAAGGTACAGTAGTTAAGGCTCCTCACAACTGCAAAGTGACCTCTTTGTGCTGAGAATCGGTCACCAGTGATGACTGCAAACATGGAGCTCCATCGGAACATGCTATTTACGCCAACAGCAATGACCAGCAACACAAGCCCTGCACTTTGCACTGACCGCGAAAGCCCCTGACGAGGGCCAATGCAAAGTTCCAGCGGCTATCGACTCTTCGCTCTACAGTAATGACCGTCTGTGATGCTTGAACTGCTCCTTGCATGACAACGAACTTCTTGTGGCCCAATCCACTTCTGTAATAACTTTGGAAAATGGAAACCTTCCTCAGTAATGGCCTTTTTTAGTTGCACTCTATGGCAGCAGGTGTTAAAAAATGCAGTACTATAATTGTCTTGTGGAGACGTGAAAACTTAGTTATGCAACTGCTGTTGGTTGAGACTGGCAAATGTTATGCCATATGAACTGCTTTCTGTGTTTATTAATAATAATGTGTGTTTTTATTTTTTAGTGCCTAAAACAGTATGTGCAGTTGGCCGTTCAGGAAGGTTTTGGCTCACCTATTACGTGTCCAGACACAGTGTGCCCACATCGCGGAATCCTTCGAGACGCAGAGGTATTGTTGCATGCTGCGCTTGTGGTTCAATGACTTTAAGTATGTTTTGTTACAAAACCAATCCTCTAGGCAGAAGCCTTTAGTATGTGCGGACAACCAAAATGGTGGGCCACCTGCCGTCAGTGGTAGAGGCCAGTTTCAGCGTTTGATATAGGGTACAGTCTTTTGGAGTTGAAGGTTGGATGTGTCACATGTCACCATCTGTAGGCTGTTGACACCTGCATTGAATGGGATGGATCGGTTCTGACTTCTTTTTTCTGTCTAGATGCCACACTCCGTGGTTGAAGCCAACATATAAACACACAGTGGCTCAAGGCCAAGGTATGCCTTGATTCTGAGGGCAGAATGGTTGTGTTCTAATTGACAAACCTATAGCTTTGGTAAAGGGAAGATAAGGCCAACAAATTAGTTTTGCGCATACTGTTACAACAAAACAGCCTTAGATTTTTAGTATTTTTTTGTCTAACAAAAAAGAAAGTGGACGTAGATAACACACACCAGACTGGTCGACAGTATGCACATATTTGTCACCATAAAGTACTCTACAAACTCCTAACTAGCAAAGCAGCGAACAAAGATTATTATTTTTTTCTTAAATTTTTTTATTGAGCAGAACATAGTTAAGGTACAATTCATGAATGAACAATTTGAGCAATGGAAATAAGTACAACATTTTAAAAGCTTCTTCTTCTATTAGAGCAAAACTAGATAAGAGACCGAATTAAAAAGGGGGAGATTTAAAATACTTAAAACTCATAAGCAGTCATTGTTACAAAAAAAAAATGAATTTTCAAATACAAGCAATGTGCAACATCCGCAAACTTTGATCATAAAGTGCAAGTGCAATACAGTGCAGTCCAACCTGGAATAAAGTGCTAGTGCTAAGAAATTTACAGGAATTTAGATATTACACTTATGACTTGTTGATTGAATCTACCAACCTTTCAAGACTGCTTTTAAAATCATATAAATTTAGCTTTAGTATTCAATCTGATTTCTAACTTACCCCCCCCTTTATCTCCTCCAGATTCTCAAAATACTTCCAATTTCTTTCAAAACTCCTGACTGCTCCCACTCTACTAGCATAAGCTTTTTCAAAATTCCTTGACCTCCTCATTTTATTAAGCCATTTTAAATGGGATGGAGGCTCCTTAGATTTCCAGTTTTGGAGTATTAGGGAGCGAGCAACTGCACAAGAAATAAACACAAATATTTCCTCATCATCTTTAAGAATACCTCTATCTTTGGATATACCAAAGAGGGCCAATTCGGCTGAGGGTAATAATGCTTTCCCTGTAGCCGCCTCAATGTCTGTGAATATGGCCTCCCAGAAAGATTTTAATTGCGGACAAGTAAAAAAAAATATGAAGCCAACCCCCCTGGCCAGCGGCCTTGTATCTAAAGCACTTATTCTTGACCTCTGGGAACCTTTTCTCAAGTGCTTCCGGGGTCCAGTACGCTAGCCAATGGGACAAGAAGGCCATCCTCTTAAAATTAGCGGCACGTAATGATTTATAGCCTAGCAAACTTATGATTTCCCATTCCTTATGTGTTAAGTTGCATTGTGTTAGGTTGGTTATTTTATCAAGATGGCTGTCCACGATGTCTAATTGCCCGGCACTGTGGAGCCTCTTGTACCAATTTCCTATGCCGCTAATTTTAGCCTCATAAAGGAGTGTTACCAACTCGCCCGTTGAGGGGAGAAGTCCACCAATAGTTCTTCTCAAGAGGTGGACAATTTGTAGATATTCAAAGGGCGTTGGTCGCCCGGGAGTGATTATTCTAGCCAGCACTTCTTGCCACGAGATGATTCTATTCAGAACATAGAAGTGCCTTAATTCCTGAAATCCCAAATTCTCCCAATTCGATATTTGACTATTACTAATTTGGAGACCCAGACAAAAATATTCTCGTAAGCTTAAAAACTGAGAAGCTGAAGAACTAAGATTTTTCTTGAAAATGGACTGTAATCTAGATAAATATTCTTTCAAGGTCTTGTATCTCGTCCTTTTAGGGAGTTTTGCAATCTTTAAAAATACCTGGGTTTGAGAATCGGACTCTTGTATCATTTTTACTAAGAAGAAGCTATCTTGATTGTTTTTTGAGCCTATCAGAGCTGCCACTAGATCAAGAAAGGCTGTCTCGTAGTATGTTTTTAAGTGTGGAAGAGCAAGCCCCCCCTGCTCAACTGGAAGTTGGATCACGGATAGCTTTACCCTTGGGGTTTTACCCCCCAAAAAAAAACTTCTGATCATAGATTCGATATCTTAAAAAAAATGGAATTCAATTTAATAGGAACGTTACAAAACAAGAATTTTAATAAAGGTAAAATCGACATCTTGATCAGAGATAACCTACCAATCAAGGTAAGAGGGAGTAGAAGCCATTGGGAGAGAAGATTCTTGATTTTATTCTTCATTCTCACATAATTAAGGAGATAGAGCTGATTATAATTGCAGGTCACATATATGCCTAAATATCTAATAGGGTCTCGGCTTGCAGCCTGGACACGCAAACACAATGGGAGATGGCTGAGACTGGTGTTTAAAGCGAGAACCTCAGTTTTTTAAGCATTTATTTTGTAACCTCCTATTTGTTCATATGCTTTAAATTCTTTTAATACAATTTCTATATTCTCCTTGTTTGGCTTTACGTAGAGGATAATATCATCCACGAAAAGCATAAGCTTCGACATCCCGGAGATAGGGGGGAGAATGTCGGGGTTGTTTCTAATTTTAATAACCAAGGGTTCAATAAAAAAAGTAAAAAGAAGAGGAGATAAAGGGCAACTCTGCCTGGTCCCGCGATTGACTTGGATTGAACCAGCCTTTTCCGAGTTTATTATAACATGTGCTGAAGCACCTTGATAAATTTTCTGCAGCATCTTAATCACTTGTTCAGGAAACCCGAATTTGGTAAGGGAATAGAACAGAGTTGCCCAATTAACTAGGTCGAACGCTTTTTCCGCGTCGACCATTAAAATATAGGCAGGGGTTGAATTAACATTGAAATAGTCTAGTGCCTGATTTAAAAATTTGGTGTTGGAAGCCATAACACGGCCTGCTATAAACCCTGACTGATCGCTATGTTTGACTTCTTGCGCAGCATACATAAAACGATGGGCCAAGATTTTCATTAGGATTTTATAGTCCGAGTTCAAAAGGCTGATCGGCCTATAAGAATTAATATCTTCTGGACTTTTGTCTTTTTTAACAAAAGATATTATTGTGGCTTCCTTAAAGGACGCGGGTACCACTCCTCCTAGCTTGATGTAATTAAATAGATTCATTGGGTGGGTTACTAGCTCTTTTAAAAAGGTTTTGTAGAATTCGATTGGGAACCCGTCTTGCCCACAGGCTTTCGTCCCTGGTGTTGCCTTAATAGCATCTGCTATTTCCCCTGTATTAATTTCAAGCCCAAGTTGTAGAACCAAGTTGGGCGTAATCTTAGGAATATCTATGTTCATAATATCTGACCTTCCCCTACTTGATATTCGGTGGTGTATATACAACCAAAATGGTCCAGAAAAGCCCTTTGGATCAGACTGTTATCTACTATCTCTTGGCCGTTTATCGGATCTCTTATTTTGACTATCGCGGCAGACTCTTGTTTTTTTCTCACAGACTTCGCCAAGAGCTTTCTTACCAATTGGCTATTCTCGTATATCCTTTGTTGGAAGGTTCTAGAACTGTTAATCTCTTCCAGTACAAAGAAGTCCCTTAACTCCGCCTTTGCTTGCTCCAGGTGGTTCGGGCGAAGGAGGAACTGTAAAACGTATTCTTTATCTACAGCCTTTTGGAGCGTAGATATTTTTTGTCTCCTCTTTTTAGCCTGGGCAGATGTAAAGGATACTATCTGGCCGCTCGCTGCCGCCTTAAATCCCTCCCAGACCGAGAATGGTTCTGCCGAGTCATTGTTGATATTAAAGTACTATGTGATCCATTCTCCATAATCAACCACCCAGTCCTGGTTCTGGAGCAGGGTACGGTCCGGCTGCCACCTGGACTGATCCCTGCCCCTACCTCCTAGATTAACTTCCAGCTCGATCTTCCCATGATCAGAAAAGGGATTACATCCAATAGATGAACTTAAAATCTGAATCGATCTAGATATCAAAAAGTAATCGATTCCTGATGCCATCTGGAAGCGGTGTGAGTAACAGGTAAAGGATGTCCCTTCTGGGTTCACTGCGCGCCATGGATCTATAACTTGGTATTCTAAGATAAAGGCACCCACAACCTTTTTAGGTCGAGCGTCAGCGAAAGACCTATTGTCAGCCGTATTTGGGAATGTAGACACGAGAGGGGCACGAGCGCAGATTTCACCTCGTGGGCGCGCACGGCGCCGTGCCCCTCTCGTGCCTCATTCCCATGCGCAAACACACTCACACAGCCACACTCACGCATGCGCACATACACAGCCACACGCATACACAGGCAGGCACACACACACTCCATACACACACGCACCCCCCCTTAAACAGACGCACGCGCACACAGACAGACACGCGCACACACAGACAGACACACGCACAGACACACTCGAACACACACAGACACACGCACGTACACCCCCCATCCACTTACCAGGCTCTTTCTGCGTGTCCCACAGTCCGGGTGTTCTCTGCACAGCCGGGGTACAGAGCTCCCAAAACCCCCCTTCTAACAAAGCGCTATGCACAGCCGCGACCTGTGGACTTCCCCAGGTGATCCAAGGAAGGCATGCCCGGGCCAGCGGACTTCCCCAGCTGGTGCAGGACAGACATGCCATCAGGTGCCAGCGCGCCCGGCTTACCTTCGGCCCGCACTGCTCTGCTGCGCCCTTGCGGGGCTCGCAGCCGCCGCCTGGGACACCCTGCTGCGCAAACACCATAAACCGAGGAGGACCAGGGTGCCAAGCTTCAGCAAAGGTGCCATGATGCGCAGCTTTCAGCAACCGCTGCGATCTGAGCACCTCAGGCGCATGCGCGCGGACTGCCTGCAACACTTCCAAACTACTCCTGCTTCTCTGCTGTCCGACACGCCCCCAACTTTCGGGCACACCTCCTTTTCTTTAGGCTGCGCCTCCCAAACTTTTCGACACGACCACTGTGCGTGGCTTCATTGTCTCCCCACCTTCTCAAAGTGCCATTATAGCTCGATTCACGCCCTCCTCGTACATCAGGTGCCCCGCCTCACCTTTCTTATTTGTTGCATTTTTTATATAGCGCGAACTCGACCTGAAGGTATTGGAGCGCTTTACCTTTACGTGAGCACCGTATTATTTACATTACACATTCAGGCACGGGGAGATTAAATCCCCTCTGTACGTTGAAAAAGGACCAGGCACGTCACACTTAAAATGTACGCGCCCTCACAATACACAGATCCAAAACTTGAGCCTCCGAAGTTATTTTCATCCGTTTCATATTTAAGGCCGGAATCGGAACGTCGGCTTTTTTCACGTGGAGGAAGGTGATTTCATTTCCAGGTCCCAGCGTAAATCACTACAATTCACCAGTGCGGCAGCCGTGTGCTTCACGACGCAGCACTAAATATCCGCAAGAAACTGTCTAGAAAGTGCAGCGTTCATAATTATGCGCTTGTGATCGGATGTAGTAATTTGTAAAAAATATGAAAAGAAAAAAATAATTCATGGAAAAATCCATACTGCAACTGGCGAAATCAGCGTCTGTGTATTATCCAATACTAAAGAGGCATCGATTGTGTGTAATATAGATGCTTTATGTAAAGATGTCCCTATTGCAAACATTATTTCGTTACTGATTGGCCACGCTTTCGAAAATTAAGAACTTTTTTTTTCTATGAAGCCTGATTCCGCCGTTTTTGCGTGAGCTGTAAAAGAGGATGTTGGTCAGTTAATTGACTTCGGAAGGACGAACGGCTGAGTTGGCCCAGTTTTGATGTCAAAAAGGTTAGGCTCTGATGGCAGCAGCGGGAGTTTAACTTTTAGCCATTGCTCTGTTTGCATTTACCTTTAATATGCTCTTTTGATTGTGAAAATTCACATGCAATGCACATTGTACGGAACTCAGAAGGAAAGTACTCAATCAAAGCGGTTATCTCTAACGAAGCTGACCCTCAAAATATGTATTTCTAGATCTTTCCTTTTGTGTTGATACGCCACTCAGACCTTGCTATTTTGCATCAGGTCGCATGCTGTTTATTTCTTCTACATTATCACTCAGCACCACCACAGCAACACTCAGCACCACTACAGCATAACTCAGCGCTACCCCAGCATCACTCAGCACCACCACAGCATCACTCAGCACCACCACAGCATCACTCAGCACCACCACAGCATCACTCAGCACCACCACAGCATCACTCAGCACACTACAGCACCACCACAGCATCACTCAGCAGCACCACCACAGCATCACTCAGCAGCACCACCACAGCGCCACTCAGCACCGCCACAGCGCCACTCAGCACCGCCACAGCATCACTCAGCACCGCCACAGCATCACTCAGCACCGCCACAGCATCACTCAGCACCGCCACAGCATCACTCAGCACCGCCACAGCATCACTCAGCACCACCACAGCATCACTCAGCACCACCACAGCATCACTCAGCACCACCACAGCATCACTCAGCACCACCACAGCATCACTCAGCACCACCACAGCATCACTCAGCACCACCACAGCATCACTCAGCATCACCCAGCACCACCACTCAGCACCACCACAGCATCACTCAGCGCCACCTCAGCACCACCACAGCACCACTCAGCACCACCACAGCACCACTCAGCACCACCACAGCATCACTCAGCACCACCACAGCATCACTCAGCACCACCACAGCACCACCACAGCACCACCACAGCACCACCACAGCACCACTCAGCACCACTCAGCATCACCACAGCACCACCACAGCATCACTCGGCACCACCACAGCGCCACTCAGCACCGCCACAGCGCCACTCAGCACCGCCACAGCGCCACTCAGCACCGCCACAGCGCCACTCAGCACCGCCACAGCATCACTCAGCACCACCACAGCATCACTCAGCACCACCACAGCATCCCTTCCGCATCACCCAGCACCACCACTCAGCACCATCACAGCATCACTCAGCGCCACCCCAGCACCACTCAGCACCACTACAGCACCACTCAGCACCACCACAGCATCACTCAGCGCCACCCTAGCATCACTCAGCACCACCACAGCATCACTCAGCACCACCACAGCATCACCACAGCATCACTCAGAGCCACCCCAGCACCACTCAGCACTACCACAGCACCACTCAGCACCACCACAGCATCACACAGCGCCACTCCAGCATCACTCGGCGCCACCCCAGCATCACTCGGCGTCACCCCAGCATCACTCGGCGTCACCCCAGCATCACTCGGCGCCACCCCAGCATCACTCGGCGCCACCCCAGCATCACTCGGCGCCACCCCAGCATCACTCGGCGCCACCCCAGCATCACTCGGCGCCACCCCAGCATCACTCGGCGCCACCCCAGCATCACTCGGCGCCACCCCAGCATCACTCAGCGCCACCCCAGCATCACTCAGGGCCATCACAGCATCATTATGCGCCACCACAGCATCACTCAGGGCCATCACAGCATCACTCAGGGCCATCACAGCATCACTCAGCGCCATCACAGCATCACTCAGGGCCATCACAGCATCACTCAGGGCCATCACAGCATCACTCAGGGCCATCACAGCATCACTCAGGGCCATCACAGCATCACTCAGGGCCAACACAGCATCACTCTGTGCAACCATTCAACAACAACTGGTTCTAATATGTTCTCTGAATGTTTCAAGCTTTATTACAAATGTCACAAAAAGATGTTAATATTTCACTTCTGTTCTTGGATTTTCGTCACAATAAAATACACTGAACATAATCTTCACACAAGTTATTTACAAAAGTTTAAGCTATTGCCATTAGAAATTACAATCACTTTTATTTAAGTATTAATTATGTAAAAAAATTAAAAGCCAATGTTATTTGTAATATCAATACATCTAAGTCACGTAAATACAAAACATGTTGCATTACAAATGCTATAGGTGTCACATTTGCGAAAGTTATAACGATTGGCATTGTAAATGACAAAGCTATTAATTTAGCTATTTTCAAAACCAACACATAAATTTAAAAAATGGTCATTTACAAGACCAATAGCTCAAACTTTCCTAATGCGAGACCTATTGCATTGCAAATGCTTGTTAGTATTAGGTTTTAATTGTTTCTTATTTTTATTGGAGGTGTCTTTTTTAAGTCTTGTATGTAGTTGAAATCTCCTCCCATGATAATCTGCCCAGGACCCCCCGGGGAAGATCATTGATTTCTAAAATACTAGACACCTCGTCGGATATTTGCCCATAATAGTTTACAAAGTTCATTACTTTCCCTTGAATTTTAGTTGCAACCCATAACCATCTACCCTTAGGATCCCTTCTTATTTTTAAAATTTCACAGGATAGTCTCCTAGAGAAGTAAATTGCAACGCCTCTCAGAGCTACCCCAGCTGACGCAAAAAAAAACACATGAGAGAAATATTTCGGGATGAATAAATTGGGGGTGTTGCTTTTTAGATGGGTCTCTTGGAGAAATATCACATAGGGATTCTGAGAGACTGCCCATTTAACGAGGGCGCCATATTTTTGTTTATTTAAAACACCATTGGCATTAACTGATAGGATACTACATTTGTTCATTTCCATAATAAAATTCTCACATTTTTAACTTCTACATTCAAGATTTGATACACACCCTGCCTATGACTTCTGCTCTTTTTTGCTGCTTTCACTCCAACCCCCTCCCTCCCTCTCCCCTAGTGAACCCCCACCCTCCCCTGGAATGTGGCACCTTCCATCCCTCCCACGCTGACCACATTTCCCCCCCCTTTACTGACCTGGGTGTCTTCTTGTCACACCCTGAGTGACCCTAAAAGCCCAATGCCCCCTCGACATACAGACAAGAAAATTGATTCTGTTCTATTGCAGTACCGAAAAATACAACTAATTTCCACTTTTCCCCAAGCTCAACTGGTATAGTGCAACAATCTGATACTTATTGCTCAGACATTTGTCTCTGAAGAAATTTCCTTAAGGAGAGACTGAGCTTCTTCAAGGTCGGAAAACATATAGAACTTTCCCTTCACAAGCACTTTTAACTTAGACTGCTGAGCGATTGAGGCTTGGGCGCCATTCATTTTAAACAGGTGGAGAATTTTGACGAATTCTTTCCTGCGGCGCGCTGCTGTAGCAGTCATATCGGAATTTTTTTGCATTCAATTGTATCAGTAACAGAAAATTGCCTTTGTTGAAATGCCTTAGATAGAATCTCTTCCTTAATCCTATAGTCTGCGAAGTTCATCAGAATAGTTCTAGGAAAAGTTGAGTTTGCGAACCTCTGCGCTGGGACCCGATGAGCTCTCATAATGGTCAGATCTCCCTCAAACTCTGGTAGTACTTTTTGGTGAATAAAGGAGTTAATCCACTGGAGCGTATTTGAGCATTCCAGTCCTTCAGGTACCCCCACTATCCTAAGATTGGATCTTCGGGAGTGGTTCTCAAGCTCCTCGAGTTTGTTTTCAAGTTTGCTTTCCAGGAGGCTCTTTTTACTTGCAGTCTTCTTGGCTTCGATTCTTGCTTGATTGATATGATCTTCAAGAGCCGATATTCGTTCCTCTGCCTCGTTTAATCTGGTAGGGAGTCCTTGCATCGATTCTTCAAATTTCTGCAGTCTAGAATGCAAAGCGGCTATCTCGACTTGCTGATTCAACTTTATCTCGCGAATCTCATCCAAAATTAAATGTAACATCTCGCGAATGTCCATTTGATAACTCATTTCCTTTTCGGGGCTGCCCCTTTTCCCATTTTGAGGAAGCTGAATCGCTGATGCTAAGATTGCAGATGATGAGCCCCTTAAGTCCCCTTCTTGAGGCAATCCGGCAGGTGGGCAAAGGGGAGGTTAAAGAGCTACAGCTGATGAAGAACTCTGCTCGGATAGTATCTCAATTCTTGGATCTTCACTGATCATGATCGGACTTGCTTCCGTTTCGGATACTACAACACTTAGTTGAAGCCTTACTGCCGCCACGGAGCCGCTTGACCTAAACGGTGAAGGAGCTACAGATGTAGTCTTTGTTATAGTCTAAGGCAATTGCGCAGGGGAGTCATTCACAACCACTGCTGCTGGAGGCCAAGCTGGAGTTTCAGGATTATTTTCGAGCAGGGCCGCTGATAATTGGGGAGTGCGCGCTGTCTTTTTTTCAAATAAGGGAAAGTCTCTTAACTCCTTCACTCTGCTCATATATTTCTCGCCTGGAGCTGGCTCAACCCCCGCATCATTTTTGGGTGATGCTGAGGTATTTTCCGTCACATCTTCCGTATGGCTTCCTCCCACATCTTTTTCTCCTACTTCTCCTGGTTCTCCTACCTTTTCATTGGGAGGAGGGGTTAAAGTGTTGTGGCGTTCATCTTCAGAGCTTTCAGGCATAGAGTCCTTCCCCAACACAGGAGAAACCGAGCTTCCTTCTCCTCTTTTTCGCCTTTTCCCTTTCTTTAGCGGCTAACCGTGCAGCTTTTCTGGCTAGGGCTAAGCGTGTTTTACTTTTAAGACTGGCTGTTAACTCCATTTTAGCAGTTTTATTTACATCCTCACTGTCTTCACTGTCTTTCAGTTGCCTCTCCATGTACCCCCTGCGCAATTCAAGATTATATCGAGTCCGCGGAGCAGAACAACAAAAGCAATCAGTCTTTATGTCCCTTTTTTAGCTCCCCCTCGCCTCACCTTTCACTTGAAAAATTAACGCTGGACAGAATGCTAGACAGCCTGCCTCTCCGCTTGTTTCTCCGGGGGGGCTGACGAGGACCTCCTTCTGGAAACGGCTTTGGAATACGATCTACTGCTTCATGTTCTAGCAGCCACAAGCCGCGGATCTTGACTGAGGTAAATGCGCCAGAGCAGCACCTCGCACGCAGCCACAGGGGAGGTGAGGAGGGCGCTCCGTCAGCTTCCGAACAAAGATTATTTTCATTGATAGTTAATTTCACAATTTATGGCTTGCTCAGCATAACATTCACTGTCGGCTACGTCTACCTCGAAGGAGGAAGAGAGGAGCAGGGAGAAAAACTCATTGGCAAAGAGAATAGGTCATCCCTTTATAATATGAGTACCTTTATAGCAAGACTTGCCAATGATGTTCTGTAAATAAAATATTTAAAAATACTGGAAGAAAAGCAAACCGATATTTTGTGGTATCTCAGTCAACCACTTTTCACTCGGGGAAACTCTGAACAGAATTTAAGAAGTCTAAGGAAGTGTCAAAATGTAAAGAGAAATGCTTGCCACTGCCTAATCCACTTAACACACGATTCAGAAATGTGAACCTCTGCAGTAGCCTAGGGAGTAGATTTATGGACCTCTAGGAGAAGTGTCATGCTAAGTACAACTTCTGCCTCAAATCCTCAGCTCCATAAAACCTGTTGCTTTTATGCATTATGTGGAATTCAGAAGTTAAAAAAAAAGAACCCTTAAAGTCTGCTCTTTAGCCATACCTTAATAAAAAATATCTTTGTTGCTGTGCTTTTGAAGGCAAGCTAGGAAGGATGGGGAGCAGCACAACATTAGGGAGGGCTATGCTACTCTGCGAGACTCCACAACACTGTTTTCCACTTCACTCTACAGCACCTCACTCTACGCCATTTCACTCTGACATTCCACTCTACGCCATTCCACTCTACGCCACTCCACACTATGCCACTCCACTCGGACACTTTTCTCTACTTTACACTATGCCATTCTAGTCTACTCTGCTACACTCTACCACACTCCACGGCACTCCACTCTTTGCCCCTCTACTCTATGCCACTTCACTCTACTATATGCCAGTGCACTCTACCACGCTCCGACATTCTGCTCTATGACACTGTACTCCACTCCACTCTAATACACTTTACTTCACTCTACGCCAATGTAATCCACTCTACTCCCTCCACTCTATGCCCCTTCACTCTACGCCCCTCAACTCCACTCTATGCAACTCTGACACTCCATGCCTCTTTGCTCCACGCTGTGCCACTCCACTCCATTCCGCTTCACTCTACCAGCACTCCACTTCGCAGCACTCCACTCTAGCCAATGACACTTTACTCCACTCTTGGCCCCTCCACTCTAAGCCACTTCACTCTACTCTACTCCACTTTATACCAGTCCACTTCACGGAAATGTGTGCCATTTTACTCTGGGGCCACTCTATAACACACAACGACACTCCACTCTACGCCACTCCACGCCACTCTACTACACTGCACTCCCCTCTATGCCAATCCACTCTGCGCCACTTTAATCCACTCTACGCATCTCCACTCCACTCCTATCCTCTCCACTCTTCTCCAGTCTGCTCCACTTCCCTCCACTCTAGTCCCCTCCACTCCACTCTGCCATTCTGTGACACTATGCCACTCTACGACACTACTCTATGGAATTCCCTCTACTTGACTCTATAGCACGCCACTCTGACACTCTATACTATGACACTACACTCTAGGCTACTCCACTGTACGACACTCAACACAATTTCCTCTATGTCACGCCATGATACTGCACTCTGTGCCACTCCACAGCACTCTTGACACTCCACTTTATGGCTCTCCACTCTACTAAATTTTATCTACACCACTCTACGAAACTGCACTCTGGCGCTCCACTCTACAATACTCCACTCCACTCTACAACACTATACCTCTCTACTGTGACACTTTACTCCATTCCACAACACTCAGGACACTCTATGCTTTATTCCACTTCACGCCACTAAATTCTACGCAACTCTACACCACTCCCTCTACGTACCCCTCTCTATGACCATCTACTCTACTATATGCCACTCCACTCTATGAAACTCTATGCCACTCAACACTGACTCTTCACTCCACTCCACGATACTACACTACACTCTGACACTCCTCAATACTCTCGTCTACTACCCTAACATTTTTGTCAGTCATGGTTTACTTCCACCCAACCTAGCATATAGAAGGGGGCTAAGGGTCAGACCACTTTACCATTGGCTACCTTCACTTTGAGCAACTGCATCAAGCCTAGGCACATTGTTCACTTCCACCTAGAAATAGTTCATTTCTCTTCACTAATAAAGCTTGTTTAAAGTGTGCCTTTGTATTTTATTCATTTTGTCTATTACATTTAATTACCAGCTATTTCCATTGTGATTTTATTTTTGTCTGTTTATTTTCTTCAAGTTGTTTAAGTAGCATTGTAGATGCCAGCGATTTGATTGTTTATGTGGTGATTTACTCTTGTCTCCTTAACAAATATTAATAACAAATTCATGGCATCACTGAAAGTCTTATTATATATTAAAAAAGAAATCACTAGTAGAATGGCCACTCCAGTGAACATTTTTAAATGTATTTCAGTACTGAAAGCACATTGCATATTTATGTTTAGCAATGAACATTAAAACAAAATTACCCATCGCAAGTCTTGCCACGGCCAGGCCTATTGCCTTGGCCAATGCTTATTATATTTCTCAGACAGTCTCGTGGAAACTGTCACGGTGTACACAAGGCCGCATCAGGCAGGCTTTGCTCTCATACTATAGGTACAGCACCAACAATGGATCAATGTTTTACAAAAGTCATAAGTGTAGAATTGGAGGCACCAAAATGTGCAGGCAGAATAAATAAAATAGCTGACACACCATTCGCAAGGTTTCTTGAGATCTCTGTAACCTGCATAAAAACCTTCGTTCCGACAACAGGTAAAACTGTCTGAGCACCAACATTTGATATACTTGTTGATTGTTTTTTATCCTCAAGTAGTGCATAGGCTGTTCATGTTGCTCTGTCATTTCTTTACATTGCGTAACTTCAGTTTTATTTTAATTTCTAAACTCACAATTCCAAGTTTCAGATTATGAAGGAAAATGCTAGCATGACTTAACATGCACCTGCTGCGAAAGCTTGGCATGTTATTTCTTTGACATAGCCGTAACTAAAGTGGGCACCCACTACACCTAGTGATGGATAATTGGCAATATTTCTGAATTCTCGCTCCATGAGAACCTGATTGCGAATGTTGCAAGGAGCGGCCGCTAGGGAAATGTAGTGGTGGGGCGGGGGAATTAACAAAAAAATAAAATAAAGAAAAGAAAAGCTCACTTACCTGCTAGTCGCCGCCTGTCCTCCATCCTCTTCTATAGTCTCCAAGAAGCAGAAAGCACACAAGCTCTCAGACTCCCGTAGCCAATCATGACGCTGCTGTCACCAGCATGACTGCAGCGTCATGATTGGTCTGAGCGCCCTGGTTCGGCGCTCAGACAGGGACTGGGAGCCTGTGCATGTTCTCCACCCTGCCTTGCAATACAGCCAGATGGAGAACATGCTGAGTGCACATGACGGAACCGTCACGCATACTTATGGTGCAGCAACCACTCCTTGTTGTGAGGATCGCCAAACCTGCCCTGCCCTAGTCTGTCTCGGGCTCCGTACAAAAAACGAAATAATAATAGCGTAATGTTATTAACTTTGTGTTATTTTATTTTTTCTTTGAACTCTGTAAGGCGAATCTCCTCCGCCTTAGCAGAGGAGCCGCGGCTGAATGTTGTCCTTTAGATCAGGCATGACAGTGCATCTTTCTGCTTTCCCATTGTTACCACTTCTTTATAAAGTACCTAGAGTGGACTTTGGCTTCGCTGAAAGGAATATTTCTCTCGTATTATCTTAGCTGTATCATTCCTCCTCCTATGCATGAACGACTAGCTTACCTCTTAATTGTATTCTCCGTAATCACACAATATGTTTGAAGTAAAGTAGACAGTTTTGTAAGTTTAAATAGAAAACACCTTGTCAGTTTATGGCTTACTTTTTTGTGTTTATGGAGGCCGTCACAAAGAGATCGAGTGATTTGGTCTGTTATGCATGTACATCCCAGAGTTAATAACTCAAAGTTAACTTACCTGAACGATGACTGTTCCCCAGCCCTCAATTCCCACTCATTTCTGACAGCTTGCAGTTTTCAACCGGACAGCTAGCTGTAAATTGCTCATTCATAATAAGCAAGCACTGGCAAAGCCAGTAAGTACTTTGGTGTTGGCTGCCAGCCTTTTGGCTTTGTCAATGATTGTGTTTTTCTTTTTTCATTTTTATTCAAAATTGTATTATTTAAGAAGATGATGGGCAAAAAATGGCTAAATGCAAAAGTATGTAACGCCATAGTAGTCCCTGGTACTGAAGGAAATGACTGTGCTCCTTGTAAAAGAGCAGTATGCTGTCACTCACAGTGAAGTTAGTCAGTGATTTAAGTGGGCTGACCCATTGTGTTCCATGCTGCGTGCTGTAATTGGAGGAAGAACAATGTGAATAACAGAGCAGTGTAATCATAATATATAATTTTAGTGAAATCAAAAGGTAATGGCATTTTCATATTTTGCTTCTTCGTTTGAATATACGTTATTCCTTTTAATGTATTCCTTTAAATTTTATTTATTTAGGTAACATAGTCATGGACCCCCATAGTAGGCCAGACCTCGTGGAGCCCCAGGGGTCTTCGGACCACAGATTAAGAACCACTGCTATAGATAGTTAAATTGTTGAACTTTGATCCTTGCATTTCGCTTAAAATTATCTTCCAGTCTCCCTCATTGCAGTCTATTCGAGATCGGTCGATCATTTCTCGTCGGTCTGACGAGTCTGAATTCTTTTTATTAATGTGTGCCTTCTAAAGTGGAGTTCACTCCGCCTCTTCTCCTGTTTCCTATGGTGAGCAGTAAGCGTAGAATGCTGTATGTAGGTGATTCTCTGGAGACTCCCTTACCCCAGGTGTACTGTAAGGTCCTGAGTATTCTACCACATCCATGGAACTTCTCTTTGGACACCCTGTGATTCTGCCTAATTTATTTGCGTGTTTGTATCGCGCTGGGATCGACTCCCGAAGGAGTATCTCCGCGCCTTTGGCAGCCATAATGCAAATAACGAGTACTGGCAGTGAATTCTAGCAGTTTTGGAATAGGAAAGTTTTTAATTGTTTCCTAAACGGGAGTGGTCCTTACAAAGTCTCAAAGTTAGTGGGAGACTATTCCATAGGGTTGGGCCAGCAACTGAAAGGGCTCTGTCTCCTTGTCTTGCTTTTTTTGCTCTAGGAACACGCAGCAAGGCCTGTTCGCTAGATCTCAGAGAGCGCGTGGGTGTGTAAAGAGAGAATTTATTGGACAGATAAGCAGGGCCCTTCCCCTGTAAACATTTATGTATTATACAGCAGGTTTTGAACTTCACCCTCTGTTTGATGGATAACCAGTGCAGCATGGTCAGAAGGGGTTTAGAGGGGGTGCGAGGGGGCCGGTTTAGAACAAGGCGAGCAGCGGTATTTTGTACCACCTGAAACCTGGAAATTACTGCTTCATTTGCTGACAGTAGTAGCCCATTGCAGTAATCCAGGCGACTCAATACTAGAGCCTGCACCAAGGTTTTTCTGGTAGAGTCTGGCAGCAAAGGAAATACTTCCCGTAGCATCCCAATGATATGGAAGCAGGAACCCACCACTTGGTTGCCATGTTGTTTTAGGGAGAGCTCCTGGTCTAATCGGACGCCGAGGTTTTTCACCACCTGCTTGGGCTCGGGGAATGGGCCCAGATCTTGAGGCCACCAGTCAGGGGTACACAGAAGTTTAGCCTCACCGAACAGCAACACTTCCGTCTTAGCAACATTACATTGCAGGAAGTTAGATGCCATCCAGTGAGCCACTGCCTTCATCCCCTGAGCAAAGGAGTTCCTAACCTCAGCCGTGAGGATTTTAAAAGGAAAGAGGAGTTGGGTGTCATCCGCGTATGACACTGGGATGAAACCATGGGACCTCATGATGTTGGCTAGGGGGGCCACATAGATGTTAAAAAGGGTGTGGCACCCCCTTAGAGATCCCCAACTCCTCTGACCGATAAGCACCCAGGGTGACCCTTTGGGTGCGATCTGTCAGGAAACTCCTCAGCCAAGCCAGCGCCTTATCTTCCAGGCCAATGTTAGCTAGCCTGGTGGTCATGATGTTGTGTGACACGGTGTCAAACGCCGCAGACAGATCCAACAGAACCAGGATAACAGAATGGCCTTTATCCTGGAACATGTGTAGATCGTCTGCGACTGACAACAAGGTGGTCTCGGTGCTATGTCTTGGCCTAAAACCTGACTGGAAAGAGTCTAATCCACCTACTTGTTCAATGTAATTCGACAAATGTCGATTTACAAATTTCTCTATAATTTTGCCCAAAAAGGGGAGGAGAGAGATGGGTCTTCGATTAGCCAGTTCCGTCCAGGGAATAGCAGTGTTTTTCCTCAGCGGTCTCACTAGCGCCCTTTTCCAGTCTATAGGAACCTCCCCTGTACTAAGAGAGAGGTTAACTAGATTCTGGATTCCTGGCCCCAGAACTTCTGCCAACCTAGGCATGATGCGGGCTGGGATGATGTCCTGAGGGCTACCGCTCTTAATTTGAGTGACCAGTGAGGTTACGTCTCTAAGGAGATGGGGGGAAAGCTTGTAAGGCATTGAATAGGTTGCACCTGTTGTGCATTAGTCTGAGAGATGTTATCATCTGCTCCCGCAGCTGTATTCGAAGCCACTATCCTTTCATAGATTGCATCTATCTTCTTCATGAAGAATAGGGAGATCTCATCACACAAACCTTGGGAAGCAACCTCTGCAGTCTCACAGGCTACCGGCCTGGTAAAAGTTTGTAAGATGTTATACAATACTTTAGAGTCTTTCCCAGCCTCTGTTAGTTGTGCTGCAATATGATTTTTTCGAGCAGCCCTAATGGCCTTATGGTACAACTAAAGGGAGGATCTGTGAAGTTCTTTATCTTCCAGCCTCCGAGACTGTCTCCACAGTTTTTCCAGTTTTCTGGTTTTTTGTTTCAGCGATCTCAAATCCTCAGAGAACCATATTTCTTGCCTATTAGCCAGGCGGGGTTTGTATACTTTCTGCGGGATAGTGATATTTATTGCTTCCCTAACCGTCTCCTCAAACCTATTCAGCTCAGTTGTTACATCTTCTGTAGAGTTTTTAAACAGGGGAGCTTTATACTTGTCTCTGAAGGCTTCCGTGGTTAGTTTATGCCAAGGTCTCCTTTTGGTAGCCAAGGCGATCTGAATTCGTGGCTTATCAATGACAGCAGTGTAAAACTTTAGGATGAAGTGATCTGTCCATTCTACCTGGGTGGGTGTCCTACATTTGGTTAACGATGAATTGGACATAACTAGATCCAAAGTATGACCTGCCTCATGAGTGGGTCCATGATTGATCTTTTTCAGTCCTAGAGAGTCCAGGTCCATTAGGAGGGTTCTTGCCTCCATACACTTCTCTGACTCACTATGGACATTGAAATCCCCTACCAGAAGAAAGTCTATAAGTGCAACAGAAAACTTCCCACTCGGGCCCGGTGGGCGGTACACCAATGCACCCTTCCTTTGTTCCCTGGGGGTAGAGCTAAGTTTAAAAATTAATAGTTCCATCTGAGGAGTACTAATTTCCTCAAGAATGACTATGTTCAGTTCCTCCTTGTAAACAATTGCTCCCCCCCCCCTATTTTATTATTGCGGTCCATCCTGGCTATTTCATATCCTAATGGGATACCCAGTGTAATAGCTGGAAGTGAATGGGGCTTAAGCCACGTTTCTGTTAAAAAAACAGAGGTCGGGTTCCTCCGTAGATATAAGATCCCAGACCTGGGTGGAATGCTTCACTAGCGAACGAGTGTTACAAAGTAGGTTTTTGCTCCCCAGGATGGGGTTGTCCCCTATGACATTTATCGGGACAGTTTCTCGCACTTTAACTTGCAATGCAGCTGATTCCCATAGTTGACTTATTTCCTCCACACAGAGGTCAAACTGTGTATGGCATGCCTGACAAGCAAACGGGCCTTCTAGGGGAGTTTCTATGGTTGTATCACACACAGTTGGGAGGTGATTACGTAGCTCTAACAATACCTGTGAGGTATATGTTCTCCGGTTGTTATAAGGGATTTCGAGGATTTTTGATGACATCGCCATACCCTCTTGCCCCTAGCCCCGTCCTGTCGCGGACGGGCGCAGACGGGCTGGTCTTCGACTCGTCTTAGGCGCAGGAGTAGGCGCCACCCAGCGCGCCAACGCTGCGCGCTGGAACAGACGAGGGGCTAAATAGCCCTGAAATGACCAAGGGCTAGAGCGCTAACCGCTAGTCTTCCTGTGTGGCCTGTCTCTGCCCCGCCCTCCACACACCGGGATTGGCTGCCGAGCGTGCAGGCCCGGTTCAGGGTTCAGGAGGCAAAGAAACTAAAACAACTCCTAGCAACCTCGGTGTTTGCAAGTAAGTGGTAATAGTTACAGCGTGCCACTAAATTTCTACCAACATGTGATGAATTGTACTTTTAAAATCAGAAGCAGTAAATGGTGACAAATACAATTTTTAAAATCGATCTCGAGCTATCTTGGATATTTAAAAATAAGCACAGCGTAGCTGCTATAAGTGCAATGATAGGCGTCAAGCGGGGTCAGGAGAAGCTGCCACCAACTCCTTACCGCAAAAGTCGGTGCCTCCTCGCCGCCTAAATAGCTCTGAAATGACCACGGGCTAGAGCGCTAACCGCTCGTCTTCCTGTGTGGCCTGTCTCTGCCCCGCCCTCCACACACCTAAGGCCTTAAATGTTGGCAGGCCTCCATCATTTTAGAGGTTTTCAACTTTTCAGTTGCTGCATGCGAATCTATCTCCCTTCGGTGCAATTATAGCAGGGATCGAAACTTTAGGGACGCATGACATTTTAGTGGCTGCCTTTCTTAAACTCTGCATCCTGCAATTTTTGGTCCTTCTAGGTAGTTGTGGTCTTTCTTCCCAAAACTCTTTGAGACGCATGTTCACAATTGTATATAGTAGAAATTCCAGTGACACATAATGCGCTTTAATAAAGGGGAGTTAGCAAGTTATCACATGGCCAATAAGTGTAATTATGATGCTAGGTAATAAAAATCATAGTCTGGTACTAATAAGCCTCCCTCCAAAGCAAGGAGTCAACGCTTAGGCAATGGTACTCTGTCCTTGTCCAGACCAGCAAAAGCAAAGTAGTATCCAATTGTTTAAATATCAGGTATGCCTATTAATATGATAAAATGGCATAACAGTTGGAATAAAGCCACATTCGTGCCTGTGGTCTCCTGTCTGTAACCGAAATGGGTAAGACTTTCCAGAAAGCAGCAGTGCCTTTAAGTGACACCAGTACTGCCAGTGTTGCCCAAGGCTGTATCAGCAAACTATATTTAGATTCCGAAGTAACTAAATGTTTGTTACTCCCATTTAATGGCGTGATCTGATATAGACTACACCGTCTCTTCTTATTTGGACTTGATTGGGAAAGATTTAGACCAATTTACTTTCAAGCCCAAGACCACTCTGAATTGCTTTGGGTGTCAATGGCCTGATCTAGTCAAGCGCCGGGAAACCTCAAGTACAATAAAATGTCATCAGCTTATAATGAAAAGGTATGAGCTATGCCTGAAATGAGTAGGCCATTTCTTTTCTTTGGCTCGCACTATTTTTGCAAGCGTTTTCATGGCCAGTGCGAAATTCAGTGAGGATGTAGGGCTCCCTTGTTTCGGTCTGCTGTTCATACTGGGTGTCTGAAATCACTTGACCAGTTTGGACCCTTGCAGTCCGCGCAGCATACAGCATCACGATCAGTTTCACCATGGTGTCTGCAAAAACATTTCTTATAACATTTAACAAATTGAACTCCAGCTACCATTTGAAAGACCTCCATATCCACAGCAAACATCACTGGACCATGGGACCATTGTTGTTGTCAGCCTAATTATATAGAACAGGCAACTCCTATTTGTGGAGGTATTTCAGCCTGGTAAAAATCTACTTTAATTAAAGTGTATGATGGGTGGTAATATCCTAAATATGTGCTTGGCTAAGGGTTTTGCAATCAATGTTCAGTATTGATAATGGTCTGAACATTTGTTTATATACGCCTCTGCCATGTTTAAGAAGGGAGGCTATCAAGGCTTTCCTTGATATAGGTGGAAGCACCCCTTTCAGATATGCAGTCTTGTATAAAGAATAAAGCCTTAGTGCCTAGGTATCCATATAGTTTAGGGAAACAAGGGTCTTGGTGAGGCCTAAAGTGGTCCTCTTAGTAGCTTTGGCTACCAATTACTAGGAGTGTTACTCTCTAGAAGTAAAATGTAAACTGAATCCTAACCGGACTCAGTAAGCAATGTATGTGTGGACACAAGCTTTTAGAATGACATCACATTTTATTAACATCATAAAAAGGAGTATCATTCAGTTATTTACAAGTAGTTCTGGTGCTCACACATAGACAAGTGGAGGTGCGTGAAGTGAAGGTGCTCTTGTGACAAATGAAAACACTTTACATCACATTGGAAACACTGTACAAAACTCCTAATTAAATTAATACAGTAAAGGAGTTTTGATTGTGAGGTCGACTGCATTTCGATCTTATAACATTAAGATCATCATCAGGACAATTTGTGTGAGCTAATTGAATCTAAAGAAGAGAAAACCACATAATTTGAACCTGTGTCCATGTATATCAACCCACAAGCACTTAGTTAGCTAGTCCTGAAGACAAAATTAGGATGCGCGGTTTAAAAACTCTTGAAGTCAGGAGGGAGGACTGGGTAGGTCAGTGAACCTCAAACAAGAATCTTACAGAACCTATATACATGTATATTAATCCACAAGAACTTAGTTCGCTAATCATGAAGACAAAACTAAAGTTTGTGGTTTCAGAATTCTAGACGTAAAGAGGGAGGACTGTGTGGGTCAGTGGACCTCCAATATGAATCTTCCAGAACCAATCATATTTTAGGAAAAGTGGCAGCGAGCCAAGAGTAGTGGAAGAAGTAAAGCAGGAGAATGCCAAGAGTAGTGGAAGAAGTAAAGCAGAAGAATGGCAGTTCACTGGTGAAGCGAATAGGCCCTGGGTGACGGTAACGTAGGAGGAGAAGGTTGAATCAGAGAGGCGGGTGCTACCAAGGCACAGGAAAGTGCTGCGTGTGAGATTGCTAAGATCCCATGCAAGGGGAGTGGTGGGGTGAAGCACGAAGGGCCGCAAGGCGAAGAGCAAGATCCAGGATAAACTTACTTCCAGAAGGATTCGATCGGCGTAAGCCACGAGGGGCTGGAGTATAATGTGAGAACGCGTAGCCTTCTTGCAGAGATCTGTGGAGCAGGGGAAGGAAGATTAGCGCCAGAAGGGCAATATACGGGTGGTGTGCTTATTTACCAATGAGGCACCACTATTCTCATTCAAGAGAGGACCCAACATTAAAGATCATTTAGTCAGAGCTCAAAAACCATCCAGAAAAGATAACGCCTTACAGTCCTTCCTTGGTCTACAGCCTGTAACAGGCCACTTCAAATGTGGTAATTGTGCTGCATGCCCTTTCACTAGCAATACAAAAATCTTTCAGTATGGCAATGTCACAAAAAACTTGGATTTCTTTTCAAATTGCAACTCTACCAATGTAGTTTATTATACTCAATGTCCTTGTAACCTCCCTTATATTGTCCAAACTACGCAAAAAGTAAAAGCAAGGATATGCCAGCACCGGAGGCAGAATTTGTTGTCAAGTCACGACTGCCCCTCTCGTGGAACAATACATGGAAAAAGGACACTCGGAACAAGATCTTCGGTGTCAAGTAATCAACATGGTTGATCAAAACAACAGAGGTGGAGACCCAATGCCCATCTTAAACAGACTGGAATGTAAATGGATGTTTTACTGTCGCTCAATAGAAAATGGTCTGAACACAGTTGACGAATGGAACATGATTCTGTGAGCATTCCCTGTTATTGCTCCTCCAATACATCTGCTCATGAATATGCTTTTCTCTCCCCCTTTTGCTTTTGGTATTAATAATTGTAATATTGTTTGTATTCACATCTGTGTTTTACTGTAACCTCAGTTCACTCCCCAGGCCAATTCAATGGCCAATGTCCTCCTTGGTTTTTAATTTAATATGGCCATCGGCCGCAACTCCTATAGCCCCTTGTCTCTTTCTAGACCCCTGTTTCTTTCTAGACACATGCACAGTGCTTGACTGTCTCCTTAAGACATATGCGCATCGCTTCTTTTTTTGTATTAATACATTTTTTTTTCTCAAAGATATTTTTATTAAGGTTTTGCATCATACATCTGAGATAGTACTAGGGCAGCATCCCACGCAGGGGAGCAAAGGAGTGCAGCAATAGTATAAAGGCCAAAAAGGGTGCAATTTCCAATATAAATCAAGCTCCACCAGCATTGAGTGGTCCGAATAGAGGATACAATTTCTCAACATGATGGAGCTTGAAGTTAGTCTTTTCTGATTCCAGTTCAGAGCAAGCATTTGCACAGAGTGTCATTTAATCACCACAGAAACCGTCTCTTCATGTCAGAAACATGACATATGTGACATGAAATAAGCATTAATCATATAAAAACTTATCTTAGATGCAAAAGGAACTGAATAAAAAACAACATAACCCCCCCCTTAAACCCACCCTCCATCCTCCCCGTGGTGGCGGCGACAATCTCACAATGAAGAAGTCACATGACACAAGGACTCTAATCAAAATTGAAAGAGAGGAAGAGCCCTTATAGAGGCAGGACATACAGCAGATGGAAGGCCTCGTGAAAGGAAGGCGACCAGGGGGCCCCTCTTAAACTCAAAGTTCTTGTAGTTATCTCTGAAAATGTCAGACATCCGCTTTAAGCTGAGCAATTTCCATAAGCGAGAGTACCAAAGGGAAATGGCAAGAGCCTCCTTTCTCTTCCAGGCGGTCGCCAAAGTAATCTTAGCTGCTCCAATACATAGCCACATAATTGCTTCATCAGCTCGGGTCTGGTGTTCTAGGGAGGGGTGCGAAGCCCCAAAAGGACGCCTGCCATGGTAGTAGGGATTGGATATAACAGTATATCTGTTATGTGAGCCAAAATCTCCTCCCAAAAGTGGCGGATGGTCAGGCAATCTCACCATATGTGTTGATAGTCTCCTAGTCGCCAGCACCCCCTCCAACACCTATCGGAGGTAGCAGGAAAGACTTGTCATAATTTGGCATGGTGCAGGTACCAATTCATCATAGTTTTCAAGTGTGCCTCCTTAAGCTCTGTATTAATAATTTTAATATTGTTTATATTCACATCTGTACGTTTTACTGTGACCTCAATTCACTCCCTAGGCCAATTCAATGGCCACTGGCCAAAATTGGTTTACTTTCCCTCATCCAATATGTCCGCCGTCTGCTACTCCAGCAGCCATTTGTCTCTTTCTAGATTCCTCCTTCTAGACACATGTGCATTACTTCACTGTGCTCCCATTAATAAGAGCCTCTCACTACCTCCAGCCGCATTCCCGCATCCATGCGAACAGCAGCGTCATTAACTGACTGACACCGACGATTCAGCCTTCGTTCAGTAAGTACTTACAGCATTTCGTAACACCCGCTCCTGCATCTCTTGGGCACCCCCGTTATTAACTACTAGTCTCACCCTTTCAGATGTCCTCGATCCTTCCTAATTACGGCCCTGGACCTACTAACGTGGCTCCGCCCAACTCAGGTGCACCATGCAGCTTCCCTGGATTAAATTCCAGCCTCTAGCGCCTTCTGAGAGCTTCAGAGCAAGCTCTTACTCAAGTAAGTTCCCCTCTCCTTCTCCACTACCCCCTTTTTTTACATGTACTCACCACCCACATATTGTCCTTCTGGCGCTAATCTTCCTTCCCCTGGCCCACAGATATCTGCAAGAAAGCTACGTGTTCTCACATTATACTCCAGCCCCTCGTGGCTTAAGCCGATCGAATCCTTCTGGAAGTAAGTTTATCCTGGATCTTGCTCCTCGCCTTGCGGCCCTTCGTGCTTTACCCCACCACTCCCCTGTATTAATTTAATTAGGAGTTTTGTATAGTGTTTCCAATGGAATGTAAAGTTTTTTATTTGTGACAAGAGCACCTTCACTTCACGCACCTCCACTTGTCTATGTGTGAGCACCAGAACTACTTGTAAGTAACTGAATGATACTCCTTTTTATGATGTTAATAAAATGTGATGTCATTCTAAAAGCTTGTGTCCACACATACATTGCTTACTGAGTCCGGTTAGTATTCAGTTTACACTTTACTTCTAAAGAGTCACACTCCTTCTAGTAATTGGTAGCCGTAGCTACTAATAGGACCACTTTAGGCCTCACCTAGACCGTTGTTTCCCTAAACTATTACTACCCCAGGTCATAGTATTGTGGGATCCCCTTGTTGTTATACATATATAGGTATCCATATAAGCCAAATTAAATTTTGTGGGTAACCCATCTCCCCCAGGTGTTTTCACAGTTGTCTTATTTGGTGATCACTTCCTTAATTTCTTGATTTGTCAACCGGGTTCCTAATTATTTTACTTGATTTGGCAGTAGGGGAGACAATACAGTTTGGGTGTCTGCTACATATAGCACATAGCTAAGAGTACTACTTGTTGAACACCCAATTAGTTCTTGCTTGTGTATGCATTTTGTAGCCACTGTTGTCGTTGAGTGCTAGTAATCAAGGTCCCTCTAAGTTTAGTTCGATCACCTGGACAGTAATTGCCTAGCCGTATTTACCTCCTTTGGCCTACTAGACCTACTCAATGTACAGATCACTTTAGTACAGTGTAGGCACAGGCGGACATTTGTCATGATCCTGGTAAAGAGCAACTATACAACAGTAGAATGACATGAGGGTTGAACGAGACTCCTGGTGTTTGGTTGCTCCTGCATTGGCAGAACATGTACTGGTATCATGTGTTACTTTGCTGTGGAAAGGAGTGAGGAGACTTGTGTGTTTTTGGTCCATGAGCTTGCAGACTAGTGGTGGGAACTCCTTCCTCCTTACTGGTAGTAGAGCAGGTGGTATTTGAATAGGATAGCCAAACTGAGACAATAGCAGGTTGCAAGTTCGCTGCTTGGAGATATCTCTATTGGTGTGCCAAGTAGGAAAAGCTAACCCTCCTTAAAGGAAGAAAGCTACAAAAAAGGCTCAGTCATCTTTGGGTCAGAGGACAGTTCTCAATAGAATGAAACCGAGACAAATCGACTAGTGGTGGCGCAGCTGTACATCAAAGATTCTGTAGACGTGACATACTGATCTCTGTTGACCAATACTATCATTCAAGAAGCACGGGGATTATGAAATTTAAAGGGTAGTGCCGAGGAAGGGAGAATGACTTCTTTAACCTCTTTGAAGACGAACATAAGCAGAAGAACCGGCTGTGCGTATCTGATCAGTGTCCCAGCGGACGCGACCTTGAAGAGAATTGCAAACTCTATTGCATGTATAGATTGAAAGTTTGAGAAACTGAATGAGTGGACAACATCCTTTGAGGGAAGAACTGATACAGTAGAGAGCACAATAGAAAAGGTCATGACTGTAGGGAGGGCTTAAAAGTCCCCAGTGTACCGGTATACAGTGCTCAAGAAGAACAAAGTTCTCACATACAAACAGAGACATTAGACAACGTGAAACTTCAGAATCCGATCAGTTGGTTGAAGACCCAGCATCACCAGTTGATTATGGAAGAACTTGATTTGGGCAAAGAAGAGGATCCGCTATATGCAAACAAATGGCACAGGATCAAATCCCGTTGCTGTTCAGTTGCTGAAGATGGAAGGAGGCCTAGTCCTACCATTTCAGGTTACAGGCTTTAAGGAACAAGGAGAATGTTGACTATAGTGAAGAAGACAAAACTGGTCTGAAGGTCAAAAGATCCTGTTTTTGCCTGATTTAGCGCCAGTGACAATTCAAGTAAGAAAAGGCAAGTGCAAGTCATCCGTAATTTGCCTATGTGTATATTTTAATGGATGATTGTTGTGATAACCTCTCTATAACGCAACAGCAGCAACAGCCCCACAAAGTTGCACAATAAAGAGTAAGAGTTCTTCTTGCTTTGAATAAAAAGGAACCACTGTTACTTTGACAGGCATCGGTTTGATTTCATTTGTCAATCTTAATGACATTTTGGTGCACCTGCTACAGAATGAAGATTTCACCCTTTCCTGGCCAACAATAAAGGTGTGTACTGAAAGAAGATGCACAGTCTGCTTTGATCCCACAAGACCAGTCACAACTGGACTAGACCTAACAGATATTAGTGGGTTTAGGTGCTCGTAGTGCAAGGTACCCACAAACTTGACATAAAGTTTTGGAATATCGCAAAACACTTGAGTCTTGATCAAGAAATACCAGTCTTGGTGCACCCTCAGGGATGGTGGCACGCACTTCCCGACACGGGACCTGAAAGGACAACGCTGAAAACAGTGCGTGTCCTCTGGTAATGGCTAGGGGTTCTTCAAATGGTCATATCTCTGGAACTACATATTTTCAGTGGTTCTCAAATTCTCTGGCTACTCAGCAGGCATGCCTGGGAAGTCTAGATAATTCTAGAGACTTCTGGGGGTCAGGCAAGTAGAAAGTGCGCACAGGCTCCTCTGCTGCACAGTATGGGAAGTTTCAGGGATGAAATTGTCTCACCCTCATAACACAGCTCTTTCTCTGGAGAATTTCGGGAGGCACTTTAAGGCGCACCAAGTATGCAGGCTAGCTGTCAGACACCCTTAGTAAGCCATGGTGGATTCCCTATAGTTCTCTGCCCTAAAACCAGAAGGTCCACCACAGGTCTATCTCATTGGTTTCAGGCTCAGCCTAGCCCAATGAACGTGGCATGTACGTGCGAAAATGTAGTTTTTTAACTGCATAAGCTCCCGGTACCTGAAAAGCTTACATGGGTTGTCGAGATGGATTCCAAAGTTTTCATTATGATATTGAAAAAAGTAATTTATGACTGATGGCTTTAAGCAACAGTGGCAGGAAAGATGTCACTATTTCCGAGGGAGAATTGATACATAAAGCTTTGCCGATTGAATGGAGAGTGACAACACCTTCGCTTTTCAGAAATCTTTTCCATACATGTAAAAGGAGAATATTAGAAGCGGAAAAAGCTGAACAAAGTAGGTTGAGACAGGGGCATTATATGATGTGAGTACTAGTGAGACAAGCCTGCTGCGTCCTTGGGGATTAGTGAAAGGCACATAAGAAGTGGAGGTTGGGCATTAACAGCCAGAATAGACCGGTGAAAGGCGTGGGGGGATATGGTGAGGGAAGAAGGCTTTACGGTTGCACCTACACATGGGAAACGGGGAAGAATAGTTAGTGCCTGAGGCAGTAAGATGTTAAGCTTCTATTTGTGATACTGGGCATTTTAGAAAAAGGTGTTTCTTTTTAGGTGACCAGTGCTGGTGTTGCTGGCTTTCCTTCGGAGCAGCAGTACCACCACCCTGGGGTTTATTGTCTGTGTCTGTGAAATCCCATTGGCTTCCACAGAGCCTGACTGAACAGCATTTTCCGGGAAACTTTCATACATTTACACCTACTATTTGCATAATTTCCGATTTGTTTTTTTTTATTCACAAAAAACCCAGGAGAATGTATGAGAATATATGCAATACATTTATTTATGTTTGCCCTCCACCACTAAACCACACACTAGCACACTGCACACATGCAAGCACACTGCTCGCAAGGCAGACAGTCTCCAGAAGTGAATGAATGATTTATACATTTGCACTGAAAACTGTTTTTTTTTTTGTCTAAGGGAAAACCCTTCTCTTAAACCCTCATATAAAATGAGTGTTTCCTTTTATCCTGTCTTAGGTGATCATTTATGTACTGCCTTTAGCAAGGTTCATTTTAAGTGTTTTCCATTTACACACGTCTACATGTTTTGTGTGTTTGCTGCTTTTCACGGCATCCTCCCAACATTCATATCCCACCCCCCTAATACGTAACGTTGGGCAATCTGCCATGCTAGCTTGTGGCCTTGTGTACAGTAGCAACGGTGGCCATACATGATTGCAGATCCTTGCATTGGTGCTGCAACAATTTTTTAATGCAGTGCTGGTACGCTACCTCATCTCAGCTCACTAAAGATAGGGGTTCTAAAATACCTGCCTGGTGTTACTGAACGAGTTAATGCAGCATAAAAGCCATACATTTTAAGTGGGGATTGTGTGTTTGTTGAAGGAAAGTAAGTGGATGAGAGTCTGAGACGTTTTTTGCTGAACTGTATTTCAATGGTGCATTTGGTGATGCCGTGTGATTTGGTACGTGGGAAAATAGGGTCCATTGTTATCCAAAAAAGGAGCTATTTAAATGAGTGTGGGTTCAGCCATCCCTGCACTCAAGGATACATTAATCATGGATTCGTTTATTTTCTCACCCTGCTTTGAAATTTGCCCAACACCACATTCCACAATATAAAGGCCACATGGGCCTTATTTTTAATACTAGTGCCCTTAAAAATGGAGCTATTCCTATATTGGTGGCTTTCACATGACTCCATGTTTTTATTCCTTAGGACCCGCCCATAACAGTGACAAAAGTTTGTTACTTAATGTCATCTCTCTGTAGCCACATAATGTAGACATGACACATGAATGTACATTGCTTTGTTCTCTGGGATCTCCTTATTTACTGTTGACCTTCCATGGCCTTTTAACATGCTGCCTGTGTTGATGAAAAGAAAACTTTTTGAAAGCGCTCCTTCTTTCACATCCTCTAAATGAGACCAATCAATCAGGGAATTCTAAGCGCGCTACTCACCCGTGAGAGTCTCATAACGCTGGGGGGGGGGAGGGTCAGTCGAAGAGCCAGGTCTTGAGGGTCTTCCTTAACACCATCAGCGCTGTACATTTTCCCGCTGTGCGCTGACTTTTTGAAAAACCCGCGGTTCATGACGAGCTCAGCTCGTCATCAGCGTACGAGAGGTGTACCCCATGACGAGCTGAGCTCGTCATCAGCGTCGAAGGGGTTAATATGTGCAGGGTGGGGGCGCGTCTAATGTTGATCAGGAGCGCGTTCCATGTCTTGGCCGCGATGTAGGAGAAGGTTTTTCCACTCTTTCTTGCTCAGCGGATGTGCGGGGGTCGGCATGGTTAGCGGATCTGAGGTTTCTCTTGGGTACTCGCAAGGAGATCTTGGGTACGTGGAAGGAAATGCCAGGTGTGGGGGTGCTGCAGCACATACCGCATCCCCATTTCCCAGGTCCTTGTCACTGGGGCGGCTCCTCCATTTGAGCGGAGGAGCATCGCCCCACAAGCCCCAGAGCAGAGAAAATAAAACTGTAATAAAGTCTATTTATTACCGTTTTATTTTCCAACAACCCATCCTGAACTAAGTGTCACGATACGGCGGGCCAGTGCTGCCTAGTGGCAGCAGCAGGGGCTGTGTGCTTTAAAATGCGCATGTCTCTTTGGCTGGTCGTCTTGTGACATCCAGCCAACATGCACATTTTAAAGTTCTCTAACCTAGCTGTCTTGGGCAGCTGGGTTAGTGAAAGCACAAGACTCCAGTCCCCTTAGAAGCGCTGGGAAAGCCTGCTCTATCCAATCCTGGCACTGCTTTCATGCTGTGAAAGCAGCGCCAGGATTGGGTAGTGCAGTTTCTTGCATTAAGAGCTTCCTGGAAGACACCCGAGGGAGGAGGGTGTCGCGCTGCTAAGGTAAGTGAATTAATGTTATTAATTCTTTTTGTACGTCACCCTACCACCCTCTGTGCAAGTCAGCTGCCACTGATCCCGAATGCTCTGTATTTATTTCCGGACATTCCATTAGGTGTACCAAAATCTAACTCTATCCAACCCTTAATGGTTGCCTGTTTTAGGCATCAGTAGAAATTGAAATCACACTTTTCCCATGATCCTGCATTGTTTTCTTCCAGAAGATTACTAAACCTGAGGGGTACACGAGTTTGGGATGTCGGTTTACTAGTCCTAAGATTTTAGGGACATTATTCCAATGAGTTTTTTCCTAAACAAATGTGGCCTCTGTTACACAAGATACCTATGTCACTCATTGAAGAGGTAAGAGTGACAGAGACCTTCGTAGAATGCGGACCGTGGCTTGCTAGTCAGTAATAATAGCAAAATAGTAGAAGGTTTTTGTTGATCACCTACAATGCACGAGTGCCATCTGATGTAACTACTTTACAGGTCAATCATGCTTGCTTAGGCCTATGCTATACTATATTGTAATTGACCGTGGGCCTTATGTTCCAAGACTTCGGAAATCCCACAACATACAAGCGTCTTTTAAATCGGCTTTGTGCTAGAAGTGTGTGCTATGTGGCTAAGAGTTTGCAGCATTGTCTACCCAGCTACCTTTCTGAAAGGCATTCTGACCTCCTGCGTAGGCAGTGAGATAGGCTGTTCCCACTCCTATGAACAGCAGGCAACAACTTCTTGACTCACTTTAATAACTCAAAGTACATACTGTAGGCGAGGTTAATAACTCAAAGTACATACTGTAGGCGAGGTTTTTTTTCTAAAACAACCACAGAACAAATGTTCTTTCTTTTTATGTCGTCAATATTTTAATTACATTTTTTTCCAAGAAGAGTGCTTTGATCTGAAAACTGGGTGGGCTTTGTTGTAGCTCGCTGTCATGTGCTGCAGAGCACCCAGCACTACTTACGACTTATGCAAGTTTCAGTTTGTGACTGGAGCACACCAGAATGCCCTGCACCCTCATGCACAAGATGGGAACAAGCTTTAGGAGGAGCCATGGCTTTAGTTGCCCTTTTTTTTCATCCTTGTCACCACTCACAACAAAGAATCATGTTTTATCATTCGCTTGTGTGTGGAAATGGTTCCCCACGGACAGAAGGGAGTTACATTAGATGTACCTAAAACCTTTGGCCACTGACTTTGGCCTCTTTTTTGCCTCTCTCCCCATCCAACCTTCTTCTTTACCGTTCTCTCATCTTCCTCTTGTATAGTCCTGGAGGATTCATTTTTCTGTGTTATGTCTTTCAAGTTGACAGGTAATTTAATTTGATTCGACACTAGCCTGTGTGCCTTAACTGGGCAAAAATGGGGGAATGAGAACTTCACTTGTAACTTCTTGAACCCTGAACCCGGACCAAGCATTGTTTTAATTCAAAGTTTTGGGTGGAGGATGACAACTTTATCCTTCTGACTTTCCCTTCAAGGCTTTGCACAATGGTTGCTCACTGGGTATGGATGAGAGATAGGTCGTGTCCACGGTCAGTCATGGTCCATGTACATTTATTGTGAAAGTCCAGTACTGTTTTGATGATGTGTAATGTCTTTAGGAAGTGATTGTTCTCTAAAAGTTGATATTCCTCAGTGAAATTTTGTCATTGAATGTTTTCTCTTAAATTTGCTCTACACCAAAAACGCCGCTCTCCTTGATCTCTGAGTCATGTTTTTTGTTTAGGACAATTATGGTCTCCTATCTCGACTTCCGGCATACCATTCTAAAGCACGCTTTTTACCCTAGTGGCAGTTCAGATGGGCGTGAGTCATCTTGTTTCAAATTGTGTCCAATTCAGTGAAATAGCACCGATGGCAATTGATTTAGTAAAGGCGTACTACTAAAAATAATAATTATAATGCAATCCAAAACCTTTTAATTTACATCAGTGATACAAAATGATTGTGACTTGGTCCGATCAATTGCCATGGTGTAGTGTAATGAGAACAAAACCAAAGCAAAGCAACTGCTTAACAATTGACTTGTATTTTCTGTTATCCAACTACACTAGGGTGACTACATAGGGAGAGGAGAGCATTAAGAGGCAAAGAATTCTTCCTCAGAAGATAGGTTTCAGCAGCAATGTGCCATGTGGATAGGAGCCGCAGCAGCAAAGATAGAGAAGGAGACGTAGCTAGGCTGATGGTTACCCATTGCTGTGGCTTATTCCTCGATGAGTGGCAGCTCTTGTTTCAAGCGGTTTAAACCTGTACTGTACTGTAAATGGGTTTATATAGTGCTTAATACCTCTGACAAGGTGAAGCGCTTTATGGCGCATAGCATGCGGCTTCAGAGCCCAAGGTTCAATGTTAGTTCAATAGTTATTTCCTATCATTGCTTATTGGGATGAGTCTTGTGCTTTTAAAGAAATCCATGTATTTATTCCAATGTCTTTGTGGTGGGTTAAATTAACAAGAACTAAGTGTGTTTATTAGTGTGGGGGGGGGATATTGAAGTCCATGCAAAAGTGGGATGATGGATATGCTAGTGGATATTAGGTATCGTTGGGTTGCTGGCTTACGGTTTCATAGTAAGAGAAGTTGTGATATATGAAATGAGGTGTGTGCAATTTGCAGGAATACAGTAATTGAGATTAAGGCATATAAGCATGCGATTTAGAGTTAGCTAAACTTGGATAGAGGCGGCCTACAGAGGATAGAAGGAAACAAGAGGGTAATTCGAAGACACAAAGGAGATTAAAACAATCATAAGTTTGTTGATGTCCTCATAATGTCCAGTCTCTGCTTTCATGCTGGTACACACTTGCACATAGTATTCAATCCCACAGCATGTGTCCCATCAAGTGCTTTCCTCTGTTTACCTCATTTCGGTAGTCTCCACCATGATGCACTTTTTTGTCTACTCTCATGTTCATACCCACTTCCCCAGCATGTGTTCCAGGCTTGTGTTCAACCCCAACATCCATCCCATGCCGATGTTGTCCTCCTCTGCCCCTATGCCTTACTTTGAAGATACTCCTCCCCAGCTCCCTAAGCTGGTATCCCACTAAATACTTTACTCTCATCTCTACCTTTGCCCCCGTTCGCCATTAAGGTTTCTTCATCCTTTCTTTATACCTCAATCCATTATTCTATACCGTACCGGTGTCCCACTGTGCCCCTTTTTTTCTCCAAACCTGTGCATTGATGCCTGTTTCCCACCACTATCCACCTCCTTAGTTGAGCTGTGCTGACACTATTGATCCTCATGGGTGTTACTCCCCACCCTTCTTCTCCCCTTTGTGAAGCCACCTCCTTTCCAGCTGCCCCACCCTTAGCCTGGCTCGCTTTATAGACCTGTTTCTTCAGCCTGGCCATGGACAACAGTCTTACCAGACTCAAATTGATCGTGGTCACAGTAGCACACTAACCAAAAAAATGTGTTGTAGCAAATGTTACAAGTGAGGCGCTTTCTGGCACAAATATTCCCCATTAATTCACTCAGAAACACTCACCCTGTAATGTTCAGGGAGCCTGCTTGCAATAATGCTCCCATTTGGCATGCCCATGTACTGCTGAAGGAACCTGAGGAAGGTACACCCACTTCCTCTTCGCTTTTTCCTTCTCCGTTACCATGTCTGAACCCTCAGACAGATTTTGTTTTACTTTTTTCCAGCCAACCACTTCTCTGTTACAAGTTCTCACCATTTGGGGTCCCACCCCTCTCCCTGTCCGTGTCTCCACTTCTGCACTGGGGCCGCGTCATTTATGCCTAGAATCCAGTAACACCCACATGGGATCCAACTTTGGTGGCGGTTTCTGATCTAGGGCCATCGTCACCCCACACCAGCCCTGCCTCTCGCTATTAGATTACTAAGGTGCAGCATCCAGCTTTAGATGATTCTGAGCCTCTCCCTCAATGCCAGTTCTATGTAGCTGGAGGCCATGTTCAAATCAGATTCTGATGCAGTTGAGGGCTCCAGAATGTTTTGTGCAATGAACAGAAAAATGAGGAGACAGACAATTTTGCTCCATTTCAATTAACTGATGCTGGCCTATACTTAGATCTACTGAATTCCAGTGGCTTAGATGTCTTTTCTGTGACAGAATTGAACTCTATATTAGGGACCCCACAAAGGAGTGTCCCCCTTTCCTTGGAGGTAGTCCACTGACCAGCAGAAGTTTTGTACTTTTGAGTTACCCACCATAGAAATCAAGGTACACTTATTAACAGAAATCTTGCAGCTTGGGCCTGCTAGGTCAGAGACAGTACTGCCATTTAAAGAGGCCCCAACAGAGACTTTTATGGCAGCGTGGTCTAACTGTGCTCAACTTACCCAATAAGTCACACAGTGGCTAGACATCCTTGGCCTGCTCTTGGATGTCAAGTCTTTTTGACCCATCACGTGAACTCCTGAATCCTTGGTGATTCAGGCTTCAACCTGTAGAGTCACTTCCAATGCGTTACCTACTGCGACTCTGAACAGAGAGTCGAAATGCATCAATGCATTCAGCAACAATCGTCCTCTGTCAGTTAAGCATTGAGATCCCTGAATGGCATCTGCCTTCTGGAGTGCTACACACAAACCTTGGAAGTTATGACTGGTGAGATATTACCAGCTGCTCTGATAAATTAAGGAACGCCTTTGCTCAGACAATGCAAGACAGACAAGATGCAACAAAATATTTTTTGAGGTGAGGCTTAGACATGATTTGTGTAAACCAGTGGATTTTAATCTTTTGACTTCTCTGCAGCTCCACCTAATTATTACTGGAACCCGGGATCCCCACTGAGTCATCACTAGAAGCCGTGGAGCAACTTTAAGCATTTTTGACGATTTGAGCCGCATAACAATGCACTAAAAACGCAGAAACAAGCATTCATCACCAAATACACAAATTATGAAATCTTTTATTTATTCCTAAAGCAATATAAGGGAAACCGTAAAATTTAATGAGAAGGATGGAGCTTTCCTAAATTAAATTTAGGCCATTTATCATCCATACTATATCCTGTTTGATGCTATTACACTGCATCCATTAATCAATCTGAGGATAGTGACTTATTTTTTAGCCTACAACTTCAAATCCCTTCACATTTACAGAATTTTTCATAATCTTCAAATTTACATTTTGCTTTGTTATTTATATAAACTGTTAGAAATGGGATTTCTGGTTGACTAGGGCTTGCGCCTAAGCCAGGCAGAAACCACCACTCTAGTCAGGGCAAGGGAGTTACATGCCAAAGATAACCCCTGCGCACCCCCTTAGTAGCTTGGCACGAGCAGTCAGGCTTATCCCGGAGGGCATGTGTAAAGCATTTGCGCAACCCACACAGCAACGACATACTAGGCACACCACAAAAGGAACTCCACACAAGCTTATATCAAAAATAGCCTTTGTATTGTCATAAAACACATTAGAATAGTAATCACACAATATACACTGTGCCAACTGGCACTGGGCAATATTTACAGGGGATTATATACACATGACAGGGCCACTTGGACCACTGTCAGAACCACCCCTTAGTAAAGATAGTAAATGGAGAACATATAATAAACATAGAACACAACCATTAATTACTGGCAAACACTGGACTCAGCATCATCCTGCAACATAAATCATATTATGCACAGTATCACATTAGGCGCGAAATATATCCTGCGCCAACCTCATAAGCCTAAACATATTAGACCATAACCTCCTAAGCGTAACTCACCTTAGGAAATCTCACTAGCATAAACCACAGTAGAGGATAACTCAAACATAAATACAGTATGCAAAACCTCATATTCATAAACCACATTTAGAGGATTAAAACACGGTGCGTGAATCATACTACATAAATCACATTTCCTAGCACCACATCCATCACATTAGGGCTTGGCGCCCTACAAACCTTACAGTCCCCCTGGCCAACTTGCCTTCTCAATGGGGCTCAAAATGCCTTATGTCCAAAGTGTCAGGGCGGCTGCCAATGCAGCAGAATTCATGAGCGCAATTGCGCAGACCTAAACGTTGCAGCTGGTACGAAGTGCTGCACAGCTGTGAAAGTATGAGGCTTAAAGGCGGGCCCTCAGCGGCACAGCTCTTCAGCTGCAGGGGCCCACAACAGCGATAGTGCTGATTTTCGTAGTACGGCAAATGCGGGCACTCCGCGGCCACAGCTCCCCAGCTGCAACAGGCCCACAATAGCGATAACAATGACTTTGGTAACACAGGCAAATGCGGGCTCTCAGCTGCAACAGCTCCTCAGCTGCGGCGGCTCACAATAGCAATAACGATTACTTTGGTAACACAGGCAAATGCGGGCTCTCAGCGGCAGCAGCTTCTCAGCTGCGGCTGCCCACAATAGCTATAGTGATGACTTTGGTAACACAGGCAAATGTGGGCTCTCAGCGGCAACAGCTCCTCAGCTGCGGCGGCCCACAATAGAGATAACAATGACTTTCAGCCCGTGTTCCCCGCAGTAGAACCAGAGGCTCTGGAATTCTCAACAGAGTCCTCACCTGCGAGAATTCCCTTCAAATAGGAATCCGGATGGGTGAAGTCTAATGTCCCTGAGACTTCAGCAGGAGGCAAGCTCAAATCAGGCCCCTGGGTAGTTGCTTCAGCAAGATGGATGAAAGTTTCAAAGTCCTTTCCCTCTAGTTACACGGACAGAGGTTCGTCTTGGAATCCAGAAGTAACACGTTCTTCCTCCAGGGAAGAATTAAAATATAGCGCTCACAGGGCGCAGGGACCCATAACTCCAAAAGCAAAAGTCCTCCGCAATCAAGGGGGCAATGCAGGGCCCAGGGAGGCAAGTCCTCATGGCAATTCGTCCTGGGCCCCAGCAGCAGGATGCCCCAGCAGGATCAGGAACAGCACATCATCCTAGAAGAGCACCATGAAACTGAACAAATTCATGGCGTCACAGCCCCTTTACTTATACCACCAAAAGACTTTGTTCTCAAAAGTCACAAGTCACTGAACCCAGCCACAACCAGTTTGGTGTGGTCCGGGAGCACTTTGTTTACAAGGCTGCATCCTGCCTTTGAGGAAGAGGTGGTCTGCCATCAGCCGCACAGTGGGAGGTGGAGCCATCATTCATCTTGCAGGCACAGCCCTGCTCCGATCAAAGGGTTACCCCCTCCCCATACTCCAACTGCAGATCTCTCTATTCAACCCACGTCTGGCTCAGCCTACCCTGTATCTCCAAAACCAGACATGCAATACATATGAGGCAGGCGGACACATAGCACACAGAAATGCCAACTTCTAAAAGTGGCATTTCTCACATAGTCCTAATAAATCTGCGCACACAATTGCACAGCATTTATTCTCACAATTTCATACATACCAGACTTGACCATACTGCTACTCTCGTAACAGGAATTACCACTGACGCACACTGAGCAGGGAATCCCCCATACATTCCTATGGGAGGCCAGGCCACCCTCACTCCCACTAAATGTAACAGAGAGCGCACGCACTTTACACTGGACCACAGGGCTAAAGTGCCCAACGGCCTAAAGCCTCTAACACTACACAGAAAAAGGCAGGGAGAAATGCAAAAAAATTAGGGGTGAACCTGCAAAAAGGGCCAAGTCCAACATACACTTTATTAATCTGTTCAAATTATTTCATTTTCTAAGCAGTCGCGCACACCCTGAGTAGGCTTAGCGGACCCCCAGGGGGTCCTAGGACCAGAGGTTAAGAACCACTAGTGTAGTCTGTGCCATAGGCACCAATGTGATGATCAGATGTCATGAGTGGATTTGTACCGCAGTTTTTCTGGGGATGTGTAGGGGCAACCCTTATAGACTTTTCATTTGAAGCTTCTAGGCTTTTCAGAGCAAAGCGGATTCTGCTTTGGAGCACTTTAAAGACAACCGTGCTTCGGCTCGCTCTTTTGGTTTACTATCTCTAGCCCATCAAGTTCACTAATAAAAATAGTACCAACATTTTTAAGGAGACTGTGGGGTCTCGCCTATCGCCCTCACAATTTTTGCAGCGGCCTACACAGCCCTTTTGTGGCTTAGGAGGACGTGGTGGAAGTGGCTGCGGGCACCATCAGAGACAGCAGTGTCCTCTAACTCCTCCCCAGCTACAGCTGTACCCAAGCCACTTTGAATTCTCCTCCCATGGTCATGTGCGACTGGCAGAGAGAAGAATTTGTTTTTTTCTGACTGCCTGACATGCTACAATGCTAGACCAGTGCGTCCTGCAGTTCATTCACCACGATGACACGGTTTCCTTCACATCCACCCCATCATATCACTTCCGGTTTTGTGCAGACTTCAGCAGATCATTGCTCAAGTCTTCCGCAGGAAGTGCACTCACTGCTGTCTGAAAGGACCATAGAGCATGTCCCATAGGACAAGGGCAGATGGTGCTGCACCCATTATTTCCTAGTACCCCAAATATATAGGGGTCTCAAGCCAATTCTTGACCTTGAGTGTTTGAATATATTCCTTTGGAAGGACAAGTTTAGGATGTTGACTTTGGCCAGGTTCTTTCAGCCTTGAGTTCAGGACACATGTCTGGTGTCTTTGGACTTACAGGGTGTATACTTTCAAATGCCTGTCCTGTAGTCCCATAGACTGTTCCTGTAGTTCATTGAGAGGTCAGAGAGTTTCCAATTTACCTTTACACACTTCTGACTCACCGCTTCTCCTTGGGTATTTAAGAAAGTGATTTCTGTGTTGCAACCAATCTGTACAGGGCAGGGACACGTGCTGCTATACATTAGAAATGGGTTGGGCTCGTCAAGTCTGTCATGGACCACAGACCGACAACAGCCACCCTTTTTGTCAACATTGGTGTTTTCCATCAGTAAATCTCACCTGTATCCTGCTATGAGAGTTGCCTTCATGAGGGTCATTCAGGACATGGTGACATTCAGAGCCTTTCCACCTATGCAGTGAGAACGGGACATTCAGGTAATGAGTCTGATGGGCTCACTTTTGTGTTTCAGCAGTGTGGCTTCCTGATCTGAGGTTCCCTGCTGGCCCATGTTATCGTTGGCACATGTGAGCCTTGTAGTGGAACCCCCCATCTGCAGTGAGTTCAATACTGGGACGGCATTCATATGGTTTCTGCATTTTGAAGGAGTTAGTCTGGGCTCTTAATTAGTTAAACCTGGACACCAATCTGACATGCATCAGACCTTTCGCCTTGCCTGACCTGGAGCTCACAGTAGTGAAAGATGCCTCTTCTTTGGTTTGGGTCGGTCATCTGGGAGAAGTGGAGATCAGGTTACATGGCCCCCAATTAATTTATAACACCACAGTGACTTGCTGGAGCTTCATGCCTTTCAGTTGGCTTTGAAGGCCTTCTTTCTTTAAAACATTTTTTATATAGCGCGAACTAGTCCCGAAGATATCCGATATCAGAATGCTTTACATGAGCACCAGTTTCGTTACAGATGGACACATTCATTTTTTGTAGGCAAGGGGAGATTAAGTGACCTACCCAGAATCACAGGATGTTGAGCGTGGTTGCCCAGACTCAAACCCGGTTCCTGAGCTTCGAGGTCGACCGCTCTAGCCCTAAGGCTACAGCCTTCCCCGCATCCATCAAGGGTGAGCCAGTTCATTTCTTAATGGACTTTACGACCTCCATTGCAACAAGCATGGTAATATGGGGTCCCTCATCATTTTTCTGGAGGCAGTGCATTTCTGGATATGGCTCTCCCTTAAGGGATCTCACTGATAGTAAATCATTAGGCAGGGTCACTGGACGCCAGGGCAAGTGATTTCAGCAGATGCAGCTGTGGATAAACAAATGGCATCTTTAACCAGAAGTGGCTCAAGGCATCTTCACCGGGTGGGACATGTCTTGTTTTAATCTTTCTGCCTCTGCTGACAACGCACTGTTCAAGATTATTATGTACTACAGCTTCTGCCTAGAGGATCCTGGGGAGACTCAGGCCTCCTCTGTGCCTTCCTACATGTGCCTCTCCTGCCTCAAGTTCTGAAGATCAGGACAGAGCAGCCTCAGATCATCCTGACAGCTATTCATTTATCCAGAAGTGTGTGAAGCACTAATCTGTTGAGTCTGAGCTTTTGCCTCCCAGTCCAGGTGCTTCTTCAGGTTTATCTCCTGTCTGTACAGTCAGGTAGGTCCTACACCTGAATGTAGACTAAGCGACGCCAAATGAGCAGATTTGATTTACCAGCTGATATAGTGGATGTTATCCACCGGACAGGCGGACGTCCACCAATCAGTTGTTGGGCGAAGAGCCTTGTGCGAAGATTTCCACGTTGACCGTTAAGGGCCAACCTGCCAGATGTTTTAATTGTTCTATCTCCGGCTCAGCAGAGCTTTGTGTGAGGCACTGTTAATGGTTATTTCTTATTTGTCGACTCTTTTGGACTATGTTTGCATGATCAAACTTCGTTATTGAAGTCACCAGTGGTGATTCGTTTTTTAAAGGTTTTCACATGCAGTGTCCTTTTGTATCCTTCATTATGCCTCGATGGTACCTTCATTTGGTTGTAATGTTCTTAATGTGCACACTGTTTGAGCCCGTGCACAGTTTTCCTCAGAGTTTATTGACCATCAAGATAGTATTTCTCATTGCAATTACTGCTGTGCACTGTCTCGGGTAGCTGCAGGCGCTGTCAGTGCCAGATAAATTGGTGCTGAAAACACGTGCGTCCTTATTTTTGATATTGTTGTCACCCTTTCATATGTGACAGTCCATCACTCTCCTTGCTTTTTTGTTATGTCTAACACCTTTCAGGGTGAGGAGAGGCTTCTTCGACTGGACCCTTGCAGTGCTCTTAGCCTTTATATTGAGTGCACGAAAAAGCACCAGATGGATGATCAGCTTTTTATCTGGTTTACTGCTGTGTAGAAGGGAAAGGCTGTCTGGAAGTGAACCTTTTCGTGGTGGATAGCCCTATGTATAAAGACATTTATGTCTTGGCCAAAAAGGTTCCTCCTGAGTGTCTTCTGCTCATTCCATCAGATGTGGGGCCATCACAGTGGCGTTGATGAGAAGTGTCCGAGTGTCAGATATTTGCAGTATGCTACAAGGGCATGTGCATGCACCTTCACCAGGCAATACTTTCTGAATAATCAAGTGTGCAGGTAGGGCCATATTGTCTGGTTGTCCTGACGGGTTTCCTGATGGAAGTCTGTTCCTTAGACCTGCCACCGCTTGGGAAGTACTATTTTGGTATCTACTCAAAAGGCGAGGAATCCATGGTTAGCAGTAACCATTAGAGCAAGTTAGTTGTCTTCGGTAATGCTCCTTCTCATGGATACTCTTTCTAACTGTAGAATCCTCCCTGACCATCCTCCTCCCCTTTCTTTGGAGTGCACTTTTACTCAACTAAAATGTCTCAGGTTAGATCTTGCACATCATCACTCTCCCACTTGGTCATGGATGATCTTCATCTGAGAGAATGGAAAAGCTCAAGGGGTAAACTCACATAATTGTGCTAGAGCGGCACCTAGAACGGCTCTTTGTCATCACTTCCGAAGGTGGCGCACGGGACTGTAGAATCTGCGTGTGCCACCTACCAGTGGCACACCCGTATTCTACAGCTATTGCTGTTAAAAAGTTCTACTTCCACTCTATCCCTGGGGAAATCTAAGGGTGATGGAGTACCTGTCCCCCAAACCTGTCCCTTGTTGTTTAACGCTTTCCCAGGTGAGAAGAGAATGGATGTTTTCCAGATGCCTTGACTTAGAAATGCTTGGTTTGAAAGAGAAACCAAACACAAAATACTACGTAAGCAGTTGGAAGCAGTTTTACAGATAAATAAAAAAGTACAACTACAATCTATTTAAAAAACTAAACAGTGAAATGAAATAGAACTTGAAACCTAGAGCACTCAAACCTACCATCCGCATTGAGTCACACACTCAATCAAGAGTTCTTGTAATACTCATAGTTTCCTTATTAAACTGCTATTACTAATAGAAGAAATGTAATATGTTATGTATTGTTCGATTTAGACTAATTAAGATTGATAGATTCACACACAGTACAACGGAATACTAAGTTTCCCTTTTAGGGCTTTTAACATTTCGTCGTAAAGAGGCAATCTACTTCCAAATCACTATGACAACATAAGAAATATATAGGACTGGTTTTCGATATGCTCGCTGTTGGTCAAAGGAAGGCCATACATACCAAATATGTATTACTGTAATTTAGGTAATGCCGTCACACTTCTGGATGTATATCAGAGAGCTAGTTATGACCATTAGTCATGCATTTACTTACAGATTAGCTAAACTCCATCCCGATAGGTCTGGAACAACAGCAGTCCATGTCACAGTGAGAATGTCATTTTCAATGCATACTGCAGTACACACAAAACATGAAAGATGCGATTTTCACGGTGTAAACTCCCACTTTGCCGAGGCAAAATGTTGGAGGTTCAGTTGCTATGGCTGCAAGCACCAACACTTGCCATGTCTAACTCCCTTATGTGTCATGCTTTTGAAAAGAAGTTGCTTAATAATGTGTCTATACTTTTGCAAGGTTTTTTGAGAACTATGTACTTTGCAGTGCATTGTTTCCTTCAGCTCATGTGCGTGAGATTCCCATGTATTAAAAGCAATAATTACCTCTGGCTTGTAGAGAAGCTGGCATAATAAGCAAAATTTTACAGTTCCTAAGCAGCCATGTTGAAACTTTCACAGCTGCTGCATAAACCTGACTGAAATTACAATTAAAAAAGAGCATCGTGATCAGGAATTATTCGTGCACCTGCCTTTGCCAAGTTACTAACTTTTAAGTCAAGGGCGATTTCCATGCTTGGAGCTATATAGGTCATTTACATAATGCCCTGTCAGTCTCTATGTTCCAAATTGAAATGTGCTTTTGCTAAAAAACAAAGTTTTGTTGAATGTGCCATGCGTGACATGAGAACACTTGACAGAAATAGGAAAGTTGCCATGCTTTTTGTACGTAATTTCCTTAGTGAGAGCAGTATTGTTTGTATAGAGCCATATTTTTTAAATAATAAAAACGCAAATAATTTTCTGCTTGCATTCCTCACCATATTAATAGTAAATCTTTGGCACCTTTAATCAGTTATCGTTTGAAATTGTCAAAGAACCTTTACATTCAAAATATGAACTGAAAAAATATAAAATTAAAAGGCAAAAATGTATAATATTTAAAAACACGAAATCCCTTAAAGTAGCACCTTTTAGGTAAGCTCCTTTCTGCGAATGCTTGTTGGAAGCTTCATTGACCATTCACAGTAATACCTGTCAGAAATGTTAGTCCTCATCGCTGATCGAGTATTTCCTGTCTGCTGTCCTTATATGGTGATCCCGCGCAACAACACCACCCTTCAAACTGCCCTTCTTTGAATTGTGGGGCCAATGTGCAGAGGGCCGTGAGGAAGGGAGTATAGTGAAATGCCATGACCCCTGTGTGTATATATATAGACAAAGCACTGCCCTGATGTGAGGATTCAAGAAGGAACATTTGTGGTGCACTGTGGCGCCATGGGCCACCCGGACTGTATGCGTATTATCATGCATACAGCACCTCATGGACCACACCTTTGCACGCCCCTCCCGGCCCTGACAATGGGTTGCTTCGGTTGTACTTCTCATCGCTGATGTCCTTGAAACGGAGGGCACTTGACACCGAGCAGGAGTTACTGAGTGAACGGGCAAACCTGGGCATGCATTCTGAGTAATGTTTGGAATCGGCTCACCCATTCAAGTTTCACAGTTGGGTGATGTATAGTCGGAGACACATATGTGATCTTTTCAGCAACTCCAAGACATCTACCCTCTTGCTAACACACAGTTCTACAAATTCCTTCAACTGCGACACGCCCTTCAATCCAATGATTCTCAGACTGATCCCCTCCCGAAGTTCAGCCCACTGAAAGCTAAGCTCCTCATGGGTGCATTGGGCAATGGTGGGGTTTCCAGAATCTACTGTACATTAATCATTAATGCCCCAGGCACGTTGGACCACCTTAGAACCCGGTAGGAGGACTGGTTCTATTGAGGACGACGACGGGCGGGATGCTCTGATGGCGTCTAGGGTCATTATTATCTCCTCCAGGCTGCTCCTGATTCAAACATATTACCTTTATGGCGAGTACCTTTCCCAGTCTAGACTACACAGAAAGGGTCTCTGCCCTGAACCCACTTGTTTTAGAGCTGAGCCCGCTGATTTTTACCACATGGCATGTCTGTGTCCCAGAGTTCAAGTCTTTTGGTCCACAGTCGTAGGTGAACTAACCGAAGTGCTGTGATGGGAAGTCACCCTTTCCCCCTTGGTGCTTTTGTTGAGAGTCCTTGATGGCTCACGGGGAACTAGAGCTTACCACGCATTCTTGGGCATGTCCCTTATGGTCGTCAAATGAGACATTACCACTCACTGGAAAAACTCCACACCATCTACACTCACAGCGATGAAGAGGGGGGGGTGAGTGGACTGGTGTGCACAACATAAGAAACCGCTCTATGGAGCACAGGTTTTTCCTTTGAAACATGGTCCAGTATGGAGGAAATAGCTTGGTCAATCAACCTAGGGTTAAGGTTCAGGATGGGCATGCAGGTGTCGCACAATTTAATAGCCTGTATGTGGTCATATGCTATATTTTCTCTGTGATATGTTAAGCATGTGTCTTGTTACCTTTTACTGCAAAACCCCAAATAGTCAATTTATCAAAAAAATTGTTTTACTTCACTTCCAACATGTTTTCCCAGTTGGAGAAAACCATCCCCTACACCGTCATAAAATATATATATTTTTTTGTTTTGACCAACAATTTACACTCTAGCCCCAGTGTTTCTTTGCAGTAAGAGTATAGACATACAAATTAAGCATGAGAAACCTTCTGAAGGTTTAATACCAACTCAAGTATGACATCCCGTATTGACACCGTCATGCACGTCCCCAGGGAACTCCAAGTTTCCAAAATTATACCTACGTTTATGACTCAAAATATTCCACTGTACAAGCAGACTTTTCACTCTCGTGGTAGAAAATGTGGGTATAATAATCTGTAAATCTGATTCGCAATTTAGGAACGCATATTCACATTTGTTATTAAATTAAATATTAGATATGTGTGCAAAATGTCTTGGGACTAAGGCCTGGTATCCACACCAGTAATAATCACTTTAATGTACGCCTAGGTTTTCTCTCCTCTTAAAAGTATTTTAAGAATCTAGCCTACAATTTTTCAAAATATTTCTGGCCTAAACCTGCAAAGTCTTATTGCCAGCTAATGCATTATTAAGTAAGGAAGGAAGGAGAACCTGTTAGTAAGAAACTTAATGTTATTTATTTTTGTGTTTGAAACTGTGAAAACCTATCGCCCCCGACAGTTGTGGAAATAAGCAGTTCCTGTGACTGGTTGTTTTCTTGTGTGTTTTGTTTGTCTTAGTCTTTAGTTACATTTTATTTATACTAATAACTTTTAAGAAAACATGAAAAAACTGTATTTTTGACCACATGCCAGCAAAACAGTAGCACAGACCCATGTGTGACCTTCCTGACTCTCAAAATGTGAAACAAAGAAAAGTTTTAAAGGGAAGTGGCTGAGTTTCTCCCACACCCAGTTCTACAACATTCTGTTCTGCCTGTCTGCTCTTGTTGTAACCTATCTTCATGACGTATCGAATATGTTCTTCACAGGGGACTCTCATCCTGAGCCCATTGGCATGTATTCTACATATTTTGAAATTTGTTATCTAGGGAATGATCTCACAAACAAGTATGCAAGCCCAAGCAGACGAAGGAACATTGTGGAATGCATATTGCCGTTGATTGTTACTGATGCGGGATAAGGGAACTCCTGTTTTTTTCTACACTAAATGCTCACTTTAAGTAGCGTACCATCAGAGTCCCTGCTGGAAATGCGAGTCTATCCAAAGTGGTACTCCTTTCACCATAGGTGAATACAGCCCCATGATAAAACACAACTTAAACAGCTGGTAGCAGTTGAAAATCAGTCATACAGTGGATTCCTTTTTAACTACAGGGTGACTTGAAAGCTACCTCATAAAGTAGGGTGCAGTCTTCCAAAAAACTGCAACTTCTCATTTCTCATGGAATATTTGTCTGTGTTTGTATCCTAGCCGTGGTGGATGTGAGATGTTGCGTTTCTCATACAGGTGTTCCCCCAGTAGATATGTAGTCAAGAAGGTGGGTTGCCATGTTACCAATTGCTTGAGATAGCTATCCCCCTGCATGCCTCTATTCTGCTGACCCCTCCACACTCCTCACTGCTAACCATATTAGCTAGGGTTTTGTGTGCATGTGTGTTGGAAAATGGCACTTTTTGAAGGGTCACCTCAAACTTTTGCCTTGCTCCTCCTAATTTTCTGATCTCGTTTTTGTTGGCTTTAGGACTCTGAGCACTTTACCACTGCTGACCAGTGCTAAAGTGCATGTGCTCGCTCCTCTAAACATGGTATAATTGGTTTACAGCCATTTGGCGTATTTGATTTACTTGTAAGTCCCTTGTAAAGTGGTATACCATATACCCAAGGCCTATACATTAAACTGGCACCAGTGGGCCTGGAGCACTGATTGTGCCACCCACAGAAGTAGCCTTTCAAACCTGTCTCAGGCCTTCCACTACAGTGTTTGTGTGTGCAGTTTACTGCCACTTCAACCTGGCATTTAAAACTACTTGCCAAGCTTTAAACTGCCTTTTTATTATATACAAGTCACCCATAAGGTAGGCCCTAGGTAACCAAAAGGGCAAGGTGCTATGTAAGTTAAAGGTAGAACATGTGCCTTGATGTTTTGCCTTTCCTGGTAGTGACTAACAGCCTGTTTCATTTTTTTCACTACTGTGAGACCTACCCCATTCATAGGCCAGCATTGGGAATTTCTCTCTACACTTTTACACTGTAATTCCTGATCACAGAGGAGTAGCTTTTTAATCTTTGATATGTTTGGAATGGTAATAATAAATCATCCTTACTGTTGAAGTTGGATTTAATATTACTGTTTTAGAAATGCCAATTTTTCGAAAGTGGACATTTCTCTGTACTTACTGCTCTTTGTGCCTGACTGTCAGTCTCCACTACACATCTGCGTTGGGTGACCGCTACAATTTGTGCATTCGCTCTAGACAGTCACAAACCTAGGAAGGTGAGGCTCATCTGCATTTTGACCACTTATTTCCATTGTGATGAGTCTTCCTTGGCAGGGAGGATTGGAAGGGACTAACTCCCCCGGGTTAGCCTTGCAGACAGGACTGGGTTGAAAGGTATCATTGTGCACTTCATAGAGATCTTTCGAAGTCACCCCCTACATCAAAGGCATTTCTGGGTCGCTGACCCCCTGAAATCAGACCCTTCTTGATCTTGAACTGGACCTCTGTCAGAAGAACTGCTGTGCTGCTTAAAGGACTCACCTGGACTGCTTTTCTGGAAGGACTGCTTTTCTGCTTGTTGCCCTGCTGCCTGCAGCTCTCTAACTCTGCTGAAGGAGAGCTGAACTTTGCCTTCTCTCCAGAGAGATCTGCAAGGACTTGCTGGCTTGCCTCCTGTGTGCTCAAGTCTCAGGGACACAAAAGACTTCCTGCAATACTGCTGGACTCTGCTGTCCTTGCCTGAGGTGCCCTCCCCAGTTCTGCGCCTCAGAAGTGGGTGCTACAGCTGTTTTTGCTACAAAATCGACGCAGTGGTGACTTTGCGCCGATCTGAACTATACAGTGCCCTTGATCGATGACAATGCTTTGACAGACTACATGGCTCGACATCTACGCAGCTCCTTCATCGCAAAGGGGTTAGACACTGAAGTTTCCTCAAATCTCCAATGTCGGCACTTTGCTCCATCCAAGGTACTTTGTTAGCGTAACCTGTCTGAGTCCTGTAGCCGGCCTGCCCTCAATTCCGGTCAGCCTGAACTTTGGTTTTACCCCGGTCTAACACAACCTCAAGTACCCTTTAAGCACTATCGACCTCTACGCACTGTTTTTCATTTATTCTTTAAAAATTAATATCTTGACTTCTACTGATTGTATTTTGCCTTTTTGCTCTGGTTTTACTCTGATAAATATGCTCTATTTTTCTAAACTGGTGTGAAGTGTTTTCATGGTGTATTAATTGTGTTACTGCATACGTGTTTGTGTTGCACAAATACTTTACACATTGCCTCTTAACCTAAGCCTGACTGCTCCGTGCCAAGCTACCAGAGGGTGAGCATAGGTTAATTTAGGGTGTGTATCTGACTTACTATGACTAGAGTGGTGGTCCCTACTTGGACAGGGTGCAAACCTCTGCTTACTAGAGACCCCATTCTAACAGCGTTTTTTTTTAATATAATAAAATCTTATTAGTTTTGACACATTTAGCATATGAAAAACTGCAGCATGTGTCTTGCACACTTTATAGGGGTTCCATTGTTTGTAATACACCTTGCTTCAGTTACACTACGATCTTTTGAAGTCACCCCTACATCAAAGGCACTTTTGGGTATAAGTTCTGGGTCGCTGACCCCCTGAAATCAAACCTTTCTGGATCTTGCACACTTTATACGGGTTCCATTGTTTGTACACATCTTGCATCAGAGTTACACTATGATATCGCTCCCACCAAGGTAATCCACAAACACATCACAGTGCTGAAGGTAATGCACTACCATTAGTATTCAGTTACCTTTTGATACCTCAGGAGTCCATCCGTCCTCCCCATATCTTTTCATACTTCTTGGTGCAGCCACGTGATTTATAAATTAGGGACTCAAGCATCAGTCCGTGACCTGTTGCTCGCGCCTAACTCTCTAAGGCAACAAAGTCTTTGCTCTGCCACATTTGCGTAATGTTATACTTTACAATTACCAGATCAAGATGTGTCAGTGTTCATTTGTACTGGGTGTCCAGATCTAGTGGTTTAAGAAGGAGCAACAGTTTCAGGTCGTTTGCTGTTTGACAGCTAGTTTTTGTGTCAGCTAAGCAACTTTCAGTTCTGAATAACCCTGACTTGGGGCATTGCGGTGTACAATATTTCCCAGGGCATGGCATGACTTGTCATGCTCAGTTACTGTGATGCCTTGTATCACCTTATTGTGCAATGGCCCGATGTGTCAGCCTTCCTGTGCTACAGAGACTTCCTGTTTTTTCCTAATAATATATAGTTTTGCTTCAGCTCTGATACTATCTAGTGTGTCACAAAAGATTTATGGTAGCTCACTGATAATAGATGTAATAGATGTCCTTTGCAAGAACTTCAGTTGCATCATCCTTATTGGGTGATGATCGCTCCCTAACGTGGTGCTGTGCAGGCCATCTGCCAGTCCTCATCTAAAAGTGCTCCATAGTCTTTTTCTCATGCCAGTATAAAGATGTCAAAGGTGTCCGGGTGTGGATCACCAATGAGAGGTACAGTTGAGATATCTTACGAGCATCCATGTCTACTGTCAAGAGCTTAGCCTCTAGCGGGGTTAAGTCGGAATGCTCAGTCATGTCTTTGATATGTGGAAACGGAGAGTGTCTTAATTGCTGCTATTTGTAGAATTGAGGTTTGTGCATGCCTTTCGTTGATTGAAGCAGTGTAAAGGAGTATATGGTATTGCCGGTCATGACATCACCCAACTTGTATATAGCAATAGCGTACCATCCATGAAACCCCTCAGGGGTATTAACATTCCCAAAAATAGCTCTCACCTGGAGCAGTGTATCTTTAGTGAGTTGGATGTGCCACCGTGTATCCCTCTGTGCCCATTCTATAGGCTGATAACCGTGGTTATGGTGGCGGGGTAAGTGTGATATTCTCCACTTGCTATATAGAAAGTGTAAAGGGTGGGTATTGTTAAAATAAAACACAGCCCATCAGAAAGCTGTCCAGTCTAACATGCTTTTAGTGCAAAAATAGCAAACAGCACTGCACAACTCGAAAGACAATTATCCATTCAACTTACAAGAGCTCTTGCTGAAAAAGGGTCGGTTGGAGTGTAATGCTAAAATACATGAAATTTTTGACAGTTTATACCCGTTTACTCTCAGTACAAGTCTTTGGAACCTAATCTAATGACAGAAACTTTGCTACTTTCAGCAAAAACCTATGTCATGAGCAGGTGGTAGGATATTCTCCCCGTGGAAGCGTAATACATCCTTGAGGAGAAGATCTCATTCATAAATACAATACTAGGTTCATTAGTCTCCTAAAATCCTGCTTCTAGTTGCTAGCACTGAAAATGAGGTTAAGCTTTGCCGTAATGCGCAAACTTACTGCTCACAATAAAATGGCTTCTGGGCCTACAAGAGCCATGAATCATAATTAAGGCTAAAGGACACTTTAGATCAATAGGAAATAGTATCCAGATCCCCCATCCTTCTGTTTTTGTTGTGAATGCGAGAACCTTCTAAAGATCACTCAACCACTCATTTGTAATGACCAGACGTGCTGCAAAATAGAATGTCATGACATCTGCCTGACCTGTTCAACCATCATAGGAGGACTTGTAGCTTTTAGACATGGTGACATGCCGGGTTTTCCCCACCCACATGGTCTCACCATAGCATTCATGTTATTAAAGAAGTAGCGCGGAACACCATATGGTTAGTTTTGCTGCTGATTTATCGGACTTGGTAACAAGACTATTTTAAAGAAGGCAAAGAGGACCAAAAAGCGAGGTCACTCTGTAGCCTCACAATCCGGGGAGCGAGATTGCTCTCCCAGGTGGAGGTTCAATGCCTAGCAATATAGACACCTAAATAGTGTAACCCTTCGGTAGCATTCTTCAAACCAGTTGCCCACTGTTTTGACATCTTCAGTCCCACTACGTATGCAACAGTTTTTTCAAAGTATGGACGCAGATCTGTATAGTTCTAAAATGTGTGGGATATTTGTGACTCCCTGGGTCCAGACTCTTTCAGTCTCTGAAGGAACAGCATCAGGTCATTTGCTTACAGAGAAACCATGTCTGCCATTTCCGATTCCCATTCAAATCCCAGCAGTAGAGCCTCAGTTTCGGCTCGTTCTGCCAAAGGCTCAATAGCAGTGGTGGAGAGCAGCGAAGACTGCAGGCTCCCCTGTCTAGTTCCTGCCTACCTTAAAGGCCCCTGATACCATTCTGCCTATAAGCACCCTCACCACCAAATCTATTCACAAGAGACTGGCAGAACCTAGGAGTTGGGGCCCTCAGTATCTGAAAGACCAAGTTGCACTCTAACTAGTAGCACATCTTTTCGAGATCCTCCATCAGTTCAGCTATAGGGTGCTCCAAATGGTTTGATAAGGCCGGATGTTGTGCAGACACCTAATGTAGTCCCATGCGGAGCGACCTGTAATGAAGCCGCATTTGTCTTGGTACTCCAGTGATCCAATTTTTTTAGCAGGCAGGTAGCCGAAACTTTAGCGATGATAATGTTAGCTTCAGTATTAATCAGGGTGATCGGACATTATGAGGTGCACAGTGTCTGTAGTTGGCCTGATTTATATATGACCACTATGTCCTCTGTTCATAAGTCAGAGAGTAATCTTGAGGTCATACCACCAGTGGACGCTATAGTGATTGAGGCAAGATGTTTAAAACGTTATGTGAGAGGACCATTGGGTCTGAGTGTTTTTAAGCTGAAGATCTTTCACTGCTGCGGTCGGTTCCTCTTCGCTTATTTCCTCCTCCAGGAGATCTCTATTGGATGGTGATAGACTCATCACTGGGAGGTCCCGCTGAAACTCCTGCAGGTTGGCTGTTTCTTGGTTTTCACCTTTAGAGTACACCCATCAACATTGCTCCACAAAGGACTGAGCAACCTGGTAGCGATCAGTTACCATGTGGCTACGATGATGCTGTATTTGGCGTATGTGGGTCCGCATTCCCTGCGGTGGCATTGCCAATGCAAGAGCTTGCTTGCGTTGTTGCCCCACTGATACACAAGTTTTTTGAGATGCAATACTGCTATCTTATGTGTAATTTAATAATATTTGTGTTAATCTTGTCTCGTGATGCACAATATTTTGGTGTATTTCGGGGTTCAGGGGAGCAATGAACTTAGATTCTAGCTGTATAAGGGCGCCTCTAGAGCACCACCACCTCTCTTTGCTAGTGGTAGACACCAATAGTGTGACTTATTATCCTGCAGCAGAAAAAAGGTTTGTAAGTTTTCCAGAGGGTAATACGGAAGCCAAATGAGTCCTTATGGAGTGTGAAGTGTGCATCAGCATCTAACTTTGTGATCAGTCGTCCACCAAGCACGGAGTTGTCAATCTCCCCACGTGCTCGTTGCATTGCTTGCCCAGGACAAGTTCAAGGGTTACTATGATAAATGTTTTGTCACCTTAGGTCGGAGAAGGGTCTGGTTTAATGCATCTGTAGACCGAATTTGCCTGCAAATCACAGACCTTTAACTGGTCCATGCCATTTAAATCCATTACAATTTAGGGGGCAGTATGGCCTGAGTATTAAAATGGATGGCTTCATTCATTCTAGTAATACATTTAAACATGACTGAGATTCAAATGGGCAACCATTAATGTGACCTTAATACTGGACCACATAGTATGGTTGCGTCTAGAACACCCTTCAACCAGGCGGTCTGACGCATTCAGTGCTAGCTAGAGGCTTCGCAACAATTTGGCATCTGAGGCTACATAAAGCGCATTTCCATAATCTAGACTAAACTGCACTGCACCAAGATGTTAACTGACAAATGGAGGTGTGTGTCAAGGTAAGGAATATTTTTTCAGAATCTTCGGGTGGAAAAACAGCTGCTGTCAACCTTGGTTTCTTGATGTTCGAGGATAGCAGAGGAATATGAAAAAGATGCTGAGGTTTCTCACAACATTGGTAGGTGCCTGGTGAATCCTCTTCATGGAGGATCAGCAGCTGTTATTCCACTGATGATTTTGCAGGAATGAATAAAGCCTCTGTTAGACAGGCTTCAGTTTAGTAAGATGTCAGACTTCCATGTTTGCACTGGAAGTTTTATTTTGCATTCTAAAGACTTCGTTGTGAAACATGTCAGTATTTGTATTTATGCATGTCTTCCTTCCTTAAAATTATGTTGATAAGAGAAAGGAGAGAGCTGATGCAAAGTTTATTCAAATACTCAGTTCAGTGCAGCAGTTTCTCTTTCACACAGTCTGCATGTACTACTTTTCATGGGTATAGAAGTCGAGGCTTCAGGTAAAATGATTAGCTAATCAATTCAAAAGAATAATTCTGTTAAAATACTTTATTCAGACAATCAAATGTGCATAAAAACACTAACTCAACAATGTACACTTTGATAGAGCCCCGCCTGCGTACTGCTAGAAGGAGGGGACAGACCAAGTAGTTCTAAGTCTGGTTATTGTCTAAAGTCTTCAAGCACACCTTACATGAAGGCTTAGGATTAAGCAATCTTTTTCGATTATTCCACTTCCATAACCAAAGCTCAGCTCAACATTTGAACATAATTCTCTAGGTATGTTAGCAGTCTGAGCAGGTCAGAGTTCCTTGCCCAAACGACAGCTTTACTCAAGAGTGGGTTTACCTTTTTCATGAATAAGTGTCCCCAATATAGTCATTTAGTTAACATAGTCACTCCTGGGTTGCCTGCAGTGCTGCCACAAGTGCCAGGTACAAGTCCAGCTCCCAGTGGATTAGTCCTCTAAATGTTATATTCACTTGCTCATTATGACTAACTTCTTCCCGAGGCTCACCAGGTTAATTAGTCACGGAGCGGCAAACTTTAAGGTAGCAGTAGTTAGTTACTGTTGCCAGTTCCTGTCTGTTCTACTACCAATTATGTTTTTTGCCTTTCTAGGAAAACACCATCACTGAGGTTTTTAATTAGTTTAAGTATAGACTATTGCAAAACAATACATATATAGTTAGTGAACACCACAGTCCTCGTGGAGAATGCTCAAGTAACTCAGTTTCATCAGGGTAAAATAATGCAGGCAGGTGTTTTACTGTTACATTTAATAGAGACATTATTTATCTTAAAGTCTCTTGGTGAGATCAGGTACAATAAACGTTAATAAGTAGTGGAGCCACACACATCCCTGATTTCCACTTTGCCTCAATGTCACCTCTTCGGAAACCTGATCATCCACCATCAATCCTGCAATTGATCATGTTTCATTATACAGTAACTGAAGCCCAATGATTAACACCCTTTGGTTACCCAATTTCTGGAGTTGGACTCGTAGCATCCCACAGTCAATAAGATTGAAACTAGTTGCCAAGTCCTAAGTGCAACAAATGTGATGCAGATAGTGTGATAATAGCCCTTCTGGCCATTCAAGTCCAGAAAGTTATCTAGTGTGGGCAGTGCGCTTTGAAAGCCCTCTGAAAAAAGTGATTACTACCCCTGTACTTGGTCCATGTTCTCAGTTCATTTCATGAATGCTTTCCAAACACCCTGCTGTTAGGGCATGGCATAGCTAGCCCCCCTTAGTTACTGTGATACCTTGTATCACCTATTATAGAGTGGCTCCACGAGTGCTCCTTTTTGTGCTACAGAGACTTCCTCGTTTTTCACACTAATATATACACCAGCTTCAGCATTGATACTAGTGTGGCGCATACAATCTAAGTTAGCTCACTAACCAGCCTCATGGCTCTAGGTTGATTTAGGGCTCAACTTTACTCCACTGGATCATCTTGGACTTTAACCTTGTTGCCTCTGCCCTGTTGCTCATTGTGAATATGCTCTTCCGGGGTACCCATATTGACTTGCTAGTGATTTATTTTAGAGTTACCAGTCTCTTTAATGACAAAACATTTTAGTCCAGTTTGAGTTGTATATTGATCTTTTTTCATATTTTACAAATGTCTTAGATTTCATCAGCTACTCTATAAGCAGGGTTTAATCACTAGAGACTTTAGGCCACTGTGCTCTCGCTCGCCCCATCAGTTTTATCATATTCTTGTGTTCCACCCTTACTACTTGACCAAACTGTTACGGTCTGTCATTCGGTCTGACCATTGACTTTCGTTTATAACTCCTGGGTTCGCTACTGAAACATGCTCTTTTATCTAACAATAAGGTCAGCACTCAGTTATGTTTGAGAACCATGCTAGCCTTTAAGTTGACAGAAATTGTTTCCTCTCACATGTACCACAATCCTTAAAATTAATTACTATAAGATACCACCACTCTGTACAATGTACAAAAATGAAGTACACTATGTAGAGAATGTGAGATCTCCCCAGAGGAAGATAGAGGCAGTGAGTAGATAATACTAACTCTCTTTTTGTGGTAGTGTGGACGAGCAGTTAGGCTTATCAGAAGACAGTGATAAGTATTTGTTGTACTCACAGAGGCAGTAAATGAGACACACACTCAAGAATATATCTGAAACCAATTTTTATAAATAACACAATCTCTATGCATGTTTTAAGGATGCAAGACTTCAAAAATCTCAAATACTAATACAGTTTTAATTCTTCAATGAAAGCTGTGTAAGTGAAAGAAGCAGTTTCTTTAGTATTGTAGCACAAGGCGGTCAATACCAGCAAACATTTACCATGGCGGTCAGTGTAGTTACCAATGGATGCATTGGAGTTTGGGATACCGGCAACACGGGAACCGTTAAGGTTGGCAGTCGCAGCAATGGAGTTCAGTGGAGTCAGGGCACTGCCAACACAGGGACCATCACGATAGTTGGGAAGAGAACGTAGGAGACAGCTGAGGACTGCTGACACACTTACCAATGCAGTTGATGGGAGCAGGACTCCGCCATGGAGTTTCGGGTGACCACGGTCACTCGAGGTTCAAAGGTTGATCTTCTCCTGGCAGGATGAAGATCTTTAGAGGCCCAGTACTTGGGTGCAGCGGGAAGTAGAGGGCAACCTGGGTCGGAGGTACCTGGAATTGTGCGGCCTGGTTTCAGTCTTCACCGGCGGAGGTTGGGCCACAGGTGTGATACAGGGCAGTCTGTCACGGTCGTGCCAGAGTTGCGTCGGTCATGCATTTAACATAACCAGGAATCCGGTGCAGGCTCAAAGGAGTAGGGCTGTTTCCAGCATCGGTCACTATGCTGTGAGTAGCCTTCTCTGTGGTGGATGCTGGTCCCCGGTGTGGAGTCTAGCAAGCCTTGGCTGCTACAACTGAAGAGTTGTTTGAGAGTTGCATCGATTCAGACCGTGCCGGTCCTCACCACTTGTCTGTCTTTACTGGCAGTGTGCCGGGGACTAGAGCCTCTAGCCAAAGGGAGGTTCTTGGTGATGTGTAGTAGGCTGGAGGTCTTTAGGGTTTCTTGGAGGCCTCACAGTTTTCCAGGAAGGCAACAGGTTGCAGTTGTTGAGATCCTTAGCAGCATTATGGTTTGCCAACAATTTCTTCTGCAGGGGAATTCAGTTCTTGAAACCTGGCCGTCTTCCGTTGTCTTAATGTTGTCTGTCGGATCTAAAGTCAGGTTCTTGTGGAGCGACCTAAATACTGAATTTAGGGGAGGTCAGGTAGTAGCCAATGGGCTGCCTACCTGTAGGGTGTCGTCACCTTCTTTATGCACGCCCCATCTGGTGTGGGGGTGTCAGGGGGGGGGTTGGGGTTGGCATACCCTGACTCCTAATAGGCTACTATCCCTGAATAGTGAAAAGTGGGCTTTGCGTCACCTGCCCCACCTGAGGGGTGGTACAGGGTGAAGGTAGAACCACCTCCTACTTTGCCTAATTTTCCCACCAGTCCTTCTGCCAAAAGTGAGTCAGAAGTGGAGGGCAGCCATATGCTTCTAACAGCAGCAGTTGGGGGTGTGTTCTTTGAAGTTCTCGCTTCTGCCAAGGCAGATCCTGCAGGGGGAAGGTGTGACCACCTCTGCCCAGAGCAGGCTTTGTCTCTGGATCCGGCGAATGCTGGCTCTCTACCCAGGCGTCCAGAAACATGATGGCAGACAGGCTAAAACTAGTCGGGGACCGCACCAGTGGATGGTAAGGTTCAGGGGACCCTCTAGCAGGGTTTCCTGAGTAGATGTATTAATAAATCCAAAAGTGGCATCAGCAAGGAGTTATTGAAACAAGATGTTTGTAACAAACATCTTAGAAATCAGTGAAGCCATCATGGAGCTAGGACACTCATGTTGACATGTATCCTGCCCATGTACTCTTTATGGCTTCCCTGTTCACTTACAATATCTCAGAATAGATTGGACATTGTAGCTGCATATCTGCTCATGCTGATATGCCCACACATAGGATATAGTGCACCCTGCCTTAGGGGTGGCTTACCTATATCTTATACGATATGAGAGGGGCATGGCACACAAGGTTGTGTGCCGTATAGACTCTTCGGATTGTCCAGCACCTGGACAAACAGCCTGTGACAGCAGCACTGCTGGTTCCAGGTGTGGGGACCCTGGAGGACCTTCTTCTGCCCCCATGCCCTGGGTACCATGGGTAGAATTTACTGGGGCTTATAGGGGAACAGAAGTTGTGCCACTAATGGTACAGTTCTTAGGGAAAGGAGATCGGGCACTGGGAACCTGGTTAGCAGGGACTCAGTGCACTTACAGTTCGGAATTACATCAGATATCAGGCAAAAAGTGGGGGGCCACCCATGGCAAAAGTGGCACTTTCCTACAATTACTCTGGCAGGTTTATTCATATTTGTGTAAGCCCCGATTCCAGTCCCACTTTTCCATCATTTTGTCTCCTCCCCTCTATTTTTCCCACACAACAAATTGGCTGAACAATAAACTTGCAAGTGATAGTCACTTGCAAAACATTTGTGGATATCCTATGGTCCACCAACACATCTTGGCCAAACTGTTGCCACGGACGCGCAGCGGATGCGCGCAGCAGGCGTGCCTAAGGCAAGCCAGTTTGCGCCCGTCCCCGCCTGTACGTCGCCAGGTGCCAGGACCCCTGGTCCTGGACTCCCCCAAAACCTATCCTATACCCGGGAGTTGCTGCTTGCCTTGCAACCCAAAGAGCCCTGCCAAAACTATGTGTCACCATGATACCCCACAGAAACAATGTAACAACTGTGGGTTTAAAGTTACAACTGATCCTAAATGCTCCCATATGTCCCCAGGTTTCACCCATATCAGTATATGTAACCTTAATTGCAGGTCACTGGTAAAACACCATGCAGTGATCTTCGATCTTCTCATGGATTCGGCCCCAGACATACTGTTTTTGATGGAAACCTGGCTAACCACGGATTCCACTACAATACCAGCATTAGCCTTACCCGCAGGCTATAGGCTGCTCACTCAGAACAGGCCTAGCGGAAGAGGGGGCGGTCTTGCAGTCATATTCAAAAGTGCCTTTCATTGCTCACTGTCCCCACATATTATTCCAGGCTGCGAAAGCACCCTGTTTAAAATAACCTTGTCACATAACTTTACCTTCACAGGCCTTCTTATTTATCGCCTAACCAGGCCCAGCAAGGGCTTTCCAAGAGGCCCTGGTCCACTCTGCTTCCACCCTTGCCTTAGAATCCGCTAATTTCAATATCACAGGCGATCTTAACCTACACCTGGAACGTCGGGATTCCCAGGAGATTTGCAACTTCCTGGGCGATTTGGAGGCCTGCGAACTTATCCAGCTGGTGGAAGGACCTTCTCACCAGGCAGGCCACCTATTGGATCCAATCTTTTCGAATCTCTCAAACCTAGTATCTAATACCCCTCTCCCTTTGATTTGGACTGACTTCTTCCTGATCTCCCTATGTCTTGAAATGGCAGGCCCTCTCTGGAGGCCCCCTAACCAATCCCTTATGAAGCGCCCATGGCACAAATTGGATGAAACTACCTTCCTATCTGCCTTAAAATTGTCCTGCCCAGACTGGCCTGTGGACTTGGAGGCAGCTGATAGAGCCTTTAGGGGCTGGAATAATAATAATTCACTTGACCAGTGCATCCCGCTGAAACTGACGGCGACTAAGCGATCTCATACGCATGCATGGTACAGTGATTCCCTACGGGCAAAAAAGAAAAAATGTTAAACTCTGGAATGGGCCTGGAGACATACTTATGACGCTGTTGCTAAACATACCTATAGGATGGCCATAAAAACCTTCCAGAAATCAGTTCAAAAGGCTAGAGCCTCGTTCTGTACCAACTTGATCTCATCTAGCTCCAACCCCTCCAAAACTATCTTCTCCCTTATGAAAGATATGTCTACATCTCCCACAGGAACCAACAACACCATATCTTCCAACACTCATTGTGACTCACTGGCAAGGTACTTTATTAACAAAGAGGAATGTATATACAACACGCTAGAAATGAGGCAAAGTTCCACTGAACCCATGGTGCCCCCCTTTTGAGCACTCCCACACACCTTACAAACTTTGCCACCCATGTCTCTCGAAGACCTAGCCACCCTAGCGGCTAAAGTCAAATCAGGTTCCCTGATGATTCCATAAAACTGGATATCTTCAGGAAATTCCATAACTGCCTTATGACTGAGGGCCGGGAATTCATCAAAGGCTCACTTCTGTCAGCAGTGATTCCAAAGACGTGGAAGCGTGCCAAAGTCGTCCCACTGCTGAAAAAACCCACACTTGACGCATCTTTGCCGGAGAACTTTCAACCTATCTCCCTGCTTACCTACCTTGCCAAAATTATGGCGTCCCATGTCAACATCACTCTGACCAAATATCTGGAGTCCAACCAGAACTTAGACAGCTCTCAGAATGGATTTCGTCCCAGGCACAGCACAGAATCAGCCCTTTTGGCGACCACTGAGTAGCTGAGGGCCACGCTAGACGAGGGCAATACCTCTGACTTTACTTTTACTTTACTTTACTCTGCACTATTTTTACTTTATCTTAGTGCGGCCTTTGACACGGTCTCCCACAAGATTCTTCTTCAACGCCTTGAGGAGATCGGGGGCAAGGCTCTGGCCTGGTTTGCCTGTTTTCTATCAGAACACTCCTTTCAGGTACATGCCCCCCTACCAGTCTAGTAATTACCCGCTTAGCTATGGTGTCCCGCAGGGTTCCGCCTTGAGCCCCACGTTGTTCAATGTGTATGTCCGACCTCTGGCCCTCCTGGCTGAAGAGCGCAACATCAAAATGGTATCTCACGCGGACGATACCCAGCTGGTATTCACCTTTTCCAACAACCCTGCTTCGGACCAACTGGAATTCCGGGCCGATGTTCTGGCCGTTGTAGACTGGATGGCAAACAGCTATCTACAGCTTAATTCAGCAAAGACGGAGGTGCTCGTGGTTGGCCGGGACACTCACAAGTGGGACTACCAATGGTGGCCCACGACCTTGGGCACTCCTCCGACACCAAAAAACGCAGTTAAAGATTTAGGGGTCCTGATTGACACCGCCCTCTCATTCGATCCTCATGCTATAAAAGTAGCCGGTACCTACTACGGTCTTCTGCGCGGCTTAAAACCCATTTTAGGATTCTTTGACGCCGCCAACTGATAGTCCAATCGGTTGTCCAGTCGCCCCTGGATTACTGTAATGATCTTCTGCTTGGCGTAAATAAAACAGTTACTGCAAGACTCCAACGGGTACAGAATGCAGCAGCACGCACTCTGTTTGCTATCCCTAGGAAATGTCATACCTCCAATCTTCTTCACCGACTACACTGGCTGCCAATCCGAGTCCAGTTTAGAACCCTCTGCATCACAGATAAGATTGTACATGGCGAGGGCCCCCAAATCCTGCAGGGACTTTGAGCGTCTTATGTTCCTCTACATACATTGCGTTCCACTGATCTTCATCTGATGTGCATCCCACGGGTCTGCTGATGTAGAGCCGGGGGTCGCTCCTTCAAATCTCTGGCCCCCGTATTATGAAATTACATCCCACTGATTGCCTGCCGCACACAGGATCACTGGACTTTCAGGAAACTGATCAAAACCTGGCTTTTCATTATTTGTTGTGAAAAAAAACCTGGCTTTTCACTTCCATCTAGCCACATCTCTCCCGGTCACCTGTCCGCTAGCGCTGGGACACCCTGCTGCTGGGGCAGCCATGCGCTCTATAAATTTCCATAACATAACATAACAGTTCAGGTCTGTCATTCAGTCTAACCATAGACCTTCATTTAAAATTCCTCAGTTCACTATTGTGTAATGCTCTTTTTTTTCTAACAATGAGGGCCGCACTGCCTGGTGTTTGAGAGCCATTCTAGCCATTTAGGTGACAGAAATAATTTCCTCTCATAGGTGCCACATTAATTAGAATTAATTACTCTGGCAGACGTATAAGATTTTGCATAAGCCCAGAGTCCAGTCCCACTTTTCTATTATTTTGTCTCCTCGCATCATTTTATCCCACACTGCAAATTGGCTCATCAATGTAATTGCAAAAGATAATCACAGTAATTTGTGAAGCTGAATGGAATAAAATAGCTCCCATGTTGTACATTATGAGGATAGTGCAAATTGCAAATGATTTCTATTACCATGTACAGGAACACAGCTGAAGGCCGAGTTACTTTACAAGGCCATGGAATTCTGAGGTGACTTGCAATATCCTTCCAATGTACTGCAGAGGGTGTTTTATCTCTTATAATACTTGGCCCTTTGTGTAAACCACTTAAATTCTTGGTGTCTTACTCTTTAATGTGAAAGAGGTTCCATCGGAACCATCTCAAACTGAACCCAAATAAAACTGAAATCATCCTTTTCTCCCCCAAAAACAACTCCCTTCCCATTCAACTCTGGATAAATTACATCGAAGCTATTAACTTCCCACTCTCCACCTCTAATTCTGTCAAATCCCGAGGCATCAGTATCGACCAGAATCTAAATCTCATCCCCCACATTAAAAATGTATCAAAGTGCGCTTTTCACCCTTCTCCACCTCAAGAAACTTAAACCATTTATTCCAGCAGACGATTTCAAACTTGTTGTCCAATCGCTTGTCCTTTCCAGGATTGACTATGGCAACGCCACTTTGGCTGGCACCCCTAAAATCCATCTTACACCGATTAATTCTGTCCTCAATCTAGCTGCGAGACTCATCTCTGATTGTAAACAATTTGATCACATCTCCCCCGTCCTCAAAAATCTCAATTGGCTCCCAATAGAAGGAAGATCCACCTAAACGAATGCCTGCATCTCTCACAAAGCTCTTCACCAAAACACCCCTTCTTACCTTACAACAAAACTACACAAAGCAGGTTGCTCCAGGTCCCTGAGGAGCACAAACTCCCTTGTCTTGATCCCACCCAGACTCAAATGTCAAAAGACCCAATCCCGTGCGTTCTCTGGTAACGCTCCTACAATTTGGAACTCTCTCCCCAAGGATCTTCGCTGCAACCCCTCTTACCCTCTCTTCAAAAAGGAACTCAAAGTACTTCTTCTCAACAAGTAATGGGGTATCTAATCTTACTGACTCTGAACATGTTCACTCCTTTCTCTTCCCTTGTCCACTCCTCTTCCCACCCCCTCTCAATCCCTTCATTTTCTCCCTCTCCCTCTCATCACCCCCTCTCTCTCCTAACTTTTAATATTCATTTTCCACTTAATTTTATCTCTGTTTCTTTGCCCCCTTAGCCCTGTTGAATGCATTATCATACTGTAACTTTTTCGCTTAATTGTTAATTTTATCTCATTATGTTCACCATCCTTGTAAAGCGCTCTGATACTCTTGGGTCCAGTAGCGCTATATAACCTTTGAAATAAATAAATGGTTGGAGATACGAAGAATAAAAGGGTAATCTAGTATAAAATTAAACACGCCAAAAAACTGATATTCATTTGTTGGAAAAAAACATGTTGGAATTTGTTTAATATACTAATTCATTTAACAAGTGGTCGGTTTCTGAATGTAGAAAAGATTCGAAAAAACATAAAAGAATGAAAAGCCAGTTTTCGTTATATTGTGTCAAGTGCAGCTTTAGTTATGCTCTTTGACATCCCTTGCACCTTGGCTGATGTCAGGAGGCATTTTATGATCAGAACTCAACTGTAATAAGGAATTACAGTTGAGTAGCTGTTGCATCATTTTGTTATTACAGGCAACGAGAGGCATCACTGGTCTGTAAGTAGAGATGAGCTCTTGTACAGGGATTGTAGGCTCCACGTATTATAATAGTCAATAAAATATTTCTTGTACACTAAAGTATATTTTAATAAGGAATAACTACTACCTGTGAATTTTGCGCATGGCCCGTGCTTATCACTCCAAACTTTACTGTTGAGCATCTGGGAAGTAATTTCAACAACCATCCATTGAAGTACCCTCAAATGTATATTTGAGAATACTGTACACTTCAATAAAGTCAATTTTAACCTAATTATTAATGAGCACTGTCACATAAAGGCACTCTGTCACTCATCTTTGCACTCATGGATCCATTCATCCATGCACTGACTCGCTGTTACATTCACCCTCTGACATAACCAAAGTAAAACGCACACAAGCTTTAAAACATATGCAAGTTTAGTTAAAAGAATACAAGTAGAAAAAATAAATCTTCCTGTCTTCTAAATACGACAGGCATGTTCTTGCAATAGCAAAACTAAACATAGCAGCAAATGCCCATCTTGCAAAGGAACTGTGATTAGTCTCTTTTTGTTTTATTTATTTATTTGCGGGTTTGTATAGCGCTATAAATAAACTCCCGTAGGAGTATCTCTGCGCTTGTGACAACCGGTAGAGGAACTGAGAAAGGAAACGATGATATTACAATTATCACAGAAGAGCTCTTTGAATCCCAACCAGGGTGCTTAGCTAGAGTGAACTAAACAAAAAATTTTCAGGTATTTTCTGAAATGAAGGTGGTTAGAGCATTGTCTCAGCGAGAATGGGAGTGTGTTCCAGAGATTAGGACCCACCACGGACAAAGCCCTACCGCCTAGCCTAGTTTTACTTATCTTAGGAACGCTCAATAACAGCTGTTCACTAGACCTAAGGGTACGGGTGGGGACGTATGGAACAAATTTGCTAGCCAAATACTCTGGTCCTAATTCGTTGAGGCCCTTATGAATGATACAGCAGGTCTTAAACTTCACTCGTTGACGTATAGGCAACCAGTGAAGTTTGTGTAGTAAAGGTTTAGATGGAGATCTGGGTGGTGCATTAAGCACAACCTGGCTGCTGTATTCTGCACTACCTGCAGACGATCCAAAACCTCTTCCTTTTCACCTGCCAAGAGACCATTGCAAAAATCAAGACGGCTGATAACTAGAGCTTGAACTAAAGTTCTCCTATGGGAGTCAGGAAGGAAAGGAAATATCCTACGGAGGATACCTATCACGTGGAAACAGGATCCCACAGTAGTGATAACATGTTGTTTCATGGTCAGCTCCGGTTCCAGTCGAACTCCCAGGTTCTTGATTATTGTTTTAGGTTCAGGGACTGGGCCCAAATCAGGAGGCCACCAATCAGGAGACCATTGGACCCTAGCTTCGCCGAAAAGCATCACCTCCGTCTTTCCAACATTACATTGAAGAAAGTTGGAAGACATCCACCTTGCAACTGCCTTCATCCCATCGGAGAAAGATTGTATAATCTCCGGGGTTAGTTGTTTAAAGGGGAAAAGCAGCTGCATATCATCAGCGTAGGACACTGGGCAGAAACCGAAAGCTCTAGTTATTTCTGCCAAGGGGGCCACATAGGTGTTAAATAAGGTCGGGCTCAAACAAGAACCCTGCGGGACCCCCTTGGTGATGTTAACCTCTTCCGACCTAAACTCACCCATGGTGACAGATTGGGTGCGGTTGGAGAGGAAGCTTTTAATCCATTCCAGTGCCCTACCGCCGATTCCACTCACAGACAGTCGTTCGATCAAGATGGTATGAGAAATGGTATCGAACGCTGCCGATAAGTCTAGCAGCACCAGGACAACAGAATAACCTTTGTCCTGGTACAACCGTAGCTCGTCCGTTATCGACAGCAAGGCCGTTTCGGTGCTATATTTTGGCCTGAAACCTGACTGTGAAGGATCAAGGCTACCCGATTGTTCCAGGTAGGTAGATAGATGTTTATTGGTGTGCTTTTCGATAATTTTCCCTAGAAATGGCAACAGGGAAATTGGCCTAAGATTAGACATGTTGGTCCAAGGGAGAGATGTATTCTTCCTAATTGGTCTGACTAGGGCTTTTTTCCAGTGCTGTGGGACAACCCCAGTTGTAAGTGAGAGATTCACCAGTCTCTGAACATCAGGGCCCTGTGTTCTCCCTAGAGGACCCATAAGTCTGGCTGGAAGCAAGTCCGCCGGGCTCCCACTTTTAATATCAGTGAGCAGTTTCTGAACCTCTATTAGAGATATTTCAGGAAAATCGTTAAAGGAGTGGGAATTGATGGGCGCTGTTTGCACCAAAGTATAATTCTCCAGTATTTGGGGTGTCTTTCATAGATTCACATGCCTGAATCATTCCCCGTCGTCGGAGTAGGAGTCCCACGGTATATAAAAAAGCAGTAGTAAGCCATTTGTACATAGCAAATAACAGTTACAATAAACCAGGAAGTGAAGTAGCCTCAGCTACCAATGAAAAAACTTCCACATTAGTGACCATCCAAGTCATTATGTTAGACCAAACTGCAGCCAATCAGGCCACAGCTCCCACCTAGGTATTCTCCCCAGAGACCCAGGCTGTCAGATTTTTTACCGCACGTCGTGTGATAGGGAGTCTCTCTGAGCTCTGCTCAGTTTATTCTTCTACTTTGAAAGTTTGAAAGTTTCTTCTTTCCAACATGTCCACATCTAAGTCCCTTTTCAGGGCTTGTGACTCTTGTGGCAAGGCAAGGCTCTTCAAGGAAGACCCTCATTCTCTCTGCATTTACTGCTTGTATCCAGACCATCAGGCTAAGGAATGCAAGATTTGTCGCACTTTTCCAACAAAAACCCTCAGGGACAGGGAGGGTCGCCTCCTACTATGGATACAACGGAATAAGGACAAGGACTTGCCACTCTCTGAGGTAGGAAGTTTGGCCTCTATGTCGTCTATGGGATCTAGGAAGAGAATAGCGGAGGGTACAGTAACTACCCCTAAGGCTAAGGTGGCGAAACAGGCCCAGCACGCTGCTGAGGAACCTTCAACTTCTAAAGTGAAGAAAGCCTGTCAAAAATCTGTCAAACAGCCTGTCATTAAAAAGACTGTCCCTTTATTATCACCTCAGAGGCCTACAACCAAGGCAGCAGCTTCTCTGCCGGTTTCCAGTCAGACTGCCACTACAGTGACTTCTACTGTGACCTATTCCTCTCCAAAACCCTCTTTAGTGGTGTCCTCGGTGTCCTCACCTACTTATGTGCATGTTCAAATTCGTCCCATATCGTCGACGAAGAAAGTTTCACCTACCGTCGACGAGCCTCCGTCGACAAAGCCCTCCTCAGCGTCGAAAAATCCCTTCCCGTCGACGAAGAAAGCCTTGCCGTCGACGGCTTCACCGTCGCCGAAGCACCCGTCGACGGACTCATCGTCGACGAGGAAGACTCCGTCGACGATCCAACCGTCGACGAAGAAGACACCGTCGACGGCCCCGTCGACGAAGTCGTCGACGACGGCCTCGTCGACGAAGAAGATAACGCCGTCGACGGCCCCGTCGACGACCCCGTCGACGGCCCCGTCGACGAAGAAAATGTTCCGTCGACGACGAAAGGTGTTCCGTCGACGACGACGTCGTCGACATCAAAAAATGGATCGTCGACGAGACCTCTCCAGCCACAGTCGTCGACGACGGCGAGTTCGTCCCTCACAGCAAAGTCAATGCCACAGGACTTCTCGGTGGCCCAAGGGAATCCAATGACGCCAAAACTGTCAACTTGCACAGATCTTCAAGTATGGTCTGCAAAGAGCAACCCCATATCGTTGCCTTCTCCAGCCACCACTGCGGCGATTTTACAACGCCCATCACAGTCTGCATGTATGTCACCACTCACGATGCCAGACAGGCTTTTGGATTCCGACGAGGACTCTGGTGCAGACTTATTTCCGGCAGCTACAAGTCCATCTGACTTGCTCATACACGTTAAGGAACAAGAGGAAGAGGAGCAGGTGACGCAACACACAGGGTTGGATCCTGCACCCCAGTCAGGGACACAAATGCCCATGGAATTATTTAGAAATTTGATGTCCATGTTGGATGATTATTATCAACGATTTCCGCCCTCGGAATCGGGCGAATCGCACATCACTTCCCCCCCGCCTAGAGGAACTCCGCATTCAGTCCCTCCTAACATGGAAGAATCGGTACATGCCCCATCCATGCCGGTACCATCTACTCAACCGGTGGATGACAACTCTGAAGAGGAGGCTCATGAAGAAGGAGAATTGGATGACTCGGATTCGTCGGAGTATGAGGATTATCAGGCTGACTCCCCTGCTCCAGATGAACAGCCGAAGGCTGAATCACCACCGGTGGATATTGCAAATTTCCATAGGATTATGGATAACGCTACCAAACGATTTCTCATTACCATGGAGACAAAACAGGATGATTGTTTCCTGTATGATTTCAAGAATCTCTCCCAAAGACAGAGCTGGTCGATACCGATCATAGAGTTTATTTGGAAAGAAGGTCTGAAGATCATGGCCACTCCAAACTCTTTACCTCCAGTTTTGCCACGAGTGGATAAAAAATACAGAGCGCCTGCTTCTTCACCGGCTTGCCTGATTGGACAGGCCAAGACAGACTCAGTCATTGCACAAGCAGCTCAAAAAAGGGCGAAAAACCCATCATCTCAAATCTCCACGCCTACAGACCGAGACGGAAGACGACTCGATACCATTGGCAAAAAAGTTTCCACGATTGCAGCAACCACAGTAAGGGTTGCTAATTCTATGGCGATTCTTGGCCGATACGATAGGCAAATGTGGTCTGACATTTCGCCTTATATTAAGAAACTGCCTGAACCGGACCGGTCTGAGGCGATCAAGATTTTACAAGAAGGGGAGTGTGCATCGTCAGAGATCATTGACGCCGCAGTGGATGTAGCAGCTACAGGCTTCAGACAATTGGCAGGAGCCGCAGTCCTTCGGAGAGAGGGATGGTTGAAATCTACATCCTTTAGACATGAAGTACAGTCCAAGGTCTTAAATATGCCTTATGATGGCGAGTTCCTATTCGGCTCGCACGTGGATGAGGCTTTGCAGGCCATCAAAAAGGATACTGAAACTGCACGATCTTTGGGCACTCTGCAGTTTCGTAAATCTTCCTTTCGTGGCGCAAGAGGAAGGGGAAATTTCTCCAATAGAGGAGGATATTACCAACAGCGCAACTACACCACTTCTCAAAACACACAAAGGTACCAGCCATATAAGCAACAGCCTTATGGCCAAAGACGTAACTCTTACACACAGCCCCGAGGAAAACCAACATATCGCGGAAGAGATAACACCAACAAGAAGTGAAGTTCACTTCCTGCCGCCAAAGTATCCCCGCCAAAAACGAATTGGAGGAAGAATATCCCAACATTACTCAAAATGGTCCAAGATTACTACAGACAAATGGGTGCTGGATGTGGTATCCAAGGGATACATTTTAGAATTTGTAAAAACCCCTCCAAATTCTCCTCCAAAAGGACCGCCCCCAGCACATCTCAAGGAGCTCTTCATCCAAATCAATTCCATGATTCGAAAAGGGGCAATCGAGAGAGTACCTCGACACCAGAGAGGAACAGGTTTCTACTCTCGTTTTTTCTTGATACGCAAAAAATCAGGGGAATGGCGCCCAATCCTCGATTTGCGTGCCCTGAACAAATTCATCAAAAAATTGACGTTCAGAATGTTAACACTCCAGGAGATCCTACAGTTTTTGGCAGAAGGGGACCACTTGGCAACACTCGACCTTCAGGATGCCTACTTCCACGTCCCTATCTTCCCCAGACACAGGAAGTTCCTAAGGTTCAGAGTGGCTGGCAGGGATTTCCAATTCAAGGTGCTTCCCTTTGGACTACGTTCAGCCCCGAGGGTATTCACGAAAATGCTAGCACCCGTAGCGGCGCACCTACGATTGCAGGGAATTCAAATATACCCTTATCTGGACGATTGCCTTATCAAGGCCAATTCCTACGCCACAGCAAGCGACCATGTCCAAAAATGCCTTTGCCTGTTTCAAAGCCTGGGGTTTTCAGTGAACTTCGAGAAGTCAGATCTAATTCCATCTCAAAGAAAGTCCTTCTTAGGAGCAACGCTGGATTCCAAGCTCGCCCAGGTCTTCATTTCGAACGAAAGGCAGAAAAAGATCAGAACGATGGCAACCACACTCCTCAGAAAAGAGTACGTTTCTGTTCGGAGATTCAAATCTTTCCTAGGAATGATCTCTTCGTGCATACCTCTCACTCCAAACTGTCGTCTGAGGATGAGACCATTACAAGAGGAACTCAGTCACCAATGGGTGCAGATATCGGGGTCCTTCGAGGATCTCATTACACTGACGCCTCGAATGAAGGACACAATCCTGTGGTGGAGTCAGGCACGCAACCTACAAATCGGCTGTGCCTTCCTCGCAGAAGTCCCAAGGTTCATCTTGACCACGGATGCCTCCCTAGAAGGTTGGGGCGCTCACCTTCAAGGGATGACAATCAGCGGCAAATGGGACGCTCAACAGAAGAAATGGCACATCAATCTGCTGGAGTTACGAGCCATTTTCCTCGCCCTAAAATCCTTTCTGGCAATCCTACAAGGCTCCACAGTGTTGATTCGAACAGACAACACAACGAGCATGCATTACCTGAACAAGCAGGGGGGCACAAGATCAGCCCGGTTGTCTCAACAGGCTCAAGAGATCTGAACTTGGGCTCTGGATCACGACATCAACTTGTCAGCGGTGCATGTTCCGGGAGTAGCCAATGTACTGGCAGATTCGCTGAGCAGATCCAAGAACAGCACTCACGAATGGGAACTGCATCAGCCGGCGCTGGATCGGATCTTCCAGAGGTGGGGTCTCCCCGATCTGGACCTGTTTGCAACTTATCAGAACAAGAAATGTACTCACTTTGCGAGCTGGATTCCCCACAGGGACTCTTGCGGGGACGCTCTTTCACTCAATTGGGAACGGATCTTTGCCTACGCCTTCCCGCCAATTCCGCTAATACCCAAAGTCATCAAGAAAATGAGAAAGCAACCGTGTCGAATTATCCTGATTGCTCCACGGTGGCCACGACAATATTGGTTCACGCAGCTTCTCCTTCTATCAGAATGCGAGCCAATTCAACTGCCCCGAATTCCACACCTTCTAACAATCCAAGAAGGCAAGGTGTTTCATCCAGACCCTCAATCTCTGAAATTATCGGCTTGGCTCCTCAACACCACGAGTTTGCTTACTTGAACATTCCACAAGACTGTCAGGAAGTCCTGGCCAATGCTAGGGCGCCTTCCACAAACAAAACTTACAAACTAAAATGGAAACGTTTCTGTGTTTGGTGCCAAACTATGAATTTACATCCAATGACGGCGAAGCCAGAAGCGATATTGCCCTTCTTTTTGCAGCTCGCTAAATCAGGTTTGGCGCACTCAACACTTAAAGTGTTCTTAGCCGCCATATCACGATACCGTCAGGACGGTAAGACTTCTCTATACTCCTCAAGGATAATACAACAATTCTTTAAAGGCTTATTTCGTATGTTTCCACCTGTACGCCGGCCACCTCCATCTTGGCATTTAAATATAGTTCTAGCACAGCTTCTTCGCCATCCCTTTGAGCCTATTCATAAGGTCGATCTCAAGTTCATCACTTGGAAGGTTGCATTACTGCTGGCTCTAACATCAGCCAGACGAGTGAGTGACTTGCAAGCATTCACCATTAAGCCACCATTCTTGCAATTCACACCTGACTCTGTGATACTACGCACCAACCCGAAGTACATGCCCAAAGTACCATCGGATTTTCATCTCAATGAGCCTGTGATACTTAAGACATTTTTTCCCAATCCGCAGTCACCAGCTGAGCGGACTTTACACACATTAGACATTAAGAGATGCCTTAAATTTTATCTTTCAAGAACAGCTGCCATCAGGAAGACGGATCAGCTATTTGTGGCATATGGCAGACCAAGACAAGGCTGTGCTGTTTCAAAACAGACTATCGCCAGGTGGGTCTCATCCACGATAGGGTTATGCCATCAACAAGCAGGTAAACCCTTACAGACCTTACCTAGAGCCCATTCTACAAGAGCAGTCTCCTCTTCAACTGCGTTATTTGCTGGTGTGCCTCTCCCGCATATTTGCAGAGCAGCAACATGGTCCAGCAGGCACACATTCACGAGGCATTACTGTCTGGATTCTTCAAGCGACACCGATGCCTCGGTGGGGAGAGCAGTCCTGCGAAATCTGTTTCAGTAAGGTGAGCCTCTGGTGTTCTCTCCCACCTCCTTTCCACTCTTTACGCTTTCTTATGATGTTGCATTGCTTTCTGTTTATGCATGATAACTATGTTTTGGCGTATAAGAGCGAGATATTGTATTACTGCTAACTACTCTGATTCAGGCATGTGAATCTATGAAAGACACCCCAAATACTGGAGAAGAACAATAGTTACTTACCTGTAATCTGTGGTTCTCCAGTATTGGTGTCTTTCATAGATTCACATGCACCCACCCACCTCCCCTCAGAGTCTCACCCAGACTGTTATGATATAGCTGTATATACTCTGGTACACTCCAGTGCTACAAAAATCTGACAGCCTGGGTCTCTGGGGAGAATACCTAGGTGGGAGCTGTGGCCTGATTGGCTGCAGTTTGGTCTAACATAATGACTTGGATGGTCACTAATGTGGAAGTTTTTTCATTGGTAGCTGAGGCTACTTCACTTCCTGGTTTATTGTAACTGTTATTTGCTATGTACAAATGGCTTACTACTGCTTTTTTATATACCGTGGGACTCCTACTCCGACGACGGGGAATGATTCAGGCATGTGAATCTATGAAAGACACCAATACTGGAGAACCACAGATTACAGGTAAGTAACTATTGTTCTTATCCCGGCTACTCATGGCAGGGATAAGTGCCTCTATTTTTTTTATAAATGGCATCAATTTTTTCAGTGAGAAAACTGGAAATATTATCACAAAGATGTTGTGAAGCCATATCTGCACTTTCGCAAGCTATAGGTTTTTAGAAAAGTATTGACAATCTGGTACAATACTTTCGAGTCATTACCAGCTGCCTCTAACTGTGCGGTGATGTGATTCTTACGTGCAGATCGTATGGCTTTGTGATAGATGTTAAGGGCCTTTTTATAGTTAGTTTTATCTTCCTCCAAATAAGATTTTCTCCATTTCTTTTCTGTCTTTCTAGCCATGCGTTTAAGACTACGCAGTTCTTCTGAATACCAAACTTCTTGTTTCCTGGCAAGGCTCATTTAAAAAAAATGTTTGGGAGCAATTTGTTGTACTGCAGCATCAACTGCTAGATCCCAATTTGAAAGAGCGGTATTGATGTCATCCGTGGGTGAGATGGGAGGGGGGAGATATTTCTGTTCAAACGTAGTGTCAGTGACTTTGTGCCACTGTCTTCGATTGGATGGAATTTGAACCTGGGGAATAGATTGTGGGCCCTTCATAGGCATAGAGAATTCAAGCACGAAGTGGTCTGTCCAATGGTATTGTTTGGGTACACAACATTCAATACCACGGAAATATCAAAGGTATGCCCTGCTTGATGTGTGGGTCCACTATTACATTGCTTTAGTCCTATAAGGGATAAGTCGATCAAGAAGGATTGTACCTCGCTGTTATTTTCTTCCTCGCTATGAATATTAAAATCCCCAAGCAGCAAAAATTCTTTATCTGGGCATACATGAGGTGCTAGTGCTTCCACTAACTGTTTAGAGATGTTTTTTATAGGGCCAGGAGGGCGGTAGACCAAGGCTCCTTTTCTACTATATTTAGCAGATGAACCGATCCTAAAGATCAACATTTCAAAGGCCGGGTTACAACATTGATCGATAACCGAAACCGAAATATTGTCTTTGAATACAATTACTATTCCCCCACCAACTTTTTTGGGTCTGTCCATTCTAATAATCTTATAACCCTCCGGTATTCCAAGGGTGATAGCAGGGGTAGAGTGGGGTTTGAGCCATGTCTCCGTTAGAAAGCACAAATCGGCTTTATGTGTGGAAATAAGATCCCAGACCTCAATGTAGTGTTTTGCTAGAGACCTGACATTGCACAATAGATTCCTTCCTCCCTGAACTAAGACAGCAGGGATGTTGATAGTGCATTGTTGACGGGAGGAATCTTTTTCAGTCTGGAATTGCATATGGCAGGACTTACACGAAAATGGCCCTTCAGGGAAACAATGAAGTTGTTGCTTACAGTTAGATGTTATCAGATTAGAACGTAAGCACATTAAGGCCTGTGAGGAGTAGATTAGCCTAGATACCTTCAGGTCCCCAGATGGTACTGCCATGGCCCCTGGTCCCGTCCGGTCGCGGACGGGCGCAGACTGGCTTCTCTCTGGCACGTCTCCGGCGCTTCGCTGCGCGCGACCGCTGCGCGCTTGCTGTGACGAGGGGGCTAAATACCCCTCAGCGTGCAGCAACTAAAGCGCTAACCGCTCGATGTAGGCGGAAGTGACCTGGCTCTGCCTGACCCGCCCTCCGCTCAACGGCACTGGTTGCCGAGTCGGACCGGGGCGGGCAGGACGGAAGATCGAGCCCAGGCTGGGTTTACGGTGAGTGTTAAAGTTTTACCCTAAAGCGTGTAGCGCTATAACATACAGCAATGGCTATTAAAATTCATTCAAAAAGTTTTCAATATTCAATTTTAAAATCAAAGTGCAACATTAGTCAATTGCTCGTAACCTGGGCGTCAGCGGGTCGGGGTGGCCAAGTTCAAACGTGGCCACCACATTTAGAACCAATGTGTTATCCATCTTCGAGTGGTAAAACAATGATAAATGATGGACAACAGCATTCCATAATGGTCTCTTGGTTTAGAGGAAGTGGTCTTGTCGGATGCGGCGCAATGCAGATGAAATGAACAGCAAGGAAGCGACCCGTCAGCACTGCCTGGAGAGCTGTAGTATCCTCTTAAAAACATTACATTAAAAAGAGGAGAAGAAAAGAAATAAAAGAGGAACATTAAAGAGAGAAAATTCTAAATTAATGCACTGGTTAACCAGCTCTGGCACTGAAACCTTCTCATGTTCAGGTGGATGTGCACATGTAATCAGAAAATTCACAGGGCAAGAGAGCCAGCGACTGATGTGGACTAAACCATTACCTCACGCAGTTCACTGTCATGGACGGAAGCAGAGTGTAAATGTCACTCAGACCAATTGCCGAACAAAGGTGATCCGAAGCCCTGTTTTATCCATATGGATGTATATTTACATACATGGATTTTGTTTTTAATTACAGTAATCTTTTTGAAATTCCATTTGACAAAGTACCTATCTGTAGGCATTGATATAGTGTGATAAAAATCCACTTTAAAATATGACATTAACATTTGCTTTTGAAAATAAATGTCAGACCGTTTGACGTTATCATGACATGTTATAATAAACAAATAAGGCTATAGTCACGATAATTGCCACAATAATTAACTCAGTCCTGCTGTGTCAAGTGTAAACCGTTGCTATAAGCCAAAAAGTGTAATACAAGCAGTCTTTTTAGTGGAAGCACACAATTTCGACACAGTCCAATCCTGTACTCATGGAAACTAACATGTAGGACAGCCTTCTCTCAGTTTGACTCTGAAAGCTCTTTTTTGTAGACCACACAAGGTCAAGCGACAGTTGCACTGTCATGCCAGGCCGAAAAATCCATGTAGATTAGAAAAGGCCCTGGATCTCAAACACAAAACGGCACTTTGAATTTTAAAGTTAATGTCGGCCTGTGCTACTGTAAAAGAAAAACAGACACCTTAAAATATCAAGTGATCTAAGACACTTTTATAGCATTACAGTATCATGTCTGTGCCCCTGAAAGTTCAAGGTCACGCAACTGGATAAATAAAGTGATCACAGATGCATGGACTGCAGGCACATTTTTTTTTGTGGAAGTACACAACTTCAGCCCAATCAAAACTGGCTATCAACATTTGGGCAGAGCAAAAGCCCCTCTCCTGGTAGTGTTTCTCAAAAAGACCTCTTTTATGTTACTCACTTAATGTCTATCCACAGCTGTGCTGTCAAGCCACACCAAAAATGATACCAGATATTTTATCACTGTACTCACCTCTGCTGTTTTTTTTTTTTTACATCATCTGGAAACTTCTCTATAATCACTCCTAATGCCATTTTATATTCTGCTAACAATGTTTCATTAGCTAGATTTGAAGGTAAAAAAACACATCAGGACACTACTCTATGTAGGGCAACCTTCGTTATCAGTATGAAATATTTACAAACTTACACTATGAATAGGTATCTGACATTGTGGAATCAACTGTATTGTTTAACAGTTGACCCCTCTTCTTCCCTCACCGTCCGCAAGATCGACCACTGGCTTCCTGTAATGCACACACCTTATATGGATAGCAGCCTGGCAAATAGGTATTATTTACAAAGTTTTATGAGAGAAGGATTGCAAATTATTACATGTATTGCAAACTTTCAGAGGTACCAGATGGGGCTTTTAGGATGATCTCCCTTCCGTTCTTTTTTCATACTGATTTATTAAATGCTTTCCCTCATTCATCTTAAGCCATTGTTCAAGCAAGTTCTGTCTCCTATCTCTTTTGTCCTGAGCATTTGTGTGAGCAAGATTATGATTTTATGAAATACAGAGATCAGGTGTTTGTGTTCACTCACCTTCGCCCACTTCTCATAGCGGCGTGAGTTTTGTCACTGTTCCCTCCATCTTAGTCTGATGTATCACTCAGTAGTGGACATGCAGATATCTAAACCGCTGTCTCGCTATGTCCAAATTCCTTCTGGAGCTCCTTAAATGGTTAATTTGTTGAACTTCTACCCACCCCGAATATAGTGCCCAGTATCTGGCATATACAGGTGCTCTACATTTTGAAGCCTGTGAAGTTGGGATTCTCGCAAATAGAAGTGAAGGGTGATGGATGCGTCATGAAGCCCTTAGCTCTGCCTAATTGATGCTTCACTCTTTTCAGTGGAGTTGAGAAAACCCCTCAAATCCTATGTGTTTTTTCGATCTATTGAACCGCAATGATACCCCTGCAGTGGTGGGATCTGTAATTAATGTTACCTTCCGCTGTGCAGCTAAGGCTGTATTTAATTTGTTCCAAGAAAGAAAAAATATCTGCTTAGTTCTCAGGATGGCATACTCTGCTTGTCCATGTCTAATGCGCACACACATGAGTAGCAGCAGAATCTTTTGAATCGTTGTAGGTGCTTGAGTCTGTTTGTGTTGTCTTGAGCGCGTCAGTTGATGCTTGAAGTTCATTCATTTCCCCACACATCGCACGATGATTTGGAAAGAAGATCACTAAAGCTTGTTCCACCGCACTGATATTGGCTCTGTCTTTGTCTTTAATAAAAATCCAAAATTGCTTCTCCAATCTCAGTTTTAAGGGTTATGCTGCAAAGGTGGAGGTCACTGAGTCTTCAGTAGGATCCTTCACTTTTAGTCTAGATTGTTTTAAGTTGTGATAATGCTATTTGGACGATCATTAATTTAGAAATTTAGGGAAGTAAGTTGCTTTTGCAAGGAAGTAATGAAACCTAGCATATGTATGGTGTGCTAACTAGTAATAGGAGTAATCTTTGTCATCTGGGTGTAAGCCATACATAGCACATCCAGACCAGCCATTCCTTAAAATGCAACCAGGCTACCTGTTCCCCAATACTCCTGTGTCATGCATTCCTTAATTCCATTCATCTCTAGGTTTAGGTCTCCCACTAAGATAATATCACTGTACGCCACCTTGAGTATATCTGTGATGACCAATTCTGTGCAAGATTCTTGGTTCGCCTTTGGGCTTTATAATGAGGAAACTTTGATAATCAGGAAGCCCACTGTGAAGATCAGCTATGGCCCTACTGGTTGTATGTTATAACTTGTTTGACGTTCCCTGTGTAGTTGTCTGTTCATAGTATCACTACTCCTGCCTGTTTTTGGGAAGTTTGATTATTAGCATTGCTCAGAGAACCACTTTGGTCTTACGCAATCCCATTTGAGAAGGCAAGTCTCTCCTGTCTCTGGATTTTAAAAGGTTGGTTATCGCCATGCATTTGACTGGGAAGTTGAGCACGTTAACGTTTAGGTTCACTGTTTTTACCATGCTGTATTGACATCAGTCCTGGATCAGAAGCTTGAACCTGTTAACGTTTTATTGGGTTGTGGTCAGTGGCGGAGCTGGCAGTGAGGCTCGTATAAATTCAGCTGGTGTCTGGTATGTCTGGAAGCCTTCTCATTCTCTTCCCCAAACTCCCTCAACTTTTTTCAAAAATATGAACTTGCAAACGTGAACACCCCCAAAACCTGAGTCGCTCAACAAGACTTCAATCTCCTTTCCGCGTTAGTCGGCAATGGTTAAAACTTTACCTCTAGAGCTCCTGTAGCTCTTCCAACCTCTGTCCAACAGTACCTTCATAACCCCCAGTACTTTTGAGGTATAAAAACTGGGTAGACTTTGCATCCAGTCTCGTTTAGACCATTTTTGCTGTACCTCTCAAGGAGTGTGCTACATTAAAATTAGCATGTTGACCGTTGAGCCTCTTCATCTCCTGCAGGGCTTCAACTTTGGCTCTCTAGATTTCCCTGATAGAAGGTGGGTTTCTAGGGTTCTTCTCTAGCTGTGCCCTGCTGCCTTTCAACTCAACTGAGCTCCTCTTGTGCCAAGCTCTCACCTGGCTCCCCATAGTGCCCTTCTCTTTTGGGGATGTCAGTATGGAGCAGGCCTTCTCCTAACATGTTTCTCATTATCGCATGCAAAAATGATTCTGAATCCCACTGGTAAGGTGTTACCTATTCCTGGAAAGGATCAGTGATTGTCTGAAAGTCTCATCGCTTATCTCAGGGTAGATATTGAGCAATTATGGAACATTTGTCGGTTGTTAATGTTGAAGCCTTGTCTTACAAAAATTGATGTGTTTTAGAATGCATCACATTGTACACTAATCACAGTCTCTCTGTATTTGGTCTGGGGAGATGGACGGGCTACGTGTCCGTTCCTGATGTGATGTAAGATGTGTCCTTTGTATGTCTTGACCTTTAGCATTCCTGGGAAGACCCCTTATCTTGATGATGTTGTATCTAGACCGCTTCTCTAAATCCTCATGTTTTAACATCAGGTTGTCGTATTGTTCCTCCAGTGTTAATATTCTTTTACCCCAGTTATGCTGCTCTCCAGGACACTTGTCTACAAACGTCTCCAGGTCTTTGATCCTAGCACCAAGCTCTCCCACATCTCTCTTCATTTCATGTAGAGAGGTTTTTAGTTCACTTCAAATAATGTAAATCTCTTCTTTTACCTTCCTAAAAAAATGCTATCGGTATTCTTATGAAATTCCTGTCGGGATTGTTGCTCCCGCTGGTCTCTCTGGGCAAGGCTTGTCTGAGTTTAAGGTTTTTTCGACTTTGTCACCTGTCTCCCCCTACGAGAACAGCAAGTCTTTTATTGGTTGATCTCTCTGACCTCTGTTGGCTGCCATGATGCTGCCTCTGGGTCTGAAGTAGCAGTGTGGCAGGGTATGCTCAGACGTGAGTCCCTTGCTCACTTTGCCACTTGATTCAAGCTAGCCTGGCTGATGACGGCTGAAATGCCAGAAACTGGTCCCAGGGTGTTTGTTTCCGGTCCAGGGAAGACATCGCTTTGGCAGTTCGGGCTGGACTGTTCCCATGAGGCACAGGGTCAGACTGATTTGCATATGGCCATGTCTGAACTGGGGTGGCGGAGTGAGCTAAAGAATGGTGATGGATTAAACCCAGATCAGTTGACTGGGGGTGAGTGTTTGATTTGTTCAAACGCTCCGTCCATCATCACCCCCTTTTGTATCGCCAGGGTCAGAATTGTGCCATCCCCCGCATACTTCCTGGTTGCTGCAACCCTTGCCTTGTCTACTGATTCGATAACTACTCTTCATTTAATGCACAGGCTATATTATGTTGAAGAGGGATGGCCTGTAAGTGTATTATTTGGACGACATTTCTCTCTCTCTCTCACACACACACACACACACACACCCCGTCGCACACACTCACTCTGTCACACACACTCACTCTCCCTCTCCCTCATTCTCACACACACACTCTTTGTCGCACATTCTTTCTCACAGACACACATTCTCTCCCACACAACCCCGCCCCAGGTCTATCCTCCCCCCCCCCCCCGCCCCCAATTGTTTTGGGCAGGTTTTCTTGCTTAGGGAATGGCAGTGTTTACAAACAGATATATATATATATATATATATATATATATATATATATATATATATATATATATATATATATATATATATATATATATATATATACACACACACCTCCTACGTCTTGAAAAGGGATAAACAATTCTATGAAATTTAAGCATTAATATGTGTTTTTCAAGTACTGCGTGATTGTCAGATGCATAATCATCTGCTCTCACGCTGGAGCTAATTTTCCACCCACAGCCTCTCTCAATAGAATGTTTGTGACAGTCTAGCATTTAGGCAAAAACACGATCTATTGTTGTTTGTTTAGAAGTTTCCCTGGTAGGAAATAAGCTGATGATTATAGCTGGCACAATGTAGCTTTTTTTATGCCATTTAATCATTTTTTTTGCTTTATAAATACACACCCTTTATTCTGTCTTGTTATTTAGGGTGTGTTAAGGAGATTGATATAGTAGACGTATCAATGTTAGTGTGAAACTCCATACACTGTTAATTTTCTACAAATCTGAATATTTTCGCTATGTGACATGTTTCAAAACTAGAACATTGTGGAACAGAATGAGAAAGCGTTTCAATGAATGTGACTTTTTATTGGTTGTTCCTCGACCTGAGGTGAAAACTCACAATCTGCACTTCCCATGCGCACATTCATTGTGTTTTTGCCGTGCTTACTAAGTTGCTGAAATATTTTAGCTTTGTATCATAGAGGACAATTCTAAAAAAACACCTAGAGATAACTAAAAGAAATGCATCCATAGATTTGCCTGTACACAGAATAAAATAGAAATTGAATCCAGTGGTTTAATCGTTTATAGGTTTTATTTTGTTCCCGTGGTCAGCGAAAGTAGCTTCTGCTCATTTAAAGTTCTCTAACTCCCAGGAGCCATGCTTATCGTGTGCTCACCAAATCTTTATGTAGGTAGACACAGCACTGGGATGCTGCTGCCTTCTAAGCAAGCATTGGCAAATCCAATAGGTATCGTCAACTTTGGGTAAGCAGTGCAGGAAAAATACAGGCACTGATAGTTTTATGCATTGTTGGTGATTAATATTAAGTGGTAGTCCTGGCAAACCTTATCTAAAAGCGTTAGGCGACAATTTGTTGAAGTGGCATGTGCATTGGTGTATGTGCACATGTGCTAATGTGTTTGTGATCTCCTTCCACAGATTTCTTTTTTCACCCATTTGAATCTCTCACCTTGCAAGGCAGAGATCGCTATTGAAAGTCAATGAAAGTATTTTCACCATTGTTCATTATATAATCAAGATGGCTACCAGTGAATACTTTTGCTACCTCTTTCCTCTCTCACCTTATGGCTCTTCACAGCAGCATGAAAGTTGTTTCATCAAGTACTTTACTACCGCCACTGTAGGAAGAACATAGTTATACCACGCCCAGCCGTTTCATCGACTAAAATTGGTTCTCAGACTAATATTTTGTCAAAATCCCTCTTTTAATTTAGTTGAAGATGGAGCTTTCAATACGGCCTCTCTAGTTTACAGAATTCTTCCCAACACTTATGTGGGGGTGATCTGTTCCTCCTTCCCATCCTGAATGGGTATTCACTTCTTCATCCCTTTGCTTGAGTTAATCGCTGAGCATTTCCAGGGCGAGGAAAAGTCAGATTGGAGTTTGGAAAGTGCCACAAATATACATGTTGGTAGGCGTTCCGAAACTTCCAATGCAAAACACACCATTTCTTTCAATTGTTTTGCACTGCAGCTGACTGTTTTAATTTTTTTATTGCCACTACATGGTGAACTCCAAACCTATTGTTTCTGCCAATGTTCTCTTTTCATAAAGTAAGGAACCTCCTTTTTTTATTGCCATTTACCTGCTTAAAATTGTGTACCGTCCCTCGCCATGGCCGCCGTCTTTTTGCAGTTTCCTCATGGAGTCTTTTGCTTTGTCCACTCACTCTATTAATTCGAAAGCCTCTGATAATGCATCGGCTTCATGTACTTCCAGGTAATTATTACTCAATTGATGACCTTTTTAAGTGAAACACACTAACTGAAGAAAGACATTATCTTTAATATCAGTTGGCTTGCGTTTGTCTATGGTGACATTCAAATGACGATTTGATGGAGTGATGTACGCTGATGAATATGGGCTTCATTATTCCGTACCAAGTCTGACGTGTTTTTATTTTTCAAATAAGATGGTTGCACTAAGAAGCAGCTACAGATTTTGAAATATATATTTTATTTGCTTTGATCTATGGTATCTCATTTGATTGGGTACTTTATTAATGTGTCTTTTAATTTGCATGTGGTACTTCATTCAATAATTAGATAACCGTATATTCCTCTAAAACCAGAGGATGAATTAAGATCATAAATATGGGTTTGTGTGCTTCCCCTGACACTTAATAGACTTCTTTGCCACTCAAAAATTCTGAGAGATTTTGGGCCGTATGTACTAAAGCATTTCCCCATAGAAACAGAAAGGATAAAGGCACTAGATACATCTGGCTCTTTATAAGTGGAATTCTGTGATCTCAGCTGAGATACTAAACTTTTGGGGATCGGGCTCTTGTCTCCTAAGCATACTGACTCTCCAGAGCTGCACTATCAATCCTTTTTTAAATAATGATAATGGTATGCTCTTTTCTGGGCTACTGGTTATTAAGGTCTACTTGAGCTAATTAAGCTCGCCTAATGAGTTCTTTCACACAATATGTATCTCGTGTCACTCTCCCCTTCTTCCTTTTGGTCCCGTGTGCCTGGACTCTGTCCGGTTTACTTCTAGGAACTGCAGTTTTTTCAGGACTGGATTTTAAAGTTAGTTTGCAGATCATCTCAAGACTTCATCTCTCAGGTTCCAGTAGGACCTCCTATTCCACATGGTAGTAGAGCATGGGTTCCCTCCACCGCCCTGCATTAATTGACTCCTGTGACTGTTTGTACACCCTCAGCAGTTGCTTTGAGTGCATGGTTGCTCACCTCTGGCTCTACTGCTCATGGCGTTATCTATCAGGAACGGAATTCATCACTGAGGGATACAACAAAGTGCCACGCATTTGGTATGGGGACGATCATTTTACCAAGAAAACGGGGCTTGTGTGGCAGGATATCTTATTCATTTCATCTGATTTACCTTTGTTAAAGACATTCAAGCTCCATTCATCTATATTGGCATTAGTGTAATAAGAAAACAGTAACAAATTTTCATCTGGTATGATTAAGTAAACATATGATTTTGCCCTTTGTCTTGTACTATTCTGAATTTTATATGAAAGCATATGCATGTATATTGTGTGGAATTTTGTATTGGTGAGCATATTCATGTTCAAGACAGCTCGTAACATATGTTCCTTATTTATTTTCAGATTGCCTGTTTGACATCTGTTGACCAGTTGCAGTTGTACCAACGGTTGAAGTTTGAACGAGGTATTTTAATTTAATGCAGTTTATCTCTGTTTTCTTGAAGGCTTGACTCATTTTACCGAGCACTTTCAACATCTCGAGTATTGAAGGTTTACTTATGCTGACAAGAGATATGTTCCTCACATTTGCTACCTGAAGTGTTATTTGCTATTATCCGTGTTTCGTGTGTTGAAGAAGTGTATGTAAGTATACACCACCCACAGGACATTAACACCTTTGACACACCAGATGCAATTTGAAGAGAGTTATTGGTGACTTTTTTGTTGACTTATTTGCTTTTATGTATCGGCCAACAAGGATTGCCCCCTGGATAATTGAAGGTCTTCTGTTGCAAAAAGTTAGTAAAGGGTTCTTGGAGTGAAAGGAATGTGGGTTCAGGCTATGTCTCTAACATCTGAACTGCATGGTCAGTAGGCAAAAAGTAGGGTGTCTGCAAGCATTTAGGACACAGAGATGTAGCTTGCTTATTACTAAGCCGTTTCTGAGGTTAGATGAAGCTTCAATTAGTAGGACTTCTTCTCTTTGGGGTTGAATGACAGATTGTGAGGTCGTTATTGGCATGGTTAATAGGGATGTGGACAAGTCTGTATGTGGTGCTCCATTCATTTTATTTTAAAAAATGTAAACTTGTATTTGAAACTGAGATTGATTGAAAAGGTGGCAAGCATTACATTACAACCACAAATAACATCATCTTCGAATATGTCCATCTTGGTATCGTTTCAAGCGCTAACTTAATTTATTGTAGTAAAAATCGAACTTTCTCTCCATTAGTCCACGTAGGCTTCCCTCTCCCACAAAATGTGTGGTTGAGTGGAAGAGACCAGACAAAACTGTTACATCTCAAACAGAGTTCTCTATTTTCTCCATCATTCCGGAGATGCGCTAGAAATGTTAATGCCCCATTTGCTCCTGCTGCACATCTGAAAGTCAAGATTAACTTTTCCATTGGATGTCACACATGCACATCCCCACAAGAGAGAATTACACCTCATGCCCTTACTTCCTTAGAGACCATTTGTGCTGTTCCATGGCGAAAGCAAGTATGGGTGTCTCTGTCTCCGTTTAAACCACTTTAGTTTGTAAATCTCTTTTGAGACTCCATCCTAGATGTGTTAACTCTTCCATTTTCCCCTAATAAGATTGCACCTGATGTATCTGCGAAAATGGGACTTCCTTGTTTATCACTCAATAACAGAGAGACCGCAAAATTCACAGTCCCAATATGAGAGACAGATCAACTGCTCAGCTTTTCCTTATTCTTTCTTTGGGTGAATCTGATGTCAGAAGGCTGCCTCCAAAGTCATGCAGACACCACAGTTGACCCACAATTTTCTCCACACATACTGCACTCTCAGACTCCGGCCTCCCACCGGCACGTTCTTTTTATAAGGCTAGCCTGGAATGTGTAATTTTTAGGTATTCCAAGAAAACTAGATGTCTTGGTTGAACTCTGTGCACCCTGAGGGGTCTGCCTCATTGTTTATGCATTAAACATACCCTTTCAGATTGCATGGGTCAACCTTGACCCTAGATTTCTGATAAGATTGCTTTCACAGGAGATTTTGTAGGTTGCCAGAACCGTTAGTTGTCTTGGCCTTGTGTGATGTGCATAATGATTTCAATGTTATACTGGTTTGACCAATAAACAGTGGGGTGATTTTGAGGCTGGTGTTATTCGTTCTTTCATTTTCATGTTGTGGTAAATTGTTGTCTGTCTGAATCATTCCTTTTATTATGATCGTTTTTTGTGTACGTCCCTCCGTACAGTTTGATAGTAGAATGTGTGTTTGTTTCTCTCCAATAAGTAAAGAAAATAATTATAGTGTTCAGTTTTGGATTGTATTCCTCTGGCTCATGAATTCTCCTGACTCCCCTGAGGAAGAGAAAGAGAGTTTCACATTGAACAGAATACCTTGGTTTTTCTGTCGCATTTCTTACATGGTATTGGACTTCTCCAAGGGATTGTGGCTTAGGTAGTCAAGACAAAATACATATTTTTCAGATCTATGAAGGACAGTGCATTAAAAAAGTAAATTAACTAGCTAAATCCATTCAACATTGTAACATAAAAGAAGTAAGTCTGTCTGGCCTGTGTTCATGTGGGTTCCAATAGGCTGTGGTCAAATCAAGAAGGAATCAAGGATTCTGGGAGAGACTAATCATGGGAAGTAAGCAGATTCTGATGACTGTCATTCTGGTCTCAATTTCTATAGTGGATGTGAATCCTGATTTGTTGTCATGGAGTAAGTTGTAAAATGCCACATGCTATTGTAGGTGTTTGGTTAGTTTAAGTTTTTTGAAGTGTAGCAGTAATTGGTAAATTGTTTTGGGGCTCCTGTAGTCTTCTTTAAGAGGTGGGCTACTATTGGGGGATTTAGCAGTTTGGGAACAGAGCTCTCTTCATGGACTGTACAGAGGGTGACTTTTGTGAAAAATTCCTTTAGGAAGACAAAACATAAGAGTGTATTGTGAAATGTGGTATGAAAAATAACTGAATGTGTTGATGTGTTGCCATTTCAGAAGTGCACTTAGATCCACACAGAACATGGTGCCCATCTGCAGACTGTCAATCGGTGTGTGAAGTTAAACCCAGTGACTCAGGGCATCCTGTGGAAGTAGTCTGCCTGACATGCCAACTGACGTTCTGTTCCATCTGCAAGGCTATTTGGCACCCAGAGCGTATATGCCATGAAGGTCAACCCATTGTAGTGCCAACAGAGCATAAGTAAGTGGACAATGCTATGCCATGGAATATCTCACAGTTATTCGTGCAAGTGATCTCTCTGAGTGATAAACAGTTAAAACCTGAAGTGTGTATTAAATTATCATCGCTGTAAATTTCAGGTGGTTGGCATACCCTGTAAGCAACAATAACGGTTCACTCTGGTCTTCACATCCAAGCCTCATTACTTTAGAAAATATTACTGTGATAAATTACTGTGGTGCTGACTTATCACTCAGCTCAGTAGCATATGTGGAATTTTGGACTTTTGGAACGTCATGTTGGTGTGCAGTTGCTGTTTCTAAAAAGTTCTAGTACTAAAACTGACCAACTGTATGACTGCTGAATGCAGTATTACAGCCGGTGAAACAGAAATCTTCCTGCATGTTCAGTTTATCTAAGGTATTGGGAGAGGAAGTTAAAAAGGACCAGTGTGCTGATAGTTAAAGATTGTACTGTAGTCATTTAGCAGTTTCTGTTTCAGAAACTGTTAACAGAATGCATTCCGTAAGACTGGCACTCCTTTTGGCAAAACGTTACATCACTCTTCGATGAATGCATGAATGCCCGCCACCTCATAACTGCTGGGTTTAGGGCCTGCTCCCTACCAAGAATATTTAGACGGACTTCACAATTATTTGACATGCACTAATTTAGAAAATGATGTCTTGGAGATTAATGAATCTGACGAACTGGTGCCTTGTGATGCAGTTTGATGACCCCTTCAGGGGGATGGCTGTCTATTGTGTTCTCAATGTAACTTATTTCATGACGTGGCCTGGTTGAATGGTATGCATTATTTTCTCACATTGTCCTTAATTTAAAGTTCCAAGCTGGCTATCGGCCATTATTGGAAGATCCAATTTGAATGGTGAAAAGGTTGTTGATCCTTTGGCTCACTCCGTCACCCCAGTTCAGACCCTGCCAAATGCATTGGCAACCATCTTGAAATGGCAATTGTACACATCAGCCATCTTTTTTTTGTAGTAGAAACGCATAACAAGATGACTGCCTGTGTGTCCATATCGGAGTGCATTCGTCATGAGGCAATAGCAGCCATTTTGGCATTAGCTAGTCCTAATGCTTGTTTTTTGTGCCATAGCAGCATGTGGGCCCTATTGCTTAATACATATTGCATCACAATACATTGGAATGCATGCATATGCTTTTTTTTTTTTTTTTTAGTCAAAAGAAGTCTTTATTCGATTTTTCATCTTAAAAGACATGCTACACATCCAACATTATGTCTCAATTTCCAAAGTGCAAGCATAGTTGATAAAAAATAATTTAGTATGAAGTTAAAAACATGAACTAAGACAGAATTAAATCACTTATACACGACTTCATTTGCAGATTAAAAAGTTAAACATAATAAAAAAACAGTTATTACAGGATATCACAGTCTAACTCGGACCTTATAGATTATTTAACTGGGACCTTGATGCGAGTTAATCAACCTCAAGCGTAGAATCCAAGCCCAACCAAGGTATTTTGCAACCCCTATTACTATCAAGGGCGATAGATCAGACTTTAGAATTCTACAGGCTGTAGATGCTGAACGAGTGCCCAGAGTTCTACATAATGGGCGTAGCCACTTTTTTCTAGGGGCAACATACAGGGGGCATACAAAGAGAAAATGACACACACTTTCACCTTGCCTGATACACAGTGGGCAGTGCTCTGGCCCTCCCTTGCCCCATGATGTAGTTAGGCACCTCAGTGGTAACGAGCCAACTCTCAATTGATGGAATAGTTTGCGATCCAGGGGCTTGGTGATGACATCCCAGTACTTTTCAAGGAAAGAGACATCCTTCAGAAGAACAAATGTCGTTGTAAGGCGACTTCCTGTCATTTCCGAATGTCTTTTGCCAACAACCCAATCCCAGTATAGATTTCTCAGCTCTTTTTTGGGAGGAAAGGTGGCCGAGTCAGGGTTATGATTCAGAAAAGGGGGTGGTGATGAACAGAGTGTCTGAATTAAGCAGACCACTCTTACCCAGTCCAAAGATCAGGGCTTGATCCATCACCGTTATTTATCTCACTGCCCCATCCCAGCTCAGAACCTGGCTATATGCAAATTAGTCTGTCCCTGGCCCAGTGCATCATGGGAACAGGGCAAACCAAACTACCAAGCCAATTCTTCACCAGAAAGGAGACAAGCTACCGGGGACCGGTTTCTGGCATTTCAGCCTCTTCGGCCCGGCTTGCTTGAATCCTGATGGAGCAGTGAGAAAGGGACTCATGTCTGAGTATACCCTGCCACACCTATAGTGGCCAAAAACGATTCAGAAAAGGGGGTGGTGATGAACAGAGTGTCTGAATTAAGCAGACCACTCTTACCCAGTCCAAAGATCAGGGCTTGATCCATCACCGTTATTTATCTCACTGCCCCATCCCAGCTCAGAACCTGGCTATATGCAAATTAGTCTGTCCCTGGCCCAGTGCATCATGGGAACAGGGCAAACCAAACTACCAAGCCAATTCTTCACCAGAAAGGAGACAAGCTACCGAGTCAGGGTTATGCCATAGTTCACCAAGCCCCATGGCGCACAGAGTAGATCTTACCCCTTTGAACCATCCTATATTGTCAGAGCCCAGGGAATCCCTTACCTCTAGACATGCTTTGACATAAAGCAGTAGCTCTGGTGTGGTCCACAGACGCCGCCAAAATGCTAGGGGTCTGAATCTCGCTAGGTCTTCCACTGGTTGGCACCCTAAGTCGTACAGGAGCGGGATGCGCGGAGTGGATTTCGGTAATCTAATCGCCGCCCTGAGATTTATTTTGGGCTACCTTTAGGGGATCCAGATTACTGTAGCCCCAAAGCTCTGCTCCATACAGAACAGAGGGCAACATTTTTGTGCCATAGATTTTCATGAGCGGGGACATTGGCCTATGCATTAACAGCCATCTTAAAATAACTTCAAGAGCGTATGTACACATCAGCCATCTTTTTACTGTTTTGTGCCATAGCAGCATGTGGGCCCTTTTGCTTAATACATATTGCATCACAATACATTGCAATGCATGCATATGCATTAACAGCCATCTTAAAATGACTTCAAGCGCGTATGTACACATCAGCCATCTTTTTTCTGTAGTAGAAACCCATTCCAAGATGGCTGCCTATATGTCCACATCTGGGTGCATTCGGCATGATACACTCGCTAATGCCATTTAGGCATTAGCGAGTCTGAATGCTTGTTTTCTATACCATGGCGCCATGGGTGCCCTATTGTAAAATAATGCCTGTAAGTTACCATACCAACAGCATCTCATTTGACCTTGATGCAGGAGACTGTGTGTTAAAGCATGTACTGTTAATCCTCAGACTTCCTTTCACTCAAGTATCGGAATGAGAATAACAGTCACAAAGGTGGCAGCTTCGCATTCTCTCTCTCGCTGTCTGCATTTGTGCGGAGCCTTCCTCCACCTTCCAGGAATCCGAGATGCTCCTATCCACTGTTTCTACCACCTGTCCTGCAAGCTGTAAGTTTCTGTAGCACACGCCCAAACAGCTTGGTGCTCCACCTACGCTCCTGATTCTTACTTTGCTCCTTGGGTTGGCCACCCTTCCTGAAGGGGATGGGATATGGCTAGACCGAGGGCCTTAGTGTGGAGTACACCCTCAGGGAGCAGAGCCAGGGTTGGTAATAGAGCAAGCTAAAGAATGCATTTAATGTACTTGATTTCACTAGCAGGACACGTGGTCCGGCCCAGTCATAAATGTAGAGAGTAACTTGGGCCTCTTGGGGGCGGTGAGGATATTTAACCCTGGGATGCAGGCCAGAACACCCTCTTTCTCTGGGGATTCAGTATATAAATACCCGCCCACCCACCAGCACTAAATATGGGGATAAGGGATGTGTTACACCACTAAATAATTGTCGCAGAGTCATATGGGACTTACAAAGCGGTCCTGCTTGGGTGAGCACACGTCTTGGTCTGAATTGGAACAGGCTTGCAGCAGCTAACTGGCAGAGCCAATGGGGCACTAGCAGTATAGTGCAGGGGTATACGGTGTTGAACTGGAAGGAAACTCTAAATGTTGGAACCTATGGCCCAGAACAATTTGGTACATAGATGACTGGGTCACCTTGTGGGTTGGATGCAGACGCTTGCCCGGAAGTAGAGGTTAAAAAGTTATGCCAGAAGTGCATGGGCACCCAGTGGGCTGGAGGCAGACACTGGCCTGAAAATAGGAAGTATAGGTACACCAGAAATGAATGGTCATCTGCAGGCTGGAAGCAGACTCTTGTCTGAAAGTCAAAGTAAAATGGTACAGCGAAGTGAATGGTCACCCAGCGGGTTGGAAGCAGACCCTTACCTGAAAGTAGAAAGTAAAAAGGTTGCACCGGAAGTAAAAGGTCACCTGGCTGAGCTGGAAGCAGAGGATACACTTGCCTATGGCCGAGGCAATTACAGAGCACTGAATATAGGGCACAGTGCTTATGGGTATGGTTAGGAGCACTGAATGTAGGGCACAGTTCTCGAGGGTATGTTAAGGAAGTTACAGGCTCAATAAGTAAATAAAAGAAATGCTGTGTAAGGATCTCTTGCAAGTTGGAAATTGCCTAAGTAAACGGCGGCCCCAATTCGTCCATAAAAGATAAACCAGTGTGGTGTGTGTTTGTTGGACCCAGGGGAGTGTAGGGGGGGCGAACAAGTTGGGGGTGCCTTCCCTATGCAGCTAGGAATTTTGTGGGCTTGGGGTTTGGGGTTTCTTTTTTGCCTTCTATCCTTCTGTTCTATCCTTCTTGTCTTCTTTCGTTCTCTGCTTATTTTCTTCCCTTTTCTTTGTCACTCACCATTTTCTCCTTCTCCCTTTTGGCTCTTCTTTCTTTATCTGCTTCATTCCTTCTTTCCTGTCTATCTCTTCTCAAACTCTCTCCTTAATGTCTGTCTTCCTTTGTATCTTTTCTTTTCTTCCTTCTTTCCCTTCCTTAGCTTCTGTTTCTGTCCCTAGTTCCTTATTTTTCTTTCATTATTTTTTCTGTGAATTTCTTCTCTCCTTCATACATCATTTCCTCATTTCTTTCTTTACTCCTTCTTTCTTTCCTTCTTTCCGTTCCTTTTCTCCTTGCTTCCTAAGTTCCTTCTTTCTTTTCTCTAATTTCATTGTTCCTTTCTTTCTTGCCTTAGTTACTTTTTTCTCTCCTGCTTTCCTTTCCTTCTGAAAATCCTTCCTCTCCTTTCTTGTCTGCTTCAACTCATTCCTCTTTACTTCCTCCCTCCCTTTTTTAGGTCTTGGCTAGCGTAAGACTGCGCACATGCGAAGTCTCGCTGGCGAGACTTAATGACTTAGAGTGAGTTTCAGTAGCGAGGTTAAGCCCCACCCCCTCTTTTCCATTGGCTGGCGCCACCGTTCATGCTAAACGGTGGCCAGCCATTGGAAAAGAGGTACCAGTGACATACTTATTTTTCTTTTAGCCCCGTCCCTTTCAGACTGGCTTCCTTGACTTACGTTTGTGGTGAAAGCTTTCTCATCTTCTTTATGGGGTCATCGGTTTCACCCCATAAAGAAGATAGGAAAGCTTTAACCACAAACGTAAGGCCGTGCTTGTTTTCTGTTGGGAGCGAGCATTCTACACGTATGCGTCTAGGTATGTTCTGCTTTTCAATATATTATATTTTATTTCTATGCTACATGGTTCTGTATGCTATTGTATACTACGGGTAACGCCATTGTTGTATGCCTAACAGAAACATCGGCGTCATGGCACCCAGAGGTGTGAACCAGACTGTCCTCTCTTGTGGACTCTGAGAGCAGACACCACCAATTGCTGTGAGCAAAGATTTGACCTCCAGCAACTTTTTCTCCCACCACTGGGCACTTACATCCTGCGGGTCCTCTGCACGGGGGGGGGGGTGGGCGCCATCTTTGTGAGGCCGGCTCCGGGGTCTTTTGTCTGACACAGCTGCGACAGGGGGCGGGGAGGGGGTCCGTGCTCCAGGCTGCTGGGATCAGCCTCCGAGTACATCCTGTGCAGGGGGGAAGCAGTAGCATCTACCCGTGGCCCGGCACTGCCGCTCACTGCCGGGCGGCATGGAGGGGCTTCTCGCGGGGTCCCCCGAGGGCGCCCGTCGTCCCCAGTCTGTCACTTTCAGTCCAAGCCTTTCTCTTTAAACACTCCCAATGGCTCCGGCCGGGCAAGTCCATGCAACACATATACACCTCACCCCCCTCCCAAATGCACGGTCACACAGCGCACGCAACTCACGACACCACCCAGTGACCGCGCTGTGGCTACGTCATGCAGTCCGGTCTGGGAGAGGGAGGGAGAGCAGGAGGGAACTAGCGGAAAACCCAGAACACAAAGTCCTACAGATCTGGACGGGGGCTACTGGTCAGCCGAAGACCAATTACAGGAGGCAGAGAGCCTTAGAGGTAGAAAGAGGACGATGAAGGAAAGGTGCGTGTGTAAACAGAGCGCGCGTGGGAGGTGGGGTGGACCCGCCTGGGGGCGAAGGGGGGGTAGGGGGGTGTTCAACGTTCCATAGAAGCAGGTGTAACAGTTAGAAACTTGCAATAACAGAGTTGTGTGCTAGACCCTAGAATGTGCATACGAGTCAATGGGTATCCAGCTATATGGTACTTGCTCACACCTTACAAATAGGCAAGTTGAAAATATACATATTAGGTACTTCTCCGAAAACGCGAAACATGATTTATTAGTTTGTGTTAAACTATCGCAGTGAACTACAGATGTTCATAGTGTCATCATGTTGAACTCGTTTACCATTTTGAACCTACTTCATGTGAAAACAATAGATGAGTACTGATATTGTTGGACATTATTTTTGCTGAAAATAAAGATTTTCGGTTAAAAATACTTATTTCATACTTACGTAGAAATACGTTGGTGTAATAAACTAAGCCTTTTTGTGAGAGGGGACTGGGGGGCACAGTGGGTGGGAGGGAGAGGTCTAGAGGGAATTCAGCTAGCTCCCTGTTGACTCATCATCTCCCCAGTGGAAGGAGGAACTGGTGGATGGGGGAACGAGGAGGGCGTGAACGAAAGCCAACTGGTACTAGACAAACTCGATTCGCAATCATGTATGCCTGTGACAGTTAACATTTTGGCCATCTTGAAATGGTACGTTTCCACTGCGTTTAGAATTAAATTGTGAGATTAGCCCAAAGTAAACTAATATTAATGCCTTAGCAAAGGATGTGTCGATGTTTACATATTACTTGGACGATAAACTAATAAACAGTGCTCATTTATGTGTCAAATAGTTTGAGGTTGCGCTCAACCTTTCAGTTCAATTAAAGCTATTGTGACTTTGTATACTGTTTTTTAAAAAGTAAGTACTGCAATTCCTATCTAGCAGGCTCGTTGCTTTCATAGCAGGTTGCACATCTTTCCAGATCCATGCCCGCCCCTGTCATACCTGGGACTGCTGCTGGCCCACTCCTTGTGTAGGGGGCGGGGCAGTAGGCGGAGAAAGCCACTGCCCCCCCCGGAGCAGGTGACATCGGGTTCCCTCTGGCAGGCCACCTTAGCCCTTGCTTGGTGACAGGCCACAAGGAGGGGTGAGGTCTGGAGGCGGTTTGAAGCACCTGTCTTCTGTAGTTATATAACAACCCCAGGCAGCGCTGCTCTGTTCCCTTCCCCCATCTTCACGTAGGCCCAAAGACACCCAGGGGGAGGAAGGAGGGGTGCAGTATGCTCACTAAGCCTTCAGTGAAGCACTCTCCCTGCCTCTTCACCTCACAGCCAGCCATATCCTGCTTCATACGCCACTTTTAGTCCTCGAGGTTATTCTTTGGTTATTCTTACTTGTGTGTGGCTCTGTGTGTGTGTGGCTCTGTGTGTGGCAGTGTGTGTGTGTGTTTTTGAAACATAAATAAAACGCGTTATTTGCAATGTCAATAGCTCAAACTCGCGTAAATACGCAACCTATTGCATTGCTAATGCATTAGGTCTCGCATTTGCGAGAGATTAAGCTATTGGCAGTGTAAATGACAATCCCATTTATTTATCTGTTTTCAAAACCAACACATACATAAACATTTTGTCATTTACAATGCCAATAGCTTCAACTTTTGCAAAGGCGAGACCGTTGCATTGTAAATGCTTGTTTACCTATGTAATCCATATTTTAAGTAGTAGCTCAGGATGGTTTTCATTTATCAGATGTAACTCTCACGATTGAAAAGGTTGGAGACACTTGTACTAAAGACTCATTTAGGTAAGGGCTTGTCAAAGCTGTATTTTGACTCGCTTAAAGAACTGGCTGTGCACACCATTTACTCTAATTACATTCCACAAGTTGACAACCAGAAGTGAGAAGCACCTGCCAACCTAATGAGATATAGGCAGAACTCTGCCGAGGTATGCTGGAGGGGCACTTGTGAGGCACTTAAGATGTTAAAATTAGCTGGCCTGTCTGGTGCGAGAAGATGCTGAAGTAAGAGGCATTTCTTGACTGCATGATGCAACATCCTTAGTACTCCAGTATCGCTTGTGTTAGTCATTAAGAAAGCAGTAGGCGGGCTTTGTCGGTTGAAACCGTGGCAACCAGTTGTCTTTCTTGTTTATAATACAGTAAGTGTATTTACAAACCTTTTATGTTTTGGATCATGGGTGTATAATTTGTTCTCCCTTATCTTACCTCACAAATATTATTGCCGGGCAGCAGATAAGCAGTTACAAAATTTGGCAAGGAAATAAAAGTGTGATTTGTTTCCAGAGAAGCTGCTTTTCTTGTAGTAATGTTGTGTGTGTATACGAAAATTCTCGAATTGACAACACAGGAACTACCCATTATCCCAGTAAATGACTCTTGCTTTAGTAATTAACTTTAAACCTACTAACATTAGATATTAAATAAAAATGCATCAAGATAAAGCTACCAATGGCCCAAAACGTTAAATTACACAACCCGCATAAAAATCGTAAATGAATGTCTGGAAAATAACAGATAGCCATGCAGGAATAGTATTTATACAATGGTACAGTGAGTGCATTTGTTGTCGCAATCACGCCGTTCTCAAACTGTTCATTGTATTTGTGCAAAAGTATACATTTTTTCGACTTTGGACTCTGCCCATGACAGGTAGATTGTGTCAAAGACAATCTCACACGCCAATCAAAGTCCCAATCGATGTAGTAACACAATTAAAAATAATAGTCTGTGAATCACAGAATTAACTTGCCAGAATGTCCTCAATATCGCTGAATGCAGCTAGCTCGTTGAGCAGTGGAGGGGCACACAATTATACAATGGCACTTGCAAGTTTCGAATATAGTCATGTGACTAATTCGTTAAAAAAATGCAGGTTCCTAGATTGCTACCAAGAACAAGTTAAATGACCTCCAAATAGTAATGAAGATATGAAAATATTTTGGTAGAGCAAGGTAGTCTTAGATTTCTATTCCACGATCGTAAATAGACCGCCAGAAGAGAGTGGATCTTACTGCAACAACTCCTCGTCGACTTGCTCCAAGTGCCCTACACAGTGTGAGTAGCAGGAAGACTCCTCCCTATTATTTTTGGCATGGACGTCAGTTCTTGAGAAATCAATTCATACTCAAAAGATACAAATCCAAGTACAAGACAGCAAGACTTCAGAATTTTGTTAAAGCATCAAAACGCCAGAGAGGAAACCATAATCAGCCCTGGCAAAAATGTTCAAACCAGCCCCACACAGCAGGAGATTGCGACTATAATGAGGCCATGGGGTCACAGTTGGGTCATGGGGGCCAATCCAGCTCTGACATTAGCTCTTTGTCTGCAGCCCACTGAGAAAATGCCAGAGTGGCAGAATGGCTAATGAGGCCCAGAGTACCCTTGCATTTGTAACTACTGCCCTGTGCAATGGGTTGTTCCCACATCTAGCAATACACATCTTAACATCTCCCAAAAGTGGCAAGGTTATTGTGTTGCACAATTGGAAAACTATCTAAAAGTAGTTAAAGACCCCGAAAGCCAGAGCATTGCCACCACAGCAGATGTTAATTAGAATTTGTATGCATTGAATTAATGGATGTAGAAAGCCCCTCGCTTGGAATAATATGCCTGCTATTGATGGACTCCCTTCCTGATTTGCATCTAGGTGTATGCCTTGAGGTGTGCCCAAAAATGTCGTTCTTTACAATGCTTTCCTACACTAAACTTTCATGTACACAAAAGGTCTTTTGACCGAATGTATGACCAATTCTGCATGTGTTTTTCACGCATGCCTTAGGATCTTCATTTGACAAATGTGTCTTTAGCACTCATTTGTTCTGCACGCAAGTTGTTTTAACGTAGGGTGATGTCTGATATTGGAATAGTTTAATTTACTATTCAAACTCCAGTCTGCACAACAATAGGGAAGGTGTTGGACTTTAATTCTAACACCACTCCAACATTGCGCCCCCGTTAAAGCAAGTTGTTGTAATGACTTGCGTGCAGAACGATTGCCTGCTAAAGACGCATTTGTTCTGTTCCCGGCGCTGTGAATGCACAGCGTGATTCCTTCTTCCTCCTAAAGGACCTTTCCCCTTTTTACCTCCTTGATGGAAAAGATACCTTTATACACAAAGCACCTAGGTAATCAAAACAAGAGGTAACATTTGTCAGGTTCATCATCATTACTGTCTCCTACTCTGCACACTTATGCCCAGTGACTACAGATGACAAAATATAAAAGATTTCAAAAGAAAAACTTTGATAATTCACCCTAATAATAATTCAAAATTCATGCCATCCACTCTTTGGTTAAGAAACAAAAGCATTGGCTGGCACCGGAAAGAGAAATATTTGTCATCATACAGACTGCTGATAAGCCATGACATCTGACAGCCCTTTGTTTCACCACCTGGATTCCAAAAGGAATACTTTCAGGTAATGGGAAAGCTTTTAGATCTCACTTCAATACCACAGGCACAAAAACAGATCTTCAGTTGTTTAGTCTTCTTGTATATTTGGGAACTCTAAAATCTTGATGAGTTCATGTCATACATGTGCAAGATGATTGCTGCAGGTTGAATGCTAGTGGCAGTGGAACCCAGGAGTTGTGGTCTATTCTATTCATACTTCTATCCGATATTCTGACACCCTTAGAGGTTTCTCATATATATGTAATATGGGCTGTCATTTTGAAAACAATGCATTGACCTCATGAATACACTCCTAGTTGATAGCAGCGGTGACGATGTTCCAGTCCAATTTCAAGTCAACTGACTATTGGGTCGCTTCTCACATTTTTGTCTAACCATCGTCTCTTGTTCTTCAGGGTATAGCTATTCTCTTTTAACTATACATACACTCACAGGTAGGCTCAACTAAGCCAACAACTCTTCAGTAGCCTCTTTGACTTAAATGAGTGTATTGGCGGTAACCTGACCTCCTAGATCTACCCCCATAGTCCAGCACCCAGTATCATTTTAACCTCTGCGGGTAGGGCAAGTCCTGCTCCTGAGTTCACCACGTAGACAGTTTGAATGGGCTGGACACACTTTGTTCCTCAGTTCACCCTATTTACCAACAACCAGTTTTCTCTTATCCTGTGCAGGTAGGGCAAATTCCACTGCTTACCTGACTCATAATTATTTGAAGTAGGCCTGGCTATCTTCCCTTTGGCTCACTCCATTGTCAACTGCAGTAAGTTGGGCTAAATCCGCTTCCGGAGTCACCACTTAGACCAACACCCACATTCATGTTGTTCACTGCAGGTAGGTCAAACTTCTCTCCTTGTCTGATTACTATGCCGGGCTTAATCTGTTTCTGGTTCTCTGGTTCACTCTATAGAAAATTAAAGTTGCCCGTACTAACTGTGTTCACGGGTCCTTTCATAAAGATTTAAAGTAGGCTGACCTCTCTCCTTAGACAATTACAGCAACTTAGACAAACTTCGCTGTTGGGTTTATCCCGTGGATCAGCACCCAGTATTTTGTTTACCTCAGTAGTTAAGTAAAACTCCTCCTCTTGGCTAAGTCCACGGACAGTTATTGTGCTCTAGGCGAAATCTGCATCTGGTTCCTTGGCCACTCCATAAACTATTATTGTAGGTTGGGCTAACTCCACTGATGGATTCACTATTCTGGCTGCCTGTAAACAGAAAAGAGTGGAACTTGTTAGTTTAACCCTGGTTTAGACCTGTAGAACAAAAAGACTAGAACAACCTCCAATCACAGATCAATAGGATGCAAATGTCCCTTTAAGCAACCACCCTCAATCAATCCATTCGTTAACAATGAGAGCATGTACCCAATCCACAAAGATGTCTACCACATCTGGCATCTTGGATGACTTTTATATAGTTGATCTCCTCAGGTCCCAAGCTTGCTCCTTAGCAGCCTCAAGATTAAACATTCAAAAGCATTATTTCAATACACCAGCTTGCGTAAGAGATGACTGTAATACAATCCAGGCAGCAGATTTCTGTCTTCTCTTTCCTTTTTCTTAGCCCTTCAAGTTTTAAATAGTGGATCGCCTAATTGCTGTGTCCTGCACAAGATGTAGATCTTAAGCTTTATGATTCACCAGAAACTCCTGATTGGTGATGCAGAGTACCTCAGACTTCTTAAACTATGTTCACTATATTGCTCACTTGTCATCCCTGCATCACACTTGAGTGCTAGAACCCGAACACAAAACATGCACCACTTAGGTCACTCAGGCATGACACCAAAACGCTTCCCAGGTAAGACCCATTCCGAGTACGACACCTTTCCAACCAAACACCTGCTGAGTTGGAGCATGCGGTCAGGCTAGTGTTTTAAAAGGGCAGGTACTGTCCAGTACTGAGTACCTGTTCTTCTTTTATTTGAAAGGGAGAGAACTCGCACTTCTCAGCACTGCTGCAATACATTTAATGGGAGAGTACTGACACTTCTCAGGAGCAAACAGGTACTTTATAGAGTGAGTACCTGCACTTCTATTTTTCCATTTAAAGCACTGGGACAGTCCGATATTACACTTCTCCACCTCGCAGTGGGAATGTAGCGCTATACAAATGCAATTTCAAACTGAAAGCTTGACCTCCCCCTCTTAGCCGTGTCACCTCCTCACTTCCTTTTGCTTGAGACGGTTACTGACTGCTTGCTGCACATTACAATTTATAAATAAAGAAACCACTCCTAATGTTCTAATTGTGCTTCAGATGCAAAATACGAAATGTGTACCATGGAATCGAAGCAGTGATTCCAGTGTATTTTGCACAGTGTGATATTTTAAATGCCTCTCTTGCATTTGTATGTAAGCAGAAACAACGGTTCCGGTGGACAAATGTGAACGATAAACTGTATAGGTATGCACAATGGCAATAAAAAGGGGTAAGGTGGATATCCGAGAGAGATATAAGACCATATACCACAGTATACTTGTAATTTCAGAAAGTTTATATACATAAATCATCACAATTCTATTCAACAAGTGGGGACGAACTCTCACTGTTCTCCAGAATTCAGCGTGTAGCTGTCGCACTCGGTTGTGTTTCCTCATCCTGTACGAGTCACCATTACTCTACAATACGAAACACGTTCATCCCACATGGACTTTCGTGTACTTTCCTGATAATTGCTGCGAATAATTCCACACGTATTGAAATGTAGTCCATGGAAACTGATGCAGTTACTCAATACAAGCACGTACTTAGACTGTCAGTCTTTTCCCCTCAATGGGTCCTATGTGTGTACCCTTCCTATATCTTCACTTCCTTGTGGTGCACTGTTGTCACTCTGACATCTATTCCTTATTTCAGATGTCCCTGCAGTGCTAGGTCCTGGTGAGACCCCTTATTGCCAACGGGGCGAAACGTCGACAACAAAACCTAGAGCGAACCATTCACCAGTCTCTGTGATCATACTAGAAGGCTGTGTTCATTCTATATTAATCGCTGGTCAACTTTTTCACTTTGGAAACCATTTTCTTATGTCCCAATATGTCACAAATTGTTATGTAGGTTCTATGTTCACTGGGGACACCATGCACCTTGTTGAATATAATTGTGATGATTTATGTATATAAACTTTCTGAACTTACAAGTATACTGTGGTATATGGTCTTATATCTCTCTCGGACATCCACTTTACTCCTTTTTATTGCCATTGTGCATACTTATGCTGTTAATTGTTCACATTTGTCCACAGGAACCGTTGTTTCTCCTTATATACTATGTACCATGGTTCCGTGTGAGTAGGATGTCCCTTGTCTCCTGAACAACGTCTCTTGCATTTGTGGATCTATGGACATCACTAGCTATATTTTAATAACTTCAGAATCAATGTTTTCTATGTCTTTGAACAATATAGTAAAGTATACAAAAATGATGGAATGCTTGAATTGATCTCAGCCACTGGCAATTGCTTGTGGCCGCATCCCAATCTATTATTATTTTGCGCACCATGCCACCTCAGTTTGGTCCCAGACATATGCAAATCAGTCTTGACCCTGCTCCAATGTGAGCAGTCGAGCCTAGACTGCCAGGCCAGGTCCTCCCCGAACCAGAACACAAGCAACCCAGGACCGGTCACACCCCTGTTATAGGCTCATCAGCCGGGTATAGCTTGGTTCCAGTGACAGTGTTGAAATGTAAACTAGTGGTGGGAGGGAGACTGCCCATCTTGCTGAGATAGTCTCTACTATCATAGAGAGTAGATAGGTTGCACACCTTTTATTTATAAGTCTCTCGTCATCTTTTTGTGATTAACCTAAATTCGACCAAGCGTGCTCGGTGGTTGCGTGCCCTGCCCCTGTGGCACGAGAAAACAATCCATCCAAACACTGAGGCACTGGATAGTGCCCCAAACCATGGCACTGTAACTGCTGCTGATGCAGTAATCATTGTTCCATTTTTTTCTTGAACTTTTTTTTGATCATGAATACACTTATTTTCATCACTTTTTCTCCAAAATTTATATTTTCTTTTTCTAACATATTTCATCCACTTGCAAGGAAATGCTTATTTTCTATTTTTCTCATACTCCGAATGGGCCATCCGTGCCTCTTCAATCAAGAATACGTAAAGATGCAGGTTTCGTAAAAAAGCAGTTTTATTAAAAACCCAATGCATTTAGAAAAAGAAAATATACATTTTGGAGAAAAAATTATGAAAATAAGTGTATTCATGATCAAAAAAAAGTTCAAGAAAAAAATGGAACAATGATTTCTGCATCAGCAGCAGTTACAGTGCCGTGGTTTGGGACACTATCCAGTGCCTCAGTGTTTGGATGGATAGTCTCTACTATGCCATCACCTCTCCATTTCCCTCATGTTTGGTGAAAATTCGGACTGAAGTAATACATGTTTCTTAAGCAGCTACTGCAGTTTTCCAGGCAGTGCCAATGGGTCATTTGTTTGATGTTCATTTCTTCTGCAGTGTTCCGTGTCCTACGTGGCCACTTGCTCTAAACCAAAAGACCTTTATGGAATGCTATTTTCCACAGTGTATCTTTGTTTTAAACTGGCCAAAACGTTGACTCTGAATATGGTGACCATGCTTGAACTTTAAAACAAGGCTAGAATATTTACAATACCTTTGCAAGATAGACACCTGCTGCTACTTTTAGTTCTGTTATTTCAGTCATATGCCCGTCTTCTTTAGATGGGAGGATGTTTTCTTTTTTATACTTGTATTCTTTTATTTATCTTGCATACATTGTTAAGTGTGTGTGTGGTCGGTTTACTGCCGTTGTGTCATAGGGTGACTGCAAGAAAAAGTTAATGGATGCATGAGTGCAAAGATGAGTGACAGAGTGCATGTATGAGGACTTACTGAGTGCCTACAGTCATCAATTACACAAAAAGCACCTTCATTCCTCGCCCAGGCATGTTGGCTTTGCCAATGCAGTTGTTTGTGTGCATCAGGGCGAGTTGGAGCTGGCATAACCCAAATTCCATTTCGTGCATGAGCGGACGCTAGCCCCTGTTTTTGAAACTTGAACTCCAGAGACATTATGCTTAATTTGCATTAAACATTGTTCTTTTTGGATCGGTCTGCATTATAACATTTCCCATCGAGGGTTTTGCCTTTGGCTGGCACCGAGAAACTGAAAACGTGTCGAAGGAACTCTTGGCTTCAGTGACAAACAACTTGAGATTAAAAAAAAACCTTAACATAACAGTACGAGCCAAGGCTCGGAGCGCAGAAATGCGTCATACAACCTTTGCATATTATCACCTGATTATTATTGCATGATATATAAGTGGTTGTGAGTTCTGGGGGCTGCTTCGTACAATGTCACTGTATATCTTAACGTTCATTCTTATTTTTTTCTCCCAAGTGTTCTCATCAGCCCCGACACAGAGGCTCCAATTAAGCAGTGTCCAGTGTGCCAAATATTTATTGAACGAAATGAAGGCTGTGCCCAAATGATGTGCAAGAACTGCAAACATACGTTCTGTTGGTACTGCCTGCAAAACCTAGACGTAAGTAACACTTCTGGCAACAGATCTGGAAGGGAGGCTCATTGAAGTGGGTGGAGGGCGACATCAGATCAAGCTGCACAGCTGTGCTAATGTGAGCCAGAGAGCGTATGTCTTTATAATATGAACGGGCACGGCGGGCACAGTTAAGGGCAGTGGGGCGGGGTGGAAGTTGGCAAGACGACTTGATTGCTCGACGATGCTGCAAGGTAAGTGGTTTTATTTATTTTTGTATTTCATTTTACTTATCCCGTCGTATCCTGTCTTCTGTCGCCTTACCCTCCCCACCGCTCCACCACTCTTACCTGTGCCAGCCTTGCCAGAATATGAACCCCTTCTCTGTAGCAGGGATTGGCAGCAGCTTTTGTGACACCACAGCCTTCACTTTCTATATTATGATCTTTAATAACCGGGTATTTGTAAAGTGCGATTTAATCACCGCTAAGGGTCTCAAGGCGTTGAAAGCCGTCTTGGAGATTATTGAGCTATTGTCCAGAGTCACAGGATGCTAAGCTGATCTGCCTCCGGCACTGGGGAGCGAACCGTTAGCCCCGCGCTCAGGAGTCAGCCGCCCTGGCTGCTGCGCCACACCTCTCCCTCTGTCCAAGTAGGCGATCATCGCAGGCTTCTGCCGGCCCTAGTGGGTCCTGACGGCAGGTTTGCAAATCCCTGTTTTTGACTGCCTCAGACCCGTAATTTTTATGGTCTGGCTTGACAGCGCAGCTTTCACCAGACAATTATGTAAGCATTGCCAGAGAGAGGCTTTAGCTATGCCCAAGTTTGGAGCTAGGAGTGCGTATTCTAATTGGGCAGAACTTGTGTACTTCACAAAAAAAGGTTCTTGCCTTCAACTCATCTGTGATCATTTGTATTATTTATCTAGCTGTCTGAGCTTGAACTTTCAGGGACACTCTCATGGCATATAATGCTGGTAAATGTCTTCGATAACTGGACAATTTATGGTGTTTTCCCTGGCAGCAGCAGAGATCTGGGAGAAGTGCAGTCGTTAACCTACATGGATGCTTAGGTCTTGCTTGTCAGTGCAACTGTCACTTGACTTTTTAACTACAGTTTATTGCTTCCAAAATATTATATAATCAGTCCCATGCTATTTACATCTAATGCTTTGAATTAGCATTCAACATTCCTTTAAAACAATTCACTATCAGCTAGATTCATCAAAGACCCGTTTTGCGAGTCTTTAATAGCGATTCATAAGGAATCGCTATTAAGGACTTGCAAAACGGGATTCATGTAGGAATTGCAAAAAATATTGTGATTCCTACATCTTCCTTAAAGCCCATAGGAATGAATGGGGAGTTATTCCTTATTTGCGATTAGCATTTGCTAATCGCAAATAAGGATGCGATTTCAAGGGCGCCAGGGGTGTCCAAAGGACACCCTGTAGCACCCCTGAAAAGCAAATGTAGCCAGATGTTGCGCACACACATGTCCAAAGGACATGTGTGTGTGTAACATACCACTCCGAAAAATGCACTAAAGTGCATTTTTCAGAGTTTTCGCTATTTACCACGAAGTTACAATTCGTGGTAAATAGCGGCCAGAAATAGCGAATTCGCTATTGGAAAATGGTTAATGAATTGCATTTAAGGAATCTCAAATAGAGATTCCTTAAATGCAATTCCTCGCAAATATGCGATTTCGCAATTAGTGATTTTTGCATTTGGGATTATGAATCCCAAATGCAAAAATTGCACTCGCAAAGGGCCAGATTCTCAGAATCTGGCCCTTTGCAAGCCGATTTTTCTTTCATGAATCTACCTGTATGACTAATGTCTTTAGTATATTATTTTTCCGAGTGTTTTTGATTATGCATCCCAATGTGTTGCACATCTACCCTCTTAGAGGCAATCCCAACAAATGTTTGCGCTCACTCTGCCTTTATGGAAGATTGAGTATTACAAACATAATGTTATGCCTTCACATTGCCACTTTACTTTTTTCTAACTTGTTAAGTTAGTTTTCCAGTCCAAACAAAAAGTGGACTTCACTACCTGGGAAATTTTTCTGGCCCACCCAGATGTAACCATCTGACTGTCATACTTACATTTTTACTGTTTCCTCATTTTATTTATGTGACGCTTCACTGTTAAAATACAGCTGAAGGCCTCACTATCACATAGCTCCTGAGTTAACTTCAAACTAAGCCCATGTCAGAATCCTCTGACATTAACCCTGGCATAAGGTGCCTTTCTTTTAAACAATGTAAAAGTGATTTGTATACTACTGTTTTTTATAGTGATTCTGCTTTGCCTTTCATATAAAATATAGCTTAACGTTAATAACAATAGAGCGATAGAGCGATAGATCACCTTAGCGTTCTTTATCTTACATAGCAGTTAGTCATAAAATATTAGCCACATCAGAAATTGGTGCATATCACTCTGTTCATCTAAACTCACCAACATAACTAAGTACATTACATGAGCCGTAGCAATATGTCTGCTGTTTAAAAGTCTGTGGTTGCCACCAGCGTTTGTCCTAAACTGCACTGCGTGTTGGCAGATACAAAAATGACTATTTGTCACTTAATGCAAGCTAATATTTTTTTGCTGCTATCGTTTTCTAACTGGATGCTTCTTCTCCACATTTCAGAATGATATTTTTCTCCGACATTACGACAAAGGCCCCTGTAGGAACAAGCTTGGGCATTCCCGTGCCTCAGTCATGTGGAACAGAACACAGGTAAGGAAAGAACAACTCAGATGTGAAATAAACACAAACGTGAACTTATGCATTCACAGGGGATCATCACCACTCTCACAATCGACGTTTTCACCCTAACGGCCTCACCATTCCCCTACATTTCTCTCCTCGAACCACACTTGAGCAAAAGTCACCCAAGCTATGCACCCGATAACCAGGCACACCCATACCTAAATTGGCCACAGATACAGTTAGGACCTATTCCATGCTAATTGGTTCTCGATTGCCTTGTAATGATCTCACCTTGTTTGTACTTTGAAAAGTCAATAACAGTTGTTTAAAAAAATACCCACAAAGAAGATAACCTGCCATAATACAAGGATGTTCTCTTGCGCGGCTGTAATGAATGCGTGGGGTTTATAAAGCGCGTGTCAACTCCTAGGAGTGTCCTGGCACTGTGAACTGCAAGTAGAACCAAAAAGAAAATGACCTTAGCACCACATTAACGAGAAGAAAAAAAGCCAAGTTTTCAATCGGCTGCGAAATACAGATTCAGCGCTCAGGGTCCGAGGTTCAAGAGGAACCTGTTTCCCGCCTTTAGCCCCCAAGAAGGACCCTGTAGTCTGTTTGTCGTATGCCATAATTTCCGGTGAACAAGGCGACAGGGTCGCCGAAACGCGTCCGGTCTAGGGCACTACTGCTGCACTTTATGCAAAACAAATAAAGAAAAAAAGATATCAATCTGCTACCTGAGACTGTTGTCCGTTCTTTCTCCGTAAGGGTGCGGCATCTGCGGTGTCCTTTGGAGCGGTGGATTATAATTCTGTAGTGTGCACTTTGTTTTTTGGAGAACTTGTCAATTGTGTGCATTCTGACAGTCATTATTACTTAATATTAAAAGAGTAAATAACTTGTATTAAGGGTGAATGTGCACCTTTTATTTTTAACAGATTACTAGCCATCAGAATCCACATGAAGTGGGACATGGCTCATTACTTAATGACATATGGTAATAACTGTGACAACATTTATTGATTTCTGTACCTTTGCTGTCATTTCCTCACACCAGGACTCTTGACATTGGCTACTAGCATTCACTTATTAGTTTTAATATCTAATTCACTCAAGAAAAGACGGATTCACTCTAATTTCGGGGAACTTCTTTTTTTCATACCAGGTGGGGTAAAAATCTTGTTCTTCAGAGGATGGCAGAAAACTCTTACGTTAATGCGTAACCAAAGCACGTCTTGCTGATGATACAGCAATCTTATCTTGACAGGATTTTTTTGTTGGGGTAGCTCCAGAAAACTGCGTATTAGAAATCTCTCACTTTTGTAAATCACTAAGTTGCAGGAAAAAAACGATTGATTTTCTCTAAAGATATCTTGTTTAAGAGATCGGAAAGGCCCTCATAGCTTCGATGTCCTGTAACTCTTTACCCTGATTACAATCCACACTTGGTGAAATCCCTGCTTTATGGTTAGACCTTCATCTTGGACTGCTGTTTCCAAACTACATAGGGACTTTTATCCTCTTATTTGCACGTGGTTGCATATTGCAACATGATGTAGGAGCCTTGAGTGACGTAAGAACAAGCAAGTTGGCGGAGATAATGTTCAGACATTGTGTCTCAGGTTTCAGGCCCATTATGATGCTTGTGTCGAGTTTTCATAGGTTGAACTGAAGAACATCCAGATGTTACCCCCTTGCCCATTTATCAATGTGAAAATGTCTCACCCTTTAAAACTAAAGCAGCTGGTCAGTGTTGGTTATAATATTATTTATCTCGTCCACAGATGATGGCATTTCCTCTGTCTCAGTCACTAGAATTGCTTGTTGTCTGTGGTAATCTGGTTTCTAACAGCTTTAGCCCCTGTGTTGGTTTGTCTGTAAACTTGGACAATTCACACAAGAAGCACGTTCGTGAGACTATGTCACTGGTATTTTGAGACAGGAATAGGCCTGCTTGAAGACCGTGTTGGCACCGCCTTAGATGCTGTAACTCGCTTTGAAGCATGAGACCAGACGACAGGCCATATTTAACCTTGGTCTTGCTCGTTAAGGCAGCTCCTTGCTCCACATTCCAATTTTCGATCTCTTGCCATCCAGTGCAACTTGATTTTGCTGTTTCTAGGCTAACAAGGACTCCTTTCAAGCATAAGACCAACTGCAATTAACAAATATGAACATCAAACATTTTGTTAGTGTTTTTCTGGTTTAAAAAAAATACACTGTATTGAGAACTTAACGGTTAGGCTGGTGGTACTATTGAGAACTAGTACGCGCATTTACAGGGTGATCAGTAGTTGTTGAGTACATTATGGAAATACTAGCTAGATACGATGTTTTGGGAACACCCTATGAAGTTGCACGTTCTGAAGCAGGATTTTTCCTATAAATCGTAGGTAGACATCCCATCCAATCCCAGATGTAATATAGGTTCATAATTTTTGATATACATGTTGGGTTATTCATGGAGGCATGTGTAGTAGAGAACTGTTCCTGCTCTGGAGATACTTATAATCGCTGCACCATCATACCTGTCGAAAAGGCCATATTGCACTATTGTTGGCTGTGTAGGTTTTGGTTTGAATTAGAGATTACTCAAAGCACATCTTCTTTTTGGATTATGATCCGCACACACATTCAAAGAGCTGTTGGCTTCTTCCTTTCACTGCATCAGAGATACCGAAGAACTGTCCGCAAAATTAGGCACAGGAAGGCTTCTCCAGCTCTTTTCAGCATGTATAAAGTAGCAAGAGATTTGCCGTCGCAGGAGGCTTCCACACAATGCTTTCCATTGTTTCAGCAAAACTTTGTGTAACCTTGCCTTAACACTGCTTAAAAATGTGCTTGTGGTTGAAAAGACCCCACACTGCTGGGAGCCTGTACAGTTGGCGAGAAGGTGGAACAGATCACTTGTCTCAGGAGGTATACGCTTCTATCAGGTCCTGAAGCTCTGCCTTGTTTTGGCGAGTTTTGAAGAGGTGCAAAATGGACCGGGGCTGCCGTTCTTAAATATTCTGTACTGAAAATGCTAATTATACTTTTTGCTTCCAAACCTGCCTGCTGTTCTAGTTTCTCAAATTAAGCACTCAAAAATTATCTGATCCTTTCTGTTAGCCTGACTGTCCTTTTATGAGGAATTGTACTCTAAGTATCTTTCCTCTCTCAAGGAGAACAACACTGTTGCATACAAGAAACATGTTTGCTCATTCTCTTTATTTTTTTCCTCAGGTTGTGGGGATTCTTCTGGGCCTTGGTATCCTCGCGCTAGTGACTTCGCCCTTGCTGCTCCTGGCCTCCCCGTGCATCATCTGCTGCGTCTGCAAATCCTGTCGGGGCAAGAAGAAGAAACACAGCCCGCCGACCACCTAAAAGCGGCCTGGTGGTCTCTGCACTGGACTGCGCACGAGAGAAAGCACAAAGACTGGGCTTTTTTGGCGCCACGCCTGCAGAGCGAGGGTGCCGGACCTTTCCAAGACTGAGGACAAGTGCCTATTTGTTCCACGCTGGGAGTCTGCTCACCGGCCCCTACAGCTGGAAGGGGAAACCTCCCTTTTCATTATTTATTTTGGTTTTTTATTTTAGTGCATCTGTGTCTCCTGCAATACAGTCCTTATTCATAACACTCAACATGATGTGGAAAATTCCTCAATGGCCGCAGTGTTGCGAGATCATAATCATAATTGCGAGCCCTGCAGGTTTCTAAAGATGACACCCACCCAGGCTGTTTACACTTGCTAGGCAAGGTTTCTTCAAGGGCAACATTTAAGCATTCAGTTTGTTCCACATGTGTACTACGACCTCCAGACATACAGGTGTTCTTTTCATACGTGGTATCCCTCCTGCACATGGGGGGGCTGGTGAAAGGGCTAACATGAATGTTGTGTCCCGTTTGCTTCTTGGCTCAGAAGCATCTTTTGCTGTATGAACTTTATTTTCTAAAATGTCTGCCACTGTTACTAACACATGTAATATGTCACACATAATATGTCACGTGTTTACATTTTAAGGCAGCTCTACTCATTACATGGCAAAGAATGAACATAAATATTAATGCCTTGTGTGGGTTATTGATTATCATATGTAAATGGATTTCTGAATCGAAGTACAGGTTCACTGATGAGTTTAGCTGCTGCATTCGGTCAGCAGAGAAAAAATATGATTATTTGAGTAATGCTTTTTAATATAGTGCCTACCCTTTAGGTATTGTGCATGGAGAACCCCGCAAGAGGGATGTTGGCAAACAGTGGCCATGGTTAGGTGCAGTCTATTTTGAGATGTTGGCCATGCATCGTCATTCACGGTTTGCTGTGCATTGACACGATGCAGCTGCTCAGTGTCCATTTACAAAATGTCAGATCAGTGAAAGAGCGGTTAGAATATATCCTCTCCTGACTGCCCCTGGTAAGGGAAACATATTAAACAAGCATTGTCAAAGCCAATAGATCTCGTCTTTCAGACTTGTTGATTCTGCCAGGGTTTTTTCGTTCATGCTGTTCAGAAGTGGCACATGCTTGTACAACATGAACAAAAAGGTGGGCGTGAAGGGGAAACAGCAGTGAGGTGGCTGCTGACGGCCTCAGCATTTTGTGGGCTCACATACATGCTTCCTTTTTTGTGCATATGACGTATGTGCCATTTTATTTTTTCCGATCTGAGATGGTAAATAAAAAAAATATTAAAATGAAGCACCCCCCAAAGAATAGTGCTTCCTTTGGACAACGGAGGAGTGGGTCAGGGTCGCTGGTGAAGGAGAGGGAAAAGCACACAGGAAAGGGAGCTACAAGGAGGGAGGGGGAGACGCCCACAGGAAAGAGAACAATACAATGTAGATTCAGACAGACGAGCAGTCAAATCTCCAACCTTTTCTGTACTTATGTTCAATGAAATGCATTGAGAGCTACTAATATTATTAGTTTTGTATAGTGTCCATTTTTATATGTATATTAATTCAACCAAGCAAAAGCTTTCTAATATAATAAGCTGGGCTGCACAAAGGTGAGCTACTCAGAGATAGCTGGGGAGTTACAATAGCTCACGAGCTACTGGTTGAAGACCCCTGATAGCTACAGGGTGTGCGGGCAGAGAAGCACATGGATGAGAGAGACCAACAGGGGTGGGTGAGGCACACAATGGAGACTTCTGGAAAACATGCACTATTGTCGGTGTGTTTACATTGAAAGGAGCCTCTTGGTGGATTAGGGTTATGTGTGAGTCTTTAAAGGCCACAGCCCTAAATACAAAATAAAATTTCACTCAGAGAATGCTCATTAGAAAATTCACACAAGACAACATTTAAACTGTAAACCATGAAGATTTATTTACATTTTAAGAATCATTACAGAAGGCAAAAGGTATATGGTTACTCAATTCAAAATACTCATAATGGAAATATACGTAAAAATAGCGATTGGCAGTGAAAGCTAAGTCCCAAAATATAAATTAGTCAGTGCTGAATGCTGTTTAGCTCAAATCCAATAAAGAGTCCAAAGTCAGTTGGACTGTGCATGCCTGTATCTGCTTCGTAATACAATTTGGTAAAGTACATTTATTATCAGGTTGCTTCCATGTGCCTTTTATCAATGGCACACTATAACTCACTTTTTATTTTCATCCTCGGGCACATTTTTTTCAAAGATGCAATATTCCTTTTCAGGATTGTATTCTTAATTTGATCCAATGTACTGGACATAAGAGCACAATACATAGATATAGATATAGATATATATATAGATATAGATATATATAAATAGATATATATATATAGATATAGATATATATATATATATATACTAGCAGCCCGTCCCGACCTTGTCCGGGAGCATTCAGGCTTCCCCTACCCCTGCCGTCCCCGACATTGCCCAGCAGCCCGTGCCCCCGCCCGCCCCGCCTGCCCCGACCCCCGCCTGCCTTGTAGTCTGTTGTGTTGTAACACACCGTCCCCCCGCGTGGCCCGACACCCGCCTGCCCCGACATTAACTCCCCGTCCCCCGCCTGGCCCGACACCCACCTGCCCCGACATTGTCCCCGGAGCCTTACCTCATCCGCCGCTCCTCAGTTCACCACTCCTGGCCGCTCTGTGTTGTAACTCCCCGTCCCCCGCCTGGCCCGACACCCGCCTGCCCCGACATTAACTCCCCGTCCCCCGCCTGGCCCGACACCCGCCTGCCCCGACATTGTCCCCGGAGCCTTACCTCATCCGCCGCTCCTCAGTTCACCGCTCCTGGCCGCTCTGCTCCTCACCGCCTGTCCACCGCCGCTCCTCCCCGCGCCATGTCCGCCTCTTCGCTGCTCGCACCGCCGTTGGCCTGTCCGCAGCTCATAACGTCACCGCTCCTCCCCCACGCCATGTCCACCGCTCCTAGGACGCCGCTCCTCCCCGTGCTCCTGACGTGAGCACGCACATCGCGGCCGGCGCTACTTTGGAGGGACTACTTTGTTTTTAAAATAACTTTTTTAAATAACGTTTATTTTTTATATTTATATAGCCTATAACCATCTACACACCCTGACGATTTCAACGGTGTATCGGGTGTGTAGATTGCCGCCGTGGTTCCCGAGTTTACCCGCCTCAAAGCCTGAAATTTCTTACTTTATTATAGTAGTATATATATATATATATATATATATATATATATATATATATATATATATATATATATATATATATATATATATATATATATATATATATATATATATATATATATATATATATATATATATATATATATATATATATATATATATATATATATATATATATATATATATATATATATATATATATATATATATATATATATATATATATATATATATATATATATATATATATATATATATATATATATATATATATATATATATATATATATATATATATATATATATATATATATATATATATATATATATCCTACTGGCGATCGCCAGTAGGTGTATATATAGTTAGGATTGGCTACCATAGGAAATCCGCAACATTCTATTGGGAATAACTTTGGCGCCGGTTGAGGAATTTGCGTGTAATTTTCCAAAATTTTGGCCAGCTCTGCTGCGCTCTTTCCCTGAAAGTTTCGGGGGGATTCGTGAAGGGGGGCTGAGAAAAAAGGGGGGTCCCAAAATGTGTTTTTCCCATGTTAATTTCCATAGGACGTTCTGACAAGTCTACAGCCCGAACCGCTGAACGGAATTACACCAAACATGGCAAAATTGTAGGGACTGGTATGCAGAAGTGCCTTTGCTATATTTGGTGAAAATTGCTCCAGTGGTTTTTATGAAAATTAACTTCAAAAACACATATATATCTGGGCGGAGCCTAACCACACATCTCATCGTGAAATCTGATTGGCTGTCAGCACTTCATCCAAGAAGTGTTGGCAGCCATCTTGGGACCAATATACATGATAGCACCTCATTAAAAAACATTGTAGTTAATAGAGGGTTTTAGGACTTTAGTTACATTATAAATCATTTGTTGATGGTACCATACTCATTTTAGGAATTGTGGTGTGTTCTAAGGTGATTTTATCATGTGAAAAAGCCTTCTGCTGTGATATCATGAATCATGTTTGAAAGAAAACTATTATCTCATGCTTTTCCCACAGTGGTTTGGAAGGGGATCTATAAGCTAAGCTGAAAGCATATTTTCTGTAAATTCACATTATCTTTCTCAGTCATGTGAGAATGAAGTCTGACATTCTCAGTAAAACGTGTACATCCAACAAGGACAGAGACTGTCAGTTGATTCCTTTGTGTTATACTGCAGCCTCCTAGAGTGTTCTAAAGAACAACTAGAGCGCCAACAGTCCTTATTACAAAGGTATGGCACACCTGAAGCCATATTAATTGGAATGAAGTGGTAACTCTTAAAACATTTAATTTAAAAAGGAACAAAATGAGGGGGTATATTTTGCCATAGAAAGTATGATTAGTGCTGCAGAAAGAAAAATTAGGGCACATTTTGAGTGACTTCTCAAATCCTCTTCAATTTCATTAAAAAATTCTGACATGCAGTCTCCCAAGATGACCACCAGAGACAAAAGAGCCCAAATGTAGCCCAAATATCACCAGATGTAGCCCAAGTATAGCCCAATGACAGAATGTCCCAGAGTGTTCTAAAGAACAACTAGAGTGCTAACAGTCCTATTTATTACAAAGGTATGGCACACCTGAAGCCATCTTGATTGGAATAAAGTGGTAACTCTTAAAACATTTAATTTTAAAAGGAACAAAATGAGGGGGTATATTTTGCCATAGAAAGTATGATTAGTGCTGCAGAAAGAAAAATTAGGGCACATTTTGAGTGACTTCTCAAATCCTCTTCTATTTCATTAAAAAATTCTGACATGCAGTCTCCCAAGATGGCCACCAGAGACAAAAGAGCCCAAATGTAGCACAAATATCACCCAGATGTAGCCCAAGTATAGCCCAATGACAGAATGTCCCAGAGTGTTCGAAAGAATAACTAGAGCGCTAACAGTCTTATTTATGACAAAAGTATGGCGCACCAGAAGCCATCTTGATTGGAATGAAGTGGTAAGTCTGAAAACATTTAATTTAAAAAGGAACAAAATTAGGGGGTTAATTTTGCCATAGAAAGTATGATTAGTGCTTCAAAAATAAAAATTAGGGCACATTTTGAGTGACTTCTCAAATCCTCATCTATTTCATTAAAAAAATTCTGACATGCAGACTGAAACATGCACTTTGAATACCAGCAGCAGACTTCCCTGGTGAGCAGTAGCTTTACTACAGTGATCTAATGATCAACTAGAGTGCAGACATTCAGAATTTATGGCAAATGTGTGACACATCTGAATGCCTTCTTGATGGAACCAACGTAAACAAGCATTGAAAATGCAATAGATCTCGCCCTCGTTTAAGTTAAAGCCATTCTGTTTGTAATGAGGTGGCTTTTTAGCTTTGCTTTTATTAGTGTTTTAAAAACTTTCATGTAAATAACATGCATATGTATGCATATATGTATATGTATGCATGCATTTATATTTGTATTTATATAGATATGCAGATTATATATGTTTATATATGTATATATATATATTCACTGAAAAAACCATAGGTTATAGACCATATATAGTTAGGAATTAGCATTTACAAAACCTTGAAAATGCACTGAAAAAACCATAGGTTATAGACCATATATAGTTAGGAATTAGCATTTAAAAAACCTTATTTTACTCACACAAAACCATTGAAATTCCATATATAGTTAGTTGCACTAACTATATATCGCGCACCCGCAATCCACTGCTGATCATGTCACATATTACATCATTCATGACATGGTCAGTGACATCACTGATGACATCACTGATGACATCTCAAATGACATCACTGATGAGATCACTGATGACGTCATCCAGTGACTGTGTGTTTCTGTGAAGTTTAAATATGTTTTACATATTGAAGAATGAGTAGATGTATAAGTGTCTGGACGAAGGATTTAGTAGGTGCATGACTGAATGTATGAGTGAGTGATTAAATGTGTCTCACTGAGTGCATGGGTTAGTGACTAAACTGTCTTAATTTGTGCATCATTATGTCTGTTGTTCTGTAAACTGCTGCATGTGTTGATCATTAGCTATACGAGAGGCTATATGTGTTATTAATTGGTTGCCCAAGTATTTCTATGGCAGATTGAGTTTGTGTGGGGGTGGCTGGAAGGTGTGTGACTCTATGCATAGATGTGTGAGCAGTTTATTCACTAGGTGTATGAGTTCAAGACTGCATGTGGAAACAGCTACATGGGCAGTTGACTGTGTGCATGAGTGTATTGATGAGTGAATGGATATCTCAATGCTACATGTCATAGTAAGTACATATGTTAAACACAGTACATGTGAGAGTTGGCATATATAAATAACTGTGCATGAGAGCCACTGAATGAGTGAGTGGTTGTATCGATCATTGTGAACTTGTATCAGGGATTGTATAAGAGAGTAAATATGTGTTAGTATATGTTTCAATAAGTAAGGTGTGTTTAACTGTATAGTTGAAGAAATGGAGGTGAGATTGTTTCTTTGCATGACTGACTGGGTGTGTGAGTAACTCCATGGATGAGTGGCAACGTGTGAGTGTCTGTATACACTGAGTGTATCTAAGGTTATATTAGAGTCTGAAGAGGTTTATCGTATTAGCACAAGAATGATGTCAAATGAGATGTCATCAGTGATGTCATCAGTGATGTCATTTGAGATGTCATCAGTGATGTCATCAGTGATGTCACTGACCATGTCATGAATGATGTAATATGTGACATGATCAGCAGTGGATTGCGGGTGCGCGATATATAGTTAGTGCAACTAACTATATATGGAATTTCAATGGTTTTGTGTGAGTAAAATAAGGTTTTTTAAATGCTAATTCCTAACTATATATGGTCTATAACCTATGGTTTTTTCAGTGAATTTTCAAGGTTTTGTAAATGCTAATTCCTAACTATATATGGTCTATAACCTATGGTTTTTTCAGTGAATTTCAATGGTTTTTTAATAGCAAATATCATAAGCTGTCGAATGTCAAGTACGTGGTAAGTGAAAACATTTTCGTGTTTATGCACACTGATCTGCTTTGAATGGTGCCCCCCCCCCATTTCTATTAGGAGTACTCTCTCTTTGCAGATAGTGAAAGGTAGTTAACGCAGGCCTTTGACCCCGTTGTAATCCGTCGTGCCTGCTTCTCTCTCCATTTGATTGATTGTTATCCAAGTATTTACTATTTTAGAATTAGTTCTCTTTGGTTCATTCTCTATTTACAAACAAACACAGAGTCGCAATACTCTGTTTAGTCTTTGCAGATAACGAAAAATCGTGTAAAAAAAAAGAAAAGGAATCGAGCAAAATCAGTAGGCCACTAATGGGATCTCTTTTTGACCTCGCTAAAATAGAAACATTAGGAACAACCCCTCATGACAAATACAAAACTAGTGAGATGAACTGAACTCCACACAATGATGGCTGCAAAACAGCTCGGCTCCGCCACCCACCCCGCCCAAAATAACGATAAAGAGCGGCTGCCATGATTGGTTGCGGAATGGCCACGACGGAGCTACGAAATGGTGCTGCTCTCATGCCAACCCCAGCTTCAGTCTGAAACATCCAGAAACACTGTAGACTACCAATTCGATCAGTTCCGGTAGCGCCCCAATGTAACCCGGTAGAGAAGAACTAGCCCTCCCCTCTTTGACTGATGGTTCTTGTTGCCTGTCCCTTCTGTTGTCATTTAACAGAACTATTTAGCCTGCTGAAAGGGGTTGTGTTTCGACCGCTGGTTGGTGGAGACATTTTGACTATATTCTGGACCTGCGTTGTCGCGTAATGCGTCATATGACGCGCCGCGTTAGCGCATCCGGAAGTCATCCGGGGCGCGCAGCGCGTAACGTAAGCATAACAAGTCATGTGACTTGTTAATAAAACTTTTCATTGGTTCATTTTACTTTTCTTATTCTAATGATGAAAGCCTTGGTCATATCACCTAAAAATTACGCTTTTAATTACTTCCGAACATTATTTTTTCTTAAATATATGTTATAATGTTCCAGGCTAATGTACTTTCCCGGAAATTTTACAACTGTCCTGCAAGTAAAATATATTATTTTTTCGAGAAAAAGAGCGTTTCTTCGTCCCATGACGGAGCCGTTGAGCAAAAGAGGGTCGACCTGCTGTCTTAGTCGCCGATACGCCTGAATATGAGATTCTTATCGATCACTTTATGTTGCAGGAATAGAAAACACAACAGCCCTTGACCATTTATCTTTACTGCGTTCCTTCGTATTATACCTTTTACCCTTCATGTAATTGGTCTGCTTTATTTCACTTGCCTTTTAATGATTCTAAAACAGTGACTATTATTAAAAACTTTACCAATGTATATACTACTACCATGTTTTCTTTTAAAAACCTTTATTGTGAAAATTTCATTATACAAATACGAGCCTATAACCACGTGGGCCTGCCACGGAGCAAACTGTAATCGTATATGATGAATAGACATTTACACTGTAGAGGAACGTAACGGGCGGGCCATTAGGTTGCAAGAACTAAGGTGTCTAACAGTTACGGAATCGGTGGACGTACATTTTATGATTAAAATACGACAGGGCCAGTTACAATAAAATTATCTAGATATACATTTGCGGGCAAGTACCATGGGTGACGTTAATTCGAACTTTCAACAGTACAGTAATCAATAACACATCAGAACTTAATATCAATAGGGATGTCGAAATATTCAATCAATTCTCGTCCCCGCCCGCCATGTGCTTCAAAACTGCATACGTATCTCGTGATTTCAAGGTTCTGCAACCAGTACACAACAAGGAGTTACGAGTCCCATTTATTCCGGCGCCATTTTGGGCGAGGACGGGCAGGTCCAGGATATAGTCAAAATGTCTCTACCAACCATCGACTATGATGATGTTCATATGCTGTATTTATTAGAGTAACACTCATCTGTCCACATGAAATTAATTTACCACAATCTAAACATGTCATTTTAATCTTTCCAAAGTTCTTCTAAATATTTGGGACCGTTTCCCTTGCCTCTGAAGCTCTCAGTGCCACTTCTTTGATGAATGTACTAGCAGGTCAGGGGTTCTCCTCCAAATCTCTCTTTTATGCAGCACTATAATTAATTGGTGCCACCTCTCCATATGACGATGCATGGTATAGTTACCACAACTATATTTTTTTTCGGTTCCTCTGGAGAGTTCATCGTGGCAGATGAAGCGTGTAACGTACCGGGCATTTACCTTTTTTTGCATGTACAGGAAAGGAAAAAAAAATCGAGCGTCCAAGTTCTAAGGTGTCCCAGGGCCATTTTAGTGGACCAGGCCCAAATCCAAAGAACAGGCCGCCATTTTGAGAGTCCTCTTGCAGCCGCCTGTCGCTGTAGCATCAAGAGCAGCCGAAACTCAGCTGAATGGCAACTGAAACGGTAAATGGGCGCCCCACTACATTTCAGCATTGTAGGATGACCACACCAGTACAGCAACTTGCTAGACATCACCTCGGTGCCATCCGGATCTCGGCGCCCCACTGCAGATGAAGAGCCTCTCAACTATGAAACCACCACGGTGACATCCGGATCTTGGCGCGTTGTGCTGCCTTCGGCCTATTCGCACATCGGTCCGCTACTGACGCCATCTCACAGGCTAATGGGGTGACCCACGCCGAGTTTCAGCATTGTAGGATGACCACACCAACTTGCTAGACATCACCTCGGTGCCATCCGAATCTTGGCATCTCAACGCCTAGTGGTATCTTCCATACAGAAAATATTGTTACGCTGCCTTTGGCCCCATTCGCACATCAGTCCGCAACTTAGACATCACCTCGGTGCCATCCGGATCTTGGCATCTCAGCGCCTTGTGGTGTCAGTCAGAAAATATTGTTGCGCTGCCTTTGGCCCCATTCGCACATCAGTCCGCTACTGACACCATCTCACAGGCCAATAGGGCGCCCCACGCCGACTTTTACCATTGTACGATGGCCACACCAGTGGCACAACTTGCTAGACATCACCTCGGTGCCATCCGAATCTTGGCATCTCAACGCCTAGTGGTATCTTCCATACAGAAAATCTTGTTACGCTACCTTTGGCCCCATTCGCACATCGGTCCGCAACTTAGACATCACCTCGGTGCCATCCGGATCTTGGCATCTCAGCGCCTTGTGGTGTCTTCTACTCCGAAAATATTGTAGAAAATATTGTTGCGCTGCCTTTGGCCCCATTCACACATCAGTCCGCTACTGACACCATCTCACAGGCCAACAGGGCGCCCCACGCCGACTTTTACCATTGTACGATGGCCACACCAGTGCCACAACTTGCTAGACACCACCTCGGTGCCATCCGGATCTTGGCATCTCAGCGCCTTGTGGTGTCTTCAAATCAGAAAATATTGTTGCGCTGCCTTTGGCCCCATTCGCACATCGGTCCGCTACTGACGCCATCTCACAGGCCAACGGGGCGCCCCACGCCGACTTTCAACATTGTAGGATGGCCACAGAAGTGCGACAGCTTACTAGACACCACCTCGGTGCCATCCGGATCTTGGCGCGTTGTGCTGCCTTCGGCCTATTCGCACATCGGTCCGCTACTGACGCAAACTCACAGGCCAACGGGGCGCCCCACGCCGACTTTCAGCATTGTAGGATGGCCACACCAGTGCGGCAACTTGCTACACACCACCTCGGTGCCATCCGGATCTTGGAATCTCAGCGCCTAGTGGTGTCTTCTATTCCGAAAATATTGTTGCGCTGCCTTCGGCCCCATTCACACATCGATCCGCTACTGACACCATCTCACAGTCCAACGGGGCGCCCCACGCCGACTTTCAGCATTGTAGGATGGCCACACCAGTGCGGCAACTTACTAGACACCACCTCGGTGCCATCCGGATCTTGGCGCGTTGTGCTGCCTTCGGCCTATTCGCACATCGGTCCGCTACTGACGCAAACTCACAGGCCAACGGGGCGCCCCACGCCGACTTTCAGCATTGTTGGATGGCCACACCAGTGCGGCAACTTACTAGACACCACCTCGGTGCCATCCGGATCTTGGCGCGTTGTGCTGCCTTCGGCCTATTCGCACATCGGTCCGCTACTGACGCAAACTCACAGGCCAACGGGGCGCCCCACGCCGACTTTCAGCATTGTTGGATGGCCACACCAGTGCGGCAACTTACTAGACACCACCTCGGTGCCATCCGGATCTTGGCGCGTTGTGCTGCCTTCGGCCTATTCGCACATCGGTCCGCTACTGACGCAAACTCACAGGCCAACGGGGCGCCCCACGCCGACTTTCAGCATTGTAGGATGGCCACACCAGTGCTGCAACTTGCTGGACACCACCTCGGTGCCATCCGGATCTTGGCGCGTTGTGTTGCCTTCGGCCTATTCGCACATCGGTCCGCTACTGACGCCGCCTCACGTGCCAACGGGGTGCCCCACGCCGACTTTCAGCATTGTAGGATGGCCACACCAGTGCTGCAACTTGCTGGACACCACCTCGGTGCCATCCGGATCTTGGCGCGTTGTGTTGCCTTCGGCCTATTCGCACATCGGTCCGCTACTGACGCCGCCTCACGTGCCAACGGGGCGCCCCACGCCGACTTTCAGCATTGTAGGATGGCCACACCAGTGCTGCAACTTGCTGGACACCACCTCGGTGCCATCCGGATCTTGGCGCGTTGTGTTGCCTTCGGCCTATTCGCACATCGGTCCGCTACTGACGCCGCCTCACGTGCCAACGTATTTTCTCCGCATTTTACACCCTATGCCGCATAACAGGTCATGTGACTTGTTTATAAAACTTTTCATTGGTTCATTTTACTTTTGGTTTCCTAATGATGGAAGGCTTGATCATGTGACCTAAAAACAACACTTTTCATTGGATGAAAACTTTTTTTTTTTCCCAAACGATGAAAGCCCCACCTTGTTTCTGGATGTTTCAGACTGAAGCTGGCGTCAGCATGAGAGCACCACCATCTCGTAGCTCAGTCGTGGTCATTCCGCGAGCAATCATGGCAGCCGCTCCCCACCAGAAGCCTGCAGGAGTCGGAGCCCCCAAAACTTTTGATGAATTCTCAAGGCGGAGGGGACGCTTTCGAGAATGGGGTCCAAGACCTAGCAGACAAGCGTCCGATTTCCAAGGTGTCCCAGGGCCATTTCAGTGGACCAGGCCCAAAAAGGAAACAGCCTGCCGCCATTTTGAGAGTCCTGTGACAGCCGCCTATCGCTGCACCGCAAGAGTGGGCGCAACTCAGCTGAATTGCGGCTTTTGACACAGTGGACCAAAAACGGACGGAATGGCAACTGAAACGGTAAAGGGGCGCCCCACTACAACAGATGACACTCCACCTGGAGAGGCCCGTTCACCGCCTCCCCCGGGGCGCCCCGCGCCGTTATTCGGAGCAGCATTGTAGGATACCAAAACCAGTGCGGCAACTTACTGGACATCACCTTGGTGCCATCGTTCTGCTGCCTTGGAACTATTCGCGCAACAGTTTGCTACTGATGACCCACCCCCCGCGACGCCCCATGCCGTTATTTGCTGGGTGGCAACTTACTAGACATCACTTTAGTGTCATCTAGATTTCAGCGCGTTCTGCTGCCTTGGAACTATTCGCACAACAGTTTGCTACTGATGACCCACCCCCCGCGACGCCCCACGCCGGAAATCTGGACGTTGTGCTGCGTTGGGACTATTCGCACAGCCGACCGCTACTTCGTTGTTTTTCCCTAAAAATGTTTATATGTTATTACTATTTTTGTTTTCTTGTATATATTTATAAATTATTAAAGTTTTATAATCTTACTACTTTGTCGGAGTGCTATATATTTTTAATGTGACACATAATTGTAAAAACTTTGATGTACAAAGAGTCATCCCTGGAATCTTCCGCTTCAGGCTCGGTCCCCTCCCCAATCACAATACAGGATGGTTTTCAGATAATAGCAACGCTTCTGCTGTGACGGATCTCATCGAGTGTGGGTCTTGATCTACTATAACTCCTTTGAAGAGGGGTGATTCTTTACAGCTGTGGCCATAAACTACATCTGCAGGGCTAGCTGATACCCTAGGACCAGCCTGGACAATCGGACACAGAGGAAAAGGAGTGTCAGAGGGTGCGGTAGTGAATAGGGCGAAAGGGAGGTGTCGGGCGGGCACAGGGTGTGATTCTCAGGGAAGAGCAGCGCAGATGGGGGGAGGTTTATTACCCATGCATAAGACAGAGAGCGGGGGTGACCACTGCCTGGGGGAGATGCTTGCGAGGGTGGGGAGCCATGCTAAGGATCGACAGCGTGCACAGAGTGGGTCTGGTCAAGGCATCTAAAATGGCTGCCGTGCACGACAAAAGTGTGGCATTTGAAAAAAGACAAGATGGCGCAGACAATGTTTTTCAACACTTCCTGATTTCCTTCGAATCGAACGTTAACAGACGTTGGGGCATATTACCAAAGTTAAGCGATATTTATCCCTAACGATGCTTAGCAACGATTTTTTTACCGTCAGAAATTATCGCAGATAAACTTGCTATTATCAAGGTTTATCGGAAATACGATAAAAAACGACCGCAATGCATTAATATCGCTGAAAACTCAGCGATATTCATGCATTACCGAGCTAATGCTCTTAGCCATGTTATCCACCTCCCATTGGATAACATGGCTAAGAACTGCTCAGGGCAGGTGGTAGCTTTTGGAGATATTCGCGCTTATCTCGAATATTTCCAAAAGTTGATAATAGGAGATAGCGATGTTAGCGACTGTTTCCAGTCGCTAACATCTTGGCATGCCCACTTTGCATGTCATTAGTGATAAATATCACTCACATGCAAAGTGGGGCCCAAGATGGTCGCTATATTCTACTAGCCGTCGCTAACTGGTGTTAGCAACAGCTAGGTAATACACATATAATTTTATCTCCGCGAAGCGGAGCGCTGTTACAGATATATATCTTGTTTCTGAACGTTAATTTCTCAAAATGCACTGAAGCACATATATTGAGACCTAGCAAAGGCACATCGGGCTACCAGTCCCTACAATTTTGCCAAGTTTCGTGCAAATCCATTCAGCTGTTCGATCCTACCGAGAGACAAGATGGCGGCCGCTACGGACTGTTTGGAATGTTTACAGACACCGGAGAGCCAATCAGCTTCGCTTCGCAAAGCTCCGTAACGCGAAAAGTACGCGAAGCCGTGCGCTGTTACAGATATATATCTTTTTTTGAACGTTAATTTCTCAAAATCCACTGGAGCACATATATTGAGATCTAGCAAAGGCACATCGGGCTACCAGTCCCTACAATTTTGCCAAGTTTCGTGCAAATCCATTCAGCTGTTCGATTATTATTATTTTTATTTTTTTTTGCCCCGCGGGGCCCTTTTAAAACCTCCACATCAAACCTAGGGGGTGAGCGACAATGTACTATGCCCCCTTATGGTCATTTGCCCCTTCGCTTTGGCCTCCTCTTGTCTCTCGATCCTACCGAGAGACAAGATGGCGGCCGCTACGGACTGTTTGGAATGTTGACAGACGCCGGAGAACCAATCAGCTTCGCTTCACAAAGCTCTGTTGCGCGTAAAGTACGCGTCCTGGGACGCTGCCAGGTCCGCTGTTACAGATATATATCTTTTTTTAAACGTTAATTTCTCAAAATCCACTGGAGCACATATATTGAGACCTACAAAAGGCACATCGGGCTACCAGTCCCTACAATTTTGCCAAGTTTCGTGCAAATCCATTCAGCCGTTCGGGCTAAAAGTGAGGCCAACCGCCCTATGGAAAACTCAATGTTAAAAACACGTTTTGGGACCCCCCGTTTTTCTCGGCCCCCCCTTGACGAACCCCCCCCCCCCAAATTTTCAAGGGCTGCTCAGAAACAAAATGTGCCATTTTCCTGAAAATTTCAGCCAATTCCGTCCACAAACGCCAAAGTTATTAGACATAGAATTTTCAAAAAACCCATAGAGAAAAAATCCTAACTATATATACCTACTGGCGACCGCCAGTAGGTAATATATATATATATATATATATATATATACACACATGCATATACATATATATATATGTGTATATGTGTGCGTGTAGAGAGAGGTAGAGGTGTAGAGGTAGAGAGGTAGAGGTAGAGAGGTAGAGACTAGTGGAGAGGTAGAGAGTGAGTAGTAGAGAGTAGCAAAGAGGGAGTAGTAGAGTGAGTAGTAGAGTGTAGTAGAGAGTGACTGGTAGAGAGTAGTAGAGAGTAAGTAGTAGAGTGAGTAGTAGAGAGTAGTAAAGAGTGAATAGTAGAGAGTAGTAGAAAGTGAGTAGTAGAGAGTGAGTAGTAGAGAGTTAGTAGAGTGAGTAGTAGAGAGTGAGTAGCAGAGAGAGAATAGTAGAGTAGTAGAGAGTGAGTAGTATAGTGAGTAGTAGAGAGAGAGTAGTAGAGAGTGAGTAGTAGAGAGTGAGTAGTAGAGAGTAGTAGATAGTAGTAGGGAGTGAGTAGTAGAGAGTAGTAGAGAATTAGTAGTAGAGAGTAGTGGAGTAGTAGAGAGTAAGTAGTAGAGAATAGTGGAGAATATTCCAAAGTTTGGCACAGCACCACTTGCACAATAAGTCCAATCAAATCATATCACTTAGCGCTGAATCTTGGTGTATATTCAAATGCTTTTATTTTCCTTAAGTTTATATACCACAGCCAGCCGACACGTTTCGTTATGTACAACAGAACTTCTTCAGGGCGTTCTTATTTCCTTCAAGTTATGTCGGTATCCTGTTGTCATATAACTAGATATTTCTTCCAAATGTTAGACGAGACGTAAGTACATTCTTATTCAAAGTGACTAGGTATCAATTTTACCCACACAATTCGGGCAGACTTGAGTAATTTATAGCATCCTCAAAGTCAGTCTTTCAAAACTTCCAAAGAATAGGACATGGTAATCCAAATCCAAAGGTTTCTCAAGAAAAGTCATTTTCAATTGTTCGGAATATCGACGTTTGGGCAGATATGACCCAGGGACCCCCTGTATGCAAGGGGAATTAGTCCCCCTTCTGCAAACGCGCCAGTGGCCTGCGTTCCAGAGAGGTGTAAAAAGGGGCATAGCCTCATTACACCTCTGTGCAATGCAGCCCCCTGGTGCATACTGGGGGTTCCAGGTGGGCTAGTTGGCCCCCAGGGACCCCTAGTATGCAAGGGGAATTAGTTCCCCCTCTTCAAACATGCACGGCGGCTGCGTTGCAAAGAGGTGTAAGAAAGGGTGTGGCCTCATTACACCTCTCTGCAATGCAGCCCCCTGGCGCATACTGGAGGCTCCTGGTGGGCTAGTTGGCCCCCAGGGACCCCCAGTATGCAAGGGGAATTAGTTCCCCCTCTGCAAACGCGGCCGGGGGCTGCGTTGCAGAGAGGTGTAACAAGGTGCATAGCCTCATTACACCTCTGCAATGCAGCCCCCTGGCGCATACTGGAGGTTCCAGGTGGGCTAGTTGGCCCCCAGGGGCCCCCAGTATGCAAGGGGAATTAGTTCCCCCTCTTCAAACATGCACGGGGGCTGCGTTGCAGAGAAGTGTAAAAAGGGGCGTGGCTTCTTTACACCTCTCTTCAATGCAGTCCCCTGGCGCATACTGGAGATTCCTGGTGGGCTTTCAGGTCTTATATAGTTAGGAATTAGCATTAAAAAACCTTTGAAATTCACTGAAAAAAACATAGGTTTCAGGCCTTATATAGTTAGAAATTAGCATTTAAAAAACCTTGCAAATTGACTGAAAAAACCATAGGTTTCAGGCCTTATATAGTTAGGAATTAGCATTTAAAAAACCTTTGAAATTCACTGAAAAAACCCATAGGTTTCAGGCCTTATATAGTTAGGAATTAGCATTTAAAAAACCTTTAAAATTCACTCAAAAAACTATAAGTTTTAGGGGTGTTATAGTTAGCTGGACATTTCACTCATACAAAACCATTGAAATTGCTTCTATATAGTTAGTTGTACTAACTATATGTCGCGCACCCGCAATCCACTGCTGATGATGTCACATATTACATCATTCATGACATGGTCAGTGACATTACTGATGACATCTCAAATGACATCACTGATGACATCATCCACGTGACAATCACATACACCTTTTCATACACTAGTTAAATCTTTCATCACTCTTTGTAAAATACAGAGTATCATATTTGAATCCATTGTTACAGCAATACAAGTATCTAAAAACCCACTCAGTGATTCATAGATGAATACACACATCTAATCACTTACCTGTAGATTCACTCATACATGCTGTCAATGAACAATAGAACACTATCAAAAATACTTTACATAAATCGACATTACATACCAGCACACATCCTATTCACATATGAAGTCATCCTACTCACTTATGCAAACAATGGATCATACTTACATATTTACTTAGCTACACACTTATACAAACACAACTTCATCTATTCATTTAGATAGTAAGTCATACTTAGTGAATTATAAAATCATTATTACAAGTATAAAGTTATCCATAGAGTCACTCACACAATCATTGAGTCTTATGTATACTTATTTATATACAACAACTGACACATACACTGCCTTTTATTTTTCTAGTTTATTGGACATGTACCATTGAGAAATATATTTGCTCATCACCACACCCATAAAGATATTCAGTCACCCAAACAACTGTCAGAACATGTAGTTTTAACTTCATATATCTAGTGAATCAACTATTCACACATCTTTGGGCAGTCACACACCCCCCACCGAACCACACACACATTCACTCTCCCATGCAAATACTCAGTTAACTAATCAATAACTAATATAGACTTTCACATAGCAAGTAACCAACTGGAGAACCGGTTTACACAACAACTGACAAAGTGATACAGATATTCAAACAGTTTAGTCACTATCCACTATATTTAGTGAGACACTATAAATTGGTCAAGTAAACAGTCAATTACACTGATCCTAAATCCTCCATCCAAATATTTATTTTTATATATCCACTCATTCTTCAATGCAAATTGCTATATATATAATGCATATTTAAATAACGAAGCAAACCACATTCATGTCATCAGTGATGTCATCAGTGATGTCACTGACCATGTCATGAATGATGTAATATGTGACATCATCAGCAGTGGATTGTGGGTATAGTTAGTACAACTAACTATATAGGAGCAATTTCAGTGGTTTTGTATGAGTGAAATGTCCAGCTAACTAGAACACCCCTAAAACGTAGTTTTTTGAGTGAATTTTAAAGGTTTTTTAAATGCTAATTCCTAACTATATAAGGCCTGAAACCTACGTTTTTTTCAGTGAATTTCAAAGGTTTTTTAAATGTTAATTCCTAACCATATAAGGCCTGAAACCTATGGTTTTTTCAGTATATATATATATATATATATATATATATATATATATATATATATCTCCACAACATGAGTTGCCCCTTTTGGAAGAGCCAGCACACAGAAAGGCAATAAATCTTCGTATTTATTTGAAAGATGCACAGCACAGTTTAAAAGACATTCAGTCCAAAATTCGTCTTAGCCTGACGCGTTTCATGCTGCTTATCGCATTTCTTCAGAGGATTTGAGACACTGCCTCGAGCATCAATTATTATAAGTCAGAACACCTGCCCAAGTGGGCGTCGACTCCCCCGGAGCCTGCTGGTATTCGTAGTGCCATTGTAAACACTCCAGTGAGCTGCTCGATTGCAATGTGCAATTATTTCAAAGTTTTAAACCCCAGTGGGTCTGGAAAGCTTACTTTTTCCTGGGCTGCCAGTAATGTCCTGCAAAAACGACCTTTCTGCCCTTAGAATGCTGCTGGCCGGTTGACTGCAGCTCGGTCCACTGCTGAGTGGCAGGGCTCCTCCGCGACCGGTCGCGGAGGAGCCCTGCCACTCAGCGGTGGTTGAAATAATTGCACATTGCAATCGAGCAGCTCACTGGAGTGTTTACAATGGCACTACGAATACCAGCAGGATATATATATATATATATATATATATATATATATATATATATATATATATATATATATATTACCTACTGGCGGTCGCCAGTAGGTAGTTATAGTTGGGATCGTTTTCCATAGGAAATCCGCAACATTCTATTGGGAATAACTTTGGCGCTGAATGAGGGATCTGCCTGTAATTTGCCTTAACTTTGCCTTGCTGCGCTCCGCTCCTTCCCTGAAAGTTTCGGGGGGGTCCGTCAAGCGGGGGCCGAGATAAAAGGGGGGTCCCAAAACATGTTTTCCCCATGTTAATTTCCATAGGGCGGTTGGACTCACTTTTAGCCTGAACGGCTGAATGGATTTCCACCAAACTTGGCAAAATTGTAGGGACTGGTACCCCGATGTGCCTTTGCTATGTCTCAAGATATATGCTCCAGTGGTTTTTACGAAAATTAACTTTGAAAAAATATATATTGGGCTACATTGGGCTTATATATATGTTAGAGCCCAAATGTAGCCCAATGTAGCCCAAAGATGGCCACCAGAGACAAAAAAAAACAAATGTAGCCCAAATATCAGCCAGATGTAGCCCAACTATAGCCCAATGACAGAATGACCCAGAGTGTTCTAAAGAACAACTAGAGCGCTAACAGTCTTACTTATGACAAAAGTATGGCACACCTGAAGTCATCTTGATTGGAATAAAGTGTTAACACTTAAAACATTTAATTTGCAAAGGAACAAAATGAGGGGGTCATTTTGCCATAGAAATTATTATTAGTGCTGAAGAAAGAAAAATTAGGGCACATTTTGAGTGACTTCTCAAATCCTCTTATATTTCATTAAAAAAATTCTGATATGCAGTCTCCCAAGATGGCCACCAGAGACAAAAGAGCCCAAATGTAGCCCAAATATCAGCCAGATGTAGCCCAACAATAGCCCAATGACAGAATGTCCCAGAGTGTTCTAAAGAACAACTAGAACGCTAACAGTCTTACTTATGACAAAAGTATGGCACACCTGAAGTCATCTTGATTGGAATAAAGTGGTAACACTTAATACATTTAATTTGAAAAGGAACAAAATGAGGGGTTTCATTTTGCCATATAAATTTTATATATATATATGTGTATATATATATATATATATATATATATATATTCATATACACTGAAAAAACCATAGGTTTCACACCAGTTATAGTTAGGAATTAGCATTTAAAAAACCTATTAAATTCACTGAAAAAAACATAGGTTTCACACCAGTTATAGGTAGGTGGAAATTTTACTCGCATAAAACCATTGAAATTCCCACGTTATAGTTAGTTGGACTCACTATAACTTGCGCGTGCAATGCACTGCTGATGACGTGTCATATTACATCACTCATGACATGGTCAGTGACATCACTCATGACATCACTCATGACATCTCAAATGACATCACTGATGACAACATCCTTGTGACAAAGTGGCAGACCTATCAGCATAAAATAACCTTTGACACGCACATTCAAAAATAGAAACTAACATTTTCTTAAAAAAGGAGAAACCAATACCAATTACAACAACTTATTAGGTAATTCCAACATCTACATACACATCCACTCATTCACCAACAGTTCTATATAGTCACTCATGCATGTACTTACTCATCATATGTACTCATACACCTATGCATCCTGTTACACACTAATACTCATCCATATAGTTACTCACACACAAATTCACACATGCAAATAAACTATCAAAAAAACATTTACTTGATTATACTGCTATATACACACCACTACACATACTTCTACAGAAACTGAAACATATTTACTCTCTTAAACAATCAATTATAAAAAAACATACTCACTAACCCACCCATACACACAATCATCCACCCATACAGTCTTGCACACATGCTGTCTTCAAAATAAATACAAATAGTGAGTCACTCATTCATGCATCTGTGCTCTAAGTAATATCCCCCACCGAACCATACAGACACTGATACTCAAAAAAACAACTATTAACCCATATACACACTCATGTAGCTACTCACCAACCCATGCAGCCACTTATACACAAAGTGAGACACAGATATAGATATTTAAATATTTAAACATTACTCGCTAACATATGTATTCACTAAGATACATTTAATAAGTCAGTTAACCAATCAATTTTACTCAAAAAAACATCCATTTAGACATTTATTTACCCATTTATTCTTCCATCAACCTTTAGATATACATATATAAAAAATATTTATTTTTCAGAAAGATGCACATTCACTGGATGATGTCATCAGTGATGTCATTTGAGATGTCATGAGTGATGTCACTGACCATGTCATGAGTGATGTAATATGTGACGTCATCAGCAGTGCATTGCACGCGCAAGTTATAGTGAGTCCAACTAACTATAACGTGGGAATATATATATATATATATATCTTTTACACTTTATATTCAGTTAACAATTTGGCAGCAGAAAAGGACACTCCCTGCAAAGACATGTTGCATGTAACAATATGACAACATTTTAGGTACATGGTAAGCACGGCATAAAGACAGATTAGATATACATGGTGGTGTTATGGATTTAATAGCAAATACAGATAAACATATTTCCCGCTAGGCCTCCAGTGGGAGTCTGCATGCAATATTCTTTCATGTATTGACACACAAAGGACTCGCAGCCATCACTGCACACGCACAAAGCAGTCGTGGAAAACCCACATCTGGCAATCACTTAAACGATGCCACCACCTGGGTCCCTCACACAGCGCCTCCTAGCTCCTCATCCCCATCAGCCTCATTCCTTGCACGTGCCAACTACGCCTATTATCGACCTAAATGTCTCTCAGGTAAGGGTCGGGTGGCATAAGGTTGTGATAAGCATCTGACTGGGTGTTACAATATGCCATATCAGTGTGCCGTTTTTTCATTTGAGTTACGGGACCCTTCATCCTTCCTGCACCTATAGTAGACCCAGTGCCACAAGCCGCTGCCAGTCTGCAGACTTGGTTATAACCCAGAAGGGCCACCAACAGCGTCCAAGCCACCGCCTCCTTAATAAACTACTCCAGAAGCTTGAATATCTTGAACCAGAAGTGCTGCACACCTGGGCAATGCCACGCCATGTTCTGAAAGCCAGCATCATCCATGCTGCAATGCATGCATCTAGTGTTGTCTCACAAGCTGTATTGGCATAAATGGTCAGAGGTGTATTATACCCAATTAAGATAGTTAAAACGCACAAGTCAAAGTCGACATTTCAAGGAGAAAGTATGAACCACTGAGCAGCAGTAAGCCCACTGCTTTTCTCTGATCTCCAGACCTCTGACCTCTTGCCAGTTACGGCAAGCCTCCGGGCCTCCTTCAAGAAAGCATATAATGTCATGATCAACCGCAATGGCAATGTCGCCTGTAATATATAGGTGAGAGACCGGAGCTCTAATGGTTCGGCCAGGGCATCATCCAGTAAGGTCTGAATCATATGTCGCGCCCGATAATAATGAAATTGTGCTAGTACAGTTGGTGTGTTGTACTGTGCACTGATCTGAGCCCAGTTGCGAAGTACCCCATCTTCAAGCAAATCGCCCATATACTGTATTCCAAGCCCTCATAGTGCTGCCACTGCCTCTCTTTTCCTGCTCTGGCGGAAACCACAAGCACCACCCTAGTGGGAGCCGCGGGAAGTAAAGCAAGGTCTTGTGCTGCATGTCTGCCAATTTCTTCCAGATGCTTTGTGTCGTGCCTGTGAGTTCTGTTATGTGAAAACGGCACACTGGTCTACTAAATAGATAGAGGGACAGCGATAGATGGGATGACCCATCACGTTTCAGCCAAAGATGCGGTAAATCCAGCGGTCCATGCAGTCAGTAATAGGCAAACATGCACTGCACCGCTTTGTAATAAGCTTCAAGGTCTGGAGCATTAAGGCCGCCCATTTTGTATGGGAGAGTGAGCTTATTCAATTGGACTCAGGGCTGTTTACCGCTCCACACCAAGCGCACCAGCAAGGAATGAAGAGTCCGAAAGACCACACCTGGCAGTAGTATTGGAGTGTTTGCTAACAAAAATAGACATCGTGAAGCACCAGCATCTTCATGATGGCTATGCGTCCACAGAGATACAGGGGTCAGCGAATCCAACGATCCACTGCCTCAGTGAGACTATGCACACCCTTCCTGTAGTTTTCCTGCAATACTACCTCTGTGTCTGTGTGGACCTGAATGCCCAAGTCGCGAACCGGCTCCGATGTTCACGTGAGCCGGAATTCTAATCGTGTAGGTGTTGTAGCGTAGAGGGGAAATATGAGGGACTTGTCCCAAAGTTAATTCACAATCCGGAGTAGCCACCAAAGAGTACTACCTCTCTGAGGACCAGTGAGAGATTATGCTCAGGGTCGCGAACGTAGAAGAGTATATCATATGCGTACGCAGATACTACGAGATTATAATGTGGAAAGCAAATATCTCAATGGGCATGGTACACACTCCGCACCCAAGATAATGATTCTGCAACAAGCGCGTGGAGTAGTGGAGACAAGGGGGCAACCTTGACGCGTGCCCCTCGTGATGGTAATCGGGGCTGACACATGGCAACTAATATGTACATGCCCCGTTGGCTCCATGCAAAGGACCCGGGACAGTTTCAGAAATTCCACCCAGTAATCCCTGCTGTGCCGTCTCTCCCTGTATGCACTCAGTCAGCCAAATCCACTTCCAACCTTGCAAGCCGGCCCTGAATGGAGCAAAGCACACAAGCGTGTTTTTAGATGGTGACCCCACCAATATAGACCTTAAAGGCCTCCCAGATGGTGGCAAATTCCCCCGGGCCAAAATTGGTGTGTCAATATTTATCAATCGCCTGCGCCAATTTCTCATGGAATACAGTATACATCAATGAGTACTCTGGGAAGCGCCAGGAGTACGCACTCTGGCCCACTAGTTCCTAGACTAGCTGTACTAGGGAGTGATCTGTGTACGTGCGAGGCAGATGCTCACACTCTCGGATCTTGGACAACAAACTGCACAAGACAAGACAATAATCGATGAGTGTAGGAATGTCATGGACAGTAGATTAATGAGTGTACTCCCTGCTCAGTCACCGCTGCAATAGCGTGGGCCACTGCCGAAGGTCTCAGAGGCAGGCCGTGGGAGCGATCCAGGTCAGGCGACTGAACGCAATTAAAATCATCATGGTAGGTGTTGTAATGGGCTAGTTTAGTATGAAGTGCGTGAAAAAACTGCTGGTTATAATTGGGCCCATAAACCCAAACTAGAAGTACATCAAGATGCTCTCCTCACGAGGCGGTGACTGTGGCTTCAGTGCAGGTAGTGGCGTCGGGAGATCATATTGGAGTCAATGGAGTTGTCGGCAGAACAGCGGTTGTGGTGTCATCCAGGATGGTGTCCACGGCTACGGTGCAGGCAGCGGCATTGGTGCCGCTGCCTGCCGCAGTGCAAAGCAGTGGCGTCGGTGAGACCAGGGCTGTGGTGTTAAAGTATGTAGCCACGGTGCAGGCAGCGGTGTCGATGGCAACGCGAAGCATTATCGTCTAGGTCAGTGCTGCAATCACCCAGGGAACGATGACCACGGAATCGTTGCAGGCAGCAACATTGGTAATGTGTCAGGCATGCTTTTCTTGCAGGTACAGCGCAGCAGCCACCTCCAAGGGCTTAGAACTAGAGTTGGCACCATTTGGCAGGTCAGAACTCCCAACAGTGGAGTTCAGGTGCTGTAGGTGAAGTCTTTTGTGTCCCTAAGACTTCTTAACAGGAGGCCAACTCATGCAAGCCCTTGGAGAAACTTCACAAGCAGGATACACAGCAAAGTCCAGTCCTTTTCCTCTCTACGGCAGAAGCAGCAACTTCAGGCCAACCCAGCAAAGTAACACATAGCATTGGGTCAGTACTCCTCCTCCTCACAGCTCTTCTCCTTGGCAGAGACTCCTCTGGTTCCAGAAGTGTTCATGAAGTGTTCTAAAACACTGGAGTTTTAGGTCCAATACTTCTACCCTTTTTTGCCTTTGAAGTAGGCATGCCTCAAAGAAAGTCTTTGTAGTTCACAAGTTCCTGTCTTGCTTGGTCTTGGCTCCAGAACACTCCAGGGGGGCAGAGACAGCATTGTGAGAGGCCAGGCACAGCCCTATCCCGGTAGGTGTGACAATTCCTCCCACCACTTTACCTGAGGAAGACCTATCAGCCTGGTGATGAGTCATCAATATATGCACAGCACACCTCAACTCCCTGATTGCGACTGTCTAGAGTGAATGCACAAACAACTCCTCTGTGAGTCTGAACCACACGTTGATTGCACAGGCAGGCAGAGGCAAAGGATGGTAAAGCAAGGACTTTCTAAAAGTGGCATTTCCGAACACACAATTTAAAAACCACGTTTACTAAAAGGCGTGTTATTAAATTTTGAGTTCTGGGAGTCCAAACTCCAAATCTCTAGCTGTTCCCAATTTAAAGGTAAACTTGTAAAATGTTACAAAGCAGCTCCAATGATAACCTATGGGAGAGCTAGTCCTTAAAATAGTGAAAAACGGAAATAGAGGTAAAACACTATCAGAACATGTAAACACACAGCACATGTTCTACCTTTCACATTCACATACACTGCACCCTGCCCATGGGGGTACCTTGGGCCTACCTTACATGTAGTAAAAGAGAAGGTTCTGGCCTGGCAAGTGGGTGCCCTTGAAGACACTGCAGTGTTAGGTCTGAGACGTGTTTACAGGGCTACTCATGTGGATGGCACAATCAGTGCTGCAGGCCCACTAGTAGCATTTGATTTACAAGCCATGGGCAAAACTAGTGCACAGTACTAGGAACTTCCCAGTAAATCTAATATGCCAATCATGGATGACCAATCAGAATCACTTGTTATTCAGAGAGTGTATGCACGTTAGCACTGCTTAGCAGTGGTTAAAGTGCCCTTAGTCCTAAAGCAACAACAACAGGTCAGAAAAAAAGAAGGCAAACGTTTTGGGATAACCCTGTTAAGAGTCGGGTCCAACACAGTACAGCTACATCTATCTGGTGACGCTGTAGATGCAATAACACCTTACGAATTTTCCTATTGTGGTATAACCTCGGACGTTCTATGTTATAACATTCAACAGTGACTGGTGCCCATCAGGAGTATGTCAAGAAGCATCACCCCGTCAGCCTCCTCCCCGGGCCCACCACCCAGACTCTAATAATGGGGGAAACCACCTAGTCAACCCATGGTAGGATCCCCCAACCAGTGACTGCGGCTACCCTCAAAGCACCATATTCAGCCCTGCATTCACATCCATTGCTTCAGCAAAAATACTGACAATTCCAGGCATAGCATATCAGAGAGAGGAAAACACTTAGACTTAAGGGCTTGTGAGGAAGGTGAGGCAGGGAGTATCAATCGAGTAGTTCAAGATTGTGGGAGGACACCTGCTCGCCATCCTCTTTTCTTGGAGACTGCCGTCTTCCACTCAATAAACCGTGCTGCTTGAGGAATTTCTGCAAACTGCTGAACATCTTGTGTTTCCTATCAACAGTCACTCTGCAATTTCTGCTTTACTAGAATAAACTGTCTTCGTGCCTTCCGCATATGTGGTGTGAAGTCCGGGAAAATTGAATTGTCTGTGCCCTCAGCGAAGAGACTAGTTCCCTGAATCGGTGAAGCACTGCATCACAGTAACAGTAGTTAAGCAGCCTCGCTATAATCTGGTAGGGCTGGGCCCCATGCACCAGTCTATGCATCAATGAACGGTGAGCATGCTCCACCATGAACATACCTGTAAAACTCTCACGCCCTAGCTTCTATAAGTAGCCGTTCCACAAAGGATTACATATTCCAGACATTCGTCAATTCCGCCAGACCAACTATGCAAAGATAATTCAGCCAGAAGTGGGTTTACAAGTCCTTAGCCTGCAGCATTGACAGTGCCTTCTCCAGTTGCTTCAGTGACCCCGCCGTCGAGTTCTTTCATCTTCAGCCTCCAACACCCTTCTTCCCACCATATCGAGGTGCACCACATGTTTATTGATGTGTTCCAACATCCTGTCCATTCAATATGAAATGCCTTTTATCTTCCCCTCGATCTTGATGAGGCTGAGCTGTATAGCTGTCAGGATTTGGCCTAGTTCACCCCCATCTCAAGACCAGTGCTATCGGAGCCAGTTGTGGGTGCCGCTGCTCAATCTTCTTGCTAGCCTAGTCGTTTTATTCTGCTTAAACTTTAGCTCGGGCTGTGTTTTATCAGATTTACCCATGGCGGCAAAAGCTCCACAGACTGTGGCCGATATAGAGTCCAAGTTGTGTGTACCTTTGGGTTCCCAGTAAAGCAAAGAGGTAGTCGAGAACTTGACGAGGTGTCCCAGTCGCAGACCCCTATCAGGGGACAAGGAGTGTCGCTATGGTAGTTATAGTCACTATGGCCAGTGATGATCTCCTTAGAGCCGCAACTTCGGGCACCGCTGTATATAATGCAGTCCAGTCAGAAGCCCGCAGCTGTGCCTCCAAATGCAACTGACATAGCGGCCTGCCTGCAACTCGGCCCGGCAACACCACTGTGCCCTGTGAGGCAGAGAACTCTGCATGCGACAGCAGTATGATCAGGTAGTTATGACGAGGCCTGTGTAGCTGGGCCGCAGTAAGTCGCAAGTTGAGCTACAGTGGTAGACTGACAATAGGTGACTCTTCCCGGAGTCTTAAGCAGTCTCTGGCACCTTCCCCACCCCATAGTGGGAAGGCAGATTCAGCCTCCACACGCAGTATGGGCTGGGAACCCCGCCCTGTTGGGTGATGTCAGTCGCGTGGGCCCAAACTAGTCCAATTTAAAGGCTGCAAACAGGTGCCAGCACCAGTGGACATTTTTTAATCCTAATGGTCAGGAAGTTGCAAAGGCTTCCTAGCACTTTTTTTTTTTGTATTCCTTGCACCATCATATTATCAATGATAGGTGTCATTGCCTCCACTTCTTCATAATGTTGCAGGGATTCTGCTCTGGTACAGAACTATGCTTGGAACCATAGAACATAAGTATGTAGGGATTGAGTCACCATTCCACCTCAGTATCTATGAGCCAGAGTCCGATTAGCTATAGTGCTTCACTGGCCCTACTAACCTTACCAGAGAAACATGTGATTTGGCACCCACAGAGCACAACACTCTTGACCCTCTCAGGGATCGCAGTAGCAGGATGGACACTATCGCTCTCTCACTCTTACTTGTCCACAATAAGATAACCAGAAGACATGAAGAAAGTTCAGAATATTTATTATAACTATTGTGCTCTGAAATGCAGTATAAGTACCATGATAGAAAAGAAATACATTATAAAAATAATGTTGGCATGGTTAATAATCCATATACCATATAAAGCCCTGTCATTTCATAGAACAGAGTAATCTAACCCCCCCTCCCCTGTTACTAAAGCTAAATGATTATATGAAAGATCTCTGGGGTTACCGGCAGACCCTGTACCTTAACATACACAGATGGACGCTCTACATCTCAGCGAACGCAGTGCTCTTGTCTCAGAACGTTTGTCCCATGTGTCTATTTGTGGCACATGTACTCATCTATATGATAGGACATGTGTGCAAATAGACCGCTGCATTCTTGTATTATGTCTAGGTGCTAGTGCCTGGCTAGAAAGAATAACAAGGGGCATTGTTGTTTGACCTTCTCGGTGGTGCACAGACTAAATCCCAGGATAAGAACAGAACGTGAAAATATATGCAGGTTCCATGTGAAAGCACAATATGGCACAGAAGGAAGCATGTGTATATAGTAATATATGCAAAGGAAAATGAGGCCTACAACGTGGAGGCTAACATAGGGAAAACTACAATGGCCCATGCAGGAAACCCATGACCGCAATCAAGCATGTACTGAGGTGTAAGCGGCTGCACTGCATTTGGTTTTACTTTGATCTGTATTGACTGCACTTTTTATTAGTCAACTTTATTTACCAGTAAAATCCCCAACTTTCTCTTTTGCTGTGAATCTTAAACCAGGAGGCAAGACCTCTTTTGGGAGAACTGAGAACAAGCTCCCTGTTGTTTCTTGTGATTTACTTTAAAAGCAAAATCCTCAACCTATGTTTGAATTGCCACACCATCCAATGTACAATTACTCATGCAATTCATTTTACACAAAAGATGACGAGCCAACAGAGTAACTGGATCCATGTCACAAATTATAAATTGGTGGTCATTCTCAATTGATCTGATTTTCACAGTGGCATTTGCTGACACCTTATTAATAATAATCTTGTTACTAATGCCTACAGCTTGGCCTTCTTTTACGAAGAGGGGTAGGTTGGGAATCCTGGTACTGGTATAACTTTGGAGCGGGAACACCTGTATAAATCAAAAATGATACTGTGTGGCCATCGACCTCACCAACTACATATGGGCCACTTTGGTCTATGCCTAGAACTGCACCCAGCATGCAATTCTCTTCCCTCAGACACCGCCACTGGGTTTGTATCTGAGTCAGTCCAATAGGAACACTTAAGTGTGGATGTTATTTGGGAAACATTGTTTCTTATTACTCAAGGATTTTGTTGATAACCAGGATTCTGTTGGAAATTCAGCATTTTATTCTGCATATTATAGTTGTTCAATGGGGCTGAAAGCAAGTTTCCATTGAACTACCTTTGATTCCGCATGTTCTGCGCAGAAAGCGATTAGGCTGGGTATACTAATTCAGTCTGTGCCATTTGTTTAATCTTCTGTCGCATTTGCAAAACCATTTGTGACTCATTTTGCACTCTTTCTAAATAACATTTACACACGTTTTCCCCATGATTCCATCAAAAATTACTTGGCATAGTATTTTTCTGCATGTTAATGTTAGGATTTGCCACATTTGGATTATGACAAAACCTCCGTCTTTGCCTTGAGTTGTGACCTGTGGAAATATTGTTCCCTATTGAAGAAATTGAAAATCATTACTCTGTACACTATCTCTCTGCATATCCTAGTTCGCACCTAGAACAAAAAATAGAATTAAATCCAGGATCTGACATTTCCTGACCGTTCTGAAAGTACTTTGTGTGCGCCACCATAAGCTGTTCCTTAATTTTCCTCTCTTTGCATCAAACCTGCAATACTTTACATAGATCAAATCACTAAAGGTGTTGGGAGGAATGTGTGCAATAAGTTTAAATATTAGAAATCGCTCAGGGTATCATTCCAGCCCATCTTTCTTTTGCCCACCATGCCACCTCAGTTTGGACCGAAACATGCAAATCAATCTTGACCCTGCTCATATAGGAACAGTCCAGCCCAAACTGCCAGGCCACGTCCTCTTTGAACTGGAACGTGTTAGACCTGGCATCATTGGCGTTAGTCTCCCTTCCATTTTGACAGATTGTCTCCTCTGTTTTGATGTTTTTGCTGGATTTATGCTTTGGGCACTGTGCCACTGCTAATCAGTGCCACAGTGCAAGTGCTCCCTATGTTAGATTTATGTACTAATTGGTTATTCCATGATTGGGTTATTTGATTTATTTGTCAGCCCCTAGTACAGTGGACCATGTGTACCCAGGGCTTGTAAATCAAATGCTGCTGGTAAGTTTGCAGCACTGGTTGTGCCACCCACAGAAGCAGCTTGTAAAGTGTGTCTCAGGCCTGCCATTGCAAGGCCTGTGTGCAGTCTAGCACTGCCATGTCAACTTGGCCAAGTGCACCCACTTGCCAATCCCTACACCTTCCCTTTGCTTCATATTAGACTCCCCTATGGTAGGTCCAAGTGCAGGGTGCATTGTAAGTATAAGGTAAGACATGCTCTGATGTGTGTAGCATGTTCTAATAATGAATTACAGCCATTTTCGTTTTTCACTATTGAAGGCTACCTGTTCTCATAGGCCAGAATGGGCAGTTAGATTATTACATTCTTATAATACTAACTGACTCAGGGAACATGGTAGAAATTCGAATTTAGTATGCCTGAATTCAGAACAAATAAAATACATCTTTTAGTAAAGTTGGTTTTAATATTCTGTGTTTGAAAATACCACTTTTAGAAAGTAGGTATTTTCTTGCCTAACTATCCAGGCCTTCCTCTGCTGGGTTGTGTATTCCTTGTCAGGGTTTGTGAGTGACAGGGCTGGGGGATTCTAGGAGACACGCTGGGGCAGCCCAGTGGTGAATAGAGAGATCTGCATCTAGATGGGAGGGAGGAGTTGCACCTGGGACCCGCATAGGGCTGGGCCTTCCCCTCTACAATGCTGGCTCCACCTCCTGTGGCTTGTCTGATGTCTCTGCCCTGCACTGTGAAAGGAGAGGAGGAATCATGTCAATAGAGTGCTCCAGAGCTGTATCTTCCCTCCCCTGTGCTGGCTCCACCTCCTGTGGGGCGGCTGATGTCTCTGCCCTGCACAGTGAAAGGAAGAAGAGAGTCATGTAAACAAAGTGCTCAGAAACTGGTTTGGACTAGGCAGAGGCCTCTCTGCCTTCAGAGAACAAAGGATTTTGGGGTAAAAATATTGGGACCCTGATTCCAAGAAATTAGATCACTTCTGGACAAGAAACCTTTCTGCCAAGGAGAAGAACCAAGGAAGCTGCAGGAGTTGTACTTCCCCTCTGCCAGTGTGCAGTTTGCTGGGTTGGCCTGCAGTGGTTGCTTCATTGCCAATGGAAGGAGAAGGAACTTTGTAAGGACTTTCAGCTACAGAATATTCTCCCAGGGCTTGAACTGTGCTCGTTTCCTGCTGAAGTCTAAAGGACAAAAGACTTCACCTCCCGCTCCCCACTGAATTTCCTTGCTGGGAATTCTGACTCCAGACACTTATGTGCGGCTTGGAGCTGGAAGCGCAACGCATCGAGAAGAAGCGTGTTACAGCCGCAGCTGAAATCGTTGCATTGCCGGAGAAGAGAGCCTTCTCCGCATCTCCCTGGAAGCGCGTGTTCATCGAAGCTGCCTGCTGTCGCATCACCGGAGAAGCGTGACGCCATCGTGAGAGTCGCCATCGCATCCCCGGAGAAGCGTGTCACGGGGCGTGTTGCGGCTCCAAAGTACAGAGTCGTCGCAAGGCTGTCAGGGCGCCATCGTCATCAGCATCGCATCGAGGCGCCATCTTGCGCACCGCAACGTGCCCGCAGGCCGAGAATCTACGCATCACCTCCGCACTGGTAAGGATCACGACGCATCTCCTACTCTGCGCAAGCATTGAGGCGCGACGCATCATCTCCCCCGTATAAAGGAATTTTTGTCGTTTGTGGTCTTGTGTTTAAGTCTATATAAAGAATACTTATTCTTATAAAACCTTTGTTGTGTCCATCTGTAGTGTTTTCACTGTATTACTGTGTATATTCACAAATGCTTAACACACTGCCTCTGAGATAAGTCTGTCTGCTCGTGCCAAGCTACCAAGGAGGTGAGCAGGGTTATTAAGGAGTGTAATCCCCTTATCCTGACTTCGAAGTAAGGGTCCCTATTTGGACAAAGTTGAATACCATTGCCAACTAGAGACCCCCAGATCTAACAGAACGCAAGCAACCCAAGACCAGTTTCACCCTGATTGGGACTTGTCACTCGGATGTAGCTTGGTTCCAGTGGCACACTGAGCACGGAATCCACATCAGCACATACCCTTTCTACTTAGAGCAGTACACCAAACACATAAGAGGTGATGGGAGGAATAAGTCCTACCACTGACAGTTGCTCAGGGTAGCATTTCATGCCATCGTTCTTTAGCCCACTGGGCCATCTCAGCTTGGAGCCAACCAGTTTGGACGTTGGAACCAAGTTACACCTGACTGATTTTGGAATCAGGATGCAGGATCTTGATGTACATTTTTGAGCTACAAATAAAGTACATTTAAATGTCAGTTCGTATTTGTATAATAAGCCGTATTTATCATAATTCACTGGATAAAGTTGACCGAGAACAATATACCTGTAAAAGACATCTAATCTCAACCGAGTTTCAGTGTAGTGAACAGAGGGCATCATATTATCCTTTATTTTTATGTACATTACAACAACACAAAGACGAGCCATCCTGTGGTGTACTTACATCAGTGCATACAGTCAACAAAGTTGAACACTGTCTACTGGACTGCAGACTGCCAGCGGTGGTTTTTGCATGCCAGCCATGCAGGAAAAATAAAATGGTAATGAAAAGATTTCATTGCCAATTTATTTTTCTGATGTGCGCACTGCAGCAGCCAGTCGACCCTGGAAGGAGGACGTGTTGCTGTGTACTATTTATTTAAAATGTTATTCTAGTGGTTTTTTTTTACTTTTGGAGGGAGGGGTGGTTTATTTTGGGGTCTGATAGCTTTGAAGGTGCTTGTAAAGCAGCAGGCCTTCAATGAGGTGTCTAAGGGGGATTCCTTAATGAGGCAGATGCAATTGGAATTGACACCCGTCATTGGGAGAATACCTGTAGCAGACCAGATGGTCTATGAGCAAACAAAGGAAGCTTTGATTAGAAGGTTGTGACTGAAGCCAGCTCAGTACCTGCAGAGATTCCTTGACTGCAAGAGAATTATTGGTGCTCCGTTTGACACTTAGATTTATGGACTATTTTGTGATTGTATTGAGTGGGTAATAGGGATGGAAGATGTTGATCCTGGCCCTCTCTTCAGGGTTGCCCTAAAACCTTTTGCCTTTTACCCTCCACCTTTTACTGAATTTGTTTTTGTTGGCCTTAGGAGTCTGTGCACTTTTACCACTAACTAGGGCTAAAGTGCTTGTGCTCTCTCCTTTAAACATGGTAAGATATTACTACACTTGTTTGCCCTGTTTAGTTTATGTATAAGTCCCTTGTAGAGTAGTATACTATATATCCAGGGCCTATAATTAAAAATGTTACTAGTGGGGCCTGCTGCACTTATTGTGCCATCCACTCAAGTAGACCCTTAACACATGTCCCTGGCATGCTATTGCAACCTGAATGCAGTTTCAAACTGCCATTTCAACTTGGCAATATAACCCCCTTGCCAAGCCTTAAACTTTCCTTTTACTACACATAAATCACCCCTAAGGTAGCCTGCTTAGATAGCCTGTAAGTCAGGGTGCATTCTAATTCAAAGGAGGAACATGTACTCTTACATGTCCTGGTAGTGAAAAACCCCTAAATTAATTTTTCACTCCCGTGAGGCCTACCTGTCCCATAAAATCACATTTGGTTGCTTTATTACATTTATTAAAAGTTAAGAGAGAGCCCTGGAGCCCTGTAGAGGGGGATTAATTATTTGAATTTTGGACCCCGACCTCGGCCTCAACGGATTGCATTCAGGGGTCGGGACTGCGAGTACCAGGGGACCTTGCGCACGCTCAACACAGCGCACCTGGTGATTCTTCCCGCCCCTGCTCCTCCCTGTTTCTCCGTGCATTTACAGCTCGCGGCCCCCGCTTCCCGGGAGCCGCTCGCAGCTGTCTTTGGGACACGTACTCAGACTCAGCCTTCCTTTGGTGCAGAGAGCCCTGGAGCCCTGTAGAGGGGGATTAATTATTTGAATTTTGGACCCCGACCTCAGCCTCAACGGATTGCATTCAGGGGTCGGGACTGCGAGTACCAGGGGACCTTGCGCACGCTCAACACACCGCACCTGGTGACTCTTCCCGCCCCTGCTCCTCCCTGTTTCTCCGTGCATTTACAGCTGCTGTCTTTGGGACACGTACTCGGACTCAGCCTTCCTTTGGTGCAGAGAGCCCTGGAGCCCTGTAGAGGGGGATTCATTATTTGAATTTTGGACCCCGACCTCGGCCTCAACGGATTGCATTCAGGGGTCGGGACTGCGAGTACCAGGGAACCTTGCGCACGCTCAACACAGCGCACCTGGTGACTCTTCCCGCCCCTGCTCCTCCCTGTTTCTCCGTACATTTACAGCTCGCGGCTGCCGCTCGCAGCTGTCTTTGGGACACGTACTCGGACTCAGCCTTCCTTTGGTGCAGAGAGCCCTGGAGCCCTGTAGAGGGGGATTCATTATTTGAATTTTGGACCCCGACCTCGGCCTCAACGGATTGCTTTCAGGGTCGGGACTGCGAGTACCAGGGGACCTTGCACACGCTCAACACAGCGCACCTGGTGACTCTTCCCGCCCCTGCTCCTCCCTGTTTCTCCGTGCATTTAAAGCTCGCGGCCCCCGCTTCGCGGGAGCCGCTCGCTGCTGTCTTTGGGACACGTACTCGGACTCAGCCTTCCTTTGGTGCAGAGAGCCCTGGAGCCCTGTAGAGGGGGATTAATTATTTGAATTTTGGACCCTGACCTCGGCCTCAACGGATTGCATTCAGGGGTCGGGACTGCGAGTACCAGGGGACCTTGCGCACGCTCAACAGCGCACCTGGTGACTCTTCCCGCCCCTGCTCCTCCCTGTTTCTCCGTGCATTTACAGCTCGCGGCCCCCGCTTCGCGGGAGCCGCTCGCAGCTGTCTTTGGGACACGTACTCGGACTCAGCGTTTCTTTGGTGCAGAGAGCCCTTGGAGCCCTGTAGAGGGGGATTCATTATTTGAATTTTGGACCCCGACCTCGGCCTCAACGGATTGCATTCAGGGGTCGGGACTGCGAGTACCAGGGAACCTTGCGCACGCTCAGCACAGCGCACCTGGTGAATCTTCCCGCCCCTACTCCTCTTATTTAGGCCCGCCCTCCTACGCAGAGCAGGACGCGTTTGCGGGACGCCGGACGAAGCCCGGACAAAGGGCGGACAGTCTAAGACAGTCCGAGACTGGCAGAGACTGGACTGGGCCAGTTACTCTGTCCATTCTTCAAGGTGAGACATTGTCATTGAACGAGGCCCTATACGAACTCCATCTGTTATTGACTTTGTACGAACTGTGGCTTAATCGTACTCAGGGTCCGTAACATACGCTGATCACACTTTCATTAAGTGTATTTGGGAGTGTATTGTATACTGGTGAGCTATGTCTAGTAAAAAGTTATCCCCGGTCAAAAATACTATGGATAACTACCTAGTTCAGGTAGTAGCTAAAACCAATAACGAGAGGAGATCCTCATTGGGGTTGGGTGTGTCTCCTAAAATTACCTTGCTGGATCCTGATCTTGCCCAACTCCCCGATTTAGACAGCAGTAGCAGCGCTGTTGCATTATTTGACCCTGCTGACCCTGCTGACAAGGCCATTTCGGCTCAGACCAATTGTGTAATTGAAGATAGTGATAGTGAGGGGGAGATTGAATTACATCAAATTGAGGAAAAAGCCCCAACCCCAGTGCCTGCACCGCGTACCTCCAGAGGAGTTAGAAAGGACCAGCCTAAACGCGGAGGGCTACGCTCGAGCCGGAAAAGGCCTGCTCCTCCACCTAGTAATACTGTTGAGGTTGAGGAAGTAGGGTCAATTGATGAAGTTTGTATGTCTTTAACTAACGAGCAATTTAAGAAGCTGTTGGGTCTGATAGATTCGAAAATTAAGGGGATTGTAAAGCCTTTGGTAGGCAGGATTGAGAAGTTAACTGCTGAGGTAAATAGATTAGGGGATTTACTGAACAAAACTCTAGTTGAAGTAGAAACACTGCCTGATGAAGTTGTATCTAGAGTGGAGTTAAAAAAGGGAACCTCTAGACCTGAGGGAGGAGGTGGAGTTATTCCTTTGTTTAACCACCCGGCGGTCCCTCAGACAGCCATAGTGGATGGTGAGTCAGGAGAAGATGCCCCTCCAGTTGTATCTACTGCCCTGAATCCCGTGAAAGGCTCGGTTGAGCTTATTGTTGAGGCTTCCCCCTTGGTCCTTGTTTTAGCTAATGTTCCCAAGTTGGCTCCAGGACAGGATGAAACTACTTCATCCCTGCTGTCTAAGGCCCTACATTGGCTGACTAACAATATGGTGATAACTCCCGGGGGTAAGCAACAGTTGGCAGAAGAATTAGTTATGGCTAGGAGGGTGGAGTGGATTGGAAGTAGCCCTAAAAGATTTAGGGGTGATTGTGTTGTACTGAATTTCTCAGATCCAGATGTATTAACCAACATTCTGCCCAACCTTCTCCCGCCACAGCGAAGAACAACCGATATTATTCCACTCACTTTAGACTTCTTTTATCACCGAAGAGGAAGGAGTCTTAATCCGTGTACACTAAGGACAAAATGGAATGTGGTGCCAAACAAGGGTAGGAGGGTTGCTCAATCTACTGAGTGGGGATTAAATCTTGAAAACAGGTTCTCAGCTCTCTCTAATCTGAACGAATGTGATTGACTCTCTGGGGGTAAAAGTTCTGTACTATCAGCTTCAACAGTTCAGAGTAGTGGTAGCCTGTCTGCCCAGAAGGGCAAGTGTTCTGGAAACAAGATGGTGCCTAGGATTGGGGCCGGGTTCGGCCCGACGGATCCCCAAACGGTCACGGCCTTACCCTCTGTATGCTGTGATTTAGTAGTTCGCTTACAGGGGGTGGGTAATAGTGATGTCATATGTAATGTAGCTCAGGCAAGTTCTGCAGTGATAATAGCGGGCGAGCCTAGTAACCCGGGCCCTATTCCTAAGTTGCAAGCTGGTACTCTGACTGGGATGGGAAACCTAATCTCTTGGAACTTGGCCGGGCTGTGTTCTAAATTAGATTGTGAGGACTGGCTTGGCTTTGTTAGTTTATTCGATGTATGTATATTCCAGGAGACTTGGGCATGCGAACCTGTTTATGCGTTGGGATATTTAAATTTTTCTGTGCCAGCAATAAAGGGCCCAAAAGGAAGACCAATGGGGGGTCTCACAATTTGGGTTCGACAGTCCCTTAAACTAACAATCAAAAGTATGGTGACTGGTCACAATGATATCCAGTTAATCAGGATAACCAATGATATTTCAGGTTCACTTGATATCTATAATATATATGCCAGAAGTGCTAAGGTTGGTCGATCTGAAGTTTTAATTGCCTTGGGTAACCTTCTTGACACATACTCGCATGATAATAATATCGTCATAGCAGGTGACCTTAATCGGACTTTTGAGCCTTTGGTCACTGGCGAGGCCTTCATTGGAGCCGAAGAAGATTCGCTTTGGAGTATCCCTGTGCTAGAACTGAAGCCAGTCACACGTTGGACAGAGGACATAATAGGTCTGAATGCTATGTGTCTCAAAAAAGGTCTAAGAGCTCTGAATGGAAGAACAGCATTGGATAAAAAAGGCTCTATGACATTTGATAACGGGAGACACAAAAGCAGAATAGATTATGTAATTTGTAGTATGACATTATGGCCTTCTGTCTGCGATATGGAGGTTGTTGTGAGACCCGAGAGTGACCACAATACCCTATGTGTGGAGCATAAATGGTGGCCCGCTGGGAATGATTCATTTTGTCCTAAAGCTCTTGTACCACCTCTGATTATTCCAGGAAATGATATGCGTAGGCTCAGATGGGCTAGCGTAGTAATTAACCAACAGGCCATTGATAATATTAACCTTGAAACAGATAAAGCTATACTGGCCATGGAATTGACTAGTGTTTCTCCCTCGGGATTGGGGGACGTGGTCAATATACATGATACCCTTTTTGGCAAGATCAAAAATCATTTCCTGAAACCTGCTAAGCGCAACGGGGCAAGAGCTTGTAAAAGTGCAAAATGGTATAATGCCGAATGCAGGGCAGCACGACTTGCTCTGGGTCACGCCATTAAGATGAGGGAGCCCGCCTAGCCAGAAAGGACTATAAAGCCTGTATAGCGAAAGCAAAGAGAGCCTGGGATGAGCAATATTGGTGTAATTTGAAAAGAGCTAGTGACAGAAAGGATTCCAGACTGTTCTGGAACATTGTTAAATGGGGATGTGAGAGAGTGGAGGACCCCATTAATAACAATGTCCCACAAGACGCCTGGGTACAATTTTTTAGCTCCCAGTACGCTGCTAATAACCAGAATATAGGCGAGGACAGTATTATCCCGTCTTTTTCCCAAGGTAATCTCTTTACCTACAAAGAGACTATGTCTGCCCTAAATACAGTGAATAGAGGGCGTGCTCCGGGTCTAGATGGCGTCCCTGCTGATATTTTCTTAAACGACAAGGAGCGATGGTGTAAATATATTTACTTACTTATCAACTCCATCGCTAAAGGTGCTGAGGTCCCGGCATCATGGCGGGGTACCGTGATTATCCCAGTGTTTAAAAAGGGAGATCGTGCTCAGCCAGGTAATTATAGGCCAATAAGCCTTAGTGACACTGTGCAAAAAATAGTCGGCCGTGTGGTCGTAAATAGGCTCCTTGACTGGGCAGAGGACAACAACATCTTATCACCCTTTCAAGCGGGGTTCCGAAGGGCGACAAGTACGGTGAACCAAGTATTCCGCTTTCAATTGCTGCAATGGAAAACTGTGGTGCTGGGAGGAGGTAGCCTATACGTGGCTTTTGTCGATCTTCGGGCTGCCTTCGACCTGGTGCCACGGGTTAAAATGTGGCAAGTTTTACAGAGTTTGGGGGTCCCTGTGGAGCTATTGACTTTGATAATGCGCCTCCACGAGCTTACTTTTGCAAAAATTTGGTGGGGCGGCCACGGGATGGTCACAGTGGACTTTCCCGTTGAGCGCGGGGTTCGACAAGGGTGTTTAATGGCCCCAACCATGTTCACTTTATACATTAACGGTGTTGTTTCCCGTATGGTATCAGCGTCAGTAGATGCTCCCTCTCTTTCAGGTCTAAAAATCCCTATTTTAATGTTTGCGGATGACACGCTTATTTTATCCAAAACCCCAAGTGGCTTGCAGCGTGCTCTGTCCATTTTTGATAAATTCTGTGGGGAACACGGTCTAGAGGTGAATGTGACCAAAACGAAACTCATGATTTTTAAACCGCACCGTAGTTTTAAGTCTAAAATCATCATGAGTGGCCGGCCTCTTGAGGTGGTAAATTCATTTACGTATTTGGGTATCCATATTGCAGATAACAACAGGTGGTGTCAGCACATAAATATTGCTACTCTGCGACATAAGCAATTAGCTGGTGCTATCAGTTCGGTACACAGAAAGTCTTTGACTAAACCCGTTAAGCCAGCATTGCTGGTTTATGAAGCAAAGGCAATTGGGTCCGCACTTTACGGTGCGGAGATGTGGGGGTTTGAAAAGTTGAGTACTTTACAAGCCTCAGAGAACAAGTTTTTACGGTTACTCACTGGTACCCCGAAAAGCACTCCATTGTTCTGAAGGTTTTATTGATGTCATCAAGGCGGACTGTTTTCATAAAATTAGCTGGTTCAAAACACTGAAAGCAATATTGTTTGAGCTTGGGCTAAGCTCGCTATGGTTAGACCCAGCAGGTGCAACATTTCCCACTATGTCTGTCTTAAAAAATATATTCTGGGAAAATGTTGCGAGCAGGAGCCTGAGCAGATCTAGCATTGGGTCCATGACTGCGGGTTTTCTTGAGGTTAAATTGTATCCCGCATTGGAGTCGTACTGGGATATTATATCTGAGCCGGGATATAGAAAGCTCCTATTCCAATTGAGAGCTGGAGCCCTCCCCTTAAGAACTCTGTTAGTAAAATGGGGAGCAGGGGGGTGTGATACCTGCCCAGCCTGTGGACTGGGAAAGGAAACACTTGGACATTTTTTGTTCTCTTGTAAAGCCTACTGTGCTCCAAGACGTGTTTGGTTAGCACCTATGTGCAGGAATCTTGGGACCACCTGTAGCTCTGTTGCCCTGCGTATTAAATGTTCAAGCTCACTTACATGGATATCAATTGCCACTGCAAAATATATTGGTTGGGCTTGGGCGATCAGACAGAGACTGCTAATTAATTAACTATTCTCTGTCTGTAAAATCTGTCTCCATGAATTTGTTATTATTGTCTTTAGACCGTTAATGTTTTTACAACTCTGCTATTTTTATCAATGTATTAACCTTTTTTTACTTGCTAAACAAGTACCATGGGAAACTTTTTAATTGAGTGTATTTTATGGATTCTATAGTGCACTGTCTATGTGATTGACTGTAAATTTAATTGTATTTTAATTTTTTGTGTACGTCTTGCTTTTATGAGTAATTACTCGAATAAAGCACTATTTGAACTTGAAATAAAAGTTAACTCTTGATTGGGGACGGTTGAGTACTTCATGCTTGGTATCTATAAAATTGTAATGGAAAATCCTCTTTAATGGTAAAGTCGGATTTTAAATTACAATTTTAAAAATGCACTTTTAGAATCGAGGCAATTTCCTGCTCGTTGTCATTTTGTGCCTTCAACCTCCTGTGGGTCACATGACTGGGTATAGTTGGCAGTTAGACTGTGAATTTCTCCCAGACAGTCACACAATAGAGAGATTAGGTTTGCTTGAATGGTCCATCTGCTGACAGGATGGGTGGTTGGAGCTGGGCATAGCCCCACTTGCTACTGAATAGTCTTTGCTCTGCCTTCACATACAATGGTTTGTCACCGCTGCATTATTCCTGTAGCCAGCTTAGAGCTAGGCAGGGGAGTCAGAAAATTTCAAGTACTTCCAAGAGAAACCTCTAAAAACCCCTCCTAACTTCAAAGAAGGCACCAGGTATAAAAATAGGGCCCTTAGACCCACCCTTCAGTTCACTTTCTGGACCTGTAAAAGAACTCTCAGAGCGCTGCCTGCTGCTGTGTACTTCACAAGATGGCTTTGCTGCACCTGGAAGGACTTCTGTGCTGCCTAGAGTCTGCCTTAAACCCTCAGAAGCCTGTTCAGATGTTTGAGCTGTGATTCTTCACCTGATCCCAGAACAACCAGAGTGGCTCCATGGGTTGGTTTGCTGACCTCCTGTTCAGTGTGAAAGGGACATAACATCCCACCATCTTGAACCCCTACCTGGACCTAGCCTGTGTGAGTCTATCTGCCCATTGGTGCCCCTCCAGTCCTGGACCCTTGGTGGCGGTACTAAAGTTGCCTATATAGCCTTAATCAAAAACTTGGGATTTAAAAAATATTTTGTTAAAAACTGCTCTGAGAACTGAGGGAAGACCGTGACCAACATGCTTGTCTATCTGCCCAAGGTGCATCGCCGGTTGGCCTGACTTTGTGTTCACTCCCACTACGTTCTTCCTGCAGTAACAAATCCTGGTCAGTGGTCCTTCACCAAAGAGGTATCCGGCCTCCTGAAACTCTCATAAGCTACAGCCTCCTGTTTGAGGTTTTTGACTTCCATTGAAGTGACTACGTCTGAATCTTCACCGCTACTTTGCCCAGTGGCACCCCGACAAGGACCCTTCTTTCACAGATAACACCTGCAACCTTGTCCCGCTGAAAGTTACGTTCCCAGAATTGTTTCTTGAGAAATCGAAGTTAAACGGTAAAGGTAAATGCAATCCACTTCCTGTATTCAAGCAGTGTTCTATTGTGGTCAGCCATATTTTTCAACTTTTACCCGGCCGCACGTTACTAGATGTCGGAGATTGGGGCTTTAATCGTTTAGGCTCGACTTTTTACTAAAAACTTTAAAAACTCATAACTCTGGTTCTACTGATTGGATTTTTGTCATTTTGGAGTCAACTCATTTTATTAAAGTTTTCTATATTTTCAAAATTGGTGGGAGATTTTTCTTGTGTTGTGTTTTCACTTTATTTTGTTTGCGTCCTGCCTTAATAATACTTTGCACAGTGCCTCTGAGTTAAGCCTGACTGCTTTTTCTGCCAACCTATTAAGGGCTAAGCACAGGTTGATTCCTGACATGGATTGTGCCTTTTGCTTGAACAGGGCTTACCCCTCTTCAAACAACAACCCAAATTCTCACAGAAGCCATGAACTTTCAGTACCTTAACCAGTTGATGGTGACAGAGCCAAGTTATATTGTGTACCATTTGCAAATTTCTAAAGTTTGGGGTGTTAGAAGTACTACATTTTAAATAAGGTAAAGGCTGAGTTTACCTGATATGAGTTGTACTGGTTTAAAAGCAGGTTGTGGCTTAGAGCTAAATTCAGTTCTAAAAACACCAAAGCTGCTGTTGACAATACACGAACCACCAATAGATATCTAGATTTGTTCTCTTGTTCAATTGTTGTAATACAGTGTTATACAAAATTTAAAAGCTGTGCATGTTTTTTCTAGAACCTCACTCAAGTTTTTGATAATTACTGAGTAATGTAGAAGGTAAGGGGTGTCCGTCTTAGAGGTAATTTATCTCATACTGGAGTTGTGGACTGGCTTTAAGGTTGTTTGCCAATAGGCCCATCTCAATAAAATGTGTACTGTATTTTATTAAACTATGGCGCGTTGTCCATACTGCCTGACAGAATGTGTATTTACAGTGGCAAATATATACCTATTAATCTCTAGATTTCAAATTGTGGGTCATTGTGAAGTCTTTAAGAGGGTAATGCCATTAAGTTGAATAGAAATTTGTCCACAGGAGAATGTCTACTAAATTACTTCAAGTCCACCAACTCTATAGGACGGTGTAGCAATATTCACAATGTCCTCAATGATGTCATTGGAAATGACATCAAAATATATATGTATATTTTTATCAAAATATACATAGATACTAAAGACTTATACTTGCCTGCAAAGTAAATTACTGTGATGTTGAAGTACACCTGTAAGGGCACGATGTAAAGATGCAATGGCATGCAAGGTCACAACAAACTACTGTGGCAGAAATTACTTCAAGCAATCCAGCGTTCCTCAGTTTGATGAGTATGCCCAAACGTGGGCCCTGTACTAACTGCTCTATAGGACTGAAGCTGCTCCCAAATGAAGAAGCCTAAATAAAACAAAATCAGTCTGGGGTTGCTTGCATTCCTGTTCAAAGGGGACTGTGTCTAGCAGTTTGCACTGGACTGTTTCTACTGGAAAAGGACCATGACTTATTTGAATATGAGTGCTTCCTGTCTGAGGTGGCATGGTGAGCAAACCTTGATAGATTGGATTGCGGCCCAGAGTACTTACTGGCCACTGATGTTAATTCAAGCAATCCATCTATCACTTTTTTTGTTTTCTTGAAGTTGTATTGGGCCATCATATGCTTGTATGTTGACTAATGGTAGCTTGTTCTGTAGGAAGATCACATTTCCATAAAGCTGCTTTGCTTTAATCAATTTGCATTTCAAATGTCTGAATCCATTTAGGCACCAACTGGGTGGGTATCCATGGAACCTTGTATGTCAAAGGTAGAATCTAACACTATTGGTATGGAAACTGAAGGCTCTGCCTTCTGCAGGGCAAGTAAGACAGCTTGCGAGACAGCAACATGAGCTGTGGAAGTTGTCTAATGATGTAGTAGGCGTCTGCATAGCTTGGAATTATCCACCGCTGAAAACACCCTGAAAGGATGCACATACAGCTGAATACTTCTGCTTTATCCCCACTGTAGGCTGTCCAAAGCCATCCATACATGCACATTTTTATACTGATGTATTGGTAGAATGCGTAGAATTTGTGGCATCAGCTGTTACTGCAAAAACTGCAGATTTTTGAGTGTAGGAATATATTCAAATTATATGTCAGACGCAATCTACATTGATATAAAAGTACACACTAATGGCATGATGTAGTGACTCCTAGTGTAATGGCAGGTGAGGTAACAGCATACAATTGGCTGAGGTTAATTCAAGCAACCCAACTCTCCTAAGTGTGACGAGTACGCCCAAATGTGGGTCTTGTGCCACTCTGCCATATGACTCAAGCTGTCCCCAAATGGTGAGACATACAACGGTCAAAACTAGTCTGAAGCTACTTTTATTCCCATTCAAAGGGGCGGTTCGATTTGGACTCTTCCTCCTGGAAATGGACCTTGAAATGATTTGCATATGGATGGTTCCTGTCAGAGGCGGCATGGTGAGCAAAAAACGATGGATTTGTTTGCAGCCCAGAGAAATATCCAGTGGCTGATATTAATTCAATCAATCCATCCGTCACTTTTTGTTTTCTTGTTGTTTTGGGCCATCATATGCTGTATGTTGATTATTGGTAGCTTGTTCTGTAGGATTGTCAACTTTCCGCAAAGCTGCTTAGCTTTAATCGATTTACATTTCAAATCTCTGAATCTATTTAGCTAACAACTAGTTAGGTATCCGTTGAACATTGAAGGCGCAGGTGGAATCTGACACTATTCGTATGGGAACTGAAAGGCTCTGCCTACCGCAGGATAAGTAAGTGCTTGTATTTCAGTAACTTGAGCGTTGGGGTTACCTAATGATGTAATATGAGTCTGCATTACTTGGAACTCTCCCTTTCTGAACCCCTGGATCACTGAACATATAGCTGAATACTTGTGCTTCATTCCTACTGCAGGCTCCACAAAGCTACTGTCAGTACAATTTATAGAGGACCACAGGACACGTAGAAACTACTGGGCCCAACCCTAGGGGTTGAGGCTTTTTACTCCTGATGTCCTGGGGCCTTGGCTACTATAGATTCTGAGAAACTGGGCCAAATATCTCTTCTGCACTTGACTCTATGTGGTAGATGTGGTTGAGCAGTCCAAGGTTCCCTCGGAGGTGCAGGTGTAGATACAGATTAGTGAACACATGCACGGAAATCAAAGGCAGCAACAATGAATCATTGTCCAGCCAAATACACACTACTATAAAAAAAAGAGGCATTTTATTTCTACAGTCTACCACGCAAAGGAAGAATATGACATACAGACAAAATTACACAGTCCTCCACTGAGGTCAGGGCTCTAGCACCACTCTGGTGGTTCCCGGTCCCACTCACTCCTCACGTTAGCTATCATGGTCATTACCCCTTCCCTATTGGTAACATCCAAGGTATGCCCCACTAAGAGTCTAATGAGTCCATTATGACTTAAAGTGAATAACGTTCCAGTGGATACAGCCTGAAACAAATCTTACCAGCTCTGGCAAAAGCTGATCATTTGGAGTGCTGTGGTTGCCCTGGTTCCTGTCCAAGTGAGGTGAGTTAGCCGCACGCAGACTCAGCGGCTGCATGTGGCAGGCACAGGCTCTCTCTTTCACGGTCACGCTCCTGCATTGATTGGAGGTTTCCTGTGGCTTCTCGTGTGGTAAGTGATCACATGCTTTTGATGGGGTGAGGGATGTCTACTACAATCCTGTTCTTGGTTGTACACTTGGGTTACGGTGCTCCCACTGTCTTCTCAACACATCCAACAGGGATGAACCAGTCCCTTTGCTTGTTACTTGCAGTAACCTATGGGTCACCATCAATAGCTGTCCATGGGCTCCTGCCTGGTAAACACAGCAAATTATCCAAGACAGCCTGTCCTGTCATATGAGTGTGCTGCACCGCTGCCTTACCGTTTGGCAGTCTTTCACCGTAGCAGCCTGCCTGGCATACGAGGTCACTGTACTAGTAATGCGCAAGGATTTTGCCTTTACCACATGGCAGTTTTACCACAGTGGCCCCTCCTAGCATATGTGGTTGCCTCACCGCAACAGCGCAAGGCTTCAACTCTTACAACACAGCAGTCTACTTTCAAAGCAGCCCTCTCATGGCATTTGGGGGTAACTGGCTCAGTCATGCACATGGGCAATGACCAGATTGGTGCAGCAAACTTTTCTTCACTCCATGCACAGGGAGCCCACTTGACAGGGCTCCCCATTGGACCTAACATCCTCCAATGCTCTCCTCTTCCTTACAGGGCACACTGGTCTTGGCAAGCAGGAAGAAGTTGGTGCTCTAGGCATCAGGGCATATTGTCTTGGTTCCCTGTGTGATGTCCCTTCTCCCAGCAAGGAGACTAGCAGGCCTTGGCCCCCACTCCTGTTCACAGGCAGACGTTTTGAAGAGCTTCTTCTCACACAGCCCGCCTGGCTGCTTGGCAGGTGACACGCATTGGGGTCTCAACCTCTTCTTATAGTCCTTTTTGAGACACCAAATGTGATTTAGGGTCAGAGTCTTGGAGTTTTTATGTTTAGGTTTTATTTCTTTTGAAGTGTATGCTCCTCTGCTCCCTCTTCCTATTGAAAAGCAGTCTGTCACAGCAGGGGTGTGTCCAAAACGTATAGTCTCACAACACAGACCATGGAAGTGACTAGAGCTCACACCTGGATGTCAGCCACAGTGATAATGTGCATCAAAAGGTTAGCTCACGGTTCCCAGACCTAGTTTTTATGATCAGCCCTATCTCCTTGCTCAGATATGCTCAAACCCCTTCCTTATGACCTCTTAATAAATCAAATAGTACGCTTTGAAGTGTACAGCGGCGATCTGGTCCTCCCATCCTCAGTGTGAGTCCCACCCAGCTTACAGGAATGCAGCAATCCACAAATATGTTGGGGGGCTAACTCTAACTCCACGTATCACATTCAGGCCTGGGTCTCTCAAAATGGACCCCAGTGCAGCCATGTGTTGTACTATTCACAAGCACACATACACCCAGTGCATGTATACAGCACACTGTACAGCATTGTATCCCTTATGTACTGTACTATTAAGAAGCATGCATGCATCTTGCACTTAATATGCGTGCACTGCCGAACACTGTATCCTTTATGTATTGTATCACTCAAAGGTACACATACACCCAGCACATGCACTGCACACTTCACTTATTTTACCACTCACAGGTACACATACACCAGGACATGCACTTATCCTGCATGTACTTCCCAGCATTACATACTTCAGGTTCTGTACCACTCCTGGGCACATGCATACCCCATGCACGCACTACTCAGTACTGCTCTGTCCCTATATTGCACCCTCACCAGGCACACATATACCCAGTGCTGCTACACCACTTCTGCGCTGCACAGCACTTCACACCATTCTGAAATAGCCAAGGGTGAGTTCAGGACACAGCAGCAGAACCTTAAAATTGAGTGAGCCTCTAAGCCTCACTTCAACTATACAGGTTTAAAAGGACCTGTTCACTCATCCTGAGCACTACAAGTTATTCTTCACCCAGTATGCTCAAGCTGCTTAACTTCCAGTCAAGACTATGAGGGTAGTGCTTTGTGCGCCCCTCCCTTTCCAACAAGGTCACAATCCAAGAGATGTCATGGCGCACAGACATTCTCTGTGTTTGCCTATGACAACAAAAATTAGGGATTCAGACATAAGTACAATTAGGCTCTCAGAACATGCGTGTACGACCATTGCCATGTAGAGGACTTTTTTGTCCCAACAGATGCCCATCCCAGGTCAGAGCACCCAGAGCAACCTCCTAACCTGGAGAAGTTAGGTGGTCAGATTGTTGAAACTGGGTGGAAAGGCCGTCAGAATTCCCGTAACTTATTCCAGCTCTCTACTCAATCACACATCTAGCCCTTGCAAAGAAATAGAACATTTCAATAATTTAAGATTCTTTCCCTTCATAGCCGTTAAACATTTCAATGGTTTATGATACGTTTGCACCACAAACTTAGTGTAAAACAAATATGGGTGGAAATTATGCAAGCCGAACACTACGGCAAAGCAATCATTATCAACGCTACCCACTTCAGTTCTCTGTGTAGTAATCTACTAATAAAGACCGGATGCACTCAATTTTTGTTGTCCTCTTGAGCTGACACCACTCTAACTCCTTTGTCAGAAGAATACGTCTCCACAATGAAAACCGGACTGTATTCAGATGCCTTCAGTACAAGTGCAGTGTACGGCACCTCCTTCAGCTCTTCAAATGTTTTCTTTGACATTCTGCAGTCCATATCACTTTCCTAGGCTCCTTCCTACAGAACAATGCAGTCAATGGGGCAACTATGCTCCCATAGTTTGTCTCAATGTTCATGTGGTACCTGTTGAGTTCTAAAACAGCCCTCACTTAGGTCTGTGTAGTAGGCACTTCCCACTCAATCACAGAATTAATCTTGGTTTCCAACAGGTGAATCTTCCCATTCCCCACTTCATGTCCTGGGTAGGCTACAGAGGACTGCCCCACCTAACAGCTGCATGCATGGTCAATTTTGTCATCCTGTATCCTCACCAACGTCCTGTCCATGGTGTTCCTGCTATGAATAGCCGAACACCGCACTGACATCCAGGTAAGCCACATAGAACTCCACCCCCCCCCCCCCCATCCCCCCCATTCGGTGAGAACATGATTCACCAGGTGCTGACAAGAGGCAGGGGCATTATTCAACCAAAGGGGTATCACTTTGAACTGATACAGCCCCTCTGGCTGAAGTCTTCTTGGAATTTAGTGCCAATGTGATCTTTCAAGACCCGCTGCTCTGATCTAAAGTGCTCAAATACTTTGCAGCACCTAACTGATCCACAAGTATATCTACTCTTGAGAATAGATGGGCAACGGTCTTGGTTACCTCATTTAGGTCTTGGTACTTCACACAGAACCACAAGTCCGTAGACCCTTGTGACATTCGAATTGAAACCCCAATTCTAAGCAGTGCAGTAGCAGAGTGTACACTGACAGTAACATTGTTTAGAGAGTGGAATGGAGAGAAAGCGATAGAAAAATGGTATTCTCTGAAGTAAGATTTACTTAAAGAGAGATAGGTTTAAACAAGATGAAAAGAAAAAATATTTTCCAACCTTTATCAAAGAAATTTCTATTTCTGACACTTATGACTGAGCACATACAGCCATTAAACACTTAAACTTCAGAATAAGTGTCTCAGACATTATCCACTAACCCACAGAAACTCTATACTGGTTAGAATCAAAACATATATTACATTCGAATTGGAAAGCCCAAACTAAACCTTGCAGTTGCTTAGTGTACACCTACAGTAACATTGATTACAGATTGGAATGGCAAGATGGAGCGAGAGAGAGAGAGAGAGAGAGGAAAAAGTGTATATTCTCTGGGGTAAGTCATACTTAAAAAGAGATACATTCAAACAAGGTTAAAATAACAAAGTATTTTCCGACCTTTATCAAAGAAATTACTATTTCCTACACTTATAATTGAGAACTCAAAGTGATTGAAACACAATGAGTTGAATACTTAACCTCCAGAATAAGAGTCTCAGACCTTAACCACTAGCCCACAGAGATTACATCTACAGTAACATTGTTTATAGATTGGAATGGCAGGACGGAGCGAGAGAGACAACATTTATATTCTCTGGGGTATGATGTACATAAAAAGAGAAATATTCAAGCAAGGTGAAAAGAACAAAGTATTTTCCAACCTTTATCAAAGAATTTACCATTGCCTTCTCTTAAATCTGAGTACACATAGCATTGAAACACCAGGAAACGAACACTAAACTTCAGAGTAACAGTCTAAGACCATAATCACTAGGCCACAGTGACTCTTTACATTTTTTAATCCAAACATATATATGACATTCAAATCGAAAAGACAAGCCTATGCAGTTGTTAACAGTGTAAGTCTGCAGTAATATTGTTTGCAGAGTTGAATGGCAGGATGTAGCGAGAGAGAAGAAGAGAGAGAAAGATAAAAATGTTGATCTCTGGAGAATGACCCACTTAAAAAGAAATATATTCAAAGAAATATTATTTTTCAAAGTTTCTTGAAGAAATTGTAATTTCCTAATCTTATAACTGAGCAACAGGAATCGAACACTCAAACTTTAGAATAAGATTTTACCCACTAGCCCATAAAGATACTAAGCTTTTCATACTCAAAACATATATATAACATTCGAAGAGAGCGATTGTCAAAATCTTTGTTCTCTTGGGCATTGCCTACTTAAAAAGAAATATATTCAAACAAGGTGAAAAGAAATAATATTTTCCAAACTTTATCAACAAAATTACTATTTCCTACACTTAATTGAACAGTACAGCCATTGAAACACCACCAACTGAACACTTTCAGAATAAGAGTCAAAGACATTGACCTCTAGCCAACAGAGACTCTTTTCAACACAGCATCAACACGGATATAGAACATTGGAAGTGAAAACCCAAGCTGAAGCAGTGCAGTAGCTTAGTGTACACCTATATTAACCCCTTCGATGCGGATGACAAAGCCAGCTCGTCATGGGCGTTACCTGAGCTACGCGGATGACGAGCTGGCTTTGTCACAAATCGCGCATTTTTGAAATTCCAGCGCACAGCGGGAAAACGCGGTAGAGGTTAACATTGTTTAAAGATTGGAATGGCAGGACAGGGCTAGAGAGACAAACTTTATATTCTCTTGGGTAAGCCATACTGAAAAAAGATATAGTCAAACAAAGTAAAAAGAAAAAATGTTTCATAACCTTTATTAAAGAATTTACTATTACCTTCCGTATAACTGACCATACACAGAATTTAAACACAAGGAATTACATATTTATCCTTCATAGACATAGTCTCCAACCTTAACCAATAGGCCACAGTGACCCTTTAGTAGCTCACATCAAAACACATTGACATTTGAATAAAAAAAACACAGCCTATGTAGTAGATTAGTGTATACCTGCAGTAGCTTTGTCTACAGAGTGGAATGGCAGGAAGGAAAGAGAGAGAGAGAGAGAGAGAAAAAATGTTATTCTCTGGGGTAAGAAATACTCAAAAAGAGATATATTAATTCAAGGTGAAAAGAACAATATTTTTCAAACTTTATGAATCTGATTAGCATTACCTATCTGAGCACAGGCAGCCATTGAAACACTAGAAATTGTGCGCTTAATCTTCAGAATAATACCCTAAGACCTTAACCACTAGGCCTGAGTGTCTCTTTACTAAGATCAAACAAAACATATATTCAACATTAAAATTGAAAACCCAAGCCGAAGCAGTGCAGTAGCTTCATGTTAACCTGCAGTAACATTGTTTACAGAGTGGAATGGCTTGACAGAGTGAGAGAGAGCAAGAGCGAGAAAGACAAATATTTTGGGCCTTATTTATGAGGCTGTGCGTCACTTTTACATGCCAGTGCGTCACTTTTGTGACTCACCAGTGGCGTAAAAAGTGCAATGTGCCTTGTTGCACCATTTTTACAAAGTGACGCATCTAGGTAGATGCATCACTGTGTAAACCCCTGCGCCACATTATACCTGCGCCAGGTATAATGTATGCAGGGGTGGGCGTTATGACGCAAGAAAGGGTCCTAGAAGTGACACAGTGAAATCTATAAGATTTCACTGCGCCACTTCTAGGACGCAAATGCATCAATATCTTACGCCTGCCTCACAGCAGCCGTAAGACTGACACTGGCCCCATGTCAAAGGACACATTGCTGGAGTTGCGTCACTTTTGTAGCACACTCCAGCAATGCGTCACTTTTGTTCCATGCAGATACGTCAGAAATACTGACGTATCTGTAACTCCTTGCGACATGATGCGTCTTACAGTAAATATGACGTATCAATCATGTTGCAAGGATGGCACACTGAGAAATGACGCATCGCTGCTTTCACGCAGTGATGCCTCACTTCTCATAATTGAGGCCCTTTGTTCTTTGCGGTATGACATACTTAAAAAGAAATATAGTCAAACAAGGTGAAAAGAAATAATATTTTCTAACCTTTATCAAATAAATTACTATTTGCTACCGTTATAATTTAGCACTCAGAGCCATTTAAACATCTGGAATTGAATACATGACCTACAGAATAAGAGTCTCAGACCTTAATCAATAGCCCACAGAAACTATTTGCTAGACCGCATCAAAACATATATGACATTCAAACGAAAAACCAAGCCTAAGCATTGCATTAGCTTAGTGTACAACTACAGTACCGATTCTGTAACTACAGATTCGGTAATGCCCATTGATTCCTATGGGTATTGAAGCCCATAGGAATCAATGGGCATTACCGAATCGGTAAATACCGATTCCAGCAAGGGTGCAGGGGGTGTCACTTTGACACCCTCTAGCACCCCAAATACAGGCATGTGTGCCATGTGGCACACAGACATGCCCTAAGGGCATGTCTGTCTGTCACATGGCATAGGTGTGCATGCACACATGTGCAAGCACACCAGGATTCGGTATTTTACCACCCAATTGGATTTCGTGGTAAAATACCGAATCTGAAAGGCCTTTGGGACTCAGAAGAGTCCCACCTACATCTAGAAGTTACCGGTTCGGTAAAAATACCGAATCGGTATTTTACCGATTCGGTAAATTTACCGATTCGGTAAATTTCCCGAATCGGTAAAATTGGCCCCCTACATCCCAATAACCCATTTACCGGTCGGTAACGGACGAAATCGGCAGTTACCGACCGGTAAATGGCCACCTACATCTGGCCCTAAATACTTAAACTTCAGAATAAGAGCCTCAGACCTTAACCACTAACCCACAGAGACACTATACTGGTCAGCATTAAAACATATATATGACATTCAAATCAAAAACCCTATCCAAAGCAATGCAGTACCTTAGTGAACTCCTACAGTAACATTATTTACATATTGGAATGGATGGATAGAGAAAGGGAGAGAGACAAACCTTTTATTATCTTGGGTAAGATGTACTTAAAAAGAGATTTATTTAAACAAGGTGAAAAGAAAACATATTTTCCAACCTTTATCAACAAACTACACTTGTAACTGAGCACACATGGCACTGAAAGACGAGGAATTGAACACATAACCTTCAGAGTAAGAGTCTGAGACCTTAACCGCTAGGGCACAGTAACTCTTTACTAAGCAATATCTAAACATATATATAACATTCGAATAAAAAAAGAAAAAACTAAAGCAGTGCATTAGCTTAGTGTACACCTACAGTAACACTGGTTACAGAGTAGAACTTTCTGGGACGAGAGAGAGGGAAAGAAAGAGAGAGAAAATGTATATTCACTGGGTTAAGGCATACTTAAAAAGAGATATATTGAAATAAGGTGAAAAGAAAAAATATTTTCCAACATTTATCAAAGAAATTACTAAGCTTACCCTTATAACTAAACACACACTGCAATTGAAACACCATTAATTGAACACTTAACCATAAGGATATGGTCAAAGATCTTGACCACTAGACAACACTGACTCTTTACTGACTTGAATCAAATCTTTTATATGACATTCAAATCGTAACCACAAGCCTGTGCAGTGCAGTAGCTTAGTGTAAATCTGCAGTAAGAGACCAACTACATTTTTATTCTCTGGGGTATGACCTACTTAAAGAGAAATATATCCAAAGAAATTATATTTTTCAACTTTTATTGATGAAATTGCAATTTTCTACCCTTATAATGGAGCACTCAGAGTCATTGAATCACCAGGAATCGGACACTTATCCTTTAGAGTAAGAGTGTAACCGCTAGCCCATAGACAAACCATGCTTGTTTTACTCTAAACACATATATATAACATTAAAAATTGAGGAAGAGAGAGATAGTCAAAAATGTTGTTCTCTGGGGTATGACCTACTTAAAAAGAAATATATTCAAACAAGGTGCAAAGAAATAATATTTTCCAATGTTTTTCAAAGAAATTACTATTTCCTACACCTGTAATTGAGCAGCCCAACCATTGAAAGGCAAGGAGCTGAACACGTAGCCTTCAGAGTAAGAGTCTAAGACTTTAACCACTAGCCAACACAGATTCTTTTCAACACAGCATCAAAATATATTAATGACATTGGAAATGAAAACCCAAGCCTAAGCAGTGCAGTAGCTTAGTGTAAACCTATGTAACATGGTTTAAAAATTGAAATGGCAGGACGGAGCTAGATAGACAACATTTATATTCTCTAGGGTAAGACATACAGAAAAAATATATATTCAAACAAAGTGAAAATAAAAAATGTTTTCCAACCTTTATCAAAGAATTTACTATTGCCTTCCTTATAACTGACCACACACAGAATTGAAACACAAGGAATTAAATACTTATCCTTCAGAGGAGTAATCTCCGATCTTAATCAATAGGCCACAGTGACCCTTTAGTAGCTCACATCAAAACACATTGACATTCGAATCAAAAACCACAGCCTATGAAGTAGATCAGTGTACACCTGCAGTAACATTGTTTACAGAGTGAAATGGCAGGAAGGAAAGAGAGAGAGAGAAAATAATGTTATTCTCTGGGGTAAGAGATATATTCATACAATGTGAAAAGAAATAATATTTTCCAATGTTTATCAAAGAAATTACTATTTCCTACACTTATATTTGAGCAGTACAGCCATTGAAACACAAGGAGCTGAACACATAGCCTTAAGAGTAGGAGTCTAAGACCTTAGCCAATAGCTAATAGAGATTCTTTTCAACACAGCATCAAAACATATATATGACATTGGAAATGAAAACCCAAGCCTAAGCAGTGCAGTAGCTTAGTGTTCACCTACGTAACATTGTTTAAAGATTGAAATGGCAGGTTGGAGCTAGATGGACAACATTTATATTCTCTGGGGTAAGATAAACTGAAAAATATATATTCAAACAAAGCGAAAAGAAAATATGTTTCCCATCCTTTATCAAAGGATTTATTCTTGCCTTCCTTATAACTGACCACACACAGAATGGAAACACAAGGAATTAATGATAATGATAATACTTATCCTTCTGAGGAGTAATCTCCGATCTTAATCAATAGGCCACAGTGACCCTTTAATAGCTCACATCAAAACACATTGACATTCGAATCAAAAACCACAACCTATGAAGTAAATTAGTGTACACCTGCAGTAACATTGTTTACAGAGTGGAATGGCAGGAAGGAAAGAGAGAGAGAAAATAATTTTATTCTCTGGGGTAAGAGATATATTCATACAATGTGAAAAGAAAAAATATTTTCCAAACTCTATGAATTTGATCAGCTTTCCCTATCTGTGCACAAGCAGCCATTGAAACACTAGAAAATGTATGTTTAATCTTCAGAGTAAGAGTTTAAGACTTTAACCACAAGGCCCCAGTGTCTCTTTACTAAGCTCAATCAAAACATATATATGACATTCAAATTGAAAACCCAAGCCGAAGCAGTGCAGTAGCTTAGTGTAAACCTACAATAAATTATTTTTCAGAGTGGAATGGTAGGACGGAGTGAGAGAGAGGAAGAGAAAGAAAGACACGTTTTTGTTCTCTGGGGAATGACGTACTTAAAAAGAAATATATTCAAACAAGGTGAAGAGAAGTAATATTTCCCAACCTTTATCAAAGAAAAAGCTATTTCCTACACTTCTAATTGTGCTCTCAGAGCCATCAAAGCACCAGGAATTAAAAGCTTAACCTTCAAAATAAGATTCTAAGACCTTAACCACTAGCCAACCAAGACTCTTTTCTGAGCAGCATCAACATATATATGACATTCGAATTGAAACCCAAGCCTAAGCAGTGCAGTAGCTTAGTTTACACCTACAGTAACATTGTTTACAGATTCAAATGGCAGGACAGAGCAAGAGAGAGAAACACTATGTATATTCTCTGGGGTTAGACGTACTTAAAAAGAGATATATTCAAACTAGGTGAAAAGAAAAAATATTTTCCAACATTTATCAAAGTATTTACAGTTGCTTATCTCTATAACTGACAACACATATCACTGAAACAACAGGAATCAAACATTTAATCTTCACAATAAGAGTCTCAGACCTTAACCACTAGGCCACAGCAATTCAATCAAAACCTCTATATGACATTCAAATTCAAAACACGAGCCTATGCAGTAGCTTAGTATACACCTGCAGTAACATTGTTTACAGAGTGAAATTTCAGGACGGAAAGAGGGAGAGAGAGAGAGAGAAAATAATTGTATTCTCTGGGGTAAGACATACTTAAGAAGAGATATATTCAAACTAGGTCAAAAGAAAAAATATTTTCCAACATTTATCAAACAATTTACTGTTGCGTACCTCTATAACTGACAACACACATCTCGAATTGAGATTTAATCTTCACAATAAGAGTATCACACCTTAACCATTAGAACACAGAGATTCTTAACATGCTTCAATCAAAACCTCTATATGACATTCAAATTTAAAACCACAAGCCTATGCAGTAGCTTAGTGTACACCTGCAGTAACATTGTTTACAGAGTGGAATGTCAGGACAGAAAGAGAGAGAGGAAAGAGAGAGAGAGAGAGAAAATAATTTTATTTTCTGGGGGTAAGACATATTTAAAAAGAGATATGGTCATGCAAGGTGAAAAGAAAAACAAAATTCCAACCTTAATCAAATGTGTCACCATTGCCTATCCGTATAACTGAGCACACGCAGCCATTGAAATGCTAGAAATTAAACACTTAACCTTCAGAGTAGGTGCCTAAGACTTTAACCACTAGGCCACAGTGACCTCATAGTGGTCTGCATGAAAACGTATATATGACATTCAAATCATAAATGCACATCTCTGTAGTGCAGTAGCGTGGTTCACACCAACAGCAATATTATTTACAGAGAGGAATGGAAGGACAGAGGATGAAAGAGAGAGAGATAATTGACAGAGAAAAGTTTTTTATTCTCTGGGGGTAAGACATAAATAAAATGAGATATATTCATACAAGGTGAAAAGAAAAAATATTTTCCAACCTTTATCCAATAAATAACTATTCACTATCCTTATAACTGAATATGCCAAGAATCGAACACTTAAGCCTCCGAGTAAGAGTCTAAGGGCCAGATGTAGGTATCCAAATACCGGTCGGTAACGGCCGAAAATACCGATTTTCGGCAATTACCGACCGGTATTTGGATACTGAGATGTAGGGCATGAAAAAATACAGATTCGGTAATTTTACCGAATCTGTATTTTGAAATGTAGGTAGCACTGTAAACAGTGCTACAGGGCTTTAAGGATTCGTTATTTACCACCAACTATTAGTTGTTGGTAAATAACGAATTCCTATGTAAATGCAAATATGTGCATTCACACCTGTGCCATGTGGCACACATACATGCATTTAGGGCATGTGTGTGTGCCACATGGCACACAAGCACTAATCAGGGGTGCAACAGGGTGTCAAAGTGACACCCTGCCACCCTTGACTATTTCACAATTTTACCGAATCGGTATTTACCGATTCGGTAATTGACATTCATTCCTATGGGCATCCAGGCCCCTAGGAATGAATGGCAATTACCGAATCGGTAAATACCGATTCGGTAATTACCGAATCTTAACCATTCTGTTAAAAATACCGAATAATTACCTACATAGGTTTTACCGATTCTAAAATACCGAATCGGTTAAATTCGGTATTTTAGAATCGGTAAAACCTTTTTACCTACATCTAGCCCTAAGACTGTAACCACAAGGCTATAGTACATTTTGACAGTGCAGCATCAAAACTTATATATGACATTCAAATTGAAAATCCAAGCCTATGTAGTGCACTAGTTTAGTGTACACCTACAGTAACATCGTTTACAGATTGGATTGCGTAGCAAGGTGTCAATATTATGTGGCATGGCTGGGGGCCTTACCATGTAATATTAACCCTGTACACAAAAAGTGGACCTCAGATTTACACTCGTAATCCTTCTCTCATTCCTGGTATACTGGGAAAGAGAAGACATGTTTGCTTAGAGGACCATGAGTTAAGCATTTTTACAGTACCAACAGTGACAATAAGTAATTGATAAGACTCAAAAGAAATTAGATACCAATTTAAACAATAGAGCTTATTTTTATAACATTTTAAACACAAGTATGTACAGTTTGTATAACCGGAGTTATAGAATTTATAGTGATAATAAAATCAGTACTTTGCAGGGCTGTCAAATGTTATCATTGCGTTCAAAGGAGAAAATCTCAATTGTCACTGTCATTTGCAGGGTAAGTTCAACAGAACAGAGTTGGCGTTGCAGTCTTTCAGGTTCACAGACCAACCTTGACAGAACAATTCTACCTTGCCCAGGGAGTCTGGGTGCAGAGGTGACTTTTCTGTCCTTGATACTGAACGGGGGCACTGGGAGCTGTCAAAAACAGTACTTGACAAAACAATACTTGCAGGTTGAGTTCAGATAAGCCTCTTTGAGGTGGAGCTTGTAGGGGACCCTGGCCCAGGAATCACCAGGCAGAACAGCTCTATCTAGCTCGGGTGCAGAGGTGAGCCTGGCTATCCGTAGTGCTGAATGGGATTTCTGGTGCTGACTTTACCAGACCTTATTTGGGATGCAAGGACTTGACAACTACTCCACTGGAGTGGAGAGGGGGATGATGCAGAAGGTTCAGTCGAGTGAAGCAGTTAGTAGTCAACTTGACCAGCAACAAGACTTGGTCCCAGCAAAGGTCACTGCTCAGTCAATCTTCTTCAAGAGGTCCTGGGAATGCTGTAGACGGCTGAGACTTGGTGAGGCTCAGGACTATGCTTCCCAAACAGGCACCTGGTCAGTTACTTGCAGGTTGGTCCACATCAGAGCCAAGTGGACAGTCCCTCTAGGATCTTGAAAGTGCAGTTTGTGCCTGCCAACTCCAGAGTACTAGTACCTCTAGCCCTAGGGAGTACTGGTGAAGTCTTGGGGTTACAGAGGGCTCATCTTCCTTTTGGAATGGTTCTCTGGTCCTGGACAAGTCATAATCTGGCGGGTAGAGGGAGGCTGCCACTGGTGCAGCCTCTTGTTTGTGGAGTCCTGCCTTGTGCTGACACGCCTTCTTCTTTGTCCACTTCTTCAGAGCAGATCTCGAATACTCACGTCAGTGGTGCTGCGTAAATCCTGGATTTAGGTGGTGTTTAAGAGGGTGATGTTACCAAACTAACCAGAATACATTATTCTTGAGACTTTTCAAAATGGCACAAGCCTCCGCTGTACAGACCCACAAGCCCACCCCATGGGTGTGGTTAGTGTTTTGAGCCTGTATGCTTCCTGTATACCTAATTTCCCGTCTGTTCGCAAACACGATTGCCTGGGGGCAGGGTGGGCCTTTCTTTCCACTGTGTTAAAAGTTACATATCAGAGGTGGTGAAGCATGTTAGGCTCAGTCCCCTATTGGATCTTTCACTAGCAATTCTTGGTGGGGGGGAAGTGTGACCCTCTGCCTGCCCAGGACTTTTATCTCACATCAGTAATAGTACTCACCAGCAGGAGTTCAGACTGGGAAATGACCCAGAAAGCCCACCAAGGCACAAGGGAGCTCAGTATCTCGGGGGGGGAGGGGACTTTTAAGGATGCCACCTGGGTGCATGACAGCTCACCCTTGATGCAAGAATTGTGTCAGGGTTGAAAAGCATGTTGTTTGATACCAAACACGACTACATTTGGTTGTACCATTGTGGTGCTGGCTATCTCGGTTTTGTCCGGTAGCCAATCCACGTTAACTTAGGGACTGCCAGTCACTTACAGTAAACTTGATTTCCAAGGTTACTGTAGGGCATATATGTCTGTACACATATATTTTCACACCATTAAGATAATGCACCTTGTCTCCTAAGCTTTAGGGGGCCTACATTAGGTGTGACTTAAGTACTTTAAAACACGGAGAGAACTCTATCACACATGTGTGTGCAAATTCACACTCGAGCAGGGAAGCTGCTCATGCAGGTTGCGGTAGCATCCCTGCTGACTTTACTTTTACTCGGGTCACACAGGGTGGCACAAAGAGTGCTGCAACCCATGGGGACCCCTTTAACACACTTGTCCTGGGTACTACTGGTACCATACACTAGGTTCTTATAAGAGGGGTTAAAGTATCGTGCCATTCAGGTGTACCAATTCACATTACCCTTTGAGGGAAAGAGCACTGGCACTGGAGCCTGGTTAGCAGGATCCAGTGCGCTGTCTGAGCCGAAAGACTGCATTAAGTAATTCAATGGAGGCAAAAAGTCGGGGACCCCATAAAAAGTCCAGTTTCCTACACTGATATTTTAATGGTTGTGTGCGCTCACCTACAGGTATAGGTAATGGTAATTTCTTTGAAGAATGTGGGGGGAAAAATCTTTTCACCTTGTTTTCATATATTTCTTTTTAAGTATATCTTACCCAAGAGCATAAAAAACATTTCTCTTTCTCAATTTCTCTCTCTATTTGCCTCTGTCCTTCTATTCCACTCTGTAAACAATGTTACTGTAGGTGTACACTAGGCTACTGCACTACATAGGCTTGGGTTTTCGAATGAAATGTCATATAGAAGTTTTGAGTCAGACTAGTAAAGAGTCACTGTGTCCTAGTGGTTAAGGTCTTAGACTGTTCCTCAAAAGGTTAAGTGTGCAGTTGCCGGCATTTCAATGGTTGTTTGTGCTCAGTCGGTAGAATAGGCAATGGTAATTTCTTTGATAAAAGTTGGAAATTTGTCTTTTCACCGTGTTTGAATACATCTCTTTTTAAGTATGTCGTTCTCTAGAGAATAAAAATCTCTCTCTTTCTCTCGCACTCTTTTTCTCTTCATTCCATTCCACTCTGTAAACAATGTTGCTGTAGTAGGTGTACTGTAAGCTACTACACTACATATGCTTGGGTTTTCGATTCAAATGTCATATGGAAGTTTTGATTCCAACTCCTAAAGGGTGATTGTGGCCTTGGGGTTAAGGGCTCAGACTCTTGCTAAAAAGGTTAAGAGTTCAATTCCTGTTATTTAAATGGCTGTGTGTGCTCAGTTATAAGGAGAGGCAATGTTTTCTTTTCACATTGTTTGAATATATCTCTTTTAAACACTTCTTGCCCCAGAGAATACAAATATTCTCTCTCTCCCTCTCCCTCTCCCCCTTCCCCTCTCCCTCCCCCTCCCCCTTGCCCTCTCCCTCCCCCTCCCCTTATCCCTCTCCCTATCTCTCTCTCTCTCTCTCTCTCTCTGGATTTAGGAGGTGTTTAGGGGTGTTTGGGCTAGTAGCCATTGGGTTACTAGTCTTGTGGTTAATCTGCCTCGGAGGTGGCCACATGCAGGGGGTGTATGTCACCAAACTACCCAGAACCTTCTATTGGGACTTTTGAAGATGGCACAAGCCATCCTCAGCTGTACAGACCCTAAAGGCATGGCTAGCCTTTGGGGGTTGTACGCCTCCTGAATGCCTAATTCACGCTTGCTCGCAAACATGAGTGCCTTGGGCTCGGGGGGCCTTTGTCTCTACTGGGAGACAAGTCATTTACATATGAGAGGCAAGGGGCCTTTGAGGCTAAGCGCCCTGATGTGTCATTCACTAGCCCATCCTGGGCGGGCAAAGGTGTGACCTCCTTCCTGCACAGGCCTTTTGTCTATGTCTTCTGGAGTGATAGCACTCACCAGCAGGTGGTCAGACTTCTGTCTTGTGCGACAAACTGCTCAGAAAGCCCGCCAAGGCACACGAAGACTGGGGTAAATCGGGAGCATAATCTAAGGATGCCACCTGTGTACATGCTAGTTCACCCTTGACATGAGAATCATATCAGGGGTAAAAAAGCACGGTGTTTGATACCAAACACGACTAAATTCAGTGTTACTATCGTGGAGTGGTCTTCCCAGTTTTGTCCGGTAGGTGGTACACGTTAACCTAAGGACCGGCATTCAGTTCTGTTCAGTTCTGTTCAAAAACTTTATTTCGATTAAAAATCACAAAAGTTGATGCATGACACATGAGCGGTGAGATTAAAGAAGCTCTAAAAATGCAATACATAACAATTATTCATCAATTTCTACAAATTAGCCCTTTCCCTGCTGATGACGGAACTGCTCCGTCATCAGCCGTGGTGGCGCTGTGCTGATGACGGAGCGGTTCCGTCATGGCCAGCCCGACGGGCCTGCGCGGCGCGTTCTATTAAGCGGGCGGGGCCATGACGGAACTGCTCCGTCATGAGCACAGCTCAACCGCGGCTGGTGACGGAGCGGTTCCGTCACCAGCATGGGCGCGCCACGCAGCCCCCCGCCCCCTTAGCGCTGCCGCCGCAGCGATGAGGTTAAACAATTTCTCAAAATAAATATAAATATACAGATAGCATATTAAAACCATGTAAAAACGAAGAGGAACCCCAAATATATAAACCGTTTAAAATATTTAGTTTCATCATGCAGAAATCCAGGTATACTACCAGTTCTACATTTGAAAAGCGCAGTGCAAATAATATAAAGTGCATAGTGCAAGGAACAAGTACAAAACAGTCTTATCATCTAACATGGGCTAATAGATTCCAAGCGAATAACCCACGCCCATCCCAAGAACTTAGCGACAGCGACCACTACCGGCTCTTCCAATGATGTAGATAAAATCCTAACAGCCTCATTGCTCGACCTAGTTCCCATGTTCTGACATACAGGTTTCAGCCATCTATGTCTAGGTTTGTGATAGGCTGGACAAGCAATTAGAATGTGGATCACTGTCCCTGCCACATCTAGACAATGGGGACAGGCACTAGTATTCATACTGTTCCATTTTAATGTAAATACCTTTGTGGGGAGAGAACCCACCCTAAACTGATGGTATAATTTTATTTCTTTGGGGGTGGTAATTAGGTCCCAGTAGCCTTCATACTTGGCTTGGTGTTGTAGGTCAAGAAATGCTCTAGACAGAGAAGGCGCAGTAAGGGCCGCATAGCGCCTGGTTACAACCATGTTCCAATATGCTTACATGAACTCTGCCTTTAACGGAAAAGCAATATCCCCTGGGTTGGTCCATAACCTACTCATACCCATCTCACTAAGTGTATTCCTCACACACCTTAACCATGAAATTTTGTTTGAGACATCCGAGTTCTTGACATCATTTAATGCCAGTGCATAGTGTTTTAACTCTGGAGTCACCCAAATCCTCCTCCAATAAGCAACTGGCCTAAACTGTGCCACATCCCTAATGGAGTGGCAGCCCAAATCCAAAAACAATGGTAACAGCGGGGTTGACTGTGGGAGCCCAATTAAAGACCGCATAAACTTGTTTTGCACTAAAATCAAAGGATCCAGGTTAGCGTAGCCCCACAGCTCAGCCCGTAGAGGATTGAGGCACCATTTTTGGTATGGTATATTTGGAGGACCGGGGCTATCGGTTTTGTGTAAGAGGATCTATGCTCTTTAATCAATACACCTGACAATTGGGAGTGCTTAACTGTGAGGAGTTCTACTTGGGATTTCCAACTCACATTGCAATCAATATGAACCTCCAGGTAGGAAAAGATATCTGTCTGTTCCAATGCCCCATCCTTCATTTCAACTCTGCCGACAGTCAACTTACATTTGTGCAGGACCATGTACTTAGTTTTGTCCACATTGACAATTAGTTCATGGTCCTCACAAAACTCCTCAAATCTAGAAAAGGCTCTTTGAAGGCCCTTTCTTGTTTTAGAAAGGATGAGGGTGTCGTCGGCAAACATAAGTAGGGGGATCCTACTCCCCGCTATGGAAGGTGCGTCGGTAGGGAAGTCATGAAATAACTCACCACCCCATTTATATATAGCGAGAAGAGCGTCGGGGCTAGTATACACCCCTGCCTAACCCCCTTCTCTATTGGAAACTTATGGGTGAGGCTTCCCTGTACACCCCATCTCACCTGCGCGTAGATTGCAGTATGTAGCTTGACCAAAAGAACCAGGATCTCAGGTGGCATGCCTAGCTGCAAAAAACAGCGCCACATCTTGGTTCGGGGAACGAGGTCGAAAGCCGACTTCAAGTCGACAAAGGCAGCATATAAGGTGCCTCCCCCTATTACCACAGTGCGCCAGTAGACCAGTATAAATCTGAACATCTGGTCTATGGTACTTGTACAAGACCGAAAGCCCGCCTATAGGTGGGACAGGATGTTGGATTCCTCCAGCCACGACTGAAGTCTATTTAAAATCATTCTTGCCAGGACCTTTTGCATGCAATCTAGTAAGCTGATGAGCCTATAGTTCCCTGGAATTGTACGATGCCCTTTTTTATAAATAGGTAGAATTTCCGCTCCTGCCCACGTACTTGACATTGGTGCACCACTAGCCACTGCGTTTTCTAAGAATTGAATATATTCCACCCAGTTTGATAAATCGTGGAGGAAGAGATTGGCGGGGATACAATCAGGCCCCGGAGCCCTTCCTCTTGGTACTGACTGAAGTGCAATATCCACCTCATGCTTAGTAAAGTGTAGATTAATATCCGGAGGTGGAATGACTTGGAATTCTGGATTAGCCTCTGCACTTGAAAACTGTGCTGTAAAATGGGAGACCCACCTGTCGGCTCCACATAGTTATGGGGGACATTATTAGGAACACAGCTACCCCATCTCACCAATTGCCAAAAAGCACACATATTCCTCCCTAGGGATGCTTCCAGCAAATCCCCCCCAATGCTGTTCATCCCAGGCCCTTTTGGCATAGTACTGAGCACTCTTGTAGTCGGACCTAGCCTTGCAAATTGCAGCCCTGTCCTTGTATTTAATTGCAGCCGCAAGATTTCTATATGCCTGGCGGCATGAAGTGCCATACCAGGCTGCTGCTTTATGATCAATATGACGGCTGGGATACTTGCTTCTCTTAATAAAATAACTTTTGAGCTTTAAAAACATTTCCTCGTGGACCTGTTCAATTTTAACATTCAACTCCTCCTGCGTGACACAGGTCTGTAGCTTGCCGATGGCATTAACTAACATGCTTTTCATTTCAACCAAATGCTCTTCGTGTTGGAAATCATTTGCCCACTTGACCCGTCTAGTGTCATTGGTCAGTCTAGCCTCAACAAAATCAGTACGTGGAGTTAAACTAGCTCCACATACTGACGTTGAGCTTAATACAGAGAGCAAAAGGGTGTTATGGTTACTCTCCGGTCTTTCATAGGCCTCCATGTCTACAAGGTTACACCAGAGCTCCTTATTTAGCAGAAAAATGTGAATTCTGCTGGTACGTAAACCGTTGATAAAAGTATGGGAACCTAATTTATCTGACTTGGTTCTTCCATTGGCAGCCCTTATCCCATGCTCTAAACAGAATACTTTTAATTGGAGAGCTGCACTTGACCATTTTTTGATAGCGGGAATGTCTAACTGGGGGATGGACCACTCGGCATCCTCCTCAGTGCCAAGATTAACATCATGACTGTCCAAATGTTCAAACGTACAGTTAAAATCACCAGCTATTATGACATTATTACCAGCTCTGTGATCTAATAAAAACAAACCTAAAGAGGTAACAGTAGGGGAAGCTTTCCCCCCTTGCAAGCCTCGAGAATAGACTTTAATGAGTAAAATATCAGGAACAGTTACTCTTGATAGCCTTACTATTAGAATGTCCCTGTAATCAATGTAGAGCTCCGGAGCTGAGTACTGCTCAGTCTGTCTGACCCAAGTGGTCAATCCACCCTTGGGTCTGCCATGTTCTCCTTTTTCCGCAGCTTTAGCAAAGTTTAAATAGCCTTGGTGAAATACTGTATTGGTAACCCATGTTTCTTGAAAACACAATATGTCAACCTGCTCAACAAATTTAGACCAATCTGCAGAAATTATTTTTTGAGAAAGCCCTGCAATGTTCCAGGAGACTAACTTGACACCTATCGCATCACAGAGATTATTACCATGGCCTAATTGGTCACAAAAGTCGCCATCCCAGCAACACCAGCTGCTTCCTGCATAGAATTGTCAGGTAGACCCCTGTCATTAACCCTACCATGTCCCTTCTTGACCTGCCCCCCATTTTCTAAGCCCCTCTCCTGCTAACGGTACTAAGGGTATGTTACCTGGCTTCTTGCAGGAGCCCCATCCCCCTCTCTCGGTTTAGATGGTAACTGAAGATTCATATTACACTCTTCAGCAGATTTCAGTCAATCAATATCCTCCAATGTGGAGAGGAGTTCAAATCGATTTACTGTCGGGACTACATAATCATAGGGACCTCGAACCTGAGCAATATTTCGTGCACTATCCCTAGCTGTAATGGGCCGTAGAGAAGCCCGATAGAAAAAACCTAAGGGCAAGATGTGAATAATATCTTCACTCAGAATCCTTGTGCCTGCCCTTTCCAGGATTGTTTGTACAAGAGATGGAGACCCAAAGCTCAGCACCACACAATCCCCTCTAAAGTGTTTCTGATTATGCCCTAACCATGGAACTCTGCAAACCATTTTAAATTCTCGAAATAGGGAATCGCCCAACCCGGTTATGGTGTTTAGCATGTGTAAAGCTTTATTCTTTAGCGACTCCCAGTGTTCAAAATTATTTGCAGAGAGTACTGGTACATTAGAGAGGACAATGCTATAAGGTGTGGCTTCCGGAGGAAGATTGAGAAAACTGCTAGGAGTGGTATTCCTTTCCCCGTGTGGTACCCAGGTCCCAACTCCATTGTTGTTCCTTAGTGCATACAGGATCATTGAGTATGGTGTGTAGACTACTCGCGGGGGCATTGGGAACTAGTCCTATCCTACCATCACTGCGGTCACTGCGGTCTATCTCAGACCTTAACCACTAGGCCACAGCAATTCAATCAAAACCTCTATATGACATTCAAATTCAAAACACGAGCCTATGCAGTAGCTTAGTATACACCTGCAGTAACATTGTTTACAGAGTGAAATTTCAGGACGGAAAGAGGGAGAGAGAGAGAGAGAAAATAATTGTATTCTCTGGGGTAAGACATACTTAAGAAGAGATATATTCAAACTAGGTCAAAAGAAAAAATATTTTCCAACATTTATCAAACAATTTACTGTTGCGTACCTCTATAACTGACAACACACATCTCGAATTGAGATTTAATCTTCACAATAAGAGTCTCACACCTTAACCATTAGAACACAGCGATTCTTAACATGCTTCAATCAAAACCTCTATATGACATTCAAATTTAAAACCACAAGCCTATGCAGTAGCTTAGTGTACACCTGCAGTAACATTGTTTACAGAGTGGAATGTCAGGACAGAAAGAGAGAGAGGAAAGAGAGAGAGAGAGAGAAAATAATTTTATTTTCTGGGGGTAAGACATATTTAAAAAGAGATATGGTCATGCAAGGTGAAAAGAAAAACAAAATTCCAACCTTAATCAAATGTGTCACCATTGCCTATCCGTATAACTGAGCACACGCAGCCATTGAAATGCTAGAAATTAAACACTTAACCTTCAGAGTAGGTGCCTAAGACTTTAACCACTAGGCCACAGTGACCTCATAGTGGTCTGCATGAAAACGTATATATGACATTCAAATCATAAATGCACATCTCTGTAGTGCAGTAGCGTGGTTCACACCAACAGCAATATTATTTACAGAGAGGAATGGAAGGACAGAGGATGAAAGAGAGAGAGATAATTGACAGAGAAAAGTTTTTTATTCTCTGGGGGTAAGACATAAATAAAATGAGATATATTCATACAAGGTGAAAAGAAAAAATATTTTCCAACCTTTATCCAATAAATAACTATTCACTATCCTTATAACTGAATATGCCAAGAATCGAACACTTAAGCCTCCGAGTAAGAGTCTAAGGGCCAGATGTAGGTATCCAAATACCGGTCGGTAACGGCCGAAAATACCGATTTTCGGCAATTACCGACCGGTATTTGGATACTGAGATGTAGGGCATGAAAAAATACAGATTCGGTAATTTTACCGAATCTGTATTTTGAAATGTAGGTAGCACTGTAAACAGTGCTACAGGGCTTTAAGGATTCGTTATTTACCACCAACTATTAGTTGTTGGTAAATAACGAATTCCTATGTAAATGCAAATATGTGCATTCACACCTGTGCCATGTGGCACACATACATGCATTTAGGGCATGTGTGTGTGCCACATGGCACACAAGCACTAATCAGGGGTGCAACAGGGTGTCAAAGTGACACCCTGCCACCCTTGACTATTTCACAATTTTACCGAATCGGTATTTACCGATTCGGTAATTGACATTCATTCCTATGGGCATCCAGGCCCCTAGGAATGAATGGCAATTACCGAATCGGTAAATACCGATTCGGTAATTACCGAATCTTAACCATTCTGTTAAAAATACCGAATAATTACCTACATAGGTTTTACCGATTCTAAAATACCGAATCGGTTAAATTCGGTATTTTAGAATCGGTAAAACCTTTTTACCTACATCTAGCCCTAAGACTGTAACCACAAGGCTATAGTACATTTTGACAGTGCAGCATCAAATTGAAAATCCAAGCCTATGTAGTGCACTAGTTTAGTGTACACCTACAGTAACATCGTTTACAGATTGGATTGCGTAGCAAGGTGTCAATATTATGTGGCATGGCTGGGGGCCTTACCATGTAATATTAACCCTGTACACAAAAAGTGGACCTCAGATTTACACTCGTAATCCTTCTCTCAGTCCTGGTATACTGGGAAAGAGAAGACATGTTTGCTTAGAGGACCATGAGTTAAGCATTTTTACAGTACCAACAGTGACAATAAGTAATTGATAAGACTCAAAAGAAATTAGATACCAATTTAAACAATAGAGCTTATTTTTATAACATTTTAAACACAAGTATGTACAGTTTGTATAACCGGAGTTATAGAATTTATAGTGATAATAAAATCAGTACTTTGCAGGGCTGTCAAATGTTATCATTGCGTTCAAAGGAGAAAATCTCAATTGTCACTGTCATTTGCAGGGTAAGTTCAACAGAACAGAGTTGGCGTTGCAGTCTTTCAGGTTCACAGACCAACCTTGACAGAACAATTCTACCTTGCCCAGGGAGTCTGGGTGCAGAGGTGACTTTTCTGTCCTTGATACTGAACGGGGGCACTGGGAGCTGTCAAAAACAGTACTTGACAAAACAATACTTGCAGGTTGAGTTCAGATAAGCCTCTTTGAGGTGGAGCTTGTAGGGGACCCTGGCCCAGGAATCACCAGGCAGAACAGCTCTATCTAGCTCGGGTGCAGAGGTGAGCCTGGCTATCCGTAGTGCTGAATGGGATTTCTGGTGCTGACTTTACCAGACCTTATTTGGGATGCAAGGACTTGACAACTACTCCACTGGAGTGGAGAGGGGGATGATGCAGAAGGTTCAGTCGAGTGAAGCAGTTAGTAGTCAACTTGACCAGCAACAAGACTTGGTCCCAGCAAAGGTCACTGCTCAGTCAATCTTCTTCAAGAGGTCCTGGGAATGCTGTAGACGGCTGAGACTTGGTGAGGCTCAGGACTATGCTTCCCAAACAGGCACCTGGTCAGTTACTTGCAGGTTGGTCCACATCAGAGTCCCTCTAGGATCTTGAAAGTGCAGTTTGTGCCTGCCAACTCCAGAGTACTAGTACCTCTAGCCCTAGGGAGTACTGGTGAAGTCTTGGGGTTACAGAGGGCTCATCTTCCTTTTGGAATGGTTCTCTGGTCCTGGACAAGTCATAATCTGGCGGGTAGAGGGAGGCTGCCACTGGTGCAGCCTCTTGTTTGTGGAGTCCTGCCTTGTGCTGACACGCCTTCTTCTTTGTCCACTTCTTCAGAGCAGATCTCGAATACTCACGTCAGTGGTGCTGCGTAAATCCTGGATTTAGGTGGTGTTTAAGAGGGTGATGTTACCAAACTAACCAGAATACATTATTCTTGAGACTTTTCAAAATGGCACAAGCCTCCGCTGTACAGACCCACAAGCCCACCCCATGGGTGTGGTTAGTGTTTTGAGCCTGTATGCTTCCTGTATACCTAATTTCCCGTCTGTTCGCAAACACGATTGCCTGGGGGCAGGGTGGGCCTTTCTTTCCACTGTGTTAAAAGTTACATATCAGAGGTGGTGAAGCATGTTAGGCTCAGTCCCCTATTGGATCTTTCACTAGCAATTCTTGGTGGGGGGGAAGTGTGACCCTCTGCCTGCCCAGGACTTTTATCTCACATCAGTAATAGTACTCACCAGCAGGAGTTCAGACTGGGAAATGACCCAGAAAGCCCACCAAGGCACAAGGGAGCTCAGTATCTCGGGGGGGGGGGACTTTTAAGGATGCCACCTGGGTGCATGACAGCTCACCCTTGATGCAAGAATTGTGTCAGGGTTGAAAAGCATGTTGTTTGATACCAAACACGACTACATTTGGTTGTACCATTGTGGTGCTGGCTATCTCGGTTTTGTCCGGTAGCCAATCCACGTTAACTTAGGGACTGCCAGTCACTTACAGTAAACTTGATTTCCAAGGTTACTGTAGGGCATATATGTCTGTACACATATATTTTCACACCATTAAGATAATGCACCTTGTCTCCTAAGCTTTAGGGGGCCTACATTAGGTGTGACTTAAGTACTTTAAAACACGGAGAGAACTCTATCACACATGTGTGTGCAAATTCACACTCGAGCAGGGAAGCTGCTCATGCAGGTTGCGGTAGCATCCCTGCTAACTTTACTTTTACTCGGGTCACACAGGGTGGCACAAAGAGTGCTGCAACCCATGGGGACCCCTTTAACACACTTGTCCTGGGTACTACTGGTACCATACACTAGGTTCTTATAAGAGGGGTTAAAGTATCGTGCCATTCAGGTGTACCAATTCACATTACCCTTTGAGGGAAAGAGCACTGGCACTGGAGCCTGGTTAGCAGGATCCAGTGCGCTGTCTGAGCCGAAAGACTGCATTAAGTAATTCAATGGAGGCAAAAAGTCGGGGACCCCATAAAAAGTCCAGTTTCCTACACTGATATTTTAATGGTTGTGTGCGCTCACCTACAGGTATAGGTAATGGTAATTTCTTTGAAGAATGTGGGGGGAAAAATCTTTTCACCTTGTTTTCATATATTTCTTTTTAAGTATATCTTACCCAAGAGCATAAAAAACATTTCTCTTTCTCAATTTCTCTCTCTATTTGCCTCTGTCCTTCTATTCCACTCTGTAAACAATGTTACTGTAGGTGTACACTAGGCTACTGCACTACATAGGCTTGGGTTTTCGATTGAAATGTCATATAGAAGTTTTGAGTCAGACTAGTAAAGAGTCACTGTGTCCTAGTGGTTAAGGTCTTAGACTGTTCCTCAAAAGGTTAAGTGTGCAGTTGCCGGCATTTCAATGGTTGTTTGTGCTCAGTCGGTAGAATAGGCAATGGTAATTTCTTTGATAAAAGTTGGAAATTTGTCTTTTCACCGTGTTTGAATACATCTCTTTTTAAGTATGTCGTTCTCTAGAGAATAAAAATCTCTCTCTTTCTCTCGCACTCTTTTTCTCTTCATTCCATTCCACTCTGTAAACAATGTTGCTGTAGTAGGTGTACTGTAAGCTACTACACTACATATGCTTGGGTTTTCGATTCAAATGTCATATGGAAGTTTTGATTCCAACTCCTAAAGGGTGATTGTGGCCTTGGGGTTAAGGGCTCAGACTCTTGCTAAAAAGGTTAAGAGTTCAATTCCTGGTATTTAAATGGCTGTGTGTGCTCAGTTATAAGGAGAGGCAATGTTTTCTTTTCACATTGTTTGAATATATCTCTTTTAAACACTTCTTGCCCCAGAGAATACAAATATTCTCTCTCTCCCTCTCCCTCTCCCCCTTCCCCTCTCCCTCCCCCTCCCCCTTGCCCTCTCCCTCCCCCTCCCCTTATCCCTCTCCCTATCTCTCTCTCTCTCTCTCTCTCTCTGGATTTAGGAGGTGTTTAGGGGTGTTTGGGCTAGTAGCCATTGGGTTACTAGTCTTGTGGTTAATCTGCCTCGGAGGTGGCCACATGCAGGGGGTGTATGTCACCAAACTACCCAGAACCTTCTATTGGGACTTTTGAAGATGGCACAAGCCATCCTCAGCTGTACAGACCCTAAAGGCATGGCTAGCCTTTGGGGGTTGTACGCCTCCTGAATGCCTAATTCACGCTTGCTCGCAAACATGAGTGCCTTGGGCTCGGGGGGCCTTTGTCTCTACTGGGAGACAAGTCATTTACATATGAGAGGCAAGGGGCCTTTGAGGCTAAGCGCCCTGATGTGTCATTCACTAGCCCATCCTGGGCGGGCAAAGGTGTGACCTCCTTCCTGCACAGGCCTTTTGTCTATGTCTTCTGGAGTGATAGCACTCACCAGCAGGTGGTCAGACTTCTGTCTTGTGCGACAAACTGCTCAGAAAGCCCGCCAAGGCACACGAAGACTGGGGTAAATCGGGAGCATAATCTAAGGATGCCACCTGTGTACATGCTAGTTCACCCTTGACATGAGAATCATATCAGGGGTAAAAAAGCACGGTGTTTGATACCAAACACGACTAAATTCAGTGTTACTATCGTGGAGTGGTCTTCCCAGTTTTGTCCGGTAGGTGGTACACGTTAACCTAAGGACCGGCATTCAGTTCTGTTCAGTTCTGTTCAAAAACTTTATTTCGATTAAAAATCACAAAAGTTGATGCATGACACATGAGCGGTGAGATTAAAGAAGCTCTAAAAATGCAATACATAACAATTATTCATCAATTTCTTCAAATTAGCCCTTTCCCTGCTGATGACGGAACTGCTCCGTCATCAGCCGTGGTGGCGCTGTGCTGATGACGGAGCGGTTCCGTCATGGCCAGCCCGACGCGCCTGCGCGGCGCGTTCTATTAAGCGGGCAGGGCCATGACGGAACTGCTCCGTCATGAGCACAGCTCAACCGCGGCTGGTGACGGAGCGGTTCCGTCACCAGCATGGGCGCGCCACGCAGCCCCCCGCCCCCTTAGCGCTGCCGCCGCAGCGATGAGGTTAAACAATTTCTCAAAATAAATATAAATATACAGATAGCATATTAAAACCATGTAAAAACGAAGAGGAACCCCAAATATATACACCGTTTAAAATATTTAGTTTCATCATGCAGAAATCCAGGTATACTACCAGTTCTACATTTGAAAAGCGCAGTGCAAATAATATAAAGTGCATAGTGCAAGGAACAAGTACAAAACAGTCTTATCATCTAACATGGGCTAATAGATTCCAAGCGAATAACCCACGCCCATCCCAAGAACTTAGCGACAGCGACCACTACCGGCTCTTCCAATGATGTAGATAAAATCCTAACAGCCTCATTGCTCGACCTAGTTCCCATGTTCTGACATACAGGTTTCAGCCATCTATGTCTAGGTTTGTGATAGGCTGGACAAGCAATTAGAATGTGGATCACTGTCCCTGCCACATCTAGACAATGGGGACAGGCACTAGTATTCATACTGTTCCATTTTAATGTAAATACCTTTGTGGGGAGAGAACCCACCCTAAACTGATGGTATAATTTTATTTCTTTGGGGGTGGTAATTAGGTCCCAGTAGCCTTCATACTTGGCTTGGTGTTGTAGGTCAAGAAATGCTCTAGACAGAGAAGGCACAGTAAGGGCCGCTTAGCGCCTGGTTACAACCATGTTCCAATATGCTTACATGAACTCTGCCTTTAACGGAAAAGCAATATCCACTGGGTTGGTCCATAACCTACTCATACCCATCTCACTAAGTGTATTCCTCACACACCTTAACCATGAAATTTTGTTTGAGACATCCGAGTTCTTGACATCATTTAATGCCAGTGCATAGTGTTTTAACTCTGGAGTCACCCAAATCCTCCTCCAATAAGCAACTGGCCTAAACTGTGCCACATCCCTAATGGAGTGGCAGCCCAAATCCAAAAACAATGGTAACAGCGGGGTTGACTGTGGGAGCCCAATTAAAGACCGCATAAACTTGTTTTGCACTAAAATCAAAGGATCCAGGTTAGCGTAGCCCCACAGCTCAGCCCGTAGAGGATTGAGGCACCATTTTTGGTATGGTATATTTGGAGGACCGGGGCTATCGGTTTTGTGTAAGAGGATCTATGCTCTTTAATCAATACACCTGACAATTGGGTGTGCTTAACTGTGAGGAGTTCTACTTGGGATTTCCAACTCACATTGCAATCAATATGAACCTCCAGGTAGGAAAAGATATCTGTCTGTTCCAATGCCCCATCCTTCATTTCAACTCTGCCGACAGTCAACTTACATTTGTGCAGGACCATGTACTTAGTTTTGTCCACATTGACAATTAGTTCATGGTCCTCACAAAACTCCTCAAATCTAGAAAAGGCTCTTTGAAGGCCCTTTCTTGTTTTAGAAAGGATGAGGGTGTCGTCGGCAAACATAAGTAGGGGATCCTACTCCCCGCTATGGAAGGTGCGTCGGTAGGGAAGTCATGAAATAACTCACCACCCCATTTATATATAGCGAGAAGAGCGTCGGGGCTAGTATACACCCCTGCCTAACCCCCTTCTCTATTGGAAACTTATGGGTGAGGCTTCCCTGTACACCCCATCTCACCTGCGCGTAGATTGCAGTATGTAGCTTGACCAAAAGAACCAGGATCTCAGGTGGCATGCCTAGCTGCAAAAAACAGCGCCACATCTTGGTTCGGGGAACGAGGTCGAAAGCCGACTTCAAGTCGACAAAGGCAGCATATAAGGTGCCTCCCCCTATTACCACAGTGCGCCAGTAGACCAGTATAAATCTGAACATCTGGTCTATGGTACTTGTACAAGACCGAAAGCCCGCCTGTAGGTGGGACAGGATGTTGGATTCCTCCAGCCACGACTGAAGTCTATTTAAAATCATTCTTGCCAGGACCTTTTGCATGCAATCTAGTAAGCTGATGGGCCTATAGTTCCCTGGAATTGTACGATGCCCTTTTTTATAAATAGGTAGAATTTCCGCTCCTGCCCACGTACTTGACATTGGTGCACCACTAGCCACTGCGTTTTCTAAGAATTGAATATATTCCACCCAGTTTGATAAATCGTGGAGGAAGAGATTGGCGGGGATACAATCAGGCCCCGGAGCCCTTCCTCTTGGTACTGACTGAAGTGCAATATCCACCTCATGCTTAGTAAAGTGTAGATTAATATCCGGAGGTGGAATGACTTGGAATTCTGGATTAGCCTCTGCACTTGAAAACTGTGCTGTAAAATGGGAGACCCACCTGTCGGCTCCACATAGTTATGGGGGACATTATTAGGAACACAGCTACCCCATCTCACCAATTGCCAAAAAGCACACATATTCCTCCCTAGGGATGCTTCCAGCAAATCCCCCCCAATGCTGTTCATCCCAGGCCCTTTTGGCATAGTACTGAGCACTCTTGTAGTCGGACCTAGCCTTGCAAATTGCAGCCCTGTCCTTGTATTTAATTGCAGCCGCAAGATTTCTATATGCCTGGCGGCATGAAGTGCCATACCAGGCTGCTGCTTTATGATCAATATGATGGCTGGGATACTTGCTTCTCTTAATAAAATAACTTTTGAGCTTTAAAAACATTTCCTCGTGGACCTGTTCAATTTTAACATTCAACTCCTCCTGCGTGACACAGGTCTGTAGCTTGCCGATGGCATTAACTAACATGCTTTTCATTTCAACCAAATGCTCTTCGTGTTGGAAATCATTTGCCCACTTGACCCGTCTAGTGTCATTGGTCAGTCTAGCCTCAACAAAATCAGTACGTGGAGTTAAACTAGCTCCACATACTGACGTTGAGCTTAATACAGAGAGCAAAAGGGTGTTATGGTCACTCTCCGGTCTTTCATAGGCCTCCATGTCTACAAGGTTACACCAGAGCTCCTTATTTAGCAGAAAAATGTGAATTCTGCTGGTACGTAAACCGTTGATAAAAGTATGGGAACCTAATTTATCTGACTTGGTTCTTCCATTGGCAGCCCTTATCCCATGCTCTAAACAGAATACTTTTAATTGGAGAGCTGCACTTGACCATTTTTTGATAGCGGGAATGTCTAACTGGGGGATGGACCACTCGGCATCCTCCTCAGTGCCAAGATTAACATCATGACTGTCCAAAGGTTCAAACGTACAGTTAAAATCACCAGCTATTATGACATTATTACCAGCTCTGTGATCTAATAAAAACAAACCTAAAGAGGTAACAGTAGGGGAAGCTTTCCCCCCTTGCAAGCCTCGAGAATAGACTTTAATGAGTAAAATATCAGGAACAGTTACTCTTGATAGCCTTACTATTAGAATGTCCCTGTAATCAATGTAGAGCTCCGGAGCTGAGTACTGCTCAGTCTGTCTGACCCAAGTGGTCAATCCACCCTTGGGTCTGCCATGTTCTCCTTTTTCCGCAGCTTTAGCAAAGTTTAAATAGCCTTGGTGAAATACTGCATTGGTAACCCATGTTTCTTGAAAACACAATATGTCAACCTGCTCAACAAATTTAGACCAATCTGCAGAAATTATTTTTTGAGAAAGCCCTGCAATGTTCCAGGAGACTAACTTGACACCTATCGCATCACAGAGATTATTACCATGGCCTAATTGGTCACAAAAGTCGCCATCCCAGCAACACCAGCTGCTTCCTGCATAGAATTGTCAGGTAGACCCCTGTCATTAACCCTACCATGTCCCTTCTTGACCTGCCCCCCATTTTCTAAGCCCCTCTCCTGCTAACGGTACTAAGGGTATGTTACCTGGCTTCTTGCAGGAGCCCCATCCCCCTCTCTCGGTTTAGATGGTAACTGAAGATTCATATTACACTCTTCAGCAGATTTCAGTCAATCAATATCCTCCAATGTGGAGAGGAGTTCAAATTGATTTACTGTCGGGACTACATAATCATAGGGACCTCGAACCTGAGCAATATTTCGTGCACTATCCCTAGCTGTAATGGGCGGTAGAGAAGCCAAATAGAAAAAACCTAAGGGCAAGATGTGAATAATATCTTCACTCAGAATCCTTGTGCCTGCCCTTTCCAGGATTGTTTGTACAAGAGATGGAGACCCAAAGCTCAGCACCACACAATCCCCTCTAAAGTGTTTCTGATTATGCCCTAACCATGGAACTCTGCAAACCATTTTAAATTCTCGAAATAGGGAATCGCCCAACCCGGTTATGGTGTTTAGCATGTGTAAAGCTTTATTCTTTAGCGACTCCCAGTGTTCAAAATTATTTGCAGAGAGTACTGGTACATTAGAGAGGACAATGCTATAAGGTGTGGCTTCCGGAGGAAGATTGAGAAAACTGCTAGGAGTGGTATTCCTTTCCCCGTGTGGTACCCAGGTCCCAACTCCATTGTTGTTCCTTAGTGCATACAGGATCATTGAGTATGGTGTGTAGACTACTCGCGGGGGCATTGGGAACTAGTCCTATCCTACCATCACTGCGGTCACTGCGGTCTATCTCATTAGGTTGACTTTTACTGTGCACTGTAACTAGACTGGATACAGTTGACTGGTCATTTATGACCTTACCCAAAGTTGACGTTGGTAATAATAGATGTTGTTCTAGCTTAGACAACCTTGTATCTATTTCTGACAGTTTGGTTAATAGGGGATCTAACAAAGCCACCATTTTCTCACCCAGTTTGGAAAGGAGAACCTCCTCAAAATCCCTAAACACATGTTTAATGTGGGCTCTATCCTCTTCCTTGACTCCAGTTAGGCTATTATTGGCTATTGAGGAAGCAACTACCTGACCCCCCTCATTATCTCTACATTTACTCCATGTTTTAGCCACCTTACTAGCACGGGTTGAAATTTGCGGCTGCCCACACGCTTTCCGTTTTTTGTTATGAACCTCCCCCACCTTTATCTGCTCCGATCTCTGTTTTCGTGTGAGTATCTTAGGAGAGGGGGAAGGATCTTGCTTCGGAAGTATGTATCTGGGCAGTCACCAATTGTGTAGGGTCTACAGTTGGAGCCTCAGCAGGGGGTAGACTAGATGTATATGCTCCTTTTGAGACTCAATGGGGTTGGGTATCTAGGGAGAGTCTTTTTTCAGTAAGCTTAATCTCATTCATAAGAACCGACTCAGCCCATTAAAGAAAGGCATCTAGTGTGCCCACAACCCCAGGACTACCCACTCCCCTACAAATGGCCTTGGACATGCTAAGTCTTGAAATTAAGAGACACCAAATTAAACCAAGTCTGTTAATCACATCAATCAGTGACACCAAATAAATATTTTGCGCTAACCAGAAAAGCCTTGATCACGAAAAGTTCATGCGAAGAGGGGTGGCCCAGCCCAGCCTCCTCCTGGCTCTGACGGGCACAGGCAGCGCCCGGGCACGCCCGCACGTGTCCCGCGCTGCGGGAGGCCGAAGACTGCTTTAAGCGCCTCCTGGTGCTTCAAATGACATGGGTGAAAGGGTTTCTGGGTATGGTAGTCTCTGAGCCCGTGTCTGCAGGCTAGAGGTGCGGGGCAATGCAGCCGTCCAAACTGGAAAGCCCCAGGAGCTAAGAGCCGGTAGGTCCGTGCAGCGTGGAGCAAAACAAGGTAGAAACCACGACCGGCATTCATTTACATTAAACTTGCATGTCAAGGTTACTGTAGAAGTATATATGTGAATACAGAAGAGGCATATTCCTCCATTTAGAGGAGTAATGGTGGTAAACGCACATACAACTGGATTTAAGCTAGTCATCTGATTTGGTAAACCACTTCAGGAGACAGGCTTATTATTATTTTTTTACTTTCTCCCCCCTTCCTGCTGGGTAGCTTAGAATTGAGGAGTGATGAATATTTTTCAAATGTATAGTCCCGTGTTAAAGAACAGCTTTTTTTTTTTAGCACTCTTCCACACCCACTATGGTGTGGGAGAGCCGCCTGTGGGACACGCGTAGCCCGATACACCGACTCGTTTTGGACATCATGCGACCAGTACACAGGTCATGTGAGGGAAAGGGCATGCATAGGAGAGCTGTAAGCAAAAGTTGGCACCTACGTGGTGTGCAGAGATGCTCGCAGACACAGCCTCTTCACCTTGACAAAGTGTTTTGTTTCATATAGGTACCCGATTATAGGATGTATGACGGTACGACGCGTGCTTTTACAACGCGTCCCTTACAACGCAAGTCGTTACCACGACTTGCTTTGGGGGCGCGGATTGAGAATAGTATAATTTACTATTCTAACACCAGTCCCCGTGGACACTAGGGAAGGTGTTGGAATAGTAAATATACTATTCTTAATCCTCTAGGGCCCTCCAGCACAAGTCGTGGTTACGACTTGCGTTGTAAGGGACGCGTTGTAAAAGCCTTGCGGAGTAAAATCCTCGTGGTAAAGGATGTTTCCCCCGATTATAGGCTCAGGTAGTCACCTAACCTTTCACCTATATTCTCCTCTACCATTACACTACATAACGGTTCTTGGGACTGACCTTATACCTAGTTACGCTACTGCTTACAAGATGTAGGGTTTTCCCTGAAAACTGGCATCATCCATTATGCATGCAGATTCTTGGAAACTCAGCAGGACTACCATCTTCTGCATAATAACTATGTATAAGGGTCATTCCTTCTGTCATCCTAAGTCCGACATGACACAGCAAGATTGAACCCCTGAGGGTTCCACTTTGGGTATATAACTACCATATCTTGCTGAGTTAGTCAGAGGAGAAAAGGACTTCCATGCCAACACACTGATGCCAGATGCTGAGGTTCCTGCATGCAGACACTCCAGCTCACAGTCCTCTGACATCCTTTGCAGGGTGTCCATCTCAAGACCAAGACGGGGTCCCACAGTCTCTCAATTAAGGTAATGGGGTTGACTTTATACTAGAGGGATTCTTGGCTTTACACCTACTTACATGCTAGGTACATTTAGGCACATCTAGTTGGGTCGCATCGTAGCATTTTACTGTCATGTATTTTATATACTTGCCTGTATTTATTGTTTTAGCACAATATTAGAAATCTACCATCCTTTTACTCTGTCAGTACTTCCAATCATTTATATCTGTTTCTGTCTAATGGTTGTTTCAGCACACCTATTTTACACTAGAATGACGCTAGTTCAATAAATGCTTATTTAAAAACGTTCCCACCGTTTATTCTGTGTATCTCTCTAAGACAAAGTGAGCACGAGCGAATGAACGAAAAGTGCCAACAGAACAGTTGTTTTGTTCATTGTTTTGTGAAATACATAAAATGATTGCGCAGTACTGGCATATTGTTTTGTTGATTCTCACAGTGGCGTGGCCTTGCTGCGCTTTAGCCAAACCCCTGTTGTTTTTTTGCCACGGACAGGCAGCGGGCAAGCCACTGGTGGGCCAAAGGCGCGCCTAAGGCAAGACCATCTGCGCCCGTCCGCGGCCAGGGGCCAGGAACCCTGGCCGAAAGTTGCTCTACTGCAGGGAAGAACTGACAAATCTCAATAACCGACCCACAGGCCCGTCCTCCCTGCCTCAGTCAGTAAGCGGCTGTGAGCAGAGAATCTCCTCTGCGTAGATCTTTCACAGACTTGCTCAGAGGCCCTTCCTGACCTGAAGATCACCATGTTAAACACTAGATCCCTTACCATGCACAATCTTGAAATTTGGACATTACTGTAGGAGACAGAGTTGGACATCCTAGCACTTTCAGAGACATGGTTAGACGATATGTCAGGGCCTGACTTAGTGGCATCCCTCCCTCTTGAGTTCACGGTTCTGGAAGAGGTGTGGCGCCGCGGCCAGGGCGACTGACGCTGGAATCTGGGGACCACGGTTCGATCCCCGGCTCCGGCGGCAGGTTAGCCCAGCACCATGGGACTCTGGGCAATAGCTCGCTTAATCTTCCCGACGGCCCCCCAGCGCCTAGAGACCCTTACGGGTGATTGTGCGCTTTACAAATGTGGACTTTACTTTTTTACTTTACTCATAACCGACAAGTTAACAAAAGAGGTGGAGGTATTGCGATTTTCGGTCGCAGAACACTGGTCCCTGAGAGAATAGTGGCGGAGAGCCTGGATGGAGCAGACGTCCTGGGGATTAAACTCTGACTTACTTCCTCCTGTTTGATAGTGGTAGAGGCCTACCGCCCTCCTCGGCCCACCCCCTTCTATAATGACTTGTTTTTTTAAGTAATGAGTGATCTTCGCTCAAGATATCAACAAATCCTGGTCCTCGGGGATTTTAATTATCACTGGGATTCGACCCCGAGAGAGGGCGCGTCCTGTAAGTTTGATGATGCTATGACCACACATGAGAAGGGCCACATTCTGGACCTGCTCTAGACTACATCCTTGGCTAAACTCCAGGCCATTGGCACACCGTGGAGCTGGTCTGACCATTTTTTGGTCAGCCTCTCACTCCCAATAGATAGTCGTGTTAAACCGGTGCCAATGGGGTGAAAGGTACTAGGGAATTGGTGCAAATTAGATGCTGCGAATCTGAGTGACGCTTTGAACAGGACTTCAGCTCCCAGACCTCTGTCCGAGGACCCAGACTTAGAACATGAAGTATTCTCACATTGGTTGAGGCTAGACATCGACGAAGTTGCTCCCGCTCGGAGGGCAAGGATATCGCATGGCTTGAAAGAGGTGCCATGGTACACTCATAAGCTCAGAGGGGGAAAACAAGCTCTCCGTCAATCAGAGCGTGTATGGCGGAAATCCCTCGACCCAGAATCCAAGGAGATATTTAAAGCTAAACTGGCCCTCTTTAAAGCCTCCCTCATTAAAATGAAGTGCGCACATTATGAAGCTAGGATCAGTGAGTCAAGAGATACGCAAAAAGAGACATTCATGGTACTCAAGGAGCTGAGCAGGCTGACTGACCAAAGCCGGCCATCCACCAAGCCGATTGTGATAAAATACAGGACTTCTTCCTTACTAAGGTCGAAGATATTATTACTGTCATCAATAACACACATATTACTCCCTGTCTCTTATCGGCAGAGGAGGAGCCCTCTGACTTACAGGTCTTCTCTCTCTCTCGGTTCCCTGTGCTCGAACCACATGACCTTGCTCACATAGTGGCCAAAGAGAAATCTGGGTCACCAGAAGACCCCAGCCCTCCGAAGGTGTTTAAAATGATCAGTCCTCTGGTTGAGGCTAAGGTGTTGTCTGTTTTGAGCCTATCCTTGTTAACGGGAACGGTACCACAGAAATTCAAAGAAGCTATAGTAATCCCCCTGTTGAAGAAAGCTGGGGCTGACATTAGGAATCTGAAAAAATTTCGCCCCATCTCTCAACTCCTGTTCCTGGCCAAAGTCCTCGAACAACATGTACTCAGAGTTCTTTCGTCATATGTGGAACAACATTGCTTGTTACATTATCGCCAAGCTGGGTTTAGGGCTCATAACAACACTGAGTTAGTTATGCTTTCAGTTTTAGATGATCTGCGACTCGCCGCTGACAAGAAGACCCCCCTCTGCATTAATCCTACTTGACCTCTCGGCCGCCTTCGATAGGCGTGAACCACGAGCAGCTACTTGCTCGTATGCGGCGGCTTGGAGTCACGGGGACGGTCCTCCAGTGGTTTACCTCTTTTTTGGAGGATCGATGCCAGAGGGTTCAACTAGGAGATCATATGTCCAGGTAGGGTGACCTTCGCTGGGGGGGGGGGTGTCCCCGCGAGGTCCCCGCGAGGTTCTGCATTGTCTCCCCTGCTTTTTAATATATACCTCCAACCCTTGATTGAGGCTTTGGCAAAAGTAGATTGCCAGGTGTTTAACTATGCGGACGACACTCAGCTAATAGTGCACATTGGTAACTACCCCGATTCACAGCTGAACGTCTAGAACATTCTTTGGTACACCATGAATTGGATGACCTCGAATTCCTTGAAAATGAAACCAGATAAAACTGAAGTCTTGGTACTTTCTTCAGGTTCCTCCCCCTGGTCTAGCCTTTTTTGGCCCCAAGAGCTAGGCACTACTCCAAAGCCGGCGCCAGCCGTGCAGAGTTTGGGCATGGGGCTGGACACCGGACTGACCCTAAAGACCCAGGTGTCTGCAGTTGTGGGAAGCTGCATCGGATTACTGCGCCAACTTCGGAAATTATTGATCCTGCTGTCACCCGCTACCATGCAGGCGGCGGTGACGCCACTGATTCTATCTCGCCTTGATTACGGCAATGCAGTCTATATTGTCCTCCCTGGTATACTTCTGAGGAAACTCCAGGTGGTCATGAATGACGCAGCAAGGCTGATATATAAACTTCCCCGTAGAACGCATGCTACCCCCTTGTTGCATCAGCTACACTGGCTACCTATTAAATAAAGGGTTAGCTTCAAGGGCTTGTGCATTGCACATAAATCCCTGTTTGGCGAAGCACCCAAATATATCAAAGACCGTTTGAAGCCCCACGAACCAGGCTGTCACCTTCGTTCATCACAGGCTAACCTCCTTGTCTGCCCTCGCTTCAACAGGGCCACACTCGGAGGTAGGGCCTTTTCAGTCTCCATCCCTCAGATTTGGAACAAGCTACCGGATGGTATGTGCAAGGAAGCCAGATTGCTCCCGTTTCTGAGGTGTCAGGACAATGCTCGTTACAGAGGCATTTGACCAGGCCTTTACTGATCTATGCTGAGCTCTGGGGCGTGAAAGTTATTCGGACTGTATGATCCATGACTCAGCGCTTAGAGACCTCTGGTGATTAGCGCTTTATAAATGCAAATTAACATTAACATTATGTTGTCTAAACGTGCAGATCCTATATAGGTTTATAGGAACTACACAACAAAAGTAAGGAGAGAGTGGGTGTCCACTGGTCGGAAGTACATAGACCCGCTTGGGGTTTTATAAACAAGGTCTTGTGTTCAGATTTCAACCCGATACAGGTACAAGGAAAAATTTGTTTTGGGTAAATGCATTGCTGCTTTGTTCGGAGCAGGGCTAAAACTGATATCTTTTTACTACTGCAGTGTATGACAATAGGCAGAAGCTTCCGCTCACACACCAATTTAAGAAATTGATTATATGAAACTCGTTGGGCATCTATTTAATCTACTGCTTTATTTTTACAATTGTCCCATCCACTTTTAATACTATGACACTCCCAGGGGCGTTTCTCGGTGAGGTTTCCATGGCATGGAGTAATGCATATTTTGGTATGCTTCAGAACACAATAAGTGAAGGTGTGGTTCATCTCCTTTAAGTGATTATTTGAATCACCAACATATCAGGGTGCATGATGAGCAGAAGTGAGTAAATGGTTTGAGCGCATTATATATGTTTGAGCAATGAACTTTGCTTGTCTTTTTTGTATTTTTGAGAGTCACTTGCCTCGATGTGACGTATGTTATGTTTATTTGTGGTATGTTTCATTGCAGGAAATTCTGCAGTGTGATTACACGGTATCAGACTGGATTTGGTCAGACTTCAGTCTACTGACTTAGTAAGGTAGGAGTAGGGGTTACCTGGAATCCATACTCCTGACGAAGGCCCGGATGCCCCTTATGAGCTACTAAGAAAGGCTGAAACATGTTCACAATCATGCAGATAGGAGGGTTGCAGGGTTAATAACTCCTCCTAACACCACCGTCCTATATTATATATTTTTTTTATCCTGACCAGGAAATCCATGAATAAAATATAGAGGACATATTTCTGAGACAGTTTTAAACTTATTTTCTGCACATTCAATGATCCCTGAAATTATTTGTTGTATTGTCTTCCCACCCTAATGCTCCATCACAGGCGTTGGTCTGCACAGAGACGTTGTTAGCAGGCCCAATAATGAAGCTTGCCACAATTTGTGGGTGAGGGCATTTTTAACAAAATTTGTTTGCACCACATTCATCTTTTGTGTACCTCTTGTTGGCTACTACTCCTTTTTGTGTGTTTGGCTGTTTGGTTTGGAGGGTGGTGTAGAAGAGGCACCTCTTTCCCCTTTATTTTGTGGGGTATATTGTATATATGTGTGTACATATATGCTTTCACCCCTAATATAATGCACCCTGCCACCTGGGAGTTTAAGAGGGCTACCTTAGTGGTGACTTACATATATTGAGGCAGTGAGGGGGCTCTGTGACACATGGGGTGTGCCGTGTCGAATTCAAGCAGAGAAGCGGCTTGTGCAGGCTGCAGAAGCAGCCCTGCAGACTTTGCTTTTATTCGGGTCACTCAGGGAGGCACAAATAGTGCTGCAGCCCTGGTGATCCCATATACTAGGGATTTTAAGGGGAGTTAAAGCATCGTGCCAATTTGGTGTACCAATTCACATTACTTTTTGAGAGAAAGAGCCCTGGCACTGGGGCCTGTTTAGCAGGTCCCAGTGCAGGTCCAGTTCTAAAACCACAGTACTTAGAGCAAAAAGTAGAGGGAGAGGGGGCGGGGTAACCATCCAAAATGGCCATTTTCCTACACTCTCTTTCTCTGTGCTTCCATTACTCTCTGTAAACAATGTTACTGTAGGTATACACCACCCTACTGCTAAACGATGTTTTTTTTGATAATCAAGTTTTATTGAAATTTTAGACATAAAAAGAAACATTCGCATTAGGTCACTCACATTGTTAAAACAGTCCTGTTTACCTCCCACAACATCACATAGTGAAATAACATAGATTAAAAGAGACAGCGGTTCCCAGTGAGGACGGCATAATATCAAAGTCTTCATGGCGGTATCACGCCAAACCATTTCCCCCCAGATCTTGTTAAAAAGTTCCGGGCAGCCCCGTGCCTCAAAGACGGATTCTTCCTGGGCCCCACACCAATCCACCCCCCTCCTCCATCTCGTCAGAGTCGGTGGCACTTTCTGGGTCCATAGGGCTGCAATGTCTCTCTTCGCCACTGCAAGCGCCGTTTCCAAGAGGCGTTTATCAGTTCGGGACCCATCCAAACCGTCAAAGACCCCAAGGAGTAAATGTCTCGGATCGTGGGGGACCACCCAACCCAATACATTCGTCAGCTCTCGTTCAACTCCCTTCCAAAAGGACTCTAGGGCAGGACAAAGCCACACCATGTGGATGAAGTCGGCAGGGGTACCAGCACAACGGGGACAGGCCGGGGAGGGCCATGCACCTGCATGATAGAGACGGACCGGCGACAAGTACGCTGTGTGAAAGCAGTGAAGTTGGACAAGGCATAGCTTCGAGGATGTGGTGAGGGTTCTGGGCGCCATAAGGGCAGATCGCCAGTACGCCTCGTCCAGGGGGCCCACCCAGTCCTCCCATTTCGACCTGAGATGGTCAAGGGATGCAGGGGAATTATTGACCAAGGTGCGGTATATCCGGGAGACCCCACCCCTCCCTAGGTTCCCCATCATGACCAGGGCCTCTAGGGGACTAAACTCTGGCAGGGAAGTGGGCGTAGGAAGCTGAGTGCGAAGAGCGTGGCGGAGTTGTAGATATTTGTAGAATTGGGAGGGTAAAAGTGAGTGTCGCTGCTGCAGGTCAGCAAAGGAGCGTATGTGATCGCCCACCCACACATCGCCAAGCAGGGTTACCCCTACGACAATCCCATTGGCGGAACCCTTTCAGGGCCGCGGTCTCACTCAGCCAGGTGCCGCACCAAAGGGGCGTCTGTCTGGTCAATTTCCGTTCCCAGCGGACCAATCGAAGTGCGGCGCGCCAGGCCATAAGGACCGATCTGGTGACAGAGGGTATGTCCCGGGGGACCTTCCTGCACAAAAACAATCCGACAAGGCGTATTGCTCATTCTTTGTGTGCTGCAGAATGCAGCACACATGGAAGGAGGAAACAATTATGAGAAATGTAAATGTGGGATACTTGTAAAGCGCACTGTTACTCTACTCTGTAGACCGCTGGGGAACCCGTCCTGGTTTTCCCTGTGAGATGGTCCCTTTCTGGGTATCTCCAGATTGAAACCAGGCATCCCTGGCATCTGTGGGGGGCCGTTGTAGAGATGAGGCGAGCTTAATGCCCAGAGTTACCGAGTGTGTTCCCTGGTTAGAGTAGGCACTGAGGTGAGAATTATCGAGTCCGTTGACGCTGGTCCAAGACCCTGCCGCTTCAGGAATTGAACCCTGGTCCCGGGCCGTTCTCTGCTTACAGGTCTGCCGCCTCTAACCAGTGAGCCACACTTCTCCACTAAATAATGATTCTTCTCATTATTCCTCATATCGGGAGGTGTAGGGATTTGGCACTTCACCAGTTTTACATCAATTTGTAAATCTGGGGTCCTAAAACTCTGTTTTGCAGCAACCTGCCTCTTGCCATTTGCTTTTCCGAATCCCTGGTGGGACCGGAGTCGCAGGGCATACTCACAATAGCTCTGCTAGCTTCGAGGAGGTTTCCATCGCTCTGCAGCTGACTACTAGTCCCAGCTTCCTCTGCAGACCCCACAGGTGCTGCTACTGAGGGGGAGGCACTATCACATCAGTGCGCATAAAGCGCTACCTCTTCCTCCGCGGCGCGGGTCCAAAAACCCTGTTTTCCAGCAACCTGCCTCTTGCTATCTGCTTTTACGAAGCCCTGGTGGGACCGGAGTCCCAGAGCATACTCACAGCAGCTCTGCTAGCTCCCAGGAGGTTTCCATCGCTCTGCAGCTTCCTTTGCAGACTCCACAGGTGCAGCTACTGAGGGATAGGAGCTATTACATCAGTGCGCATAAAGCACTGCCTCTCCCACTGCGGCGCGGGCCAAGGGCGGTCCCGTACTTGCCCGTCATTGACAGGAAGAGACAGGGCAGGGCCACCCCTCTTTGATCTGTGATCTGGAAGAGGATTTGATTCTGGGGCCGCAATGAGACTATTGGTTCGAAATTTAAGGTACTGATTTTACTCGCTTCGCCTATTGAGGTTTTAAAAATACTGACGATCTATCTGGCGGATTATGTTGGTTTGTCGGACACTGTGGACGTTTATTGACTTTCCCTCTCGTCGATACCTGTGGGCAGGAGATCGTGGATTATAGTTGAATCGTGAGGCTTAGCGGAGTCCTAGCTTCTGTGTGTGGGGGAGGCTAGCAAATCTATCTGCCTGACGGTAAAATCTAGGAGAGTGGGAAAAAGAAAGATACCGGAAGGAAGCGGGGAAGGGGCGATGTCGGAAGGAGTGGAGCATGTAGGGGTAATAGGGGAAAAAAGGTAAGGAAGCTTCAAAAATGTGCAGGCAGTAATAGTGTTATGGATCATATTGACACCTTAATCAGCGAATGTGAGGGAATTCTAGAGTCTTCACCTTTGACACTACCTATCTGCAACAACTCGACCCCCCCCCCCCAGGTCGAGCCAAATCTCTAACCACGATATCCCCGCTATGTTTCGTAAAACAAAAAATAAAATACTGGTCACTAATAACGATGCCGGGGAAAATGAGCTTATGGGAGTACTCGCTATGAATACCAGCCCGATTATGACTAAGCCTAACAATGAAGAAAGAGGAGCAGACATCCACTCCAAATCCAGATGAGATCACGCATCCAGTGAGCACGCATTGAATATTGGATTAGATGGAGTAACAAGTAGTAAAATTGGTGTGCACGGCATCTCTTCATAAACCTAAGCCTAACAATGAACATATTGACCCTATAATTATCTGCACTAATAGATTCCTGCCCTTGATGGATCAAGCCAACACTGTAGCCAGCACTGAAGAAGGGGAGGGTGAATGGCCCCAGATGGTCCGGACGACACTGACACCAGCTATACAAAACAAAGAAGTAGGGTTAGGCACTCTCAAGGAAGGACAGGACGTGATCCAAGTGGTCACTAAGTTAAGGCAAGAAGTGGGTTCTCTGAGAGGTATGATAGAGGATCTAACCGTAATAGTCTAATCATTATCATCAGATCCAGATCGAAGAGGGAGGGCCGAGGTAATAGAAAGTAGACACCAAGTGTGTTCCCAAGGTACAAGGTTCCCAAGGTACTTTCCTGGTTATTCCTCTGGCTGCCCTGGCTAACCCTACAATAGGTAGTAAGGTCACTTCCAACAGGCTCCCAATCCCTCCTTGAAGGGTAATCTCTAAGGCAATGAAAACACCAACACCGCAGACGACCATCAATCCATCACGCTATGTAGCAAGTACCTCAAACAATCCTCATAAGACAGCAGTATTGAGGGACCAGACCCTGCCTAGCAGAAGAACTCCCGTGCATGTTGACCAACCGGAGACAGGCTTCCCGCATGGGAAACGAGATCAGTACCTACTTAATTTACCTAGCACCCACAGAATATACTTGGTAAATGTACCCAAGTTAGATGCAAGCAGACATTATAAATATAGCCATTCACTGGATACGGCATGTAAGGGGATGTCGTTCAGTGATTAGGGAAGACAAAGTAAAAGCACATAAGCTAACTTCAACAATTTAGCTTCAAGATTGTATCGAGCTTACCATGAAAAGGGCAGACCTAGTGGAGAACCTTTTTGCATTGGAATTTCATACTACCACACCAGGGCATTTACCAATCCAGTTTAGACGTTCCCCTCCGAGTAGCAGGAGCGACTATATAACAAGAAACAGGCCATCTACTATACAGTGTAGCTCTACCCTTGAGTATAACGATTGACTGTGGAAGGAAATGCCCCTAACGCAAAAAGAAGAACACATAATAATTAGTCCCAACTTAAGGGATAATTTCCTGAGTCCTGAGCATTCTACTGTAGGGATGGGCCAAATATTGAAGACCACTCCTGTTAGTACAACCCAGGTAGCCGTTGAGCCAGTGGCAGGTGGTCTACCTCTTTGTACTCCTAGTGGGCCACTGTCTTCACTTGTATACCCAATTAAGGATTCCTTGCTGTCCTGGAACATCTCAGGTTTGCACACGAAGATGGGCTCCCCTTAATGGCACGCTTTTATAGAGGGGTATGATATCTGCTGGTTTCAAGAAACCTGGGCAGAAGTTCCTCTATTTTGTGTAGGTAACTTAAACGACTATATCCCGGCCAGTAAAAGTGCAAAAGGAAGGCCATCGGGGGGCTTGGCAATTTGGGTGCGGCAAGATCTAGGGCTAAATATACAGGTGCTCCCATCCTAGAGCAATGATATCCTGGCAGTCAGACTGACCATGGGCTCTCAGTGGACAATGGACATCTACAAGCTCTATGTGAGAGGTACCAGAGGGAAAAAGTTGGGGGTTTTGGCGGCCCTTGATGATCTCCTTGACTTCCACTAGAAAACCTCAAGCATAATAGTTGCGGGTGACCTTAATTCAACATTTGAGCCCCTTACAATGGAGGAGGTCAACCTCACAGAAGAGGAAGACGATAGGTAGGGTATTCCAAAGTTGGAGCTCAACCACATTCCAAGGTGGTCAGACGTGGCTATCCAAATTAACTCAATTTGTATGGAGAAGGGTTTTGGGACGCCAATGGCCGTACACCTTCTGATAGACTGGGGCTAACACTTTTAATAATGGGTATAGCGCTAGCAGGATAGATTACGTATTGATTAGACTGGCACTTTGGCATGCCCTCAGAGATATGTTTGTTAGAGACAGGTTAGAAAGTGATCATAATCCCCTGTGTATGACACTGGATTTGATCAAGCATAAGGCCCCTACCCATACTAGAAACTAATACTCTCCAAGTGAAGTTATTCTATCCAACGATATGAGACGCCTTAAATGGGTAAAATTAATTGAGATGCCTGAACTGCTGGAAAGCATCAAAAAGGGTATGGATGGTGCCATAAGCGAGCTAGAGATCTGTGTAGTAAATTCTCTGGCCCTAGAGCAATCAACTCGCATTCATAACAATCTCTTTACTCACTTGCGTACTTATTTCTTCAAGCCGGGTAGAAATAAAAAGGCCACAAATAGGAAAGATGGGCATTGGTTTAATAAAGAGTCTCGAGAAGCACGAGTATCTTTGGGAGTTGCCATTAAAGTTGGTGACCCGCTAGCTGTTCGATGAGCCAGGTATATCTACAGGGCCACCCAAACAAAGGCAAAGAGAATATGGGACGATAAAAGATGGCAGGAACTCAGGGAGGCCTGTGCCACGAAAAATCCTAAACAGTTCTGGAATGTTTATAAATGAGATAGAGGAGGGCAGAACAGTCAGCCCCAAAATCATGTTTCGCAGAAGGACTGAGTGGACCATTTTAAACCCCATTATGCCGAACGTGTAGTTGAAGATGAGGGTGATATTACCAGGTCATTTTTATCAGGATAAGGCCTTTAGTAGGGCGGAGGTTGAAGCGGCACTTAAAACCATAATGGCCGGAAAGGCACCAGGCCCCGACGGTATCCCAGGGGACGTATTTCTTTATGATAAGGAAAGATGGTGCCGATATTTCCTATTGTTGATAATGCCATTGCCCAGGGTGCTCCAGTCCCAGCATCCTGGAAAGGAGCGGAAATTATTCTGGTTTTTAAAAAAGGGGACAAATCATGCCCTTGGAACTATAGGCCCATCAGTTTAATTGATTGTCTACAGAAGGTAATGGGGCGACTAGTGCCTAATAAAATACAAGAGTGGATTGATGAGTTTATGGTCTTATCTCCACTGCAACCTGGGTTCAGGGCATTTATAAGCACCATTGATCAAGTGTTTAGGTTTACCCTGCTCTACTGGAAGACGGTGACTCTGGGCAAGGGTAGTCTGTATGCCTCTTTCGTTGATCTTAAGTCAGCGTTTGACCTCGTGCCTCGAGCCAAATTGTGGGGTACCCTACAAGAAATGGGGATGCCACTGGAACTACTTACACTCACTATTGGATTGCACGAGGACAACAATGCAAAAATCAGATGGGGCATGCAGGGCGAAGTCACCGACTCCTTCCCGGTGGAAAGAGGAGTGCACCAGGGATGTGTGATGGCGCCGACGCTATTTGCTCTATTCATCAAAGGAATAGTGTCATGTTTGAGATCTGTCCCTACGGATGCCCCAACTCTAGCAGGTGAAAAAAACCCTACTAATGTTCGCGGACGACACATTGATCATCTCCAATACCCCGAGTTGTCTCCAGAGAGCTCTAACAAACTTTTAGGAGTTCTGCATGAAGCGAGGCTTGGAGGTCAATGTGAGGAAAACAAAACTAATGGCCTTTAATCTGCAGAGGGCCTATAAAGGGGGCATTTTAATGAATGATCGGTCGCTAGAGCAAGTCAAAGAGTTTACATATCTGGGGATTAATATCCAGGACGATCTGAAATGGAACCATCAGATTGATTTGGCATCCCTAAAGCACAGGCAATTGTTGGGGGTGTTGCATAAGGAACATAATACCTCACACTCAAAGCCAATTAGCCCGGCACTTGAGATTTATAACTTGAAAGTTATTAGTTCAGCCCTCTATCGTTCAGAGCTATGGGGGTGCGAGAACCTTTCCATGCTTTCAATATCAGAAAACACATTTTTGAGGAAAATTACCAGGCTACCACAGAGTACCCCAACTTGCCCATTACTGTATGATCTTGGGAGAAAACCTATTGCAGATATAGCCAAACTGCATCCCCTTTTGTATTGGCAGAGGCTATGGACTACTCCTGAACTTGAAGTGTATGGGCATGGGTTTCTTGATGTAATAGGGGAAGATACCTCTCACCGAATAAAATGGTTATGGGCGGTGAGAGACAGTCTAGCAAGAATTGGTATGATTTCATGGTGGAAGGACCCGATAAATGCCAATTTTCCCACAAAAAAGATCCTGAAGGAGAAATATTGGGAAAGGGTTCAGCTTAATATACTCAGAACATTGAGTCATCTTCTTGCCCGTTTCCTGGAAAGTAAACTAACACCCAGCTTGGAGCCTTATTGGGACCAAATTACAAAACCGCTCGACCGGAAAGTAAACTTCCAGTTTAGAGTGGGCACACTGCCACTAAGAACATTTACTACCAAATGGGATAAACCTATCGATGAAACGTGCCCGGTATGCCAGCTTAGTAATGATTCACTGGCTCATTTATTGTTTGTCTGTGCTGGTTACGATGCTCCACGTCGGGCTTGGCTGACACCAATCTGTAAGCTCTTAGGCACAAGAAGGGCTAGGGAAGCTGGATGAATCCTTCGCACTGACACATCACCAACGATAGCCATTGCACTGGCAAAATTATTATTATTTTTTTTAAGCAATTTTTATTTGCATTTTGTTTTAACTGAACCATACAATCATGTCAGTAGCATAGCACACATTTTTACCCCCTCCCCTACTTTCACTGCCCAGGATAACTCAGATAGCTTCCAGATTAATAGGGCCTCTAGACCGTTACTGCCCTGTGTCGTAGACACTTTATCTTTCCTGCAATTCCATTGTAGTCGACAGTATGTCCCCAGTCCTTTCCCCCTTACAACCCTGCATCCAGGCCATGGTAGTGTCGCCATTTCCCCCACACCCTGCGAAACTTCCTTGGGCATCCCCTTGCTTTATATGTGACTCTCTCAGCCGCCATATATAAGTCTAATCCCTTTCTCCATTCTTCTAATGTCTGTATCTCTGGGGCACCCCAATGTTTTGCTATGTCCCTTTTGGCCACCACTAGAGCTAACACCAGGAAGGTCAACAAGGGACGTGTGAGATCTACATCATTCGTCATGCCTAGGAGGGCCAGCTTAGGTTCAATTGGAATTTGGCACTCCAGTACTGCATTTAGTTCCGTAAAAATGTCTATCCAGTATCCCTGTATTTTACTGCATGTCCACAAGACATGGACAAAATCCCCTCGAGGGTCCTGGCATCTTAAACACCCTGCATCTTCTACCTTCCCCATCCTCTGGAGCCGCACCCTATCAAAGTAGGTTCTGTGTAAAATATTAAATTGGATTAGGTGGAGTCGGGATTTAACAGCCACCTCTCTAGGATGTGTTAACACCAGTTCCCAGTCGATGTCCTCGATGTCACCCACATCTGTTTCCCACGTCTGTCTAAGTTTGGCCAGATCGCCTAACATAATATTTGTGAGGGTTTTATATGTGAGGGAAACCGCCTTTTGCTGAATGTGTTCTTGTAGGAGTCTACCTTCAAGTGGGGCGAAATCCACCAGTTCTGCGGTCTTAATATTTTGGGCTCCCCCGGCATGTCTAAGTCTTGTGTACTTGTAGCGCTGTGATGGATGTAATCCGAGCTCTGTTGTCAGTGCTGCAAATGATTTCAGTTCCCCCTTGGCCACAATATCCCCTAGGGTGGAGATACCTATGTCGTCCCATCTTTGGTATCCCGTTAGCTTGTGTAGTTCCGCCAGCCACGTGCAATGCCAGATTGGCGTCTGCCTCATGGGTTTCCTCTCCCAGCCCGTACGTTTCACTGCAGTATTCCATGTCTGTAGGGTGATTTCTGTTGCCGGTAGAAGTCGTCTCCGGCCAGTCCCCCCATATAGATAAGATAGTATGTGTCGTGGTGCTAACTTGTGGCGCTCTAGCGCGTAGGAGGGATGATCAGCAGGCGCATGCAACCGGTCGCTAATCGGGGCCAGGTGCTCCGCCCAATAATAAGCCTCCAGGTTCGGGAGTGAAATCCCCCCACTGTATCGATGCCTTTGAAGCGTGGTCAACGCAACTCTAGGTTGTTTGCCCAACCAAAGGAAGGCCCGTAGGTCCGCATGAATTCTGGTAAAAACTTTTGGGGGCAGCGGGTAGTATTCGTTTTGTAAGGCGTACAAGTACTTGGGGAGGATGATCATCTTGTACATTGCCGCCCGACCTAGAAGAGTGAGCGGGAGCTGTCTCCAGCGATCCATATCTACTACGGAGTTCACTATAATGAGTTCTATGTTTCGTTGATACGCTATGTTTTTGTCTAGGGTGAGGTACACGCCGAGGTATTGAAATCCCTCTGTAGTCGTCAGTAGTCGTCTCGGAAGTTCCAGCCAGGCGTCCCGTCCCTTGGGATCGTATAGAACCGATTTGTGCCAATTTATCTGGTAGCCAGCATAACTGCCGTACTGCTCCAGTTCAAGAAATAATTCCGGTATCGACGTCTCTGGCGATGTGATATACAGAAGGACGTCATTTGCGTACAGCGAGATTTTTTCTTCGGTCATGTCTCCCTCACTCATTCTAAATCCCCTAATGTCCACGTTTTGACGGATCCTAGTCGCCAAGACCTCGATAGTGAGGGCAAACAAGAGTGGGGACAGCGGGCAACCCTGTCTGGTCCCTCTCCACACCCGGAATTCACGTGACAGGACACCATTCACCATTACCCTGGCGTTTGGCTCGGTGTACAGCAATCAAACCCATTGCCGGAACTTCGGGCCAAAACCGAATTTCTGTAATACCCCTTCAAGGAACGGCCAATGAACTGCATCAAAGGCCTTTTCTGCGTCGAGGGACAGGAACCAGTGTGGGCCCTCTCTGTCCCGGACCTCCTGCAGCCAGTTGTGGGTGCGCCGGAGGTTCATTCTGGTGGCCCTGTCCGGAAGGAAGCCCGTCTGGTCCAAATGGATCAGATGCGATATCACCGAGCGGAGCCGCATCGCCAGGATAGTTGCTAGGAGTTTTGTTTCCGTATTCAGTAACGAGATGGGGCGGTAGGACGCGCAGTCCTCCTGTGGTTTACCCTCCTTATAGATTGGGATTATGGTCGCCATGGCCAGGTCTGGGGGAAGCTTCCCCTCCTGCAGGGCCCCCTCGAAGAGTCCCTTCAAGTGTCGCACTAAGAGGTCCGCGGTACGTTTAAAGAACTCCGCAGGGAAGCCGTTAGGTCCCGGAGTTTTCCCTGGTTGCAGTTTGGCCAAGGCCTCAGAAATGTCATCTAGGGTAATATCAGAGTCCAGGTCTTTAATGTCTTCCGCGGACAGGGTCAGCAGTTCGGTGTGGTCCATATACTGTATGGCCTCGGCACAGGTCCCTAATTCCCTCGCCCCATAGAAGCTTTCATAGTGTTCCGCAAACGCTTCTGCGATGTGTACATCCGATCTGAGAGGCGCTCCCTCGGGGTCCCTGATCTGCTCCACCCATCTATCTGCACGTTCATTCTTACTGAGCCACGCTAATAGTTTCCCTGATTTATCCCCTACGTCATATAGGCGATGTAGGGTGGCTAAAGCTTGTGTTCTCGCCTCATCAGTCACTAATTCCCTATATTGCGTCTGTCTATCCGTCAGTCTCCTAAGTGTTACTGGGTCCCTCAAAGCCTGATACTCCCTTTCCAATTCTAGTATGTTCTGTTCTATTAGTTCTGCTTCAGAATGGAGCTTCCTCCGTTCCTCCGCCAGTCTGTTTTTAGCCCTGTCTCTCATAACCGCCTTCAGTGCCTCCCAGAATATCACTTTTGAGGCAACCGTGCCCTCGTTTTCGGCGATATACACTTTCACGTCAGCTCTCAGACCCCTCAGGACATTAGCGTTCTGCAGATCCCAAGCCGTCAGGCGCAGCAGCTGTGCTCCTCCCTGACGTCTCATGCCCACTTTGACCAGCAATGGGGAGCGATCCGACACGCCTCTCGCTTTATATTCCGCTAGGTCTTGCACTGTCAGGTTTTGTCTAGACATAAATACATAATCCAACCTCGAGAACACCTTATGGGCGCCCGAGAAGTACGAGTAGGCCTCTTGTTCTGGATAGAGCCACCTCCAGACGTCTGTAAGTCCCACGTTTGCCGACCATTGAGACAGGGGCGTCTGGGTCCCTTCTCTGTGTGACGTACCTGTTCTGTCCTGTTTGACATTCAAGACGTCATTGAAGTCTCCCCCGACAATCTGTATCGTGTCCGCCGTTTCTAGTAGTATGTCCGCCACTTTCTTTAACGTGATTGCTTGGAGTTTCGGGGGAGCATAGACCGAGACTATGCTGTACATGCGTCTGTTCCACATCCCCTTGATACCTACATACGTTCCCTGAGGGTCCGTCCATGTCTGGGTTATAGAGAAGGGATTGGTCTTTTTTATGACGGCCACCCCTCTGGAGTCTGTTGTGTAACCCGCATGCGCTAGGAGCTTAAAGCGTCCTCTGGCTAGGAAGGCGCAGTTGGTGCCTTTGAGGTGGGTTTCTTGCAACAATGTGATGTCTGGGCCTAAGCGTTTAGCGTCAGCCCCCTCTTGATCTTGTTACCTAAGCCATTAACATTCCATGACAGGACGCTAAGCCCTCCTCTGTCTCCTCCTTGTGTCTCGTGGTCACCTACCATAATGTGGGCTGTGCGTGTGTATGTAGTCATTCTCCCGGTAGGAGGCAGTTCGTGGAGTCTTGTTGTGTGCAGTGTCAGTTCCATGATTGTCTCTCCCTTTCAAACTCAACTTTCCCCCTCCCTCGCCCCAGTCCAACCCCCAGCCGGACAACAATTCCCCATTTCTGTTGGACCACTCCCCTCCCCCACCCCACCTCCCTCCCCTTCCAATCCCATCCCCATAGAAGATAGAACCGGAAGTAGGAGAAGGCCTGTCGCCCTCCCGTTGTCCCCCCCTTTATTCTGCTTTAACCAATTCTCCCTTAGTCTTGCCCTCCCCTTGTCCCCCCCCTTTAGTCTGCTCTAACCAATTCTCTCGTAGTCCCACAACACTACTCTCCTTAAACAAACACAGTTATCAACAGCCTGGAAAGTCTTGCGAAGTGGATGAGAGCAAAACTTGGACAAACAAAAAGAGGAAATACAAAGGGGCGTGTCAACTTGCGTGTTCCCCAGTGGCGAGCTGCAGTGATCATTACCAGTTCCACCATAGTTCACGAGTCAGAGTCTTGAGTGTCAGTTTCAGGGACACTGTTCCGCCCCGAATCATCATGTTCTAAGTCTCGGATCGCCTCTGGCAACCGGTGTATCGAGCGCGACCCCCCTTCTTCTTCTTCTCCCCCAGAAGTCCGGCTCCCATTCTCGGTCTCGTCATCTCCCTCGGATCGAGCGTTGCTCCGCAGACAGGTGTACCTGGATCCCGCCGTGACGTTTCCTCTCGGGGAGGCCGATCACCCGCGGCGTGCGCCTCCAGATCCATGCCCTTGGTAGGGTGTAGCCGGGGCTTGTCTCCTTGCCCGTCGAGACTTCAGTCTCTGTGCTTTCGGTACCTCCCATTGGGACCTGTGTGCTGGTGACCTGTCCATCATTTCGCGACCGACGGTCTCTCTAGTATTGAGTAGAGGGCGTTCCTCCAGCCAATGCCAGGCGTCCTCCGGGTGGGTGAAGAAAAGCGACTTTTCCTTGTAGATGACCTTTAACTTCGCAGGGAAGAGGAGCATGTAAGAGATATGCAGATCCCGAAGTTTCGCCTTCACTGCGCCAAAGGAGCGGCGTTGCTTCTGCACCTCCTGGCTGTAGTCTGGGAATATCATAATGTTCGTGTTGTCCAGTCGAATCTCCCCCAGCTTTCTAGCCTCTCGCAGGATCATGTCCCGGTCCGTGAAGTTGAGAAACCGTGCAATGACCGGTCTGGGTCTCGCACCTTCCGGTGGCTTTACCAGGAGGGCCCTGTGCGCCCTTTCGATGATGAAACAGGTCGAGAACTGCGTCGTGGGGAAGGTTTTGGTGAGCCAGGAATGAAGGAATGCTGCCATGTTCGTACCTTCGATTCCCTCCCTAAAGCCTACAAAGCGCAGGTTGGTGCGTCTCGCTCTATTTTCGGCATCGTCCACCTTCCACAGCAGTTGGCGATGGGATGCTTTGAGCTCTGCCATGTCTTTTCTCAGGGTAGAAATCGAATCTTCAGCTTCACCTAGGCGTGTCTAAGCTTTGGTCACCCTGTCTGATAATTTTTGGAAGTCTTGCCTCAGTAGTGTTACCTCGGAGCCCACCTCTCGGATCTTAACTTCCAGTGCTGCCCTTGATTCCTGGATATCGGCTCGAGACGCTTGAATGGCCCCCATCAGCAGGTCGGTGTCCGAGCGCCCATCAGAGGCAGCATGAAGGGCGGCCGTCGACTGTTTAGGCGCGGCAAAGTTGTCCATAGGCCCTTGTTTAGTGGGTTTGGGGAGTGTATCCTTCTTCCCCATGTCTTGCGTTACCCCATCGATTATCTTGTGCGCAATATGTGATCCACTCCGCCTCTAGCTATCCAGCCGCGGTCAGGGACCAGTGATCTCCAAACCGTTACGGCGTAGTGCAGTCCCGTTTCCTCTCGCTGTCGTCGCCGTGCACCTCTACAGTCGTCTTCCCACTCCTCGGGGGTTCCGGGTCGTGTGTTCGGCCGTGAGCTAGGCCCGGATTACTCTTCAGTGTCTGCCACTAGCCAGGGCTGCAGGCTGTATTGGCTGTCCCACTTATTGTCCGTGTCTTCCACTCAGCCACTGTTGGGGGTGCTCAACCGCGTCCTCCCGACCCCGGATGTGTCCAGCAATCTCTTGCAGGGGGAGGAAGGGCTCCTCAGCCTGATCGATGGCCACGAGGACACACACTGGGCGTTCTCCTCAGATGTGGGTGCGAGGCAAGGCCAGTGGAGTCATTCGCGGCCCTAGGCGGTTGATTTGCAGGGCTTATGGTGTTGTAGGGCCTGGTCACTTCGGCGGAGCATGGAGCCGTGTCGGCGGACTCGCAGGCACTACTTCACGGTTTCGGCCGCCATCTTGGTAAAGGGGGCGGCCGGCATTGAAGTCCCGATGCCTCCACAGGGACCTGTCTCCGTTAAATTTCCAGTCCGCAGGGCTCCGCCAACTGTATCAGGCGTCCTCACCTTCTGTCCAGCAGCCCGTCAGCAGGGCAAACTCTGAGCCGGCGCTGCCTTTACTTCTTCGCTCCGGCCGCCATGTTGGTGAGGCGCGCCGGTTCCACCGCATCAACCAGACGCCGCATCGGAGCCCGCGGGGTCAGCGCTGCACCACTCCAGGTTCCCCTCGCTAAGACTCTCTCTGCTTCAAATCACTTCGGGGCCTGGAGACCTGGGGGCGACGCTGATCTCAGTTATCTGCGGTGGCGGCCGCCATCTTGCCGCCACCGGGTCTCTCGATTCGGAGCCACAAAAGTCAGTCGTTTGCTGACCGCTATCGTTTAAACACCACGGACGTGGTCTGTAGTGGGTCCTACTGGTTCGTGGCGACCCTCTCGCGTTTTTGGTGGATCCGGGGTAAGTAGAGAGTCGGATTCGGGTACAGCTCGCCGGGAGCTCCGGAGAGTCACGTCTTATCGAGCCATGCTGCTGGCCACGCCCCCTCACTGGCAAAATTCTTGGGGTAGTCGTGGGCTATAAGAACAAATTCCCTACATCTAGCGAAGGCTAAATAAGGTAGTGATTAACTGTACATAATCTAGTTACTATTGAAGAAGCCAAAATAATTTGAGAGCCTGTCAATATTAAATATGCTCTGTAATTTGTAAAATATGAATTTCTCTGATTTTTAATCAAGTTTTATTATTTAAGATTTTAATGGTTTTTTAGGGCTGAATAGATCCATTTTTCCATGGTGATGTTGTTGACTGCTCACGCCTCATTCTACACGGTTGCAGGTGTTTTATTATCACCTATGTTTTTACTCGTCTTTTGTATGTGCTCTTATGACATAATCTGTAGAATAAAGCTTGTTTGGATTTGATTGGTAAATCTGGAGCAGCGTCAAATTCTATGGGTGTTGCGTGTGAAAACGCACTGCAATGCCCATGGAACGCCTCCCGGGCACAAAGTAAGGTGACAAAGCAACTCCTTAATCATGATTTATGAGGCCACTCAAAGCCTTGCAAGGTGGCTTTGTGTGGCTTCATGAATCTTTATCAGAGCCCTGGGTCACACATATACCACTTTGCGTGCTACAAAAGTGATGCAGAGTTCTCATAAATAAGCCTTACTCTGAAGGTTGTGGATGGGATTCCTGGTGCTTCAGTGTTTCTGTGTGCACGGTTACATGAGTAGGCATGGGTACTTTCTTTGATAAAGGTTCGAAAAGTATTTTTTCTTTTTATTTTGTCTGATTATATCTTTTCTATACATCTTACCCCAGAGATTAAACATCTCTCTCTATATATACTTATTTGACAAAAGGTTAAAAATATATTTTCTTGTCACTTTGTCTGAATACATCTCTTTTTAAGTAAGTCTTACCCCAGGGAAAAATCTTTCTCTCTCTTTCGCTCTCTCCTTCCTTTACACTCTGTAAACCAGGTGTACACAAACATACTGAACTACATAGGCTTGATTTTCGATTCTAATGTCATAACTATGTTTTGATGCAAGCTAGTATAGAGTCACTGTGGCCTAGTGGTTGAGGTCTTAGACTCTTTCTACGAAGGGTGAGGATTTGATTTCTGGTGTTTCAATGATTGTTTGTGCTCAGATAGAGGGATAGGCTATGGTAATGTCTATGATAAAGGTTGGGGAGTATTTTCTCTCTCTCCGTCCTTCCATTCCCCTCTGTAAACGATGCTACTATAGGTGTACACTAATCTTCCGCACTTCATAGATGTAAGCTTTCAATTTGAATGTCTTATTTAAGATTTGATTCACTGTTGCATAGTCTTTAAGGTCTTAGGCTCTTACGTTGAAGGTTAACAGTTAATTCCTGGTTGTTCCACAGTTCTGTGTGCTCAGTTACAAAAATAGGCAATGTTAATTTCTTTGGTAAAAGTAAAAAAAAGATTTTTTTGTCGCTCTGTCTAAATATATCTCTTTATAAGTATGTAATATAGCAGAGGATAAAAAGCCTCTCTCTCTCTCTCTCTCTCTCTCTCTCTCTCTCTCTCACTATCTTCCATTCTAGTCTGTAAACTATTTTACAGTAGGTGCACACAAACCTATTGAAAACATAGGCTTTGGTATTCGATTTGAATGTCATAAATACGTTTTGAATCACACCAGTAGAGAGTCACTGTGGCCTTGTTATTACGGTCTTTCACTCCTATTCTAAAGGTTATGGTTTGATTCCTCTTGGTTATATGTGCTCATTTACAAAATTAAGCGATACAAAAGGGGATGATGGACGGAGCATTTGAGCAAATCAAACACTCACCCCCAGTCAACTGATCTGGGTTTAATCAATCACCATTCTTTAGCCCACTCAGCCACCCCATTTCAGACATGGCCATATGCAAATCAGTCTGACCCTGTGCCTCATGGGAACAGTCCAGCCCGAACTGCCAAGTCATGTCTTCCATGGACCGGAAACAAGCATCCTGGGACCGATTTCGGATTCATAATCCTCATCAGCCAGGCTATCTTGAATCCAGTGGCCAAGTGAGCAAGGAACTCACGTCTGAGCATACCCTGCCACACTTAGGGAGAACAAAGCGATCGCTTTGTTCGAATAGAATAGGAGTGAAAGACCGTAATCACAAGGCCACAGTGACTCTCTACTGGTGTGATTCAAAACGTATTTATGACATTCAAATCGAATACCAAAGCCTATGTTTTCAATAGGTTTGTGTACACCTACTGTAAAATAGTTTACAGACTAGAATGGAAGATAGTGAGAGAGAGAGAGAGAGAGAGAGAGGCTTTTTATCCTCTGCTATATTACATACTTATAAAGAGATATATTTAGACAGAGCAACAAGAAAATCTTTTTTTTACTTTTACCAAAGAAAGCGATCGCTTTGTTCGCCCTAAGTGTGGCAGGGTATGCTCAGACGTGAGTCCCTTGCTCACTTGGCCACTGGATTCAAGATAGCCTGGCTGATGAGGATTATGAATCCGAAACCGGTCCCAGGATGCTTGTTTCCGGTCCATGGAAGACATGGCTTGGCAGTTCGGGCTGGACTGTTCCCATGAGGCACAGGGTCAGACTGATTTGCATATGGCCATGTCTGAATCTGTTATCCGGGTTCGTCCTCAGGATCAGCGTGATGCAAAAGATAGGCCACCTCCTGATCTATCCAAACCCCGAATGCTACAATAGCCAAAGGTTAAGGAAGGATCAGACGGGGGCAATAAAGCCCGCGGGGAAGGGGAGGGAACAGCAGGGAGGGAGATCTGAAACGACAAAAGAAAAGGAAGGTAAGAACCCCTTCTTCTTTTATGTTTCATACACAATAACCAAAACACAAAGCGCTAGGTACTCTGATCAGATATATATATATATACCTGTAAATAATAAACAACATCAGGCCTCATAGGAAGATAATTCTCTTCACCCTTATCCACTTCAGTAGGTACAGGGACCACGCCAACCACACCTGTGAACACAAACACACCTTTCTTGTATACACTCATATACTAGTGATTGAATGAACCAACACATATACAGATTGCGTACGTACCCCCTTCTCATTTAGACAGAACGTCAAAAGGGGCTTCTTGATTGTGGGGCGTAGCCAAGATTAATGTCTGAATATAAAACACATAATGCTGGGTTAATGTCACCCTGAAAAAAACGCTATGACACAGTACCTTGTGGATCCTATGAGCATGAGGCACTAAGAACTGGATAGTGATAGTTTTCACCCACTTGACTTCTCAATCCGTTATCCAGAAGAACCCAATGAATAAACCCCAGCCGGGGTGGCAAGACGCCAAGTTTCCAAACAAGTTACAGGATGATTACCAAGCCTGGTAATGACGGTGGGTAATTGTAGAGTTTTCGTCCTCCGCATGAGCCATGGAAAGCGGCTCCCCAACGGAGGGCAAAGAAGCAACAGCCCACTTGCAGGTGAGTACCACCGACTCGCGCTCTCCGCGGGAGCAGAGACGCTTTAAACACAGATGTTACAAAAGGGTTAAGGTCCTAACCCTTCACACAACAAACAATCGTCCTCCGCATGAGCCAAACCGGCTCCCCAACGGAGGGCAATTCGGAGCTGGAAATAATCAGACAGCCGTCTGATTTACACAACAGATAAGAACTATGCGGATCGGCAGAAAAACAGGAACATCCACAGGCAAGCAGCTACAATCCTGGAAGAACCACGAATATCCGACGCCCTCTACAGGTTGCAGGTCTCCTTTATCACTTCCTGCTTCCTCTAGGAATTCTGGGAGATGTAGTTCCCGTTCATGTCAGCGGCGCTCAGCGGGAGTATGACAGTACATCCCCCTCCGCTCTAAGAGCGCCGCAATGGGCCAGGACGCATCGGATACTTCCTGTGATACCGAGCAACCAGACGAGGCGCATGTACTCCAGAAGCCGGCTCCCACGTATTGTCCTCCGGACCATAACCTTTCCAGGAGACCAAGTAACGAAGACCACGACCATGCCACCTCGAGTCCACTATGTCCTCCACCTCATACTCAAAACCGCCCATAACCGCCAAAGGCGGAGGAAGACGACGCACAGAGGAAACAGACGGTTTCAGCAAGGACACGTGGAACACCGGATGCATCCGCAGGTGCCTCGGGAGTCTCAGCCTCATCGCCACCGGGTTGATACAACGTTCAATAGGATATGGTCCGATGTAGCGAGGGTTGAACACACTATGTTTGCGGAATCTGATATTCCGAGTAGACAGCCACACCAGATCACCCACTTGATACAATGGCCCAGGACGGCGATGTTTATCCGCTGTACGTTTATATGCTGCCTTGGAAGCAACGAGATTTCCCTGTGCCCGTGCCAGGGTCTCCTTGATGTGAACTACCCTCTTAGCCGCCTCGGGCACCCTCTCCTCACACACAGGATGGAGAAAAGGAAGGAATCGGGGATGACGACCATATGTACAGTAAAAAGGGGACACCTGAGTGGAGCTGTGAGTAGCGTTGTTATATGCCACTTCCGCCAACCATAGATAGTCCACCCAGTTCTCCTTTCCTTGATCCACATAGCATCTCAGGAATTGCTTCAATGTCTGATTCAGACGTTCCGTCTGTCCATCCGTCTGCGGATGGAAGCTGGTGGACAGCGCCGTCTGAATATGCAAAGATGAACACCAAGTCTTCCAAAACTGCGCTGTGAACTGAGCGCCTCTGTCCGAAACGATGACAGACGGCAACCCGTGCAAACGCACCACGTGGACCATCAGTAGGTGAGCAACTTGTCCTGCGGTAGGGACTTGAGGGCAAGCGATGAAATGACCCAGTTTCGTCAGATAGTCGATCACCACCATGATGGCAGTACACCCCTGGTCTCTAGGAAGGCCCACCACAAAATCCATAGAGATCCGATCCCAAGGCACATGAGGCGTGGGCAATGGCTGGAGGAGCCCTGCCGGACGACGGTGATCAGCCTTGACCGTCGCACAGACCACACACTCGGACACCCAGGTTGCTACGTCCTTCCTTAAAGACGGCCACCAACACCTCCGATTGATGTAATCCACAGTCTTCTCCACCCCCAGATGACCCGCACTGGGGGAACAATGACACCATTCGTACACCTGCTTCCTAAGAGGCACGGTAGGGATCAAAAGCCGACCCTTATGCACCGGAAAGCCATCCAGCATCTTCCATTCAACGTGGCTCCGCAACCAAGACCTCCAATAGAACGTATTCACCCCTTTCCGTACCCCTTCCAGAAAGGCATCGGGCTGAATGGAACACAAACTCTGTGCTGGCGTGATTATGGCCCGTTCCTCTCTTGTTTCCTGATCACGTAAGGAGGATTGGCGAGTCAAAGCGTCCGCCTTTCTGTTGGCCACCCCAGGTCTGTACGTGACAGCGAAATGGAACTCCGAAAAGAATAGCATCCACCGAAGTTGTCTGGGAGTAAGATGTCTGGCAGCAGTCATAAACTGTAGGTTGCGGTGGTCTGTATATACCGTGACAAGATGTTTAGCCCCCATCAACAGATGCCGCCATTCCGTGAATGCCACCTTTATCGCAAGCAGTTCTTTTTCGGCGATACAATAATTGCACTCAGCCCCGTTCAGTTTCTTGGACATGTACGCCACAGGATGCAGCTGGCCTGTTTGATCGTGTCTCTGAGACAACACTGCTCCCAACGCTACACTCGAGGCATCCGCCTCCACAATGAAGGGCTTATCCGGGTTAGGATGAGCGAGCACCGGAGCAGAAACAAACGCCTCCTTCAAACTTTCGAACGCTTCCTGGGCAGCAGAATCCCACACAAAAGGTTGTGCCTTTCGTAGTAAGCGAGTGATGGGGGTCACCACTCTGGAGAACTGATGAATAAAGCGCCTGTAGAAATTGGCGAAGCCTATGAAGCATTGCACATCCTTCACATTCCTAGGAACTGGCCACTCCTTGACAGCCTTGATCTTTCTCTCTGCCATTTCCTGTCCCTGGGGGCTGAGCATGACACCCAAGAACTCAACTGTGGACACATGAAAGTCGCACTTGCTCAATTTGCAATACAGGTTGTTTTCTCTCAGGATGGATAATACTCTTTGCACATGACATACATGAGCCTCCTCCGACTCCGAGTAGATGAGAATGTCGTCAATGTACACAATGACATATCGGTCCAATATCTCCCTCAAAACGTCATTCAGGAAGTATTGGAACGCCGCAGGGGCGTTGCAGAGTCCGAACGGCATTACTGTATACTCAAAGAGCCCATACCTGGTCTTAAAAGCGGTCTTCCATTCGTCCCCCTTCCTCATTCTCACCAGATGATAAGCCCCCTTTAGATCAAGCTTGGTGTAGATGACCGCAGACTTGACTTGTTCTAGTAACACGCTGATCAATGGAAGGGGGTACCGGTTCTTTACTGTCACAGCATTCAAGGCCCTAAAGTCTATGCACGCTCTCAGCTCCCCATTGGCCTTCGGTATAAAGAAAAGAGGCGATGCCGCAGGGGACATGGATGGACGTATGAACCCAAGTGCCAACAACTTATCCAAATACTCTCTCAAGTGTGCGTTTTCAGTTTCAGTCAGTGCATACAACCTTCCACAAGGAACCACTGCCCCAGGGACCAGATCTATTTGACAATCGTATTGCCTGTGTGGGGGGAGAGTCTCTGCTTGCACTTCATCAAAAACGCTCGCATACTCCTGGTATACCTCAGGCAAACAAACCTCTTTTTCTGCTGCAGTAGCCACGTATTCAATACAGGCTAATGCCGACGAAGGTCTTTCAGTCCTTTCATAACAGTTGTCTTTACAATACGGGGAATCTAGCGTTATGATGCCACCCGCCCAATCAATGACCGGATTATGCTTCTTGAGCCATGGAATGCCCAGGATAACACCATACTGAGGGGCCTTGATGATACTGAACTGAATGTTCTCTCTGTGATCCCCGTATCTCATTTCCATTTCACTGGTATGATGCCCAACAGGACCTAAATCCAGCCTTCTACCGTCCACTGCATACACCACGTCTTGAGTCTCTCGGGGAATCAACACTATTCCGGCTCTCCTTGCTTCGGACGAGTCCATAAACATACCTGTAGCACCTGAATCTATCATGGCGTGCACAGGGGTCCACCTGGTCTGTACCATCAACAATACCTCAATAAACAAATGCTGCGCTCCTACTATGTTCTTATACAGTGAAGGGATATATGCCTGACTCCAAGGAACCCCTTCGTCCACCTCAGAGCCTTCTAGTTTTCCGCCGGTCTTTCGACCGCTGAGGAAACACCCATGAAATTGCGAAATCTGGACATCTTAGGTTTCACCGGACATTCCCTTACGAAATGTCCCTTCTTCCCACAATATAAACATAACCCATGCTTACGCCTCAATTCCTTCTCAGTAGCTGAAAGAGCTGCCCGAACAGCCCCTATATCCATGGGTTCAGCCGCATGCGTTGTGTCCTTGTCCACCGGCTTTGAAGTCCCGGATAAAGGAACTGTTCTTCCCTGCAATTTAGGATCCCCCTTGCGATCCCTCATCCTATGGTCGAGACGTAAAACCAGATTGATAAGATCCTCGCAAGTGGCTGGCTGAGGGTCTATCTGGGCGATAATGTCTTTCATATCTTCCCTTAAACCTTGATGAAACAGAGAGGCTTGTTTGGCATCAGGCCACTTCGTCTCTGTAACAAGTCTCCTAAAGGAGTTCAGGTACGTCAACACATCCTGATTCCCTTGACGCAACTGCAACAACTCTCTATCCGCAGCATATGAGTCCGCCCTCCGGTCGAAGACCTTAAGGAACTCGTCCTTAAATGCTTCCCAGTCATGAATAACCGGGTCGTCTCTTTGGAGCAAGGGCACTGCCCATTGGGCCACGTCCCCGGCCAAGTACGAAATCAAGAAAGCCACCTTGGCTTGATTAGTGGGGAAGGATCGAGGTTTGCATGTAAAATGCAACATCACTTGAGAGAGGAAAACTTGGACTGACCCTGCATCACCCTTGAACCGTTCCGGATTAGCCAGAGGAACCGTGGTAGGCATTTCCACTACCACAGGGCTAGACGCAGTGGGACTGGAAGTCCCGCATTGAACGGATTTCTCTGAAGCGCATCCACTCTATTGCGCAATTCCGTGGTTTCTTGTCTGGAGGAGAGCAGTTCAGACTGCACCACTACAAGGGCCGCTAATACGTCATCTAATGTAGCCATCTTTCACACCTGCTGAACAGGAGGACGTGAATTCTTGGGTTGGATATTCTGTTATCCGGGTTCGTCCTCAGGATCAGCGTGATGCAAAAGATAGGCCACCTCCTGATCTATCCAAACCCCGAATGCTACAATAGCCAAAGGTTAAGGAAGGATCAGACGGGGCAATAAAGCCCGCGGGGAAGGGGAGGGAACAGCAGGGAGGGAGATCTGAAACGACAAAAGAAAAGGAAGGTAAGAACCCCTTCTTCTTTTATGTTTCATACACAATAACCAAAACACAAAGCGCTAGGTACTCTGATCAGATATATATATATATACCTGTAAATAATAAACAACATCAGGCCTCATAGGATGATAATTCTCTTCACCCTTATCCACTTCAGTAGGTACAGGGACCACGCCAACCACACCTGTGAACACAAACACACCTTTCTTGTATACACTCATATACTAGTGATTGAATGAACCAACACATATACAGATTGCGTACGTACCCCCTTCTCATTTAGACAGAACGTCAAAAGGGGCTTCTTGATTGTGGGGCGTAGCCAAGATTAATGTCTGAATATAAAACACATAATGCTGGGTTAATGTCACCCTGAAAAAAACGCTATGACACAGTACCTTGTGGATCCTATGAGCATGAGGCACTAAGAACTGGATAGTGATAGTTTTCACCCACTTGACTTCTCAATCCGTTATCCAGAAGAACCCAATGAATAAACCCCAGCCGGGGTGGCAAGACGCCAAGTTTCCAAACAAGTTACAGGATGATTACCAAGCCTGGTAATGACGGTGGGTAATTGTAGAGTTTTCGTCCTCCGCATGAGCCATGGAAAGCGGCTCCCCAACGGAGGGCAAAGAAGCAACAGCCCACTTGCAGGTGAGTACCACCGACTCACGCTCTCCGCGGGAGCAGAGACGCTTTAAACACAGATGTTACAAAAGGGTTAAGGTCCTAACCCTTCACACAACAAACAATCGTCCTCTGCATGAGCCAAACCGGCTCCCCAACGGAGGGCAATTCGGAGCTGGAAATAATCAGACAGCCGTCTGATTTACACAACAGATAAGAACTATGCGGATCGGCAGAAAAACAGGAACATCCACAGGCAAGCAGCTACAATCCTGGAAGAACCACGAATATCCGACGCCCTCTACAGGTTGCAGGTCTCCTTTATCACTTCCTGCTTCCTCTAGGAATTCTGGGAGATGTAGTTCCCGTTCATGTCAGCGGCGCTCAGCGGGAGTATGACAGAAACGGGGTGGCTGAGTGGGCTAAAGAATGGTGATGGATTAAACCCAGATCAGTTGACTGGGGTGAGTGTTTGATTTGCTCAAACGCTCCGTCCATCATCCCCTTTTGTATCGCTTTGTTCGCCCTAAGTGTGGCAGGGTATGCTCAGACGTGAGTCCCTTGCTCACTTGGCCACTGGATTCAAGATAGCCTGGCTGATGAGGATTATGAATCTGAAACCGGTCCCAGGATGCTTGTTTCCGGTCCATGGAAGACATGGCTTGGCAGTTCGGGCTGGACTGTTCCCATGAGGCACAGGGTCAGACTGATTTGCATATGGCCATGTCTGAAATGGGGTGGCTGAGTGGGCTAAAGAATGGTGATGGATTAAACCCAGATCAGTTGACTGGGGGTGAGTGTTTGATTTGCTCAAACGCTCCGTCCATCATCCCCTTTTGTATCACTTTGTTCGCCCTAAGTGTGGCAGGGTATGCTCAGACGTGAGTCCCTTTCTCACTTGGCCACTGGATTCAAGATAGCCTGGCTGATGAGGATTATGAATCCGAAACCGGTCCCAGGATGCTTGTTTCCGGTCCATGGAAGACATGGCTTGGCAGTTCGGGCTGGACTGTTCCCATGAGGCACTGGGTCAGACTGATTTGCATATGGCCATGTCTGAAATGGGGTGGCTGAGTGGGCTAAAGAATGGTGATGGATGTGTGTGGGCTAAAAGTAAGTGATCAAGGGTGTGTGCAAAGTGACTAGGTGACTTAAAATAGGCACCGGACCCATGAACGTTTTAAGTTAGAAGTGGGACCAGGACTAAGTAAAAAACAGTGGGGCTACCAAGAGGTCTTAAGGTACCAGGGTAGCTGTTATGTGGGTGTGGTCAACATGTTTCGTGCCCTCAAGGCTCAAAAGTCGAGTGGCCTGGTCCCAGTTCTAAATTAAAACGTTCCTGGGTCCGGTGCCTCTCCTCCAGGCCATTCCCACACCTGTGCATTCACTCGTAGCCACTCTGCCAGGAACTCTATAGCCAATGCAAATAGCATTGGTGGGAGTGGACATCCTTGCATTGTACCCCTGCAAATGTTGAATTCCCTCGATATGTTGCCATTCACCCTCACAGGTGCCTTAGGACAGTTGTATAGGAGTCTAATCCATCTGCCAAATTTAGGTCCGAATCCCATTTTAAAAATAACCCCAAAAAGGTATGTTCATTGGACTGAATTGAATGTCTTGTTGTCGTCCAGGGAAATAATCACCTTCCCTATGGGTGTGTTATGGGCTACCACAGGTTATTATGTGACCTCCTTAAATTCAATTTAGTGAAGCAGTCAGGTATAATCCATTTTGTTCCAGATGAACCAGCTCCTGCATTACTCCTCTCAATCTATTCTCTAAAGGTTTTGCTGGTATCTTCACATCTGCATTTAGCAACAATATGGGCCTATATGAGTTTAGCCTGTCCACTGGTTTACCTTCGTTCGAATTCATAATAACCATTGCAGCACGCATATCATCTGGTAGTTTCCCGTCATGAAATGCCTTCTCATATGCCGCGTAGAGTAGAGCTACTGTCCTTCTCCTTAGTTTCTTAAATAACTCAATTGGGAAACCATTCAGTCGAGGGGTCTTTCCGGATTGCATTTGACTCCAGTAACGGCTGCTACCAGATGGGGATGGAGGAGCAGGGAGGAGGGTAATGAAAAAGATTTAAAAAGAAAACACTTATCTGACTATGGCTTGCCACCCAACAGGCCGCCGCCTCTCCTCCATCCTCTTCATCTCAAGTCTGGCAACAGAAAGCACCTGGGCTTCCAGGCTCACCACAGCCTATCACAACGCTAAAATGAGGTGTTCTGATTGGTCTGAGAGCTATGGTTAGACACTCAGACAGGCAATGGAAGCCTGGGCATGATCTCCCCCAGGCTATAATACAGCTTGGGTGTAGAACATGCAAAGTCCACATGATGCTTTAGCCGGCCGAGAAGGCTGGCCGAACAGTCATGTGCACTTATAGAGCGTGCCCTTCACTTCTGCTCTGGCTTCATGGAGCCCATCTCCACCCTCACATAACCAACGCAGTAGGAAAAATAAAATTATGATAATGCTGCGATATCCTTAGCAGAGGAGCTGCTGCCGTTTGACTCATCGCCATGGAGTTCTCATCGACTGTGATACCTTTTTCCTGGTTAGCCACTCTGCCTGCTCACTCCTAGCCTTCTCATAGTACAGCCTTGTATGAAATCTAGCACCTCCCACTGAGGGGCACATAAGTGGGATACATAAAAGGACTCAAAATACCTGGCAAACTCGTCTGCAATTTTGTCTCTACCCCACACTACATCTCGGAGTCTGTCTTCACCTCTCTGACTGCCAAGCTCTCTCTCTCCCTACATCCAAGCCATGCTAACAATTTACCAGTCGTGGTACCCTCTTCATACAAGCACTTTTGTTTCGCTAAGTAGGATGTTTTTGTCTCATGTTTAGCTACCGCCTTGTATTTTGCTCTTTCAAGTTTCATAGCCGGTTTGCTGGGTGTCCACCGGTTGTCTGTATATTCCTGCTCTAGCTTGAGTAGTTCTGTTTCCAGGGTGTTTAACCTGGCACATCTCTCTCTTTTGGCTCCTATCTCCCCAGAGATGATGGTACCCCTAATCGCACCCTCATATGCTTCCCATATTACTACTGAACTTCACAGAGGCCGTGTTTTCTTTGAAATAATATTTAGTCGGCTTATCTAGTCTTTCAACATCCTACCTATTGTCGGGCGCAAACACTCAATTTTCCAAGCTCCGACCAGCCTTGGCGCTTTGATGGTGAACGTTACCAACAGGCAACTAAGGCCCTGAGCCAGATAAGTCGCCTTACGAAACCGAGTGTGGGAATCTCTTGTTGTGAAGAAGTAGTCAATTCGTGAGTGCATATGATGTGCCTCTGAATAGAAAGAATATCCTCTCTCCGAAGGGTGTAGAATCCTCCACACATCACTTGCTTGAAGTCCTCCAATTACCCTCTAGTCGCTTCCCCTTCCACCTTAGCACACATCCTATCCAAGTGTGTGTGTTACACCAGGTTAATGTCTCCGCCCAACATTACCAGCTCCAACCCAGCCGCAACAGTGTGTTACTCACTTTCCACAGAGTATCCATTTGAAGGCCTGGATGGGGCATAAACATTCGCAAACAGGATGTCTTTGCCTCCGTATTTGCCCTGGATTGCAACATATCAACCCTGCACAACTACTCAAGAACACCTGGCGTGGAATTGATTTTTGTTTTTTGCAGAGTCATAGTGCCTCGGGATCCCTGCTAGCCTATGCCCTGCTACCTTATACCTCCCATGCCCCAGACTACGGTGTCGATTAGGTCTGTCTCTTCCAGGTATACAATGTCTGGTTTAATTCTATTGAGGGCCCTCTTCACCAGACTTCTTTAACTATATCCCCCAAGCCATTAACATTCCATGATAATAGGTCAGAGAGTGTGTTTGTCTCATGGTGCAAACCAATGATCCCTCTGTGTCGTCACCCGGCCTCCCATGTGTGGCACCTGTGACTTACACCTATGCTCGTGTGTATGTTTGCTATCAATAACTCCTGTTGAATAAATCCCCACTCTACCTCACTGTGCAGTGATTCTAGAACAAACCACCCAATTCACAGTATGTGTGGTTCCTAAACTTAAACATTTACAACTAACTCAGCTGTCCGGCTCTTGTGTAAAGCAATTCAACCAACAGTGTTCCACCCTGGGTAGTATTTGAGCCATGTATCCACCAACACCCCCTTTCCCTCTCATCCAAGGCCTTATTAATTCTTACGAGACCCTGTCAATAATTATGCTCTATATCATCCCAAGTAATCAGCCGACATGGGCTTCTCCTCCGGTAGCTGGTCTGTCTCCAAGTCATGCTCTGGGCTACTGTTTCTCCCCCTCTGAGGCGATGGGCCTCCACTTGTTATTGCTGAGAACTGCTTTAGGCCAATGATTGTTTGCTCCTGTGCTGCCTTCATCTTGGCCTTTGTGGGGGAGGGAATGGTGTGCTTTGTTACCTCCTTTATGCTCTTCCTTTTTGTAACTACAGAAGTATAACCCTTCTCCCCGTACTCCCCACGTGGGGGCCCAATCAAAGGCCTTTGTTTTCAAGCCACAATCAGGCTTCCTGTGTGGTTAGGAAAAATTACCTTTTCCCTTGTGCTCCATTCTCAATTTTGCTGGGTACAAAAGTGAGTTCCTAAGTTCAAGTTGTCCCAGCACTTTCCCCAAGTAATTAAGTTGTCTGCCAACCTATCATCTCTCCTTGAGCTCCTCATATGGGCTTCCTCGACACCCCCCCACTCCACCGTTGCCGGTCTTCAATTTTGTAGCAAAGTGGGATGGGGGATGGGCCAATGGATCGCTATACGTCTCCTGGCCACTACTAGGCCCAGAATCGCAAATCGATTTTTATAGAATCAGCCCCAGTATACATTGTTTAATATTGTCAGAAATCACCCATGCTGTTGCAGTCTTGATATGGGATAACACTTCTGTTCAAAATATTGTAAGGACAGAACAACTCCACACCATATACATAAAGTCGGCATTGATATGCCCGCATCTAGAGCACAGAGAGAACTTACTAGGGTAGATGCTGTGTAGTCGTTTTGGTGTTAAAGTGAGGTGCACATAGTTGTATTGCACACTTTTGAATCAGATATTTATAGACACCCTTCATACCACCTTGATAATTTTTCCCCATTCCTAGAAGTCAAGGGCTCAGCACTTGCCTGTTGCCAGTTCTCTTCCAGTTGGAGCTGCCCCACCTGACGATCCGCTCGTTACATATGTATTATGTGTCGATGGCCTCCAATTCAGAGAGTAGGGTAACCATAGTAGTCGTGGGCTCCGGTACCTCAGGGAAAGTGGGCCAAAGCTAGTGGACTGTGGCTGCTATCTTCTCGTATTGCAGGAATTGCCCACTCCTGAGTCCAAGCGCCTCAGAGGCATCTTGTATGGTGATAAAACAACCACCTGGGTTTAAGTCCAGAAGCATAAGATAACCTCTCTTTCTCCATCTTTCAGTCGACATGATCTGTGCTATTTGAGCAAAGGGGTGCACCATCCACAGATCTAATTCTGAGGCATAGGGGCCCCTCTTTACCACCTGCCGCACAGTCCATTCCCAAAGCCAGTAAAGCAGTCGTACTTTGTGTTATTGACTCAGGCCAGCGCTTCGGGAACATTAATTAGTTATCATTCTAGAGCTTGTCATTTTTCTTCTTCCCTTGCCAATTCCCATTCTAGTGTCTGACGTATACCCACTGTTCCAGACATACGCCCCCCTTGACAACAACTTTAAGACTTTACATTCTAAGGACCTACTGCTTGCATTCTCCCAATTAGTCTAAAAAAAAGTCTGTGGCTTCCATCAATGAATATAGGCAAACCGGGTCCGTAAGGGCCTCCACTTTGGGTAGCCATAGTGGTATTTTGGGGAGAGTTTGGTGAAGTGAGTATGTCAATAGCAGAAGGCAGTGATCTGATATGTATTGTCCTAGGTACGTTATGTCAAGTACTCATTGGCAGCATTAGATTGGATAAGAAAGAAACCCAATCTACTATGTGTTTGTGTCGACGGAGTATAGCATGAGAATGTGCATGCCCGTGAGTGTTGCAACCACCATATATCAACTAATCCCATACAAGCTCTCAACTGCGCAAGGCCTAACATCATGTTGGGCTCTGTGGCCTGTCATGGCGGGAAACTGTCCAATTCCCAGTTAATTACACAATTAAAGTCACCTGCCATAAGTAATTCCGGTTCCAGGTAAGGATAGGCGCCGTCACCATCACATCAATGAAACAGTGGTCATCCACATTGGGCACATAAACATTGGTCAAACACATTTTGTGACCATCCAGCGTCCTGCCAGCACCACACACCGGTCATCCTCATCAATCGGTAAAGACATCTTCAGGAAAGGCACTCCCAGGGCAACCCAGATCAAAACCCCACGAGCATATGCAGAGTAGGATGAGGAATAGATCTGGCGTCTCCACTTCCTCCCCAAGGATTTGAGACAATCTCCCCAAACATGTGTCTTCTGGAGGAAGGCCACTCTCATCCCATATCTCCTGAGATACGCATATACACTGTTCCTCTTTTCAGGTTTATTGAGACCTCTCACATTTCAAGTGAGGAGTTTGTATTTGATGCCTTCTCCTACCATAATGTGCGTCTGTTGTGTAGCCAAGTATCTGGGTGCCTGATTGTAGACTTGAATTCAATTGTGTCCTGTCTAACAATTACAAAAGCCCCTCTATGCAACAACAACAGTAGTAAATGAAACGTAATCTCCCCTACTCTGCCCTCAGACCCTCCCGTAGGTAGAACCATCAGAACCCCTACACCTAAACAGTGGTCATAAAGGCCCCAGATACCGCCCCACACTCTCACCCCCTCTGAACCTCAACTATTTCCTAACGACAAAAGCTAGTGCAAATACTATCCAAGGTGCTTACAACCCTATGAATCGCTGGTGCCATTAGGGGCCCTGCAACTCAGCGAAGAAATAGCCCTCTAGACACTCCCGCTCAATGAATATATTCAAAGTCTTAAATTAGGCATTTATCCAAGCCACAAAAAGTTCTAAGACACATTCAGTGGAAAAAATTGTACAGAGTACATGCAATTGCACAATGAACACATCCATTGATACTTGCCCCTTTCCTCCACACTTCTAAACACTCACCACTCGCTCAATTCAAAAACTGCATTATTATCTTATAGTTTATAGTAGTTCAACTCACCCCCGATCACCCCGTATCTGTGCTATCACTAAGTGTGTCCTGCACAGTTTGCAATTGTGAAAAGGAGTTTGGAGATACTACGTCTACAGATTCATTCTGAAGAGTCCAATTAAGGCAGACCAGTATACGTCCACCACCCTCCCAAGCAGAGGCCTGGGGTGATCACTTAGCTGTGCTCTCCTTCTGCCCGAACGGTGAACACCTCAACATCGTGGTTCTTGCCAGTCCATGGGCCAGCACCCCTGTGGCAAGCCCAAGGTGTTGCAGCAGTCAGCCACCGCATCTGGCTTCTCGAAAAATTGGTCCTTTCCTTCATATTGCACACTCAAGTTAAGCAGGGTACATGAGACTATATTTGATGTTATGTTCCCACAGACGTTTCTTCACCGGCACAGTTTTTACGCAGGTCCTGAACTCTGTGGGTGTAGTCAGAGAAAATGAGTATGGACTTGTACTCAAAGCATAGTGGACTGTTAGTGCGGTCATGCTATAATATTACGTCCTAATCTCTGTAATTCAAGATGCAAACAAGCAGGGCCTGGAGTGGAGCACCCGGTTGAGGCATCAGCACCAGTGCCCAGTGTGCCCCCTCAATTATGAAGAACTTCAAGAGGCTCTTGGGCTTGAGAGTACTAACTATCCAGTCCTATAGAAACATCTCTGCCAAGGGGCCCGCCGTTCGTTCAGGGAATACTATGAGACGTATATTATTTCTTCTCGAATGCCCCTCTGCATCTTCGATGCAATCTTCCATTTGTGACGTGTTCCTTTGGAGTGCTGCCACCATTGCCTTGAAGGGCTTTACTTCCTTTTTCAGGGAAAATACATCATCCTCAACACCAGCAACAAGGTCTGCCACTTCCACAAGTCCACATGGAGATGATCAACATCTATGGCTATAGTGTCCATCTTGGCTTCCAAGGCTGTTTTGAAGCCCTGGATAGCCGCAAGGATTTCAGCTATAGCCAGCTTCTGACCTCCTGGTACGGTTTGGGGTGATCTCCTTACACCTGACCCTGGGATCCCTGACCAGGGATTGTATATTGATCTATTTTGTTTGATTGTGCAGGTCTAGAGCCTTTGTCTTTTCCCATCCTGGATATGATTCCACTACAGCAGTGTAAGCCAATGCTTCAAGGCGTACTCAGCAAGCCTGCTATACCTGACCACCCTGACAAGGTACATGCAAGATAGCAGTTTTGTTGCACGTCACTGCAACCGATGTTTGCCCAAAAGTGTGTTTGACTGCCCTCATCAACTTTAATGGCTGATCGTACTTCAAGGCATGCCATTTCCTAGGTCTCTGGTTGGCATGTCATCAGTGGCTGGTGGTGCTTGCCATTTACTTCGTCCCATCCCTCTTTCTACTTCTCAGTCAGTTTGCAGTGGCAGCAGCGGGCAGCCCACACAGGCACCAACCTAGGGCCACCAGGCAAAGTGGGTGCACCCAAAGTCTCAAAGGCCTTCGACTATGGCCCCAGATCGGTAGGAGAATGTTGTAGACCTTGATAGGACCAGGTGTCGACCACTAGGTTATGGTATCCACAGATGAAATTCAGGAGATATACAAGATTGGCTTCCCTCTACCAAGGAAGAGGGAGGCAGGGGCCCCACCCCGCAGCAGAGCAGTTCTGCACACTCCAAGGGTCCCCCTCCTGTTCACTAATGTTGATCATGGGGGTTTTTCCAATTGTGTACTAGTATGTCAGTCAATAGAGCCAGGCCCTGCTTCAACATCAAGCAACAATATCCCCAGGTGCAACCAGGGCTTAAGAAGCACAGCAGTAACTGGCTTTTCTAGGCCGTTGTTTCACTCTGGGTGGAGTTAGTTGGCCAAGTAGCAGCATTTTGCAGTACCAATGTCATAAAGGTAGTAGGGGTCAACGGAAGCCCACAGATCACATGTGGGCACTCGAACCACGGCTGTGCAGGCATGTGCACTAACAGGCCTCGGTCAGACTGCCCGTACCTCTCCTCACCTCAGGCAGCATAGGCTAGGGTCAGAGCGGGAGAGGATTTCCCTCAACAGCTGTCCCGGGGGCACTGCACGCGATTGTAGGTGTGTGCTCTTCTCTGGGGCCACAGCTGATCTCAAAACCACACGCCTGCTGTACACCGCGTATTTCGTTTGGGACGGGTATCCATAGGGCACCCAGCACCGCAGGGCCACCGCAGTACTGTCCCTGCTGGCAGCACCCCTCAGTCCCTTCTTCACCTTGGCTCACCCAGCCACATAGATATTCACATGTGCTTCGACAGCATGTCCTGCGACAGGGATCGGCCTCACCTATCCTCCAGTACCTTACCAGGTGCCATCTTGGGTAAAAGTTGAGTCATAGCACCAGGCCCAGCAACTGCGCCGCAGGTCCCACCGGCATCCAGCCAGTCGCAGATTATTGTTAATAGCGAGGAGAGCACCACCGTTCACCCTGGTCTCAATCCTTGAGCGCCAACACTGCCCCCTCTAGCCCCGTAGTAGGCCAGCAGTGCTCACTGCTTCCCCACAGGCTGCAGTCATCTGTGCGTGAACACACTCAATTTAGGCATCAATAATGTCCAAGTGACGCTACTGTCTTTAAATGTTTCAGTGCAGTCCCAAAAAGCAACACTACATTGGGCAGTAATGCAGGATTGTGCGGCACAGTAGTTTTCTGAGTGGGAGCTAATACAGGGCACTTCTAACCGGCCATCTTGCCAGGCCACATCCCCTTTTATCTTCTCACCTTGTCTGAATATATTTCTATTTAAGTACGTCTTACCCCAGAGAATAAAAAACCTCTCTCTCTCCTCCTTCCATTCCACTCTGTAAACTATGTTACTGTAGGTGTACACAAACCACTGCAGTACATAGGATTTGAGTTTCGATTTGAATGTCATACCTTGATTCAGACCAGTAACGAGATACTGTGGCCATAGCCTGCTGCCATGCCCCCTGGGGATTTTTGACTTCTATTTCAGAGACTAAGTCCGAAGGTTAAACTTCCATCCGGATCAAACCTGTTCTCTGTTACCGAGCCGTACTCCATCGCAGTTAGCCTTAACTTATATCTAAGTAGCGGATAGGCACAATCAGATGAATGCAGTTGGTGCATAACACTTATATGCACTATTTTTTATTTAAACTTTAATAAATCATAACTCTGCTTTCCCTCATTGGATTTGAATTTTTGTTGTTATGGTGCTATTTTATTGATTCAAATTTACTCTATTTTCAACATTGGTTTGGGATTTTTCTTATCTTGTGTTTTGTTTTTAATACTCTTTTCTTACTGGATACATATTTTATATATTGCCTCTAGATCAAGATCAAGATACCTTATTTCGATTACAAAATAAAATCACAAAAGTTCAACCAGACATTTTTTAAAAACCCCAGGTTACATCCATCATTAAATTTGGATAAAAACAAGAACATTTGGTTTAAAATACATTTAAACAATTGTAAGAGAATAATAGGGAGTAAGATCACATGAAAGTGCAATAGAAATTGTTATAAGCAAATCAGTACAAACTCTAGTCAGCTAATGATCCTAAAAGGCAATAGAGTTACGCCAATAAAGTGAATGTTTCAAAAAGGCGTCTATTGGAGAAGTGTGGCTCAATGGTTAGAGCGGCAGACCCTGATGCAGAGGTCTGGCCTGGGACCAGGGTTCAATTACCGCCTCGGTGGGTCTTGGGCTCAATTTCCTCGGACGTGATAATTCTCACCTCGGTGCCTATTCTAATCATGGGTCCCACTCTGCAACTCTGGGCAATAGCTTGCTTAATCTCCACAACAGCCCCAACAGCGCTGGGATGCCTGGCTTCACCTTGGGGGGGCCAGGAGTGGGCATTTCACAGGGAAAAGCCAGGAAGGGTTCCACAGCGGTATGCGTACAGCGCCAGGACACCTCAGGGTATAAGTGTGCTATACAAGTACGAATTCATTTCATTTAATTGAATAAGTCACTTAGAGATTCAGGAGCATCCGCTGGAAGTATATGGCAAGCCTATCAATGCCCTCATTGCACATTTAATAAATCCATCTAAAGTAAATGAAGTTAGACCAGGCTTGATTTGAGTAGTTTGGGTGGTCATTTTAAATTTCCCCATCTTAAGTAGGAAATTAAATGACAGACAGAGCCAAATACTAAGCCCCTAAATCCAAGGCTAGAGCCAGGCACATGGGCAATATTTACTCCACCGTTGGTTGGCCATGAAAAGGCACCCATGATCAAAGCTGCAAGCAAAATTATGCGAGTCTGTACAAGCTGGAGTCCAGCTCTGTACACTCTACAGAACCTTAATGGAATAGTAAGATCAAAAAAGTACCTGATGTGGTTGGACTGAAGACTTAATGTAGGGTCCTCACTTAGTATGGCAAGCTGTGGCTGGCAAAGTCCAAGATAGGAGGGCAAGCTCTGGGATCAAGGTGGTGGCCCTGCCTATTCCGGCCCTAAATTAAGCCTGTCTGACCTGTGCCAAAGCTACCAAGAGGTTGAGCTGAGGTTTATTTAGTGAACATATTATTTCTCCCTGACAAGAGTTGTAATTATTACTTGAAGTTAGTACTCATCCCTGTCCAGTTAATATCCATATTTCTTACAACATGTGATTCAATGGGTAAATCAGCAATGCCATTCGTGCAAATATCTTTCAACGAAAATATACAGGATTTAATACCATTTCAGACACTTTGCCAAAAGTCTTGAGAGTATCCAGCGTGGACCCCAGGCCCAAGGTCATATCAGCTAAATATAACAATACATCAGCAGCATACAGTGAGATGGAGTATCTCTGGCCACTACTCCCAGGCATTGCCTCTCCACTACTTGATTATAACTACTAGCTAGAGGATCCATCACAATGGTGAAGTGGGCAGCATTGCCTGGTACCACATGGATCCCTTGGAACCAGAGAACTCAATTTTTGGCTTGATTCGGGTGTTGGGTTGTTTTATTGGACCCTAAATAATGATAGTATGCCCACCACGCAATCCATATGGTTCAGGACTGCAAATAAATATGTCCAGGGCATGCTATCAATTTTTTTTATTGTGTATAGTCTGTGCAAACACATAAACCTGCTCATTGATATTCCATCCAGAACATGCAATAACCTATGTATATTGGAGGAAGTAATTCTGCTTGGAACAAATCCATTTTTATATGGAGGAACCAGGTGCATGAGTGTATGTTGGATTCGCAATATAGTTGTGGCCCCTTGATATACCTCCGTAAAAGAATTGTTGTCCAAAGTTTTTCATTTTTGATTGGTGTTTTTGTATCATTAGAGAAGTAATTTAGCTTGGATAGACATTGGTAATCTAGATGACATTTTTAAAGATGGCAGATGTGTTGCAGTGATGATGTAATATTTCAGGAATCATGAGACCTATATACTTCATTTTGGTGTTTAAAAATAGATGTTGGAGGTCTAGTAGTCTCATAAAGACAGACAATAACTCCGCAGAGCAACCCCTCATTTTCCAAAACGGTGGCTCTGCTTTTAGCCATCATATTGTTAATTTATTATAATATAGTTTTTGTTTCAGGTTTTTTGTTGATTCAAATTTGTATGCATGAGCGAAGCAGGTGGTAGCAAAGGATCTTTACATCCTGGCAAAGTGTTGCTAACACAAAATTTGAGGATTCCTTCAACAAAGAAAAATGTGTCATATGCCAAACTTATCCGAAAGAAAAGCTAACATCAACCACAGCTGAACAGAAGATAGTTTGAGATGCTGCAGAGATACGACAAGACAAAGTTCACAAAAGTTTGAAACTGATGGGTGAAAAGGATCAAATATTTTTTTATCATTGTAACAACAAGTGCCTCAAGTCCTATACAATGGAAAAAAAGCCTGGAATTTTTTTTTCAAAAGACAGCAGAAACCAGAGAATCACAACAAGAATCCGAGTTTTCTGAGAAAGCGATGACAACCAAACCCAGTGCCCATCCACTTAAAAGATCGATGGCTACCCTTCGTGCACCTCCAACAACTGATCAGAAAGCAGAGGATCTTCAATGTGTTATCTGTGGTTTAGCCAGAATGAGGGCTAAAGGGATTGACGAAAGAACAAAGTGCAGAGCATGTAAAATCTCAAAGGGAAAACATGTTTATATCTTCCGCTAGTTTCTTCCAAGATTACGTTTTCAGCCGAGTAGCTATCTAAAGTGCAAGATGAATATATTTGCAGCAGATTTGCATGCCCACCTAAACTGCACGTGTGTATACATTAAAAAATATGAATGGGTGGGCGTGTCCAAGATGGCGGTGGAGTGAGACGTACCTTGAGTCCCTCCGACGCCGAACTTTTGCTTTGCCTTGTATTAGCAGCCTCCCGGGACACCAACTGCCCTCATCCCGTGTGGGAAGCTAACCGGAGTGGGCCTGGGCCTTTTTGGAGCGCTATGCCACTGCCTGTGCTGTGTCGGAGCTCCGTACGGGCTGTGACCTGCCCGGGTGTGATGGCGGCTCCCACCGGAAGTGCCTGCCGCAGCTCCAGTGCCTAGGAGGGTTCCGCGAGTGCTGTGAGGGGGCCTGGAAGCCCGATTGAAGCCCCTGCGGGGTCCGGTTGGAGGCACGGCTGTGGAGCCGGGATTGCCGGGGGGAGAGACCGGAGCATGCAGATCGGCGGTGCGAGAACTGGATGACGGACTGCGCCCGGGCCTTGCTGCGGGTCTGGGCTACCGCGCAAATTGAGCCCGGGGATCTCCGGCCCGTGCTGCCTTCTGCTGCCTTGGGCCCAGTGGTGCCGACTCCTGAGAGGTGAGGCGATTGTGGCATCTGTATTGACTCTATTTCCCCCCCTCGCCTCCGGGGCGGTCGACATCGGCTCTGGACTCCCGACCCACCCCCTGCTCAGCTGGCAACGAGCATTGGGCTTGCGACGCCATCGCCATAGGCCGCGGCACCGCACTCCGGGATCTCCGGACGGACGGACGCGGCAGCCCCCGCCATCCTTGCTGCCTGTGTCTGCAGCCGCCTGGATCCGGAACGTGCCGACGGGTGCGTTTGTTGCAGCACTTACTTTGGAGGGCTGGTGGCTGGAGTGGTGAGGCGGCGCTCCTCTGGACCCTGGGCCCGGTGGGCTGTGTCGGTGACTCGGACCGCGGCTGGTGCCTTCCCGGACTGGGGGGGGCTGAGCTGCTCCCTAGATCACCCTGTGGGGTCCTCCCTGCTCCACATCGGCTAGCGGACGCGTTGGGCCCACAAAGCACTGGCTGAGACACAGCACTGGTGGAGTACTAGGACCCCTTGCACCCAGCGCGCATCCTTGTGGGAGCTGACTGGTCCCGCCGCCTGAGGTGACCTGCACCACGCTGACGTTGGGGCCTGTAGAGTGCAACGACAAACGCGAAACTCCGGAGCGGCTCTTAGCGACCCACACCGACGGCGAAGAATTGAATCTGACGCTCCTTCTGGTGTAGTGGGGCGGACGAAGACGCCGCAATGTCCACCAAACCCCGTAAGGAGAAGCCGGGCAAGGATGCCCCACCGAAGGGGGCCCAACAGACAGAATCACCAGGTCCCAGCGTCTCGCCCAAACTGAAAGACGATGAGGCGCCCGCCACTAAGGCCTTCATGTTGGAACTTTTCTCTGCCATAAAGGAGGACATTTCGGAGCTCCGCTCCCAGCTTGCTTCGGATCTCCGCGAGGTGAGGAGAGAGGTGGATAGCATCGGAGAGCGAGTGGCCACACTGGAAGACAATGACCTGGGTATGGCTGGCGAGGTGCACCAGCTCCAACAGGATGTGATCCGGCTCACAGAGCAGAATTTAGACCTCCAGGCCCACGCGGAGGACTTGGAAAACAGGTCCCGCCGGAACAACATCCGCATCCGAGCCGTGCCCTGGGACGGGGAAGCTGGAGACTTGCGGGGCTACGTGGAGGCCATTTTCCTGCAGATCTTGGGAGAGGAGGACATCCACGAGATTCGTATGGACAGGGTCCATAGAGTTGGTCTGCCGAGAGGCGGGGGGGCTCCACCCCTGATATCCTGGTTTGCATCCACGATTTCCAACTGAAAGAACGCATTCTTCGGATAGCCCGAGGGATTCCTTCCTTGCAATTTCGGGACCATCGTCCCCAGCTGTTCCAAGACCTGGTGGCCTCGACGCTTCAGAAGAGGCGCGAGTTTCGGCCTGTGACTGCCTTCTTGTGCGACCAGAATGTGGCCTACTCCTGGGGCCATCCCTTTCGCCTTATCTTCAGATGGCAAAACAGGTTGGTTCAGGTCAGATCCCTGCAGGCTGCCAAGGACCTCCTGGGCTTGGATGACGCTGCCCCCTCCCCGAGAGGAGGGAGCTCCCCGTTGAGGCGGAGACGGCGCTCCCCGTCCTGGCAAAGAGTGGGACAAGCGACTGCTTCGAGGAGGCCGGACCCCACGGTTAGCCTGCAGGAGAGAGATGCAGCGGTTGCCTCTGTGGCAACGGTGACAGTGACGCAGTCGCAGGATAGCTCCGGAGCGGCCTGAGCTTAGGGAGGAAAGTTGGTTGGCGTCGGAGGGACACCTCCCTTTCAGGTACCGTGGGTACTTATGTACTTTTGGGAAGACACCCCGGGCCGGACCTCTAGGGGGTCGTTAACTGTTGCCACGACCCCCATCCCCTGAGGGTTGCTACGGACGTCCACATACTGGGATTGTCAATCCCTCTGTTCTTCGTTGTGTTTTTTTTTATGAGACTCTTCGTTGCTTCGTTTTGTTCTGTTGGTTTTTTGGTAGAGCTCATGGGTCTTGGGGGGAGGGTATCTGGGTGGTCTAATGGGGGGGTTGGGGAAGTTGGGGGATGGGGGAGCAGTGGTGGTGACCAAGGTGTGTGGGTCTGTGCAGCTTCCGGCTTGTGGTGTGATGTGTCTTCTGGCCAGTCAGGGCTGGGCTCTAGGGCACTGTGTGTCCGCAATGATGACTTCGCTGTCTTGATGGATGCGTGGTGCTGGGGTCCCGGTGCGCTTGGGGGTGGGGTGGTGGGGTGGAGCCCACGGGTGCTCGGGGTTGGGTCATGGGGGGTGTGAGGCTTGGGGCAGGGGGGGGGAAAGCGGGATGTTGGTCGACGTGCGTTCTCCCAGAGCCTGTTCCCTGTAGCAATACTCGCTGTGGTGCACTAACACGATTTGGGCGTTGGCAGTTTCGGATGGGAAGGATGAGAGGTTGATTGACTGTCTGCTAGTGGAGGAGGGGAGGGTCTCTACTTCGTAATGCCGCTCAACATAGGAACATGGAATGTGAAGGGTTTGAATTCCCCGCAGAAACGCCAGAAAGTTTGGAAGTATGTAATTGATCATCAGCTGGATGTGGTGGGCCTTCAGGAGACTCATTTGGCGCGCAAGGACGAGACCCACCTCAAACATAGGCATTTTCCCCTTATTTATAGGTCGTCCGCTCCCACGAAGCATAGGGGGGTGGCCCTTCTCTTTCGCTCTGTCCTCCACTTCCAGCCCATGGGTGTGTGTAGCGATAAGGAGGGCCGCTGGCTAATGGTTAAAGGCCTGCTGCATGGTAAACGATGCACCTTTGTAGTTCTGTATGCCCCGAATGCAGGCCAAAATAGCTACATTCAGGACCTGCTGCGGAGGGTGGAGGACTTTGTTGAGGGGGTCCTGTTTTTGATGGGGGAATTTAATTTGGTATGGCATAGGGAGTTGGTTAGCTCTCAGCATCAGAGATCCGATACTGGTCTGTTCTCCGCTGAGATGCAGCGGCTGATCGGTGACATGGGTCTGGTGGATGGGTGGCGTTCTCTCCATCCCCATTCTCGGGACTTTACCTTCTTCTCCCATGTCCATCACTCCTATTCCCGCCTGGACCACATTTTTTTAAGTCAAGCCCTTAGGGGTGATGTCCGCGAAGCCAGAATATTCCCGCTCTCTGTTTCTGATCACAGCCTGCTCATGCTCTGTCTACACTGGTCGACGAGGGGTGACGGCCAAAGCAAGTGGTACTTCCCGGCCTCTCTTGTCCGGGAGGAGCTCTATGTAAGGAGCTGCGTTTGGCCATCCGGGAGTTTTTTGATCTCAACCCAGTGACCGATACGTCGGTGTTCAACACATGGGACGCATTTAAGGCGTCGGTGGAGGGCACCTGCTTGGCCCTCAATGTTAACCTTAATAGGCTGCGGCGGAAGGAACGGGAAGAGTTGGAAAGGGAGCTAGCCACTCTTGAGCAAGCGCATAAACAGAACCCTACCAGACTAACACTTTGCCCACTGACAGCGGTCAGGGGAAAGCTTAGGGCTCATTATAACAACAGAGCGGAATTTACCCTGCTGAAACTGCGGCGCCTCTCCTATTCCCAAGGGAACAAGGTGTGGAAACACCTGGCTCGACAGCTCCGGGACAAGAGAGAGAAGGACTACATAGGGGGTATCCGGGATGTGACGGGGACTATGCAGCACTGAGATGAGGCCAAAGCTGATCTCTTCGGACATTTCTATGCCGCGCTCTATGCGGGGATGCCCTTAACTCCGAGAAACAACGAGACTACTTAGGCGGCCTTCCTCTGCCCCAGGTCTTCAAGGAGTGGAATGAGTTACTCACTGCTCCATTCACTAGAGATGAAGTTTTGGAAGCCATTAGAGCTCTGAAGCCCCATAAGGCGCCTGGGCCAGATGGCTATACAGCTCTTTTTTGCCAGACCTTCGCTGCTGAGGTGGGCGATTTTCTGGTGTGCCTTTTTAATGACATGGCGGAGGCCGGGGAAACGTCGGGATCAATGGCCGAGGCCGTGATTTTGATTACCCCCAAATCGGGGAAGGACCCATCCAAATGCTCCTCATATAGACCAATAGCCCTCCTCAATATAGACGCCAAGCTGTATTCCTCCATCATTGCGAGCAGGCTCCAAGACCTAATGCCGGCACTCATTCATCCAGACCAATCTGGATTCATTCAGGAGCGCCAGACCCATGATAATACCAGGAGAGTGATACATCTGATAGAGAAGGCTAATAGATTCAGAATCCCAGCGGTCCTGGTGGGCCTTGATGCAGAAAAGGCCTTCGACCGGGTGGACTGGGGCTTCTTGTTCCACACCTTGTCAGCCTTTGGCTTCTCGGCTAAATTCCTATCGATGGTTAGAGCAAACTACAGCTGCCCCCGATCTAGAGTGGCGGTTAATGGCCACCTATCGGCGTTTTTCTCGCAATCCCGAGGCACCAGACAGGGCTGCCCCCTCTCCCCCTGCTTTTCGCTCTGAGCATTGAGCCGTTAGCGTTAGCGGTACGGGAGCACAGGGAGATTCGTGGACTTCCTTTCACAGGGGAGCAGCACAAGATTACCCTATTCGCTGACAACGTTCTCCTCTCTATTATGGATCCAGCTCACTCTCTTCCTCACGTCCAAGAGGTCTTGTTGCTCTTCGAGGAGGTGGCCGGCTTCAGGGTTAACTATGATAAATCTTATGTTCTCAACCTCACGCTTTCTTCGGCGGAGGTGGACCGACTGCGGCCGCTCACACCGCTGCCGTGGACCTCCAACTCCATCCTGTACTTGGGATCCATTTGACTCCCACGATAGGGTAATTGTACTCCGCGAACTTCCCCCCATTACTGGCGAAGATTCAGGGCGACCTGGTGCGCTGGAAGCCGAAGTACATATCGTGGCTGGGTAGAATTCATGCGCTCAAGATGGTTCTTCTCCCCAAGTTCTTATATCTCTGCCAGGCACTCCCTATTCCACCAGAGGTGGACTTCTTCTAGCGTCTCAAAACACAGATGCTTCGTTTTGTCTGACAGGGAGGACGGGCGCGGTTTTCCTTTACTACTCTCAGTCGGCCGCGGAAGGAGGGGGGAGTGGGCCTCCCCGACATGCACCTATACTACAAAGCCACGCAATTGCGGGTCTTGGTGGAGTGGTCTCAACAGACCTCGGAGAAACATTGGCTGCATATGGACAGACGTGTAGCAGGGAGAACGATATGGATTTGGCGTGGAAACCCAAGGGAGATAGGCCCAAGAACGCGTACATCAGTACTCCCACCAGCACTACCCTGAAGGTCTGGGACTCAGTGTCTGGTGATGAACGCTGGACGTCGTTCCCGTCTCCCTTTACGCCAATACACTTTAACCCAGCCATCAAAGGGGCACTACGAGAGGGCCCCTTTGATGTCTGGAGAGAGAGGGGTTGTCGTGCCCTCACGCACTTTTTTCATGGCCATACCCCGCTTACTTTTGACAATTGCATGCGGGCCTACGGAGTCCCACTGTCCGAACGATTCCACCACGAACAGCTGCTTCATTGGGCTTTGTCACCCGGGGTCGGCGACGCGGCCACGAGGCCTCCCGCCCCCTTCGAGGCCTTCCTCTTGCGGACCTGCACCGGCACCATTTCATTCATTTATAACCTCCTGCTTGCTTCCGCCGTGTCACCGCGTCCCCATTATATGGGTCTCTGGGAGGAGCTCCCCGCGCGCGATATTTCGGGTGGGGAGTGGTCACACCTGTGGCGGGACATCGCTGCGCAAATCACTCAGTGGAACTCCGGGAGGCCCATCTTAAGACCCTCATGGACTGGTACTTGTACCCAGCCAAGTTGCATCGAATCTTCCCGACCTCCTCTGATAGATGCTGGAGGGGCTGTGGCGTGCTGGGAGACTTCCGCCACATCTGGTGGGACTGCCCGATCATCCGCCCATATTGGGAGGAGATCCTGTCCCATATCAAAGAGATTCTGGGGTACCCGATAGCGGACTCGATGGCCCATGTACTGCTGGGTCTTCGGGACCCGGAGCTCAAACACCAGACTAGGGCGGACAAAAAGATCTTGTGGCTGTATATCGGAGCTGCCAAACTCACCCTAGCCGCTGCTTGGAAGAAGCCGGAAGCCCCAGCGATTTCCCTGTGGCATGCGAGATTATGAAAACTGTTGAGCATGGAAAGCATGGCGGATATCTTCTTGGGCAACTTCAAAAACGTTATGTTCCGCTGGGGCCCTTTGGTCCGCTTCCTTTCCAAAGATCTTCCGTCCGCAATTTGTTCGCCCACGGTGCGGGCTCTCCATTTGTTTCAGGTTTGAATGTTGCGATCTGGAAGAATTAATGAGAGGATATTGTCACCACCACGGGGGGGTGAATGGGAGGGGGGGTGTTTCTTGGTTCGTGTTATTGTGGCATCCTAAACAATAGCTGAGGTGCAAAGAGGCCCAACGCAACGTGCAATGCGTATCTGTTTCGCTATTTCTGGCCTCACAGAGGTACCCACCCCAACTTGGCTCTTGATTCTTTGGTCCCTCTACAACCATAGCCTGGGGATGTCTTATTGCTTCTTTGGACGGCCCTTCCGGGCTAGACTACGGTGGCTCTCTAGACTACATGCCTCCCTGCTTTTTGCCTCTATGATTGCCCCCTGCGTGGGAAGTTGTGCGGGAATGTCGCATGTTTTCTGTTTCCTTTAACAAAATAAAATAAAGATTTTACAACAAAAAAAATATGAATTTACAATGAGCTCACAGCATCAATGTAACCACCAGCCTTCAGTTAGGTTTGCACTCTTTCAAACAGCAAATTACGTTTTAAAACCACTCTAGAGTGCGGACTACGGGTTTACACTCAGTGAAATCAGAGAAAAAATGGTCAACATTGATGAAACTGTATTGATCCATAATAACGAAATTAAGATTTTTCTGGTGAGAATGTACAATGACAGAATTCGTTTTTTTTCAGTCAAAAAGAATGAGCCACCTATGGTGTTCTCAGTTGATTTGACTCCTGAAGTTCTTGCTGCTAAAATAAGATCAAAGGATGTAGTAAAATCATCAGGAACCACTTTAAGAAACGTCCTGAAAGATTTAGATCTTAGACTTGATGACAAATTTAGGGATGCCCCATAGCTCCTAAAATCATGGGAGTCAACAAGAATGCTTGATGTTGCCTTTACATTTTTTACATCATTGTTTAATATCAGCAAAGCAAAACTGTTGCAAACTAAAGTTCTTGAGTTTGGAAAAGAAGCCGACAACATTGATGATGGCTTTGAAGATATAAGCGGAGAAGTGGAAGACAATCCCACGAACCGGCAGGCTTATGCTCTGCAAATGTACTTTCTTTTCCAAATCGTGTATTATGAATTAAATCACGGCAAAAAGAAAACTCCACTAAACATGATGACTTCCCACACAATTTATGGCAAGTGCAAAAGTAGAGAGCTAATCACTTCAATAACTAGGACGGGTGTATCAACAATGTCACTGCATAGTGCTTTTCCAAACACAATAGGATAATGGACGGAGTGCTGAAACTTTTCAGACACTCACCCCATCACAGATCTGGGTCTCATCCATCATAATTCTTCTGTTCACTAAGCCATCCTTGTTTGGACCCAGGCATATGCAAATCAGTCTTGACCCTGTGCTTCAGGGGAACAGTCCAGGTCCTACCTGGGCTGGAAACAAGCATCCTAGGACCAGTTTTGGAGTTTCACTCCTTATCAGCCAGGCTAGCTTGAATCCAGTGGCAAAGTGAGCAAGTTACCCACCTCTGGGCATACCCTGCCCACTAAGGGCAAACACAATGAGATGGTGGACTGGGTGCTGGAGACAGCTCTTCAGCTCTAGACAACCCATAGCATCAGCATTGCACCTTTGATGCAGTGCGATTGGAACAGTGCTTTTATTACATAAATGGACTCTGTGCCACATTAGACAGAGGAGCACTTTGGCTGAGATTGTCTTGGACGGAATGTGCCATGACTAAGATGCAATTATGCTGATTCTAACCCTTATCCTGCTTTGGACAATAGCCTGTTCTGCACAGGTCAACTTCCTGATCCATCACACTCGGGTATGGGGGGGTTGGGCTATCCCAGGAGATCAGACAGGGGTACTACTGCTATGCTCTCAATAGTATAGGTAGAAGTATAATTAGGTTTTCCGGTTTTCAGTTTCTATTTTTGGTAAATTCTGGGTTTTTTTTTCAGTGTTTTCAAGTGATTTCAATACCTTAAAAAACAGTGGTTATCAGTTGTAACACATTTTCGTGCCATTACAAACAACAGAAACTGTGTTTTTCTGGTGTTTATGTAAAGTTTTGCTTTTAGTATTGATTGCTTTCTGCACTTATAGTGCATTGTATATAGACAGTGTACGTACAGTGTTTATGAGGTCCAAATACATTTTTCCAAATCAAACTTATTGTAGTACACCATACAATACTTCTTCAGTGAGTTTTTGGTCATGTGTGCTCCCTCTTTCCTTCCCATGTAAACTTTTATCTGTAAAAAGGCTATCTCATCTCAACATTGGCACTCGAGACAGGCAACGCCAAAACAGTACACAATTTGCTAACTCTGGCCACTGACAGTTTTCCATCCCAATACTGGTGCACTTGCAGATTACGATTCTCTGGGCAGGTTCTGCAACATTTGTGTTTAACTGGGTGCTAATGCCCTCAGAGTTCTTTTTAGAAAGCTAGTGAACGGATGTGAATTCTGTTTGGGAATAAATGGAGCACCTAGATTTATTCATGACTCTTTCTACAATATTAAAAAAATAAGCTGGATCCATTAACAATTTTCACCAAGAGTCCGTCCCTCTCTGATCCTGGAGCCTGTGGGCCCTTCTTTATTTCTTTCCACCACATGCCCTGGTGGACCAAGGGTGCCCCCCACGGTCCTGATGAAGACCCTTCTGTAAGGAGCAGCATTTCCTACACTAACTCTGGGTCAAAACTTCAACAGCTCTGTGTTTTGTTTACCGAATATAGACAACAGTGATAGATTCACCATGTCTTTTTCTGACATTCTGGTTTTGTAAATAATTTAGCATTGATTAAGGCTGGACAGGCCTTTTTATGTTATTGATGTAGATACTGTTCACTGCCTTCTCTCACTTACCTTCACTTTTGCACATTGCTGTACTATTCTCTCCCCTCTCACCTTTTGGGGTACGTATGCACAACTTTATGAACAAATGTGCTGTCTTTTGAACATGATGAAATATATATTCAACTTGATTAAATATTTCCAACATGTATAAGTATGGACTGTAATTGATTTAACAGGTGATGTTGATATTTAAAACTATAGGTGAAGGATGGCTGAGTGATAATAGCAGAGGAGACAACCTTGAACAGAATGGTCCAAAAAATAAAGAACAAGGTGGGGAATGGAGCCCCCACTATCAACGGTAACCGTCGTCGATAGCGGGAGCTCCATTCCCCGCCTACTGCCCAAGGAACCCAAATTACGGCGCGCTGAGAATCCTGTCTGGGTCGTGCTGATGAGTTCCTTCATCTAAGGATCCCGCTTTTAAACATTCTTCTATGCACTCCTAGAAATTCTGCGGTGTGCCCCTGGAGCCTTAGAAACTCGTGTCCCTCACGAAGTACTGATAATTTCCTTTGAGCTGATCCCTTCTTTCTTTCCTTGTTCTTTATTTTTTGGACTAATCTGTTCAAGGTTGCCTTCTCTGTGTCCCACACCTGGTATTGTTTATTTTTTAAAACAATTTTTATTGATTTGATATCTCATGAAGACATTACATCAGAAACGAAAATCAGCTTTAGTTATCGGCCCTACTGTAGACAAAAACACGTTGACGTACATTGCACAGCAGGGCAAAATGTAGTCATGCTTAAAGGGCTCTTGGTAGCGACGCCAATACAATCAACTCCTTGTGAATGTTACAACAACCCCCCCTATATGACCTCCCTTCCCCCCCCCACCATCAACCATTTACCCCAACCATAACCCCTGCCTCACCCCCATCAAAACATCCACCCTCCCTCTCCCCCCCGGCGTGTCGTGGTGCAGTCTCGCTGTAATGCAAATGGGTGTACAACTCCAGTCGTACCCAACCAGTTGGCTAATGACTATTATAAAGTATGTATCGTCTTACTTCACAGGAAGGGGCAGCAATCCGTCAACTGGGTCATGCGAGGCGTTGTGCAATCAACGTGGCACGATATGGTGGGTGTGCCCCAGGGCTATTTGCAGGAGGCTCTTCATCTTCATCTGCAGGGAGTGTGAGTTCTATGACTAAACTTTCCTAGGGCCTCGCCCTCTCTCATGCTTGTTCATTACTTGTCCTATGTGCCATTTGTAGGCAGGCTTCCCCCTCACATTGTGCCCATTTACGAAATTCACTTTTCCATTTATCTACACTGGGCCCTTTGTTCACCTTCCACTAAGATGTTATGGTTCTTTTACCTAAGAGGAGCCGCAGGTCAATACATTTACCAGTGATTTTGTTATTTGATGTGTGGGGAAACCAAAGTAGTATGCAGTGTGCCATGGAGAATTATAGGCCCCTCTCCGTAACCTCCCTCAATAGTGTCGTCACCCCCTGCCAAAAGGAAACAAGCTCCGGACAATCCCACAACATATGTTTAAAATCGGCATCATCTCTTGTACATCTTGGGCAGGCCGCTGACTGGGCTGGAAAGAATTTCTGTAAACGGACTGGTGTCAGGAATGCCCTATGTAGGATGTGAAAATGCACCAGCTGGAACCTGGCATTGCGCGTACTCTTCCAGTCCCTTTCCACTATCCCACTCCATGCCGTGTCTGGTATCTCCATCTCTATGTCCGCTTCCCACTTTGCCGTCAGGGGGGTTAGGGCTTCATGTGGGATATATGATGTTACAACGCATACTATTACAACGCATACCGTTATAACGCATCTTTTACAACGCGAATACTGTTACAACGCATGTTTTTACAACGAGTACTATAACAACGCAAAATAGTACTTATTTAGCAAAAATACCATTACAACGCAATATATAACAACGTATACCATTACAACGCATAAATAAATATATATTTTTTTTTTTGTAAAATAAAACCTGGCACGGGATGCAGGGAAAATAGGGGTTTTGGGTGGGGAAGTGTATTAAAAATCGGTAAGAAAAACTACCATATTATTACGAATCCTAATTAATTATTTAATAAATTAATACTCGAGTATTAAAATTAATACTCGAGTACTTACATTAATACTCCGCATGTTAAAATTATATCATTTTTCGTAAAAGATGCGTTGTAACAGTATTGCGTTGTAAAAAATGCGTTGTAACAGGTGTATACCCTTCATGTGTCATGCGTTTATATAACCATGTGACTGCCTTGATCGTGCCCGCAGCCACCACAACATATTGGCAACACATTGATGTAGGTGGTTCTGCCATGCCTGTTTTCCAGTGTTTGCGAACCGCTTTCGTGAGCGCAGCATGTAATAGAAAGTCACCCCCTGGGAGTTCAAAGCGGTCCCTGGGGACACCAAACGGTAGTAGGGTGCTGTCGTCATATAGGACCCCCATTGTGGATAGACCCTGCTGGTCCCAGGCTTCCAATCTCTGCCAGGTTCCACCATGTGGCAACGCCCTGCACATTTTTAAAGGGATCTCTGGCGCGTAAGGGGCCGTTATACCCCCTCGTCGCAGGTAACTACTCCAGCATTTTTGGGCTGTGGCGAACTCCCGAGTAAGCTGCATATATCCGGGTGGGAGGTGCAGGACTATACGAGACAACACCAGTAAGGGACCCGTTGGCGCACGTTAGTCTCCTCCTTCCCCAGTGGCCCTCGCTACCCACTGTGTGAGCCATTGAAGTTGGGCTGCTATGTAATACGTCTCATGGTCTGGGACCGCTAGGCCCCCCTCCGCTCGGGGTCTCATGAGTGTGCCAAGCGCCACCCTTCGTCTGCCCGTACCCCACAGGAAGGAGCTAATCATTGTCTTAAGCCTCCGAAAGTATTCCACCGGGATCCAGATCGGGAGGGTCCTAAAGAAGTAGAGCAGCCGCGGAAGTGTCACCATCTTGAGCAGTGCTACTCGCCCCACTATGGATAAAGGGAGGGTGCTCCAGAACTCAAAATTAGCTTTGGCTCCCCTGATTGCCTTATCCACGTTCCCTTCAAGTATGTCTCCTTGTTCATGATAGATCACCGTACCCATGTAGGGAAGCCGCCTCCCCTCCCAGGATACTCCTTCAGTGGTCTGCGGGCAATCTCTACCGCCCGAGTTAGGAAGAGGCACGATTTCGTCCAGTTGACTTTTAACCCTGCCACCACACTTAGGGCTCGCAGCAAAGATTTTGCTCCTCTCAGGGATTGTCCCGTGTCTGCCAAAAACATTAATAGGTCATCCGCATAAAGTGCAATATGGTGGATCTGACCATCGACATCTAGTCCCTGATACGCTCTCCCTGATCGGCGTGCGCCGCCAGGGGCTCCACCGCTATAGCGAACAGTAGTGGTGAAAGGGTGCAGCCCTGGCGCGTGGCCCTTCCCACCTTACATGCCTCAGAAATCACCCCCCGTTCGAACTTTGGCCGTGGAATCCGTGTAGAGTAAAGCCGTCCAGCGCACAAACTCCGGACCCAGCCCCATATGATGCATAACATGAAAGAGAAATTCCCACTCTAAACTATCGAATGCTTTTTCGATGTCGACAGCAAACACTGCTGCGTCCTCGATTTCATAAGTATCAGCCTCAAAGACGTGAAAAAGTCGTCGTATATTGAGTGCTGTGTTGCGGGCGGGGATAAAACCAGACTGGTCGGCATGTATCAGTGTGGACATGTGCGGAAGCAGCCGAGTCGCCAGGATCTTGCTCCGGATTTTGTAGTCCAAATTGAGCATAGATAACGGGCGATACGCCGTTCTATCCCAGGGTTGCTTGCCTGGTTTCAACAACGGGATAATGATTGCCTCCCTGGTGGAGTCCGGCAATCTTCCTAACTTTTTAGCTTCATTATAGAGCCCCGCCAGACGAGGCGCAAGGAGGTCGATGTAAGCAAGGTAGAATTCCACCGGAAAGCCGTCCGACCCGGCGTTTTATTTCGTGCCATGCTTTTGATGGCCACCCGCACTTCACTCACCTCGATGTCCCTACCCAACGATTTGGCATCCTCGTCGCCCATGTCCGGCAAGTACAGACCTCCCGTGAAGGACTGCAAAGTTTCTTCCGATGGGAGCACTCTACTACGATACAGCTCTGTATAGTAATCAAAAAACAACTCATTTATCCCTTGCTGATCGAAGCGGGATACTCCTATCTGGTCCCTCATCTCTAGTATGACTGATCCGTGACGGGCAGGATTAGCTAACCAGGGCAAGAGGGCTCCCGATTTATCGCGCTCTGAGTGTGCCCGTGTGATATAGGCTTTGAAGTCAAAACATCTTAGTCGTTCTACGTTCGCTGCATCCGCTTCCCTGGCTTCTAATAAGTCATCCTGCTTGTCCGGCCGCTCCGGGCATTCCTTCTCTAGGACACGCAACCGGTCATCATCCCTTTGGATGTCTTGTAATAGTGTCTTCCGGGTTCCAGACACCGCCGAAATGCATCTCCCGCGCAGCACCGCTTTATAGGCGTCCCATTCTACATTCACTGACCCGGCTGTCCCTCCATTAAGGTGAAAGTAATCTTCAATGGCCGTGGCTATGGTAGTGCGGAAGACCTGATCCTCAAGTGCTTCCGGGTGCAATCGCCAGCCAGGAATTTTGGGGCGCGGCCGCGACCACTGCAACTGGGCTAACAGCGGGTTGTGGTCAGAAATAGTGCGAGTGAGATACTCGCTATTACGAATCTCTCCGTGCACATCTGGGGAGCAGAGAAATGCGTCTAGACGGACATGTAATTCGTGGAGGGCGGAGAAAAAGGAGTAATCCCTAACCAATGGGTGCTGAACCCCCCAAGTGTCAATTAGTCCCCACGTCTGCTGCCAGGTTGACCGCGCCACAGCCAGTTTGCTCACTGGTGCATTCTGCATTTGGGGTGTGTGAACAATCTAGCTCAATATCGGTAACACAATTAAAGTCGCCTCCAAGTAATAGCGGCCCTACCAAGACTGTCGCCAGTTTGTGGGAAAGTAAAGAAAAAAAGGCTGGCTGGTCCACGTTTGGTGCATATAGGCATCCCAGTGTTATATCCCTACCATCTAGTTTCCCCTAAACCACCACATATCTGCCCTCCGGGTCAATCAATTGTGATGTGCACTGAAAGGGAACCCCAGCCCTTATCCAAATTAAGACCCCCCTCGCATATGCCGAGTATGTTGTGTAATAAACTTGCCCCCTCCAGCGGCGCTGGAGCGCCTTCCCTTCTTTGGCAATGAGGTGGGTCTCCTGCAGGAAGGCGATATGAATTCCACTACGTGTCAAAAATGAGTGTATCTTGTGTCGTCTAGCCATTGTGTGCATACCCCTTACATTCCATGTGAGACATGAGTAGCCTAGTGCGGGTCCCATTGCAGACATTGATATAAGTATTGTTTCATCACATCCATCTCCCCGACACGCCTAGGTCCCCTGAACCAATCCTCCCAACTGAAACATCCCCAACTCCCCCTCCCCAGGACAGGCACCCAACACGGTAATCTCATCCAAACAAAGAAAGTGTACGTAGAAAGTCTAATCAGGGCAGGCTGCTTGGAACGTCGTCCAATAAATCCAGGTTTCCCCCCAGCCCCCTCCCCTCTCCCATGGGTTCATCTCTCTGTCCAGGTCCCCCTCAAACGACTCACATCGTGCCCAGGCATCTCCCCTCCCCCCCCCCAAGTGGCACTCAATCCCAAGGCCCAACAGGAAATACAGATACCCCATGAAACCAGTCCCATCATGCATAGTGGTCCGTCAGCCAAAGACCCCATCTGCTGTCTGTGGAGTGACCACCGGTAGATCAGTCTCTGAGAGACCATGGATGCTGCTGGAGCTTGGGCTCTGATCCCCACACTTCGAGCGCTCTGATTTGCTGATGGTTAGGCTGAGATCTCCATTGCTGATAGCCGCCACCGCCAGCACCGCCTTGTCTCGTTCATGACGCCAATCCGCGGGGGAGGCTGGTCGTTGCATCGGCGACGTGGTAGGGGAGCGCTGTCGAGTCGTGGCTGCTGTTGGTGAAGCTCACCGGATTCCCCGCAGGCCTCCAGCCAGTCCCAGGTGGCTTGTGGCGTGGGGAAAAAGTGTGTGCTCCCGTCTGCCGTGACCCGCAACTGGGCCAGGAATAGCATTGCGTAAGGAAGGTGGAGAGTCCTCAATTTCCCCTTCACCACCAAAAAGGAAGCTCTTTGACGCTGTACTTCTCTGGTGTAGTCTGGGAAGATCAGTATTTTACTGTTACCAATGTGCAGATTTTGCAGTTCTCTGGCTTTCTGTAGTATGAAGTCGCAATCTCGGTAATGCAGGAGTCTCACCACCATCGGCCGCAGCTGGGCTCCAGGTCTGGGAGGTCGTGTTGGAACTCTGTGCGCTTGCTCCAGTGCGTAGAAGGGGGAGAGACCCTCAGGCGCCACTTCTGTTTTTATCCAAGTCTCCAAAAACTGGACCGCATCTGACCCCTCTTCTTGCTCCGGGATTCCCACTATTCGGAGATTATTGCATCTAGAGCGCCCCTCGCTGTCGTCTGCCCGTACCTCTAGCACACGGACCTTCTGCACCACCTCATTCAGTGTTTTCCGTAGGGCGTCCACTGTGTCCGGGATGTCCTTCATGGTCGCTTCGTTAGACACCGCACGTTCCCTGAGTTTCCGGTGGTCATCTTTTAGCAGGGAGAGGTGCAATCCGATGGAGTCCATTCGCTTCTCCAAGGCCTCCCTCGAGGCCATGATAGCCTGCATAATGTCACCCAGAGAGGGGTCCCGCGTTTGCATTGAAGCACTGTTCCTGGATTCAGATTCCTCATCGCCCATAGTGTGGCCCGGATCATCAAGTCGTAGTGCTTCAAATCCTTTCTTCCTGGTCACTCTCCCCATCCTGGGAGTATCAACAAGTGCCCGGTCTCTCTGCGCCTTCTCGCTCACTGCGTCTCCGGTCCGCCTTGCAAGCCTCGCTCAACTCTGCGCGGTCACTTCACCGGAGATTCTTGTGCAGCAGTCAGAACAACCACGTGGAGGACCCGGCGTCTCGCACGTACCGATCTCGCAGGTAGGTCTGGGCACAATCACCAGGTACAACTGGGGGACAGGACCCACCCCGGCCGACCAAGGCCCCTTCTCAGCGCAGTGGCCCGAGCACCTCCCTCCACTTCAGCTCCAGGGGGGGTCTCATGGGCCCTCAGTAGGTCAGCTCCTTCAGAAGCCAGTACATTGAGCTGCTCCACGTGTCCATGCAGGGCCCCGGGAGGATCTTGCAGGCAGTATAATATCGCCAGAGTCAGTGGCTCCCTCCCTCCCGCGATGTTAGGATGGGCCCTCGTTGCTCTGCCTGTGCGGGTGGATTGTCGCACCTCCGGGGCCAGGATACTGTCCCTTAAGCACTGCTGGGCCATGGATCAAAGCGGAGGACGGGCGCCGCCATCTTAGGGTCAGGCAACCTTCCGCTGGGTCTCCTGTGGGGGCTCTCTGGGCAACGCGAGCAGATCCCCACCTCTATTGTCTGCGTGGGTAGTGGTCCGGTGCCTGCCGCTCGCTGAATCGGCCTCAGGGGTCGTCTCCCTTCAGAAGAGAAGCTGCAGTCAGGCGCTCCTCTTTGCAGCTCCAGCCGCCATTTTGTGGCTCCAAAACCCAGACTTCCCCGAGCACAGTGAAAAGTGTTCCAGCGCCGTCCGCGGGTCTTGGCGCCCTCTTTCATCCGTTTCTGGAGGTGCACGGGATCACCAGGGTTGCGTTCCGGGGTTGGGGACCCGGATCCGAGTGCAGGATAAATGCGGGAGAAGGGCGGCCGCGGAGGAGCTCTGGAGTCCGCTGCCGCCTACATCGGCGTCAAGCCACGCCCCCCCACACCTTGTATTGTTGTGGCCCTGATGAAGGTGTAGCCCGCATTGAGTGAAGCACCGAAACGCGCTTTGGCGCCAAACCACCTCGTGTGTTTGGATTCAGTTACTGTCCTCACTTAAATGCTTACACACGAGAGTCCTTCATCTATACATTGACTCTGAATGTGTTAACCTGTTTCTGACCCCTTATTCTATAGTTCTGATTATGGTTAGAACGTGTCTGATTGAGAATTATGTCTGAGTATGTTTGCATTGTTAAAGTGTTGGATGATTGTTGGGTTTGAAAGTGATTGTGTGGGACCTGATGTACATATATATGTTTATATGTCTGATGTTTTTCACTTTCATATTATTATGGCTATATGTATTTGTTTTTGATTTATTCCATGAATATTTAATATGAAAATAAATGTAAAGAAATTTTATAAAAATGCCTGTGTGATGTGATGATGATCACTTGTACCTTGTTAGCCCCATGATATGGTGTATTTACTGACCCCATTGGGGCATAGTTTATCTTACATATAGGCAGGTTGATTTCTGTAGCAGTAATCTATGTATCAAGGGTTTTGACCTACTCTCGTGGGTAAATGTGATGGCACATATTGGGAAAGATTCTTATGAAACCAGCAATTTTACCTATCAGTTGTAGAATCAAACCCAGCCAAACTATCAAATATGATTTGGACATTTCCTGATTCCCCACAGTTTATAAAATAATTAAACAAGAACTAAATATGCTTCTAAACCCTGCATCTTTAGACCAAAAAACCAGAAACTGAAAAAAAGCAAAAGGAAGAAGAAACAATATTTTAGTGACATCCCCAAACAACAAAACCCAAACAGAATAATGTTAGCCCATTCTTTCTTGCTGCTGCTAGCTTGTATAACAAAGTTACATTGTATTGGCCCTTTCAGGAAGAAAAAAATGACTCTTTCACTCTCCTTTTCCTTTCTTTGAATGGCATTTAGTTTGTGGTTGTGCCGGTGTTTTTTCAGTGTTCTTTGTTTACACTGGTGAGGGCTATTTTCCTTTCGGTGGGGGTTTATCAATTATTATAGGTTTAAACCTGACAGCCTAAGTATAATAATAGTTGAAGTGTTTATCTTTTTCACCATTCTTGTAATGCTTGTTACAATGCTTTATCTCTTCTGCCAAATAATTGAAGCACTCTTTCTATGCAAGTTTGCAATTTGTTTAATGGTTTAAAACCTAAGTTATATCTTTCTTGTTTTATCTTGGCCATGGAAAAGTACACCTTGAAAGGGTAGATCGGTTTCCAAGATTCCTTGGGGAATAATAAAGTGGTTGTGTTTGAGGTTGCTGATACCATCTGACACCCTGGATTTAGGCCCAGATCTCTGTACTGGGGTGAATGTTTGACATTGTTCATTATTCTGTCCTTCAATAGTTATTTTTGCATTTGTCACCCCGAGTGGGACGGGTATGCCCAGATGTGGGTCCCGTGCTCTCCATGCCACTGTAGTCAAGTTAGCATGACTGATGAGGGGTGAAACCCTGAAACTGGCCCTAGGATGCTTGTTTTCTTGTCCAGGGAGAATCTGGCCTGGCAGCTCGGGTGGACTGTTCCAATGGGGAACAGGGTCAAGACTGATTTGCATATGGGTGGGTACAAACTAGTAAGGCATGGGGAGCAAAAAAAGATGGATTTAGGCCCACATCTCTGTACTGGGGTGAACGTTTGACATTGTTTAACATTCTGTCCATCAATTGTTCTTTTTGCAATAGTGCTTTTTCAAAACTGGACCAATGAAGTAGCTGCTGGAAAGCAAGCTGTGTCAGCTGTAGGCATAAACAAAGAAGCTGCAAACTTGTAACCCAACTGCCTTGCAACGTGTGCAAAATCATCACATGCCATCAAGACGTTCCTACCAGAACGTTTAAATGTACCTGAGTACATGGATCTTCTTCTATCTGATGCTGCGGTCCACAAAGCTGATTTAACTGAATTTATCATATCGCTTATTCAGTGCAGGATGAAGAAAAGCCAGTTCCTCTGTGGGCTGGAATTCATGCTCTGATCTCCCAGAATACAGTTTCACTAAAGAAGGTTGGGTTTTTACCAGTAATACCATCTCCAGTCGCAAACTACGTTACAGGATACACAGTTCTAAGCAATTTCCAAAATGTGCAAGCTACGCATGAAGACCTGCCTATTCTGGCAATTTTTGCAGATGAAGGTGTTTTCCGTATTGTAGGTGACATTTGTATAAGCAATCCAGTAGAATTTGATGAGCTTTATCCAATGATGGGCGTTTTCCACATGACAAAAGTTGCTTTGTGGTATGCAGGATTTTTTTTAGTGGAAGTGGCATAAATAATGCACTTATTGAGGCTGTAATCTTTGGAAGCAAAACTGTACAGTCATTATTGAGCGGAACTCATTATGTTGATTCGTTACAGAGTATGCTCATCATATCTGATGCTATAGAAACATTGCATTGGAATGATTTCTGGAACAAGAATGAAAAATTAGGTTTTGCATGTCTTACCTCAGAAGTGAAGAAGGCACAGGGTGCACTTCATTCAAAAGACATAATGCAAAGCCATGCAATGTTCAGTACACTCAGTTTACAATCAGAAAACTAAGTTTGTAGAGTTTGTCAAAGAATGTAAAGAAAAATCTGAGCTTTGGAAGTACTGGGGAAATGTTTTACACAAGATAGATCTAGTGAAAAACATGGTACCTGCTGATCAGGAAGGTGATTGGGAGCTGCACATGAAGTCTGTGGAGTGAGTCACTGATTACTGTGTTTCTCGAATTTGATTGCGTAAACTACCTGAGACATGGGTCCTGGTATTTGGAAAGGGTAAAGAAGCTAGAGGTGGAAAACCCATACTTCTACAGAAATTCATCCAAAGACATTTTATGGTATAATACAGAGAGGGAAGGTCAATACTGTTGCTCCAGATATGAAACTGGAACAGACGATCCAGAGATCACAGAAAAGCTCCAAGGGAACTGTTGGTCAGACACGTAAAAGTTAATGTGTTATTCAATGGCAGCAGGTTGACCATGAAGTCCTTTCTATTTGTAATGTTTTCAGAGAGATGGAAAATTAAAAATTAATGGACCATTGAGAAACTGTTCCTCACCAAGAAATTGTGGGAAAGAGATAGGCACATTTTAATAGACATGTTGACAGCCTTCTTCATTTCATGCAGCAGTAAGGAAACTTCTTTGAAATAACTGAGCCTGTGCGACTACACAACTTTGTGACCAAACAATATGTGGATAACGATATAAAGTCACGTTTATTATATGTCCAGGAACATGGATCGTAAGTATACACAGAACCGAAGCAGGAAAGACTTGTATTGAAAGAGAAAAGGCTGTTTAACATATAAATCACTAAAGCTAAACTTCCAGGCCTTAATTGCCTTAGTAAGAGTTTCGTCCAACCAGCCACTACAAAACAGGTTACAAAAAAACAACTTTAGAGAGAGCTCGATGTAGCAAGAGTAAGGGGTGGATTTATCAAGATTAAACAAACCAATTAAAAGAGGGTCCAAGGGCGAGTTTAACGACCCCCACTAGGTACATGCCCCAATCAATGTAACTCATATCACAAAAAAGTACCTGAAGGTCAAAGCATATCTGTTACTCAACTGTTGGTACAGACCCCAACACCCTGCTTGTAATATTGTAGTGGAAACAAACAAAGACTCAAGAGCAAAGGGAAAAATTCCCATCAGAGGCCACACTGTACGCCCTCTTTTGCATCATTTGGGTACCCCTTTACTCAGGAGGCAGAGTAGACGGTCTAGTAGTGTTACTATGACCGTATATCAATGTGCACAAAGTATAGTGATAGAGGGAGGTTATCATAGAATAGGTGTTAATGTGCCTACTGAAAAAGCAGTGTAAGGATAAGTGAAAAGTGATGGAAGAAAAACTAAAATTGGATGGGCTGAGTAGATGTCGGTGATTTATTATTATCTCTCAGTCTCCCAAATATAAAAACCAAAAGCAACATGAAAACACAGATTTAACATAATATTTGTGGTCTGTAGTGGTCAACATGTTTCAGCATATCAGTGAAATAATTTCAATGCATTCTTCAGGACCCGTTGTTAATTTACTACTGCTTTTATAAATGAAAAATTAAAAGATATCACCTGCGACGTTCAGGTTGTATGTTCAACCACATACTACACCGCATCATGTTGGTAATGCAACACCCACAGGAGCAACATGTAAAAACAAACAACAGGTAACAGTATTATGTCGTATCCTGAGAGAAGGTGTCCCTATTAATTTGGTATATCCTTTCATTATCCGTTATGTCTAAATCATATCTTTTACAGGAGTATATTAGTTATAACCACTCACCCATTAGTTGTAGTTGTTGCGCTTCACCCCACCTGGCTGCAGCTCAGGTTAAGAGGAGCACCACTCTAGACCGAAAGTGAAAATAAAAGATGACAATCATGGCCGATTTTTTCAGTGAATATGTGTCGTGAGACTGTATTTGTTATTAAATTCAGTTCCCATATGCGTTTTATAAGCTGGCTTGTGTTATCAATTTCGTACAGATATAAAGATTCATGCCAGGGTATGCTTATAACTATCTTGTCTGACACGCACCACCCTCGCTTCAACAGTCTCATCACCCCTCGAGGGCATATCGCGAGTAAAATGTAGCCTCAATCTATACATTCAAGATAAATGCCCTTATGTTCGGCGTCACTCACCTCTCCGTCGGTGTCTCCCGGCAGTCGTCTGAACTTCTTGGGGGGGGGCGCCGAACGACAGAAAGACGCCTTTCATAACTGCGATGATTCGCTAGTCACGTGATGTCGAGCACGTGATTGACGGGCGTGACGGGAGATGTAGTTTTTAATCCCGTTTTTGTAGTCCATAATAATGCGCAATCAATCTGTTCTTAATAATAAGTATTGTTATTTTAGTTATCGACAACAAATCGCACGTATGTTATTATTACTATATTAGTATGGTTCCAATCATTGGTTTAATGCTTTGAGTCGCATGACACGCAGGTGGATTCCACGTTCGTGGGTTTTTGGGTTTTGAATTCTTTTGATTCTTGTTATAGAGAAATCTAATTAATATTCAATTTTTGAACATAGATATACAGCCATAACATAGGTTTCGAATATGGATATACAATCATTACTTTTCAGTCAAGGATAAACATCATCCTCAAACATAGTATATCCGCCCATGTCCCAGAATGTAAACAAAATCAAATAAATTGATTCTGAACAACCATCGTCTTTATTAGATTGATGTTGGAATAATCTGATTAAATGTCTTAACTGATGGTCATGTCATATTAATATGCACAAGAACTCGGATCATACGTAGTGATTCAGATAGAGTCATCAAAGGGACATCCATGGTATCGGCTCATTGAGCCCATCTTTATCGCTGTGAAAGCTTGTAGACCCATTTCTGTTCAATTTTGAATAGAAAGCGGCCCACATCTGGGCATGATTCTGGTACTAGAGGCTGTTCAAGCACAGTCCAGTGGAGGTCATTCGGACCATGCCCAGCCTCTAAGAAATGGGCAGTCAGGCGGGTAGCTTGTTTCCGACAGCGTACCGTGCTTTTATGTTCCTGTATTCTTATCCGGACCTTCCTCGTTGTCATGCCAACATAATGTTTCTGACAAGGGCAAGTAATTAAGTAGATGAGATTCTCACTGTTGCAGTTCGTGAATCTGCGTTGTTCCCATAATTTACTTGTCCCTATGTCCACAGTTGTTGATTTGCAGGTTTGAGGGCACACCGAACACACTCCGCAGGGATGGTGACCATGTACTGGCGGTAGGTCCCATAGGGTGCCCACCTGTCTGGGTTCTTTACTCTTCGGGCGTGTGTGGACCAATTGATCCTTTAGACTCTGTCCTCTCTTGAACGCAAACAATGGTAGTGGAATGTTATCACCCCCTGTATTTAATATGGACCAGTGTTTTTTGACGATTTTTTTAACTTGATTCGATCTCGTATTAAAGGTATTCACAAAAGTAATACGATTGGTCTTCTCCTTTGGTGGATGTATTTCCAGGAGGGACTCTCTGTTATTATTTGATGCCCTCTTCCTGGACTGTCAAATTATTTTCTTTGGATAATTCTTCTCATGTAATCGTCCCTCCAAATCCTTTGAGTGGGCGTTGAATGCTTCTTTACTGGAGCAGTTCCTTTGGACCCTGAGAAACTGGCCGAACGGCAAGTTATTCCTCAGGGCCTGCGGGTGGCAGCTATCATAGCTAAGTAGGGCATTCTTTGCCATTGGTTTTCGATAAAGTTCAGATTCAAGGCCACTTGTGGTCGCTGAGATTTTCAAATCTAGGAATGCTAAATCAGTTCTACTATATTCTACAGTAAATTTCAGATATGCATTTCGAGTGTTCAACCATTGATGGAATGACAACAAATCTACCTCAGACCCACGCCAGATGACCAAAATGTCATCTATGTATCGCTTCCAAACATGAAGCGATACTAGATAGGGATTAGTAGGTGTTAGAACCTCCTGTTGCTCGAAGTTATGTACATAAAGGTTAGCAAGGCTCGGAGCGAAGACACTACCCATGCTGGTCCCAGATGTTTGTAGGTAGGTAGTGTCCTCGAACCGGAAATAGTTGTCCTTCATTGCTATTTCTGCCAGGTCCATGATGAATGATACGGGCGTGATGGATTGAAAATTCCTTTGTTCCAAAAGTTGACCCACAACTTCGAGTGTCTCTGTTTGAGGGATCGAGGTATACAACGTTTCTCCGTCGAAGGATACGAGAATGTCGGTGTTGATATCATATTGTATTTCTGGAAGGAGTCTCAGAACGTCCTTAGTATCTTGAAGGAACGTTGGCATAGCTTTTACCATCGGGTTCAGAAAGTGATCCACGAAGGTAGATAGCGGTTCCAGAATGGAACCAATTCCAGAAATAATAGGCCGCCCCGGTGGTGGTCTCTGGGGTTTATGGACTTTCGGAAGACAATACAAATATGGAATCGTGGGGTGGGTAGTCAGAAGGTACTGACCTTCTTGTGGTGTAATCCACCCCTCTGCTATTGCTTCTTCCACCATGTGTCCAATTTTGATCTTAAGTCGTTCCGTTGGGTCCTCCGTAAGTGGGAGATATGATTTCCGATCGCTTAGTTGTCCCAGGCATTTGTTTCTGTAGATGTTGGTATCGAGTATAACAGTCGCCCCGCCCTTATCGGCTGGCTTCATGACTATTGTCTCATTAGATGTTAATGAGCGTAGAGCCGACTGTTCTCTTCTGGATAGATTCATGAAGGGTTTGTTCTCGGTTTGGTAGAGGCGACATATATAGTTTTCTACTGCCTCCTCAAATGCCAGCACCTTAGCAGGTAAGCCAATGCTCGGTGGGTTAAATGTTGAAGGTTTTTTTAGTCCAGTGTTCTTATCCTCAATCTGTATGTCTGTATTTGAGTCTTTTGAGAAAAAATAGTGTAGCCGGATTTTTCTAAAGAACTTAGCTAGTTCTACCTGTGCTAGAAAGGGGTCTCCTTTTTGAGATTTGACGAATCCTAGACCTTTATTTAACAAGGCATTTTTATCATCTGACAACACATGCGAGCTTAGATTGATCACAAGGCTGTTATGTTGTTTGTTCCTGTCGCTTCTCGGGGGTCTTGCTTCCCGTTGCGGAGGTCCAATGTGGGTTGCAATGTGTTGTTCCAATGTACTTGTTGTGTTGTTCCTTGTCTCCTTCTGCCCCTGCCCCGTCTCGGGCCAAACCCTAAAAAAGGGAACATCCCTGGTCCTTGTTGCATTTGTGGGGGACAGAAAGGTCCCATTTGTGGGGGATATGATGGTCCATACATCCATGGATTGTCTTGCCACCAGGGTTGGTATTGGGTCTGATTCTGAGTTTGAAACCCACCTCTCCAATTCCTGCGATTTCCGCGTCCCCTTGGGTGTTATTGGCAGAACCACTCTGTGATGTATCTGAATCACTAGATGCTCCATCCGAACTTGATGTGGCATATGTTGAACCACCTTTACGGCCACCACGATTGAATGTGGGGGCAGTGTAGGACTCACTTGTGTATGGATACACTCTTTCTGTGGAAAATTTCGCTAAGTCTTTTTTACATTTTTCTAATTTAGCAAAAAGAATTGTTTCTTTGTACTCCTTATTATTCTTATCACTCTCATCCTGGCTTTTTTTAAATAAAGAGGTCTTTAATGTGGTCTTGATCTGGCCCTCAAGTACCTGTATCTCGATGAGTATTTTGTCAGCTACTCTCTTCGCAGTTTTTATGATGAGGACTAACCAGTCCCGGGTGCACCTCCAGGCTATCATAGACCAGTCTTTGACAAATTCCTTGTCATCCAAAAAAAGTCTGGGTGCGTAGTTCACAATGAGGCCTGAAGGTGCACAATTCCCGCGGAGATATTCCGCCATTGTAATCCCATGGACTGTTGTTCTTGAGTGTGACTTTTTTAATACTAGGATTTTAGCCCACCCTTCATCATTAGTACTGACTACCACCCGAATGTTTTCTAAAAGGCTCGGATTCTCATCTAAGATGTTCTGAACTTCCGCCTCTTCAAATGCCAAGCCCCAATTAGAAGCCATTTTCAAATGCAGAATTAATCTCTATGCTATCACGATTGCCAATGATTGTCAACTCTTTCAAATCAAGTTAGAAGTAGAGCAGGTTGGACAGATCAAGAATGATCGTCCCTGTTGGAGGCTTGCCTCAACTGCCCTTTTTGCCTTACATTTGCCAATTTCTGCTTCCTCTTGTCTTCTGGGTGATTTTTTAATACCGACTTACATTATATAAGGCTTATAATCATACCTTCTCACAATTAAGTCTTCTCTAATTCTTGTTTTTTAAAATAACGTCTGAGGATTATTGTTCAAGGGTCCCTTCAGTGACATTTTCTTTTATCTTGTGCTGCTCACCAATGACTTTCTCCTTCTATAGATGCCTGTACACCCTCCTTTACTTTCAAAATATGGAGTATATCCCTTCAACCATCAAAATGGTAGCAACCTCATCTATATCAACACCTTCCACTTTCAAAGATTACAACACAGTCACAAAGCGACATAAGAAGGACACTGGCTCACCAACAAAGTCTCCACTACCTTTGATGCTTGAAGGCCTCATGGAAGAAAAAGAACTCCTGAAACCCTTTGTTATGGAGACCAATGCCATTCTGCAGCGGATAGAGGAGAAATTGTCAAATCTCGATGTGCAGGCTAACCGATATGCCAAGCAATATACAGGATGCAGCAACAAAGATTGAAGATATGTCTAAGGCAATCTCGCTTCTAAAACAACAAACTGAGGATTTGGAAAATCACAATAGATGTAATAGCATCAGAATTTATGTCAATTCTTGAAGGAGAGGAGGGCCCAGACATGCTTGCCTTTCTCAAAATATACATCCCAAAAACCATAAGGGCTCAAGGGGGGACCTAATATCAACATACAATGTGCCAATAGAGTAGGCCCTACATCTTAAAGAGCTTCATCACTGGGACTTCCAAGAGGAATAATTATTCTATTTATGGAATATGCTGAATTACTCATGGTTTTATCAGCAGCCAAGCAAAGGAAACAAATGATAAATTCCAGTCAGAAAGGGATGTGGCTCGTTCTGTCCCTACTTCCCTCCATGAACACTCGCTATGGCCTTGGGCATCCTTGTTTTTTCAAAGTGACTCACAAGGAAAGAACTTTTTCTTTCAACTCTCCAAAAGATTTAAGAAAATGTATCTTTCAGAGTAAGGGAAAAGAAATTGAACTTGGGAAAACTTGAAATGTTTCTCCCCGCTCATGGTTATCAATTTGTCACTTCTTGTATTTACTATTTTGTTGGTTCTCAAAGATGTTATTGCAACTGTTTTTATTCTATGACATTTTTTCTGATTAATAATATCCTCTATTACTTTAATAGAATTCTCACGTCTAGCCCAGATCCCCTCCCCAAATTATTTATTCATACGTGTCTCTAACCCCAGAACTAGTGTGTATACTTTGATTCCACTTGCCGTAAGTGCTCTTAATCTATCTATTGTGCCATTTCTTTATTTTATAATTCCCATTTCCTGTAATCCAAATCTGTGTTTTTAACTGCTGTCCCATTCATATATTTTATTAGCTATTTGTCTCTGTGGGTTTTGTCACTGACTCCTGGTAGACTGTAGCCAGTTGTCCTTCTTTTTCTTCGTGCTTCACCACCCCACCTTTATATTGTTCTTGTACTGCATGTATTCCCTTCTAACTACTGTTGAAGCTGTAGGAAAGTGCCCCTTTTTGCATGGTTACTCCCCTTTTGCCTGATAGCTGATGCATTTTGACTGAATGTGCCCTGGGTCCCTGCCAATCAGGTTCCCAGGGCATGTGTTCTTTCCCAAAACTGTACCTTTGTTTTCACAATTGGCACACATATACGTCCCTTGTAAAAGGTACCACTGATACCAAAGGCCTTGTGACCAGAGAAGGTATTTAAGGGCTGCATCATCTGTTTTGCCACCCTCAGAGGCCTCTTACCTTAACACAGACACACACTGTTGTTGCAGGCTGCGTGTTTTGGTGCAGACAAAACTGAAGAGTCGATACAGCACCCATCTCAGTGTGCCATGCCCACAAACACTGCCTTTGGTATAGGTAAGTCACCCCTCTAGCAAGCCTCACAGCCCTAAGGTAGGGTGAACTATCCCACATGTGAGGGCACAGCTGCACAAGCAATATGTCCTATTATTATTATTACAAATGTGGATTACAGTGTCTGTGCCATTCACAGACATTATAAGTGCACTGAAGCCGTATTGAGTACATAGGCTGGGAGTTTGTCATTTTGAACTTCACAGCTCCATGATGGCTTTACTGAAAGCTGGGAAGTTTGGTACCAAACTTCTCAGATCAATAAACCTACACTGATGCCAGTGTTGGATTTATTGAAAAATGCACACAGAGGGCATCTTAGAGATGCCCCCTGAAAAATGACCAACTCCCTTGTATCCAGCTGACTGGTCTGCACCAGCATGCCGCACACAGACATGTTTCTGAACCCCTGAGGTAAGAGTCACTGTGTTTTTGTGGGTTTGAAAGAAAGCCTGCGTGGGGTGGAGGTTCTATCACCTTCCCCCAAGTAGGAACAGCATTCAGGGCGACAAGCCTCAAAGGCTTCCTGCCCTTTGATATGCTGACCAGTGCCTCTCTAGCTAGTGGAGATGCACGCCCCACTGATCCAGCCCCACTTTTGGCAGCAAGGTCAATGGGAAAATTTGTAGTCAGGAGAGATGTGTCCTCTCTCTGTCACGACCAGCCCTAAGGTGTACTGGACTGAGGTGACCCTCTCCTTAGTAAATCCTCCATCTTGAACGGAAGGATTCTACCCAATCAGGTTAGGGGAATGCTCCTTCCCCAAAGGGAAGGGGCGCTAAAAGGGTGTAGTCACCCTCAAGGCAAGTAGCCCATTGGCTACCAGCTGTCAGTACCTTGGACGCCCCTTAATTCAGCATTTAGGGGCACCCCTGAACTTTGATCCTGAGATTCCTGCAACCTAAGAAGAAGACAGATGAAGAGGACGCCGTGCAGCCCAGAAAGAAGACGCCTTCTGCTTTGGCCCTAATCCTACCGGGCTGTCTTATGCAACCTGAGCCTGCAAAGAAGACTATGCCTGTCCAATGGCCAGTGACTTCCAAGAACGCCAGTAAGACTGCCACTCTTCAATAAAGACCAACATCTCCATAGGACAGCGGCCCTGTCCAGAAAATCCTCCAACTTCTAGGACTCCTGCCCACTCTGCACCAGACACCCGAGTCTGAGTGGCTTACCTGTCCAGTAATGTCTCTCCTGCAATCCTGACTTTGACTCTATCGGTGGCCAAACTCACCTTTTTTTCAAGGTTTTACTTATAAAAATACTGAAATTAAATTAACAGCCTATGCAGATTACATTGTCCTGTATGTCTCAGATCCACAGACATCCATTATTACCTTCACAGATCTCCTGACTGCATATTCCAATTTATCTGGATATAAACTAAACTTGACTAAATCGGAAGTCCTTCCATTAAATACATTTTGTTTAAAAGAAATGTTTGCGGACAATGGTTTTAAATGGAACTCCAATTATATTAAATGTTCAGGGATCAAATACTCCTCTTCTATCACAAATCCATCCAGACTAACTTGGATGATGTTCTTTAATGAATTCTTCAACTGTCAGAAAAATGGTCCCCTCTGTATTTATCCTGGTGGGGCAGGCTTGATGCAACGAAAATGATGATGCTACCTTTTATTAATTTTATTTATTCATCTTGTCAGTGAAATTACCTTTGACGTTCTTGAAATTCCTTAATATTTCTTCGGGAAAAGTTCTATAAAAAGCACGCATATCATCAGCTTCCTTATGTAAACCCAAAGCTATGGGTAGAGTCAACTCCCCGAATTTTCGACAATATCATTCCTCAAGTTCTACCTCATTTGCTTTCGGACACCGAGGTACCCTCAACTGTCTGGCACAAGCTGGAAGGTTCTTTGGTTTCACCTTTCTCTTTTCAGTCTCTCTGGTCTGTCTTCCACATCCTCCATGACCCTTTGTATCTCCTACGAATAAAAATTCTATTTCAACAGTATTTCCAGTCCTTACTAGACCGTTGCCATCATTGTAAGCATTTCTATATTCCTCAATATGGCACAATAAACGTATTACAGTATCAAACCATACAATCTTATGGAGAGTTTGGGTTACCAAGGGAACAATTCAAGTTAAACAACTAATCCTCATCTGAAGTTCAAACTAAATTTGAACTCTCTGCTGTCTCTACTCATAAATGTGAATCTTTGAGAAAGGTTCTTACACAACACCTATCCACCCTTTCACATGCTCCTTTTCTTACCACCAATTCAATTCCAATACAACTAAACCTCTCCTCACCTACTAAAGCCTCCTACATATATAAATATCTCCACTATTCACCTCCAAAACATCCCAAATATAAAATAGAACTTTTATGGGAATCAGAATTTGCAACATTCTTTTTTCTAACAAACATGGAATTTGATTTGGCTACAAATTCACCATACCTCTTGTAATGCTAGCACTAATCAAACTTTATATTATTTTTATCATTGGTTGTTTTAACTCCAAACTCTCTCTGCAAATACAATTCAAGCTTACAGAACTCATACTGGACCTGTACAAAACCCCAGGCACATACTGGCATTTGTTTTTTCAGTGTGCAAATATTGAATCTTTGCAGAAGAAGATATGTAAAACAATTTCATCAATAGGTTCTATAAACTTTCTTTTTGAGATCAAACATATTTTTGGGAAGTTCTTCTATTATTTGGATTGATGCACGAAAATTGGGCATGTTTGTGGACTTGCTTATTGCTGTTGCTTTTCAAATAGTTACATCTAACTAACTAGAAAGATGCTACCAAAGTCACCATTCCTGGATGGTGGAACTTACTCTTTCAACATCATGAGTTCGACTGAGTATACGCCACTACCACACATCAAAGCCTTCAGAAGGATTTCTTATGGTCTCCACTTACCACATACTTATCTAATCACTCCGTTCGGATCCAGGACAGAAATGCTCTTTTTCAACCACCATAAACTTTTCTTTTATTATTTACAGCTTTAAAATGCAATTTACTTGTATTATTCATTTGAACATCACAAATAACAGACATTTGTAAGGTTGTATAACTTTTTTTCCTTTTATAGTATTTTTCTCTGTCTACCCTTCCTCTTCTCTTCTTCTTCTCTTTCCTTTCCCTCTTCCCATAAAACACACAATACAAATTGCAATATTACTGAGGTACTTTTCTATATAGTTTTTCTTTATTGGTCTATAGCTCTAAAAGAAATATCTCACTGTTTATTAATGCTTCAACTGTGTTTCATATTATTACACCAATTTTGGTATATCACTCTTCCTTTAAATACTAGACATGTTTTTATTAAGATGTACCTTTGGTTGAAATGATAATAAGCTTGTGAAAGCATGTAGATTGACATGAGTTGGGGGAGTAAAGAATGAGGATATGCAATTTGCTACCATTCAACAAACCTTGGACATACACAAACCTCCCTCTAAATCTATTTGATGTCCCTGCATTGGAAGGGGACCCCGGGTTGCACTCATATCAAGACCCACCTGGCATAAGCTGCCCATGTGAGGTATGTCTCTTGCAGGACTGTGATGTGCACATTTCCTCTTTAGAATAGTATGTTTAATTACCTGACCCACCCCTCTAATTTTCCACATGAAAATGGTATGTGTGTTGTGTAAGGCCAAGAGCAGAGTTGGTGCCCAGATGACATTTTGCTCTCTGGCATGTCCCCCATGTAGTACTCAATCAGCCTACTGTGCGCGCTACCCCCATCTGCCGTAGTACAACAATAACAGTGCAGCCCACTTTAGATGCTATGTCATCCTGTTGTGATATAGTATTATAAATAACCATGAGCAGAAAATCTGAACCAACAACATACCCAATTGTGATACCCATCCTGGGCCTTAAACTGCCCCTTGCCCAAACATTTGTAATCCTTAGGAGCACAGACTATGGGTTGAAAAAAAAGAGGAAATAGGAAAACAAGAGTGGTGAACCTCTCTAAGAGCAATTGCTTGTCTTCATGCGATGAGGACATTGTAGAAAATATTCCACATCAAGTACTTCTTGCTTATGGTATGAAGTAATGTATGAAGTAATTTTGGGATGTTTGCATTCATTCTCACTGGTGGGGGGTGAGGCACAGTTTCTGTCATCACCACTGGAGGAGTATGTGGCAAAGTGCCGAAGAGCATGCTGCTTCAGCCTGTTCATGATCCGGTGTGGATGAACACTGACTTCCAGCTGTTCATTTACTTCGTCTCCATACACAGCGAGGCCTGTAGTGTTTTGGCCTCCTTGCACTGCAGACCCTCTGCCTTTGTGGAGATGCTGTGCTGCTCTTTGTAATGGGTGCAATTGGTTAATTGGCAGATCTAAGGGCTGCATGGGAGCCATTATATCATTCATTGATAGAATGACACAAGGCACTGTGGTGTGTGTTAGACCTGCCAGCCTTAGAGTGGCCTTCTGTCAAACATTTTGCCTTACCTCTTCCATTTTTGCTGAAATTGGGTTTTGATCCCAATTTTAAAAATTCAACTTTTAGAAAGTTGGCATTTTTCCATCATTAGCCCTTTTGTGTCTATAACCTGGCCTGGGTCACATGACTGGGTATAACTGACAGACTTTGTGTATTCCTCTAGACAGCCACACTCAATGGGAGCTTAGGTGTGACTGGATGGGCCTTTGCTCTCAGTATGGGAGGGAGGAGCTGCACACAGCCCCACTTACACAGGCTGTGTCCTGTCTTCACACAAAGGGCCTAACAACCCTGCATTGTCACATTAGCCAGCATGGAGCCAAGGAAGGGGAGGCAGGAAGTTCCATGCACTCCAAAGCCATTATCTAGAAGCTTCTCCCACTTTTCAGAACCAGGGCACCCGTGTAAAAAAAGAAGGACCTCAGTCGACAGCACTTCAGTGCACTTCTGGACCTGTGGATACAGTGCCAGAAAGAAGGTTTGGACTGCTGCTACAAGGACCACACTTTGCTGGTGATCTACCGCCTGCTGGCCTCTTGCCTGGGTGAGAAAGACTGGAACTGCATCTCTTGAACCCAGAAACCAGAGAGACTCCAAGACCTAGTTGGCTAGCCTCTTGATCTCAAGACTCAGGGACAGAACAGGCTTCCAACAACCTTGCATCTGCCCCCGGACTCTGCCATCTGTGAGTTTACTCTGCCAAGTGGTTCCACCCCAGTCCTGAAGCCTTGAAAGTGGGCTTAAGGTGCTTTACCAGCCTCTGTGGATCCAGAGAAACCGACGCATCTCCCCTGCTGTGCGGCGCAACCCAGAACAGAACTGATGCATCTCTGCTGCTGCATGGATTGCATTTATCGCAAAAGACCCGCATTGCCACCGTCACTGCAATCCCTTTGCTAACGCGGGATTACTGGTTACTAATTATCTTACCAAATCCCAAACTATGTCGACTGAATCGTTGGTACCTGTCGTTGAGTAAAAGGTAATCTCACAATAAGTCAATCAATTTAAGAACTTACACCACTCTAAATGACCACTGACCAAATTTAAGTTTTAAAGATTTAATATAAAGTCAAAGATAACTGAAGATACAAACATCTCAAAATGAGATTCAAAAGGTAAATTGGTATCACTATAAACATGAACTTCTTGAATAATCTAAGTCTGAAGAACAAAATAATAAGTACAAGCTCAAAAACCATAAGGGTTGTCAAAATAGATATAAGTTGCAATCTCAAAGTCATTACAGAAAAGAAAATTAAGGTTAGTCTGTCCCTACACTATTTTAAATGACATCCCTACTTAGCAAGATCTTAACCCTCTAGGTGTCAGCCGTGGTGACTTCCTAAGAAGATCACGCACTTCTCTTTGTCTCTTCTCTGATAATGGGTCTCTCCTGATCAGCCTATCTGCCTACCCATCCGCTTCCTTAGGCTCCCAAAATCATCTGCTCTGCTCTCCTCCCGGGTCTCTTTCCCTAATACCAAATCACATTTCTGATAGGAACGCCCCTTGGGACGCCCCTCACGTGGTACATCTTTGCGCGGCAAACTCCATGATGGTACTCTTGAAGACCCTCGTTAAAGTTGACCTTGGTTCCCAGGCTTCTTCTCCAGTGCGCTGATACCCCCTGAAATTCCTGGAAACTCCTACAGGCCTGCGCAAGGCGCCACTGAACAAAGTCCCTTTCATTCGAGCTGATTAGGACCCTCGCACCTGCATACAGCTCGTCCTGCAGTGGGCCTCAAATTCCAGACTCCACCATATCTTTAGTCGTAAAACACTCTCAAAGCTCTGTGCTGGACACCTCGCGACCTCTTCTCTAACGAGCACATGACGATTTAAACGACATGACATTATCTCCTCTGGCCTACTTGATTTACATGCAGCAGGTCCCTGCACTCTTAAAACGTTAACTTGATTTAAACAGCAAACATTCTTAACTAGCATACGTTTCTAAAATAACACATCTATAAAGCCTATACTTTTAACCCTAAGTTCAATAATACAGTTGAAAGAACCACGTCACCTCATCTCGCATTATTTTAGCAGCACGTTCAGGTTTGCTGTGAATTGCCCTAAGGCCTACACATTATACTGGATTTCAAAGTTACATTTAATTCGGACATGATTCTTTTAACATGAGAACATGAGGTTTTTCACATATATTCCAACATTTCTACATTAATCTCACACCGTTATAATTATAGTTACTCTACTTAACATTCTATACATTTCACTACGGAATATAAAACACTCGTGTGCAAAACATGTTTAAACTAACTACGTGCTTGTAAATATGGCGTACTTATACATTTTTTCCAAACTTGTGCTCTCTCAGTCCCCCCTTTGATGACCTTCAGGGGTCATCATCACCAAGACACCAAAAATGTAGAACCCTTCAAAGTGAAGACAGGGCAGTTCCACCTCTTTTCATACTCTCTAATGCTTTCAGACTCTTATATTGAGTGTCCTGCATCGCTGTCAACTCTTCTTCCTGTTTTCTCATAGTTCTCTGCAACCTATTTGCTCTATAACATTGATACAAACGCACCAATCCCCACAAAGTGATTACACAAATCACTATTATGATGATGGGTTTCAGTATGTACCAAACGATACCCTTTCCTAAGTTGGCAAACCAACTTCCAACTTTACCCATTCCATGACCTACTTTTTCCCACACATTTACCTTTGCTAGGTCCTCAATTTCATAGTGTATGGCAGTGATGTTTTGTATATACTTCTCTAGAGGTTTTGAATTGTCTGGAATGTAAGTACAGCATTCCTGGACCTTCAAGGCCTTACAGACTCCTCCCTCTTTAGCTAACAGAACGTCTAAAGCAAGTCGGTTCTGAAGAACCATTGCCCTAATCGATTGCATCTCACCTTCTATCAGCATCAATGATCTTGCAGTACTGGCAGATAGCCTATCTACGACTGTAGCTAACCTCCTAATTTTGATGTCATTCATTATCAATCCTAAGAAAGGGAATGCAGCACCAAGTACATCTCCAACTACTTCTGCTGCACGCAGCCCTCGTTTCCATCTAGTTGATATTTCTTTCTTAGGCGTGTCTAAATTCTCAACATGATATATTTTAGGGAAGACAACAGCCAGATAGCATGATCCGTACCAATTATCTGGTAACTTCACATAGGCATTTCTTCCACATACAAAATATACATTTGGTATTGCTTGCATCCCTTTCAAAAAGTTCTTAGAGTAATACTCCAATTGAAAGGCATGTTCACAATGGACTTGACCTACATAAAAGTTTTCATAATAGGAGTAACTCCTGTGTATGCACAGTTTTCCCCGTTTATCCTTATCCAAAGCAATTGGACCAATACTACCTTTTCTTTGATGTGCCCTTTCCTCCTTGGTCCAATCTGTTTCCCATTGTCCTGATGCCTTCAAAATCTTCTGCCTCCTGTATCTAGTATCTACCTGTGCTATAAACTTTTTCTCAACTTCTGATATTTGACAAGTCAGATTGTTTCTTCGAGCATGTGAAGTATCTAACGTTTTCCATGGAATAAACCATTTGTGTAATCTGTCTTCGCTTTTGTAGTAGTCCCATTTGTTCAAATGCTTGAAATTCGGAACCTCTGGCAATGTCGAGTCGAAATTCGAGAAATAATACTCGAATCCTTCTCGTCCATAAAACATGCTCAACAATAAACTGCACGTTATTCCATATGTCAACGGAAGATGATGGTATCTGATACCCTCCTCCACTGAAGCTGGTAATTGCATACAAACGTAACAATCCTTCACTTCCATGGCATCAACATATTCATAAAGCAATTTAGCATAAGCATTTGACTTGTAATTTCCCTGTGACTCATCTGTGTGAAGCCTTTTTATTTCTGCATCTAACAACGCTTTGTCTTTCTCATTGATGTTTCCCTTCTCTTTAATAATGGTAGTTCTCGGTGTTGATACTCCCCTATCCTCCTTGACTGCGGTTTCATCCCCTTCGTGTCCCACTAGGAATGAAACAGTTACCACTAAAATTATAAGAGAAACCACTACTCCTAAAAGTGTAACAGCTATACATTTTGCCCTGCGGTTCGGGTTGCCAGCCTCCATGTTCTCAAACAGTGTCTCTTTGGATGTTCTTCTCGCATCAACTTCTTCCCCGTTTTCAAACAAAGTCTTTCTCTCTTGCAATGTCTCTCTTTTGAACACTTGGAAGCTTGACAATTTGTTTCCACAAAACAGTTCAAAATCCAGTAGAAATTAGACAACCCTAGCCCTTCTCCATCCGCTAAAAGGAAACCCCTACCATTTTTTCTTCTTCCACTCGGCGCTAGGTTATCTTGCAACAAGTTTACAATTTCTTTTCAAAAGTCTTATTTTCGTCTGAAGTTATGTATGACTCAAGGAGTGACACTACGTCTTCATAAATGTCCATCCGAAGTATCATTCCCTCAGGTTCTGGGCAGTTCGTACCACAACATGGAAAGTCAACTTTTTCTAGGATTATTCTCCTTATTTCGCTCAAGACAAGTGGACGGACGAAATTGAGAGTTAACGTTTTTTCAATTTCTACACCTGGTACTATCAGTTCTACATCCACAATCACAAAGGGGTCCGTTCTAATCAAGATCACTTTCTTCACCTTTCCAGTTCTGCGCCCCCTTGAAGACATTCGCAATATGGTATTAATCCACAACAATAAGCGCTCCTAGCATTTCTACTACTCGCTCAAGCATTTCCAAACGAAGAAGAGTTCCCTCCAATATTGGATATCGTGAACAGCAAACTGGAAACTCAACTGTCTCTAAAATCAATTTTCTTATTCCACTCAGGAGAGCAGGATGAACGATGTTGAGTGTCAGCAACCTTTCGGTCTCCGCTCCTGGCAGTAGAAACCTTATTTGCACTGTGATGATCGGGTCAGTTCTGATCAGTTCCACTTCCCTGATCCTCCCTGTTCTGTGTCTCCCAGACATCTGCAACAAGGTAGGTCCAGTCGGGAGTAGAGTATCTTCTGCTAGGCACTCGCACCCTTCTTGATCTTCTAAGACCCTCCTCGGCTTGATCCTGGATATCTTCTTCTGGATCTGAGTCTTCGGATATAGGAGCAAGCGTTTCTTCTTGGGCCGACCTCAAACTTAGCCTTCTTCTCCTTGCTGGCCAAGTGGCAGCTCCAAGCCTTATTCTCCTATTCCTTGTCCTCTCACTTGGTTCTTGGTCGCTCTGATACGGATCTGAGTCTGAGTCGTATTCACTTCTGCTCTCTCCTTCAGTTGCGTCTTCTGTCTCACTGCCGTCCTGCCTTCGCTCTTCTTCTGAATCCGTTGCGTTCCCAACTTCTTCCGACACCTCTTCAGCTGCTGCAATCCCTTCTTGCGACCCTTCTTCCACTTCCGGGCTTTCGTCTGGGATAGGAGCTGTTCCTTCTAGAGGTGCTGGAACTCTTCGAGTATGGGATGCATGGATCCAATTTGGCAGCCCCCCGCACTTCACCGCGGTGTTCGTTATCAGGATTACCTGAAAGGGCCCACGCCAGCGAACATCTAGGCAGTTCTTCCGGACGTGTTTTTTAACCAAGACCCAGTCCCCTGGGTTCAGGTCATGACACAGGTTCCTCGATGCTGGAACTTCAGCCGCATGCACCTGAAGGGACACAGAATGGATGGCGTCAGACAGTCCTTTACAATAATCCAAGATCAGATCATCTGTAATATTCAATAGGGCAGTAGTTGGAACTGTAGGAAGTCTCATGGCCCTCCCCATCAGGATCTCGTGGGGAGAGAGACCTGTCCTCCTGTCAGGTGTGCTGCGCATGCTCATGAGCACTAAAGGAAGAGCATCTGGCCAACTCAAAGATGTGGATGCCACTACTTTAGCCAATCTATTCTTCAAAGTGCCATTCACTTGTTCCACAATTCCTGAAGCTTCTGGTCGATAACTACAATGCAGCTTTTGATCGATATTCAGTGTGGAGCACAACATCTTCACTATTTCGCTGTTAAAATGTTTTCCTCTGTCCGATTCCAAAGAGGCAGGCACCCCGAAGCGCGGTATCAACTCCCTGAGCAACAATTTAGCCACTGTGAGTGTATCGCACCTACGTGTAGGGTACGCTTCAACCCATCTGGAAAATACGCATACAATCACCAACACATACCTAAGGCGATTGACTCTTGGCATTTCGATGAAATCTAATTGCATTCTATTGAAAGGCCCCCCCAACCTCCCAATGTGACTCAGGGTGACTGGTGTTCGTTTGCCTACGTTCAGTTGTTGGCAGGTAACACATCGCTTACATACTGATTCTGCTGCTATTCTAAATTTAGGGCAATACCAAGTTTGCCTAAACACTCTCATCATAGCATCCCTTCCTAGATGTACTGGACCATGTATTTCTCTCGCCATGGGATTAGCTAATTCTTCAGGTAACACAGCTCTCCCATCTGCTGAAACCCAAAAATCCATTTCACTTCGCACACAACCTGCTATTTCCCATGCCTTTTTCTCTGTTTCAGGTGCGTTCTCCTGCATTATTCTTAAATCCTCCCAAGTGTCTACAGTTTCTAACATCATACTTAATTCAGTCTTTTCCTCTGCACCTTCTATTTCCACCTTTGAGAAAGAATAATTTTGTTCCGCACAATAGCGTGCGACTTCATCAGCGTATCTGTTGCCTTGTGACACAAAATCTGTATTCTTAGTATGAGCTACACACTTTACTATTGCGATGTCAACTGGACCTTGCAATGCTTCTAACAACAGCCGCACAAATTCTCCATTTCGAATGGGCGAACCAGAGGAGGTCATGTAACCCCTCTGAGACCACAACTGCCCGAAATCATGAACCACACCGAAACCATACTGGCTGTCCGTGTAGATGGTGACTCTCTTTCCGTTTCCTGCTATGCAGGCACGAGTTAGGGCAATAATTTCTGCTACCTGTGCGGAATGTACTCCTTCCAGGCAAGCGGCTTCCACAACTCCAGTAATGGTACAAACAGCATAAGCTGCTCTCAACCGACCAGTATCGTCTCTTAAACATGAGCCATCAACAAAGTAAATTTCATCGGGGTCAGACAATGGCTCATCCACAATATCTGGTCTGGGTTTCGTGCATAGTTCAGTCACATCAAGGCAATCGTGGTCTTCACATCCTTCGCCTTCTATTACAGTAGGTAATGGCATCAAAGTAGCAGGATTCAAGACAGAGCATCTCCTGAGGGTCACGTTCTCTGCGGCAAGAATAACTTGCTCGTAGCGCGTGAGCCTACTATTGGTCAGATGCTGTGTCTTCGTCCTGGTCATTAGCAATTCCACTGAATGTGGTACATACACCACCACTGGATGTCCCATCACAATACTCTCGCTCCTTTCAATGCTGACACTCGTTGCAGCAACGGATTTGAGACATCCGGGCAACGCTGCGGCTACTGGATCTAATGTAGCCGAAAAATATGCAACTGGTCTACGGGCATTTCCGTGGGTCTGTGCCAAGACTGACAAAGCACATCCCTCTCTCTCACAGCAATAGAGTGAAAATGACTTTTCGTAATATGGCATTCCCAGAGCCGGAGCACGACATAAATCGTCTCTCAGCTGTAAAAACGCCACCAGACATTCTTCATCCCATGGTACCGGATCACTCACCTCCTTGTGCGTCAGTTTCTGTAAGGGCTTTGCTTTCAGTGAGAAGTTAACTATCCACTGTCGGCAGTAACCCACCATTCCTAGGAACATTCTAACTTCTCTCTGTGTTGTAGGCGCATTCATTTTCATTATCGCCTCAATCCTCTCCGGGGACACCTTACGTTTCCCTTTTTCTAACCTGTGCCCTAGATACTGTACTTCTGTCAAACAATACTGCAACTTGCTTGGAGATACCTTATGTCCATTTTCGGCTAAATGGTTCAGTAAGGCAATTTAATCTGCTTTACAGGCTTCCTCTGTCTCTGACGCAACAAGTAGGTCATCTATGTACTGGACCAGAACCGAGTTCTGCGGCAGTACTAGATTTTCGAGATTCTTCTTCAACAACTGATTGAAGATGGATGGGCTGTCTGTGAATCCTTGTGGGATTCGACACCATGTTAAAACGCGATCTTCCATTTTAAAAGCAAAAAGATACCTGCTCTCTTCATCCAATGGGATTGAAAAGAAAGCCTGGCAAAGATCTATCACTGTGAACCATTCTGCTTGACATGGTATTTGAAACAATATCACTGAAGGATTCGGTACCACGGGACAACATGAATTGACTATGTTGTTAATCTTTCGTAAATCCTGAACTATCCTAAACTTCCCGCTAGGTTTCTGCAAACCCATAATCGGGGAGTTACAAGGACTACCCACGATTTCTTTCAGTATTCCCTGCTGTATCATTGACTCGATCACAGGTTTTATTCCCGCAATCGTTTCCTGGGACAATTTGTATTGAGGCGTTCTTGGAAACTCAACATTTGGTTTTACCAGAATTTTTACCGGTTCTACCCCTTTAATCAATCCTATATCTTCTCCGGTGAAATCCCACACCTCTGACGCCACTGCATCTCTTAAATCTTGGGGAAGATCTTCTACAGTCAGAGTAGGATATAGTTCTACACAGAATTTTTAATTGGCCACCTTAAAGGTAGCATCATCGTCGGTAGTCTGTACCTCCACTCCTTGTGGGGTGCAGTATATGGTGCAATTCAATTTGCATAACAAATCCCTTCCCAACAGACATACCGGACTCGAGTCACAAACCACAAACTGATGTTCGTTCATGTGGTTTCCAATTTTCATAGACACTGGTTCTGTCAAAGGACTGGTCATTCTTTTATTTGCGACTCCTACCACCTGAATTGTTTCCCCTGACATTGGCAAGTCTGGAACCACCGCTGATCTCAGAGTCGAACGAGTAGCCCCAGTATCCACTAAGAACGTAGTGGGACACCCTGCCACTTCTGCCTCAACAAATGGCCCTCTTTGATCCACTTCTAGGACTGCCCGAGGGTACAGTCCTCTTCACTGCTCACCCGTTGTCCTGTCAATGGATCAATGTAATAACACTTTTCTTCCTCGATAAACAGAGGCATTTGTTTAAAGACCTTTCCCCCAGCTGCTATCTTCGGTGGCTGTGGGAATTGGGCCCGTGGAGCCGAAGTCCCCCCTTTGGCCACCTTATTACTTGGGACTGTCACCTTTTGCACTGGGACTTCTTGGACCTGCTCTTCTACTTCCAGCTCTCCATTTTCAGGGTTAAAGGGACACTCACGTCGCCAATGCCCCACCTGGTGACACTGATGACACTTTGTCGTTTTCTTTAAAGTGGCAAAGTCTATCCTAGGTCTCTGCCCTTCCTCATTGTCCTTATTCTGACCGTTTGGTTTTCGTCCCATCCCCTGCTTCTGCTGGCCACCCTTCCCAGCGGACTGCATTTGCACCACCATCAATTTCTCCTTTAGATTCTTGGCTTTAGAATCTATCTCGTCACTGCAGTACCTCGCATAACGTAAAATCTCATCTAGTGGTTTGTTCTGCCAACAGATTAAATGTTGCTGTATCATCAAACAAATATCAGGTCTCAACCCCAAGACAAACTTTGATACAAACTGCCCTATATCTTTGGGATCCATTACATCTAGTCCACTGTATTGCTTGAATGTTTTCAATAATCTTTCATAAAACTCGTGAACTGTCTCCTTGGGTTCCTGCCTTGTTCGGTCTATTTTTACCCAATCTATGTCCTGTGGTGGTACCTTATCTTTCAGCCATGCTATTACCTTTTCATACTTTTGCATGACAATCTCGCACGGTCCATTAGTCCGAGCATCCCTCACTGGTTCAGTATTTGGCCATTCAACACTAGTCTTACAAGGGGTCCACAGATCTGATGGGACCACGATGTCAAACAACGTGTTCAAATCAATCCACAATACCTTCGAAATTTTAACAAACCTCTCTACCTGCTTATACCATTCTACTGGATTGTCCCGCAACTTCGGAAATGAGTTTGTGAATGCAGCTAAGTCTCCTCTACTCCAGGGTACATGTACATAATTTCCATTTGATATTTCTCGCAAAGGGAATGCCTCCATATGCATTACCCTTCCCTCGGGGGTCATCACATTTGCACTTCGTCTAACTGTGCCCTTTTTCGACCACCTTTCTTCCCATTTATCCAGTTCCCTCCACACTCTTATCCCTGATACCAGCTCTCTTATGTGTGTTTTTAATCCAGTAGTTCTCTTCTCATCTAGATCCTGGTCTGCGTACTGTAATCTGTGGTTACTCTGTAATGCCCTTGTCCTAGATAAATCCACGGCATACCTGTCTGCCAAATCAGTCAGTTTCTCATGAAACGCTCTAGCTTTCCTAGTAATATCCTTTGCCATGAACAATAACTCATCCTGTTCATACAATTCTATCCTTTCCAAAGGCAATGTTCCATCTATTATCTCATCAACATCTGATTTTAAACTAGTAACATCAAGCCTTTTTGCCTTAATTTCAGCTTTTAAGACACTCAATTTAGCTCCTCCATCCGCATCTCTCCCATCCCAGCTCCGAGATCTACGTTTAGGTATCGGTGAGTTATAGGGAGTCCTCCCCTGTTCCCATCTCTCTAGGTCCCATGCCTTTCCATCTTCTCGGGGTGGGTGGTGAAACACTCCTTCATGCCTCATAGCCCCTCTCTCCCCATCCTGGCTAGTTTCACGGGATGCAGGGTAAGATGTTCCATTACTCCCTCTTTCTTCCCTACTTCCCTGTGATTCCTGATTATTCGAGGCGTGGCGGGACCTATCGCTGTTCTCCTTTCTCCAATGTTGAACGTCTTCCCCGAGTGTATGATGAAGGCACCTAAACCTATTCTGAAAAGCCCGTACCGCCTCATCTCCTCCTTTCCCCCAGAGACGGGACATTTCCTCACATTCTACAATCCTAGTATTTTGTTCCGGCTGTTCTCTCTGATTTGTAGGACATGTATCCCCTCTATTCTCTTGACTTTGGCCTTCCCGTCCCTGACTGCTTTCGCTGGCCCCACAATGAGATACAGTCCCGTTACCCCTGCTTTCCCACTCTGGTTCTGTTCTTGTCCTGTTACTTGGAGATACTATGGACCCGTCCCATTCCCTCAAATCAGCTCTTAACTCTGAATAGGATCTTGGCCGTGGTCCCCTTAGATCCATTGGTCCTCTCGGACCTCCCTGTTCTGAATTGGGACCGACAGTTGTGTCTAATGGGGTGTTCCATGTTACCGAACCTGGCAATTGCTTCCATGCATTTGTCACGTTATTCCTCCTTTCCATCTTGATCCTTTCTCTATCCGATTGCCTTTGTTGTTCCCCCCTATCTCTCTCCGGGTTATAGATCGAAACTATGGGTCCTATGGTCACAGGCACTTGAAGAGCGTCTGGTAATCCCACAGACTCAGCCCTTTCGGTGGTTGGCGTTTTCTGCACCACAAACCTTCCCACTACACTCTGTACAGTGTTGTTTGGAGGTGTTTCTCCACTTTTGATAGGTGTCCATTCCGATATAGGGAGTGGTGTATATCCCTCTATGTCATTCCCATCTTCCCTTGCAAGCCCTCTATCTTCAATTTCCTCAACTCTCGGAGGTGGTCTATCCATTAACAATCTGTTTATCAGATTGTCCTCCGACTCGCTTTCCTCGTCTTCTTCCATGAGGTTTCCTCCTCCTGACACCTCCCTCATCGGATACATTTTCTCCACCTCAATAGTCTGTACCCTCCAACGCTTTTCCTCCTCATCCCATTTGGAATCTCGCACTGCCCTTACCGATCGCGTCAGTCTTTGTTGACGCCTGTTCAAATTTCGGTCATGTGCAGCCTTAATCCATGCATTAAGAGCCTCAAACTGTGTTGGTCTGGGCGAGGGTTTCAATGAGGACATGGTTGCTTTTAGCCGATGTAACACCTCTAACTTAAACGTCCCGTACCTCGGGAACTGCATTTCCTCATTCCCTTCCGTAAGCTTATTCCAAGCCCCAATCCATAATATGGTATGCAGCCCAACATTCGTTGCCATATAATGAGCTGGTGTACCCTCTGGCGGAGCCTCTTCCCCATAATAATGTTCACTTCGTTTACGTTTAAAAATCCCTTTCAAACACTTAAAACACTTCATGATTTCTCTTTTCTCCGCGTTTGTTTACTTCCTGATGACACTCCACCAATCTCAGCGCCGTTCTCACTAACTGGCCTATCCGTACGCGACTTTCCTCCGACGTCACGCTAGCCGCCCAACCAGAGCGCGGCTTTAGCTAACGTCACACCAACCGCTCAATCACAGCGCGGCTCTAGCCGACGTCACCCGTCCCCCTTCGCAGCAGTTCCCCTCCTTTCTCAGCTCGTCTCCTCGGTCATGCACGCGTCCCATTCATACTCCGAAAAATGATTACTTCCGTCCAAGCGATCACCTTTCTTTGACTGTACGCCCACAGTCGTTCTGTAGTTGTCACCTTAACTTGGCGAAATGTCTTTCCGTTTACTTCCAGACAATCGCCTTCTCCGATAGGTTACTCACACACAGTAACTTTCGACCAGCGTCCGTTACTCATACACTCACTCTTACACTCCCCCTATCTTGGATCCACGGCGGTCAATGGTACCTCGTGACCTCCGTACTATGGTCGACAACTACCCTGGATGTTCGATACACCCAAAACCACTTAAGCTCTGGCCTGAACTTAAGATTTCACCAGTTCACCCGTTTACCAGGTTACCAGTTTACCAGGTTGCGCGCGCTCACAACCTTCTCTCATTCACACTACAGGCATTCAACTCCGCAAGACATTACAATACAAATACAACACAAAACACCACAATCTGTTCACGCATGACCCTTTGTTATACTCACTCTCCGATACTGCTGCTTTTTCTCGCACCGTCTGCACCTTTCGGCACAAGATTCTTCCGCTGCTCGTCTCTCGACGTCTCGGGCCTTGGGGTAAACTAACCTCTCTAGATTACCTTCCTCAAGAAGATAACCATCCTCACTCTGCTACCAACTGCTAACGCGGGATTACTGGTTACTAATTATCTTACCAAATCCCAAACTATGTCGACTGAATCGTTGGTACCTGTCGTTGAGTAAAAGGTAATCTCACAATAAGTCAATCAATTTAAGAACTTACACCACTCTAAATGACCACTGACCAAATTTAAGTTTTAAAGATTTAATATAAAGTCAAAGATAACTGAAGATACAAACATCTCAAAATGAGATTCAAAAGGTAAATTGGTATCACTATAAACATGAACTTCTTGAATAATCTAAGTCTGAAGAACAAAATAATAAGTACAAGCTCAAAAACCATAAGGGTTGTCAAAATAGATATAAGTTGCAATCTCAAAGTCATTACAGAAAAGAAAATTAAGGTTAGTCTGTCCCTACACTATTTTAAATGACATCCCTACTTAGCAAGATCTTAACCCTCTAGGTGTCAGCCGTGGTGACTTCCTAAGAAGATCACACACTTCTCTTTGTCTCTTCTCTGATAATGGGTCTCTCCTGATCAGCCTATCTGCCTACCCATCCGCTTCCTTAGGCTCCCAAAATCATCTGCTCTGCTCTCCTCCCGGGTCTCTTTCCCTAATACCAAATCACATTTCTGATAGGAACGCCCCTTGGGACGCCCCTCACGTGGTACATCTTTGCGCGGCAAACTCCATGATGGTACTCTTGAAGACCCTCGTTAAAGTTGACCTTGGTTCCCAGGCTTCTTCTCCAGTGCGCTGATACCCCCTGAAATTCCTGGAAACTCCTACAGGCCTGCGCAAGGCGCCACTGAACAAAGTCCCTTTCATTCGAGCTGATTAGGACCCTCGCACCTGCATACAGCTCGTCCTGCAGTGGGCCTCAAATTCCAGACTCCACCATATCTTTAGTCGTAAAACACTCTCAAAGCTCTGTGCTGGACACCTCGCGACCTCTTCTCTAACGAGCACATGACGATTTAAACGACATGACATTATCTCCTCTGGCCTACTTGATTTACATGCAGTAGGTCCCTGCACTCTTAAAACGTTAACTTGATTTAAACAGCAAACATTCTTAACTAGCATACGTTTCTAAAATAACACATCTATAAAGCCTATACTTTTAACCCTAAGTTCAATAATACAGTTGAAAGAACCACGTCACCTCATCTCGCATTATTTTAGCAGCACGTTCAGGTTTGCTGTGAATTGCCCTAAGGCCTACACATTATACTGGATTTCAAAGTTACATTTAATTCGGACATGATTCTTTTAACATGAGAACATGAGGTTTTTCACATATATTCCAACATTTCTACATTAATCTCACACCGTTATAATTATAGTTACTCTACTTAACATTCTATACATTTCACTACGGAATATAAAACACTCGTGTGCAAAACATGTTTAAACTAACTACGTGCTTGTAAATATGGCGTACTTATACATTTTTTCCAAACTTGTGCTCTCTCACCTTCATAACCGCCACTGTGTGCAACATCCTCAGTGCAGGCCCTCACATCCCTTGTCAACGGCAGCTTCAACGATGACGATAGACTCTGCATCGCAGCCCTCAGCGCTTTCTAACCAACACATTGCCCCGACTGCGTCCCACATCCCCGACACTGGACTTTGCATTTCATGAATGGTTTGCAGGATCCACGTCGATAATGCAGGCCCTTGCATCGAAGCTTTGCCGCACCTCAAAACTGATGCATTACTGTGGGTATGTGACTCATCTTTGATAGAGAACCACATGATGCTCCGCAAACCAGAGGTTAAGGTACTTTGTTCAGCAGACCCTCCTGTCAGTGGCGTAACAAAACTTTAGGGGGCTCCCCTGCAAGGTACTTGGAGGGGTCGCCTCCGAGCTCAATCAGGAGCTCTCAGACCGAAGTACTGTGCTTTGGGTGCCCCCTGGAGCTTGGGGGCCTTCCCGCACCGCGGGGGCTGCAGGGGTACGGCCCTGCCTCCTGTATCCCTGTAGCCAGTCAGCACTCCATCATGGTTGGCCCGAACTTGCGACTTTGTCCGGGTAAGGCGCAACAAGATAGCCACAGTTGGCCCTTTCTGCTATTTGCTACTATTTTATATACACACTTTGACGTTCAATATATTCGGTTCTACTGATTTGATTTTTGTTTTATTTATTAAATTAAACTCAATTTTCTGACATGGTGTGGGATTATTTGTGTGGTGTTTTCACTGTTTTACTGATTAAAGTGTTGCACAAATACTTCACACATTGCCTCTAGGTTAAGCCTGACTACTCTGTGTGTGTGTGTGTAATTTGGGGTTTGCGTTTGCCTTAACCTGACTAGGATTGTGGATGCTGCTTGACCATGGCTCACACCCCAATCATCAGTATCCCAAATATGGGATATTTTGCTATTTTTAGCAACGTCTTTGACCCCACCACCCATTGTATCAGTAGCAGCTCGCACATGTAAGAACGGTGAGGCTGGGTGGTAGCGGTCGACAGACGACGGGATAAGTAATATTAAATAAAAAAACTCGACGATGCGGGGAGCGCAATGTAAGTGGTTTTATTGATTTATTCATTTAATATTGCTTATCCCGTCATCTGTCGAATTCCACCACCCTGCACCCTGTCCGGCCGCTGACCCGCCCCACTGCTCTTACCTGTGCGAGTGGCTACTTCATTGTATACATGCCAACCCTCTTGATTCGGGAGGGAGTCTACCGATTTCAAGGCTGGTCTTCCGCCTACTGATTGCTACATCCAAAAACCTGATTCTGATGCAGGCTTCCGGCGACAGGGACTTAAGACAAGTCTTGTGTGACTCTGAGTGTGCACTGCCAGTAAACTTCTGCTTTGTCACACATCTTGTCTGCCTGCCATAGCGCTTTGTCCTGCTACTGACATGCTAGGGAAACATATTTGCAATTCTAATATCCGATCCTGCAGCAGCACAGTTGCAAGTCAAGTTAGGTGACAATAGACCAGATTCTGGCTTCTACACAAGTTGATGGAAGAAAACCAGTCTCACGATTAATTTTTGTAAATTCCCCACTTTCCTCTTCTAAAATGACAAACGACAAAGAGCGGTGTTCTAGCTACTCATTCATGCACATACGGCACTGCACGGTTGTGGCCCTAGAATCTTACAGAATAAAATTTAATTCTACGTTCCTACGAGGTGCCTACATTCACTTCATCTAGCGCAGGCCAGGACAAAGCGTATTAGGAAAGTGAGTGCAGGAGGACGTTCATCCTCATATCTGGCAGCAAAGAAGTGGAACGAACTACCCCAAGACCTACGCCTCACGACTGACTATTTAGCTTTCAGGAAAAAACGTAAAACTTATCTTTCCCAAGATCTAATACCCGACAGATCTACTACTCCCTTGGGGAGCCTTATGTCGAATTCTCGCTACATAGCGCCCTGATATCCTTCGGGATGAATGTCACGCGGCTCTATAAATAAATAAATAAATAAATGTTAGCATGCATAATGTCATTGTCATGAGGAACATAGCTCCCATACTTTATTTATAAACATTGACTGCTGTTTATAAGGATCCTGGCATAAAAGAGTAGGGAATAGGTACTCCTAGTCTGGAAACACGCACCCACTAACATGCAAGAAGGAAAAGACGATAAAAGCGTGTGCAGCTCAAGCAACCCGGTTAAACCGTTTCTGGACGCTGGATGGTGCTAGTGGCTAAAAGTTGAGCTCTGAAAAGCCGTCACACAAAGTTTCGCTAATCGACCATTCTTGCTTTCTCCACACATTTCTATAAGTGTTTGGTGCTTTTTTTCTTATTACATCTCCTATACAATTTATTTATTTCCACAAGCAAATAGCCCTGCTACCCTACATTTAGAATTATATGAGCCACATTGTTTCGCCATTCGATCCTGACCTGAGTCATGCAATATATTTTTTATATATGCTCATTGATGGATCCCCTAAAAAATATGAAAAGATTTTACACAGAAACATGGAGTTAGCTTTATATGCTTTTATATGCTTGCGAGGGTTTGTCGTTTTACTTTAAGCAGAAAATTTAAGAGAATAGTATAGAAATGAAAAACCTCTGAGTTATCTCTCGAAACCACGTCTCACATTCATCGTAAAATATAAATATTAAAAAGCACAATTCGAACACGCGCAGCTTCCCACCCTTCGCCAGGATCTCTCCATTTGCCATGGCGACAAAATGTTCAACGTGATCCACCTTAACGGTTAAACTGCTGCCTCCTTAACAATGTCACATTGAATCTACAAGAGGAAACTTTCTATATTCGCCCCCTGATTGTGTTGGCACCTGGCAGATGTCTATTTACCACTGGCATCAATACACACAGCAATCAAAGGAAATCAGAACAGAGATTAGCAACAGCTGCAAGTCATTAGTTGCAGGCAAGGGAAGGCATTGCTCTGCACCCAACTTTGAAAGAACCCATGTGAGGGGGTTACCCCGGGGCACTGGGAGCACGTGGGAAGGCAAACAATCCCCCTGCTTGTTCGTCACGATGGTACTTCCTTGAAAGACTGCTTCACACTCGAGACTGAATCAGTCGCACTTTATTGGCCAGTCAAGGGTGCTTTTGTAAAAACAATAAGGTCTTTAATGATCAAAGGCTGACAGACAGCTTTATCGCTGCTCTGCGGTTGTAGTTATATGGGTCTGTACGAATGCGGAGCATGTGTTTGTTTCAAGAAGACAAAGGCGTAGCAGAAAATGATGACAACCTCCCCCCCAGAATGTGAAGAGAGCCTCCCGATTATGAAATATCTGTCATTTTTACTGGCAGGGCACAAGTCCTAAAAAAAGCAGTGGGGGGGACGCTGTCACTGGAAGTGACGTCACGATAGGAAGTGGCGTCACGAAAGGTGCCGAGCTCCTCGTCCCAGAGAGGCCAAAGAGTGAAGTCAAGCTGTTTGGCAGGGGGTACGGCGTCCCCCCCGGTAAAATAAGTGGAGGGACGCCGTCCACCTGCATGGTATTCCGACTCGAGCCCTGTTTACGGCCTTCGGCTGAATAAGGGTCCCTCTGATTGAATTGGGGGCCCCTGTCGGACACCTGTACCCCTGAAAGAAGACCTTGGGTAACTAGAGTCCTTTAATACGTGCTGTGTTTTGCGAAATCACATGTCTCACTGGCACTGACAACTTTAGAAACTCTCCAAGGCAATCTCTCAAACAACTGTAGAGTGTACAGAGATTGACTCCATTGGCTGCATCATCTGGGTTCCTTCAGTACTGACTTCTGCATTTGACCAAACTGTGTGCGCGCTGGCACATCCATCTACCACACTCTACTTCTTTTCACCCAGTTTCAACAATAGGGATCCACTTAATGTTGGCATGTTAGGATACCATGTTGCCCGTCTTAGGTTTCTGCTCAAAACATTTGGTGCCTCATTTATGAGGAAGTTACGGAGTGCAGCACAGCAGCTGTACTGCGTGACAGGGAAAGGGCAGGAATGCGCCGCATTTAGGGCAATATGCCACATTCCTGTCCTTTCCCTTGCGTTGGCGCCCTTTTGACAGCCTAGCGCCAATGCAGGTACACTTGCACGATGCTACAATGGTGTATGAGTTGCATGCAGAATTGTTTTTTGCAAGAAAGGGGTACCTTCCTGCACAAAACCAATCCTGGGATGCATATTCCTTTTTGTATGTGTGCACAGAAAGAGGAAGACACAAAGTGAAATAGAGAAAGTTATTTCTCCCCTGAGAAGGTGTACGTTTTTGGTGCAACCCAGTTTGTAATTTCTTGTAAATCTGGGAATTTGTCAAAATCCATGGGACTTGCATGGGAACACCCATGGAACGCCACCCAGAGCAGAGTAATGCAACACAATGATTTGCAATGAGTTGGGTTACTCCAGATTTTCTGAAGCCACTCAGAGGCAAGCATGGTGGCTTTGCGTGACATCATAAATCTGACTTAGAGGTTCGCATCACTTATGTACAAGGTTGCATGATGCAAACTAAACGCAAGCCTCTCATAAATGAGGCCCCTAGTTTTCTGCAAGTTTCAGTCTTGGCTTACTTCCATAGAACCAATAGAAAGAGCACACCCCATAAGAATGAATTGTAATGGAAAAGTCAAGGACTGTAAGCATGGTGTTGTTCTAACATGCAGTGAGGCGACAGCCCTAGAGTCATGTAAGCACTACAAAAAACAAGCATATACAAATGTAGCTGGTGTGACCTTGCCGGACCTTCTCTCTTAAGTCTGAGCATTGACTTTCTTCTCTTCGGCTTCAGTGGGAAGATTGGATATTGTGACCTCTCTTATCACCTGTAACACCCTAATGTCAGTACTGGTTTAAACTGGCAGCCCATTCATTTCTGGGCAAGTTTCAAGGGCTTCATGCCATTTCTCTTGGGCCTTTGGGATTCAAGGGCACTTAGGCAATCTTTGTGACACGCATTGGTGCGGTCCTTGGACACACAGGAACCATACACTCCTGCAAGCGTACTAAATTGCTAATTTCATCCTCCGGTTTTCACTTTCAGATGGTATTGAGGTCGAACTGTGAGGGCTTAATCTAGTGGAGTAAATTAGGATTATAGAAGAGCCTGCATGCGGAAGCAGTAGGAATGCTGTTAATCTTTCTCCAAAAGACCTCAGGCAAGCACAGCTTAATACGGAGTTAATCAGTGTCACACAGTTTTATTTAGTGCTGTTGTTCCAGTTGAGACCACACACTTCTCGTCATGGACATCAAGACGGTGGTGCTCCAAACACCAATCTGTGTGAGTACATAGACACGTGGGCAGCCTGTCTGTGAAGAGCAAAATGTACAGTATATCAGAATTGTTTTAGGTGTGTATCAAAACAGAGGAGTTCACGGTGCTGTATCTTGGTGTGAGTGAGAGCTCACGCAGTCCATGGCCCAGTCCGATGATGCTGGTATCCAAGCAAGCATAGATGAACCTGTGCACCAGCATAGACTTGCCTACAGATTAGGTACAGCTAGTACCATAGTACTTTCAATCTGACCAGTGGCTACTAGTAGCATGCTATGTTTGGCTAAAGGTGAGTTGTGCTTCATGGATGACGGCTTATGCAAGTGTTCTAGAAAATGGACGCTAACCTATTGGCTACATTTTTACATGCTCATTTGAATTAGATAGCTCTTACAGACTTCATTACAAGCAATTGAAAGGGGTGAAAAAATTGCCTTATTTTTAAGAAACGTGTATTAAACCACATGGAGCCACAGGCATAAAAGCAGACAAAAGAAGGAGGTTGAGAAAGCAACTGCTGCCCCTTTTGTAATTTATCTGTACAACTATCCGTACACCCTTTCTAATACCAAAAGTAATCTGTTGGCACTGAAAGCAGTAGCACATGCCCTTTGCAACCATGGGGAACTTAGGGGCTCATTACGAGTCTGGCGGTCCATGGACCTCCAGATTTGTAGGGGCATGCCCTATTAAGACCAGGGTGGTTGGGCCACCCTGGGACCACCACGACCGCCAGGGATCAGAAATCCCTGCCAGTGTTGCGGCGGTTTTCAGGCAGCAGTATGCTGGGAGGGGCCACTGCGGCCCACCAGGTATATTACGTGTTTCCTCACTGCCACACTTTTGATGGCAGTGAAGAAACAAAAGGGGGTGTGCCTCTACGCCATGGTGTGCATGCAGGGAGGCACATGTTTTACCCCCCAGTACCTGCAGGGCATGAACTGCAGCAGTCCATGCCGTGCAGTAACTGATTTTGACATTCGCATTGCAGTGCCTATTTCATAGGCACAGATGTGGGAGCGTCAAAGAACCATCTGCCAGACAGGAGAAAACTCCTAATCTGGCTTGCAGTTCAACCATGGTTTGGTGGTACGGGAGCGGGGCGGTGCTGCTCCTGCACCGCCAAATGTTTAATAAGGCCCTTAGTGTATTACAGCTTCAGGTATCCTGTGTCACCGGAACCCTATTGTCTCAGGCAGGCTTGTCTGTTCCTAACCTGTATGTGGGGATAGTCCCAGGACACCTCTCCATTTTTCCTGCTCCAAATGGTTATCTGGTATTCCTTAACTACCTTGGGGCCAAGAGAAGTCTTACAGGTGTGACCAAGATGAAACTTGGCCACAAGGCAAAGCATTATGAAATACACATTCAGCGGTGATCAGGAAACAGAGGCTGGCTGGTGAGGGGAAAACTCTTAAAACACGGAGAAGCCTCATCATCTGCGAGAAGGTGCTAATGATTCTTTCTGTCGGTCGGCAGAATATCAGATGCAAAGACAGATCCCTGGGAATACTTGGAAAGACATTGGAAACAGGGTGTGGTCTTGAGGACACATCTTAAGTATAGAAAAGAACTAACCTGCAATTCTAAATTCTACTGCTACCAGTAGTTAAAATCTTCTCTTTGAATGTAACCTGTTTCTCAATATAAGAGACTCTCTAATGCATGACTGTAAGACACATATTTGCTGCTGAAAGACCGGAAGTGTCAGTCATAATGTACCAGAGCAACACTCTTCCTCAGCTGTCATAAAAATGGTTAGATTAGGGAAAGGGGAATAGCTATCTTTGATGGAGTCAGTGTAGTGTCCCTATCGGCGTGTTCTTTCAGGACTTTGTAACACGGTTACATTTTGTGGTGTAACAACATCTGCTACAGCCCATGTGTTGTGGGGGAGGGGGGCAAGCTTCAGGGGGCCCCCTCAAACACTGTGCTCAGGTGGGACTGAGAGCTCCTGACTGGGTCCGGAGCGTGTATTTTGCAGGGGGGCGCCCTCGAGTTTCACTACGCCACTGAGTCCTGCAGGACTGCGCAAACGAGTAATAAGGAAAGCTGCAGCCCACTCTGCTACGAAATACACAATTCTTTACTGAAAGCAGTGACATATATATCTGCTTTGCCTACACACTGTGTTAAGTTAGCATGAGCTTATTAGGAGTCTTAACGCCATTTTACCTTTTTGCTGCTTCTGCACACAACACATAATTGTTACTTTAGCTTTGAGCCTAGTAGAATGTTTTCGCTCCACACGAGAATAATATGTTATGGCTCTGATATTTAGCTTTGCTTGGAGAGATGCGTCTGTAAAGTGAGTGCTGAAGTCTTCAAGAATATCTCAACACAGTGGTTGTTATGAGGTCTGATCTTTGCACGTTTCTAGACATAACATACATGCAGCTGCGGCCAATATTCTGGCCTTAGGAGCGTTTTATATTGCATTGCACAGAGCACACACACACACTTGATGGTGTTTCGCATGCAGAGAGCAGGTGGAAGATGATGTGATCCCTTACCACTAGGATCTGAGGTATGGGGCCGCTCTGCTAAAACCCAAAGAGACCTTCTTAGATATAATATAATATACTAGCAAGGGAGGGTGAGGATTAGGTGTTTTTTAGCCTTATTCCCTCTAGCAGTATAACATGCTTTCACCCTTTGTATTCAATGGACTAGTAACTATGCTGATTACTTTGTTTCTTATAATATGTTTGCTTGTATTAGCGAAGATACTGCGCTTGAGAACACTGCATTAGAAAATAAACATTTCAAATGTGCACGCGTCCTCATTTACTCCTTGTTCTGGATTGAAATGATTGTATAACGAAAGAGTGTTCATGTGTTCCACGTTACCTGACGTGTTCTAAGTCCATGTTCTGGTTTGTCTAAACATTGGGAGTTTGTAATAACCAATGAGACACTGTAGCTAGTCTGGTAGGGGATTTTGGGTACTAAGGTGAGTTTTGGCACAACCCAATTCACTGAGGTTCCAAGTCTCTATGCACAGTTCTGTATGAGAGCCGAATCCCTGCGACATGGCGCCCAATTGTTGGTGGTCTTATTACATGACACTTGAGTAGTGCAATATTCGGTCCTTAAGCCCTTCACTATTGTTTCCGGTTAATGGTGGTGTCGGACAAACCTACCTGTATTTACATAGGTCTTTTCAAGCTTGAATCTTTCGAAACAGTTTCCTTGAATTACAACCCAGTTGTGCTACAGTGTTTACTTTGTACCTCTTCCATTCTGTGTCACTATGGCCGCGGTGAAAATTCCGCAACATAGTCGCATTGCAGTGCGCAATCATTTTCAGACTTTTAATGTTCCAGTGGAAGGCATGGCCGTGATAATGGTGGTGAGTGCAGAGGTGGCTTACCCGTACGAAATCTTTTACTCGTGGGTGACCATACCCGGCTGTGAACGCGAATACTACTGTGTTCAAAACGTACACTGCCACGGCGGTGCCACTGGAATATACTCCGTATAGGGCACAGGAAGTTCCTATTGATGCTTGGTATCACCGCGTTTGGTTTGATGGCGCCCTACCCCACTCTTTGACAGCTCAGAGGTTAGGTCCTTTGTCCATTCCCGGCGCAAATTGGCCTGTTTTGGCTGGATTTACACCTCATCCTCAACACGGGGCATGTACCGTGGTTGAGTTAAGACGACTACATGTAGTTGCAATTAGCGTCATTAGGTCGATAGTGCAATACATAACCCGTAATCTCCCGGGCGGGGCCCCAGGTGGTGCGGCGCTTCCTGCAGGACAGGGCGGAATGAAGCTTAGTCCTGTAATGGTCAGCGCTGTGATGGGCAAACGCCTCAAGGATAATGATGATTTTCCTTTCTGGCTTGCCGAAAAGTTTGACCAGCTGGAAGCGGTGTTTCCTAACACGACACCTGGTGAAAAACACAGGATTCTGACAATTAGCATGCCAAAAGACTTGACCCCAGAAATTGGTGACTGTGAGACATGGGGTAAAACCTTTGCGGCAGTGTATGCGAGGTGCTACGGCACTCCGTCTATGACTGTCCTGCCGACGGTCCTTAAACGTGTTCAGGATGAACATGGACCTGAGGCTGCGGTTGAATTGGGTATGCGCCTATGTGGCTCCTTTGATGTGGTTTCCGATCTCATACTTGCAAATGTCAAGGGAGATGCGGTGAACTTTCAGGTAGCCAATTCCCGATGTCGAGAAACCCCGGCAGTTAGCAAGGATTATTGTGGCGGCTTATAAAACCGTGGGCCGCAATAGCGTGGGTCACAAGCCTTTTTCTACTAAAGAGAAAAAATAACCCCAAGGGCAGAAGTCAGAAACTGACGAACAGCCCAAGACCAAAAAACAAAATTGCCTGAAAAAACAGAAACAGAGTAAACAACAACAGTAGAGACAGGAGTCTCATCCTGCATCTCCATTGCCGGCGCCCCCAGAACGTATTTATGACTTGCGCGACCGTGCGGCGATAAAATCACCTGATCGTTTTCAGGTTTCTGATCAACGCTCTCCTCGTTCTTTTCAGGACTCATCGGCCTCATCGACCGGTGGTGGAGGTGGCGGCAGGGGACGGGGTGGCCAGCAGGGACGCGACCGGCCCTGCCCAAAAGACGGTAAAGGCAAGCAGGACGACTCTATACCGAAAAGACCCCAGTTTCAGAAAAAGAAAGTCGCAGCATTAACAGCGAGATATGCCACAGATAGTCAGAACGCAGCTTCGGAATCAGACATGGGCTCTGACCTTGCTGGACAGCGCAGCAGAGATTACCATAGTGCGAGAGGCCCTGCGTCCACTACTGAAGGTGACACCGACTGACCGTTATGTTGTTGTGGAGACAGCTGACACTAGAGTAGCTCCCCCTGATAGACTTTATGAAATAGTCCTGTTCATTGAAGGTGACATACAACGTACCATAAAAGGGGTATTTTGGGAAAATCTTACGACTACCTATGACATTTTGTTAGCGGAGGCTGACTGGCCCCCACCTTTTGTGCTCGCGGCTCCAAGAAGGGAGGAGGTAATCCTCCCAAGTTTCGCGCGCACTGTCTCGAAAGAGCATGTGCTGAATTTCGCAGAAGAGTGGGCTAAAGCCTTTGCGCCGGCTCTGTACCGTACACACTGTGGTGGGATAAATTTTCCCCACACCACGAGATTCCTTAGCGGTCTAGGCCACAGCCTCAACCTTAATATCCCATTAGATGCGAAGCTAAAGCTTCCGTCGCGGAAATCCTTGAACAATTGGAATATCAAGGAGTGATTCAAACATGTGTGTCACCAATGAATAACCCTCCTTTTACTGTGACCAAGCCTGACGGATCATATCCTTTGGTATTGGATTACCGGCATTTGAACTCGCATTGCCGTACCTGTGCAGTACAGAATACTCACGGCTCTGCCTTGGTGGATAGTTTTGTGCGTAAGTGGCTTAAAACCACGCTTAACATATCCAACGGTTTTTATGCCCACCATTTGGATGGTCTAAGTTCCCAATGGGCCAGTTTTACATGCGGCGGCGTCCAAAAACAGTTCAAACGTTTACCGATGGGCTATAAGAATAGTCCTGGAGTGTTTGCTGCCCGCATAGTCTCTCTCTTGGAGAGAGTAGACCCAGATGCTTGTTCGTATGTGGATGATATTTATCTCACAGACGACAAACTTTGGGAGCATCTGTGTCGAGTAGACCGCTTAATTTGTAGCTTTGCAGACTTCAGTTACAAATTCAACTTTGCAAAATCACACATTGCAGAGTACACAGTGTTGTTCCTGGGCTACTAGCTCAACAATGAAGGTCGAGGATTGGCTCCTCACTTCTTGGAGAAATGTGCACAACTGTGCGCTCCGACAACTCTGAAAAAATTACAGTCTTTGCTGGGATTTTTGAACTTCGGGAGGACATGCATTCCTGAATATGCCCAGCGTATCAAGCCTTTGTATGCTTTGATACAACCTACATTTACCAAATCATGCTGGCTGCCAGAGCACTCAGCCATTTTGCAATCTTTGCAGGCTGATCTGCTCGAATCTAAATACCTGCTGACTCGTGATAACCATACCAACCTGGTGATAAGAATCATCCCTGGGGCGGTGGGTTTTACTTACCTTACTTTTAACGAAGGAGACACAGTATCTATTGCCTACAAGTCACACTTGTACACATCAGCTGAAATGCGATTTTCCTCAGTGGAGAAAGTTTTAACGGCGGTACAGATGGCGATTCTAAAGGAACGTGCTCTGTCACAGGGAAAACGCATGTTGGTTGATACACTGTTTCCTGCCTTAGAAGCAGTTACGAAAGCCAGTGTACCTAATTCTAAAGCTTTGCACCCTCACCTTTATTTTTGATGCCTCCTTACAGTCGCAGGAGTTTTTGCAATAGGAATTCGTTCATCCTGCACCTTTGGCTATGCGGCCTTTGGAGGATTTCCATTGCATCATATACACTGATGGTTCAGCGCAGGTTGCGCATGGGTCTAAACACGCATACGTTTCCGCTTGCGCCATTGTGGTAGGTGCCATGGTGAACTATGAGTTCAAGTCTAGAGTCGTGCACACGCAGACTCTAGGGGACTGCACCGCACAATTGGCAGAGCTTCGTGCTCTGATGCTTGCATTGGAGTACGCTGATCCTAGTGTGATGACTCTTATTGTAAGTGATTCTTACTACTGTGTCCAGTCTTACAATGAAAACTTGTTCTTTTGGATTCAGAATGATTTTCGTGATTCCAAGGGTAGCACAATAAAACATAAAATGATCTGGGTCCGAGTAGCTGAGCTTAAAGAGCAGTTGCCGCTCGTGTTTGTGATTCATACTCTTGGTCATCAGCGCGTGGGAGTCCACGCTGTTGGCAATTCACTTGCCGCTGAGGCAGCAAAATCAGCAGTATCGACATATTTAGTTGCAGCAGTTACACGGTTCAAAAGTAAGATTGATAATGATATCTTGGCAGCTGTTGCTGCTACTGAGAAGGGAAGTAAATATCCTAAGGTGTTCCCTTCGAAGCATACATACCACTTAAGTCCCAATAAGGTTCCTTATGTGAAAATACCTGACGTTGGGGAGAGGTTGATTCCCAACTCGGATCGCAGAAATACATTGATCACAGCGGCCCATGAAGGGGTTGCGTCTGCGCATGCAGGCATTTCAGCCACTGTGGCTCAATTGCAACAGCGTTTTTGGTGGCGGGGACTGTACAAACAGATGCGTGATTATGTCCTTCATTGTGACATTTGCCAGCAGATTAAGCCTTCAACTGCTGCGCGTCCTCCCCAAACACAGTTGTTCATTTCTAATAAACCACTTGGGTGTGTTTATCTAGATCACTGCGGTCCTTTTTCTTCTGATACTGCATATAAGTATGTCTTAGTAGCAGTTGATTCATGCACACGCTTTGTATGGGTGTAGCCTCACCGCAGTGCTGATTCACGGACTGTCATTAGAGATTTGCGTGTCTTTGTAGGGATTTTTGCCTGTGGTACCTTCCATTCGGATCAGGGTCCTGCTTTCGCCTCTAAGGCGTATAAGGATGCTATGGCTTCGTTGGGGGTCCAAGTCAAGTTTTCATCTCCATACAGACCTGAGGGTAATAGTGTTGTGGAACGAATGAACCGTGACTTAAAGCAATCATTGACAGCTCGAGTTATAGGCACTGGCATGGCGTGCAGCGTGCCCTTAATAATCTCCCTAGAAGGTCTCTGGGTGGGCGGACCCCATACGAAATGCTCTTTTGTATGTACCGGACCTTGACGGTCTAGACTCGGTGGCTGTTGCTGCCTCCTTTGACGTAGATGAACATTGCAATGTTTTACAGAGTCTACAAGAGACAAGAGACAGTCTTGCAAAGGAACATTTGCCCTTCACTGCGGATGATGCGTTGCAGATCCCGGTAGATGGCTAGCTACCCCAAGTTTGTGAATTGGTTCGGGAGAAGATCGAGAACAGGAAATAATTTGGTCCCTCCTATCGAGCTCCAGTTCCGGTGCTTGGTGTGAAGGGCACAAGAACAGTCATTTTACCACCACTTCCAGGTCGGAAGGAAAACAGATATATCTCCATTGACAATGTCAAGATACACAGAGTGGCCGATTCTTCTTAGTATGACACCGGCAGTCTCCTGTCCTTCGATTGTGAGAAATTCTGTGTTGGCTTCAACTTCGAGTCCTGAACCTGAGGTTGCCCTCGAGATGCCTGCAATTTCTAGTCCTTTACTGAGTGCATTGCCTGGTACTCAACTTGATGAAACTGACTACACTTACCCAACTGACTTATCGATGCCTGATTTGCAAACTCGTTTGACCACAGAATCCAGATTTTCATTTGACACTGTTTCACAAACATCAGGGAAGCCTTCACGGATTACAGTCTATGCAAGATTATTTAAAAAACATTTTTTAATTCCCCCTTGGACATATATTTGGCTGGTGCTTTTTTCAATTTACCTTTTTATGTCAATTCGTTTTGTGTTTTATTTTTTCCGAATCGTCAATGGACACTATGTCGAAGAGAGAACATGCATTCGACATCTCAATGGAACATTGGCACCCCATTCCTCCTCGCATACTGCACACAGACTGAAGAGAGACTTGACTTTTGTTAACATCACTGCTTGGCCTGTTCTGGATGGGATTGTATGGGATGCTGTTAAATTTCAAATACATGGCCCCACTGAGGTTATCAATGTCCCTAATGTGCTTAGAGTTAACATGGGGGATGTAGTTAAACAAAACATAAGTGCTGGTGATTGGGATGTTCAGGCTGTAGAAGCGTTGTTTTCTGATTTGAAATATTATGCTGCCTTTGATTCTGAAGATTTGTATTTAGAATCTGCTCATTATGGTGATTTATTTTGTTACCAACATTTTGGTAACCACTACCTACATAAAACTAATTCCAGGAGGAGCACTGTAAATTATACACAATGGGAACATTGTCCGGCTCCTATTCAAGGCAGTTCGAATACCTTTTTGAAAAAGTACACTTATTTTACTGGCTTTAATCAGTCCAATCCCAAATCATTTTATTTTAAAATGACAGAAAAGTCCATGTCCAAAGTTAGACCTACCGATACTAAATTATTGTACTCGAAGTCCTTTCTAGACCAGCTAGCTGTTGGAGGCTACGAGTTGTGGAAGGAAACAGTTGACCTTAAATCTGTTTGGGGTTCTAAAAATTGGCAGGTACAAGGCACTGAGGCTTTGCACCGTGCATGTCTCATCCCCAATCATATGTTGTTTTTGAATTCTACCATTTCACAGACAACATGCTTTGGATTGGCTACTTCTAAAACATTAAATGCTCCTTCCTTCCCTGATTTGGAAGAATATTCAGGTTGGGGTAATACTACAAAATTTTCGATCAGAGAGTTGCAAACTCTGTTGCTGAATTTATCCTTTAACATATCCAGTTTGGATCCCAATGGCTGGTTGCTCTGGCAAAGAAGTGCTGACTCGTGCCAACATCGTTTTCTGGGTTTGGCTCAAGGCTTTACACAGGTCAGGGTAGATCCCCGTTTTGAGAATGACCATTCTGTAACTACCTATTCTGTAGGCAAATTATGCCAGAGTTGGCTCAAACATTCTACCTTGGCGTCAGTTAAACTGCATTTATCTTAACTGAGTGACGATGTGGATCTGAATGATTTAATAAAATGCCCGGCTAAAGGTAGATCAAAAAGATGGATATATGCTGTTTATAACGAACTCTGGAAAACATCCCAGATTGAGGCGGCTACCCATCTTAGCGCTATGGTTCAGGCTAATTTAGAAAAAGTGCTTGCAGTAGTAGATAATAGCATTAACACGATTTCTTCCCTGATTTACACATTGGATAACGTTGTGTCATCTGTTGTTGAAATTGTGCAAGATGAAGTGTCTGTGTTATACCATGGTCAAAATCAATTGCGTTCTGTTATGCAGTTTGCTTGGACCCTGCAGACACTCAAGGCCGGGAAGGTTCCCTGGCATTACATGAATACATCTTCTCTATTTGCCCCGTTTAATTTGAATGATAAGCAACGTTTACTTTCAATGAAGGATGCTTCTTTTTCCATGTTACATATTGAACGTTTTGAATCTTTACCATTTTCTGTGACAGAGGCCACTACTGCAACGTGGCTGATTCATGGAGGTAGAGAGACAAAATATCGAAATTAAAATATCGATATACAATAATATCGATGTTTTAATTTCGATGGTATATAATATCGATGTGCAATAATATCGATAGACAGAATATCGATATTAAGGTATGTATGTTAGTAATATTTTGTTTAGTGTTATGTATTTTATTATGTTGTTTATGTTTGTTAAACATGTTTTTTAATGTATGTTTAGAATTAGTAAATTTGTTTACATTTTGCGTTTTAGTATCAGAGCGGGTTGTGGGTTTATAGGGGAATAGGGTGGGAAGTAATTTAATTATAATTAATTGATTAATATTTTTTAAAAATATTTTTGATTAATAAATAATTATTCATTAATAATTGGTAATTAATTATTATTAATTAGTTAATTAAATGAATTAGAGTTAATGTAGAAGCATTTATTATTTTTGTTATTGTTAATTAATAATTAATTGGTAATTAATTATTATTAATTAGTTAATTAAATTAATTAGAGTTAATGTAGTAATGTTTATTATTTTTTGTTATTGTTAATTAATAATTCTTGGTAATGAATTATTATTAATTAGTTAATTAAATTAATTAGAGTTAATGTACTAATATTTTAAATTTTTTGTTATTGCTAATTAATAATTAATTGGTAATTAATTATTATTAAGTGATTAAATGACAATTAGATTTTTTATGTGATTTATTTATGTGTAGTGGGTTGTGTGTTTATAGGAGAATAGGGTGTGACATAATTAAATTAAATGTATTAAAGAGATTGTATTTATTTATTGGTATTTATTGTTAATTAATTGTTAATTAATTAATTGGTTATTAGTTTTTTAAATTATTTCATAATATTAATTATAAATAATGTATTAATAAATATTGTTTATTCTTGTAAATATCTTGTTAATTAATTGGTAATTAATTTTTAATTGGTAATTAATATGTGTTAATTAGCTAATTTATAATTACATACATTTAATATTAATTGTTATTAATTTATTAATTTATATTTATATTAATTGTGGTTTTTTGTATGTGTAGTGGGTTGTGTGTTAAAGGGGGAGTAGTGTGGGAAGTAATTTTTACCCCCATGCTATCCAACGCTTTCCCTACTGTTGCACCCTCTGGAATGGGAATAGTAATTTTTACCCCTACGCTATCCAACGCTTTCCCTACTGTTGCACTCTCTGGAGTGGGAATAGTAATTTTTACCCCTACGCTATCCAACGCTTTCCCTACTGTTGCACTCTCTGGAGTGGGAATAGTAATTTTTACCCCTACGCTATCCAACGCTTTCCCTACTGTTGCACCCTCTGGAGTGGGAATCGTAATTTTTACTCCTACGCTATCCAACGCTTTCCCTACTGTTGCACCCTCTGTAGTGGGAATAGTAATTTTTAACCCTACGCTATCCAACGCTTTCCCTACTGTTGCACTCTCTGGAGTGGGAATAGTAATTTTTACCCCGACGCTATCCAACGCTTTCCCTACTGTTGCACTCTCCTGAGTGGGAATAGTAATTTTTACCCCTACGCTATCCAACGCTTTCCCTACTGTTGCACCCTCTGAAGTGGGAATAGTAATTTTTACCTCACGCTATCCAACGCTTTCCCTACTGTTGCACTTGGATTAATAACTCTACCGATTGCTCTTTTCGAATGAAAAAATTGTATGAATTATTTTGGTATTGGTAGATACGAGCCTCTCGGTAGCTCCTATCTCCATGAAGCTTGGTCGCTTCCTTTTACATACAGATGCCTTAGGGAGGGCAAGGAGGTTTATCTGAAAGGTGAAGAATGCACTGCAACACCAGATCACTCATTAATGTGTAGACATATCCAATTACACGGCTCTTGTAATCAAAACGAGCCTAATTTAGCCTGTGTTTTGAAAGGTACCCCGTGCCCGCTATCGTTCCCACATTCACATCACTGGCAAATGAGAGTTATTTACTATTAAACAATGAGAATTGCTGTGGGTTAATAAAAGGCATTGCTTATGTCGTTACCGTCAGTGAACGTGTGGTTTGCTGTAAAAATGTGATGTATCCACCCACGCATGCGAAACTGGATGTTTCCATCTGGCAGAAGATTCCGACCTTGAAAGCAGAGTTCAATAAGATGAGTCAAATAAGAGCTCTATTGTCCCAAAGAGAAGTTGCCCTCACATCTGCTCGTGAAACATTTGTCCTTCACGTAGCTAACACCCGCACAGAGGTACATGCTTTATTAAATACTGACCTACCGTTGCATTTCGGTGAACTGATTCACACAATCTTTAATGCATCCTCCACAACGGGGCTGGCGCATTTTTTTAAACTAGTTAGCAGCGGTCTTGTGACTTCATTTCAACATATATTTGGGGTTATCCCTGTTTTCTTCCATTCAATTTTTTCCAGCTTATTTGGTGGATTTCTGGTTTTACTGGCGCTAGCTGCAGACGTTCTTTTGCTGTTTTGTTTTGTTAAAAATGGATGCACATCCTGTGTTACAAGACAAGCTGTTGCGGCTGGCACTTTTTCGCAACAGGATGCTTGAATACTATGGTGCGCTGCCGCTCACCACCTTAAGTGCAGCTTATGGATTATCGTTTCGATTTTCCTATTTTACATGTGTCCAGCCTGTCTTTCATTGCCTGAGCTGCGATTTCGACTGGGCCCTGGATTTGTGTCTCTGCAATGTGGTGTCTCCTGAAGTAGATTATAACCAGCTCATGAGTCTCTTAGTTGCTCATGAATTGCTTTGTTCTGACGGAGGGATTACGGCCTTTGCAGCGATGCATGGAATTCTGGGTCGTTGGAATATATTCGCAGCGGCGCAAGATTTCTTGGCACACAGCTTCATTGAGAACCCACCGAGTTGCCCTCTGATGGTGCTAGAGGCTCCGGTAATTGAAGAGCATGTATGTTCTTTCCCACTATTGAATTGGATGGCTGAATTATTTTCGGATGAGAACAGTGACTTCCTTTTGGAAGCTGTTGCTGCTTATTTTGCATATTCAGTGCTAGGCTAAGGTCTGTCGATGCCATAGTTGACATTAAACATTTTTCATATTTTTTTTCGGAAGCTATGGAAAACTTTTTAAGACCCAGACCTATTGACTTTGATTCTTGTCATGATTATGAGATTTTTTTGTTTTACATGACGAAAAAAAAATGTTCTCACTTGCTCAAATTTGAACTGACTATCGTTATTGAACTCTGCATTTCAAATGTGTGCTCCTTATCTTATCTTGTCTTATCAGTGCTCTGATCAAGGGAGGGTGTCATATAGATCTGCTTTGCCTACACACTGTGTTAAGTTAGCATGAGCTTATTAGGAGTCTAAACGCCATTTTACCTTTTCGCTGCTTCTGCACACAACACATAATTGTTACTTTAGCTTTGAGCCTACTAGAATTTTTTCGCTCCACATGAGAATAATATGTTATTGCTCTGATATCAGCTTTGCTTGGAGAGCTGTGTCTGTACAGTGAGTGCTGAAGTCTTCAAGGATATCTCAGCACAGTGGTTGTTATGAGGTCTGATCTTCGCACGTTTCTAGACATAACATACATGCAGCTGCGGCCATCGTCTTGGGATTTACTGATTGACATAAGATTTATCCGCTCGATATCGTCCACTGCGTATTTTGCTCCCGACATTACAGCCCTGACGACATCGTCTTGGGTCCCTATTTGTTTCTCTGCAGCTTACAACCTACGGGATTGACTGATCAGGTCACAGGCCCTGCCGGGTTGGAATTATCACCGGCGGAGCAACCTTATTTCTTTACACGGCCAAATACTCAGCCCTGAGGATTCGCGGAAGCGATGAAACACGTGTCAGCTGGCTGTTTCTGAGAGAAAATTAAACAACTGAATTTGATGAACACTGCGCAGGAGATCCCTGTTTTTTCTGCTTGCTTTGTTTTCTACATTGGTGTATTGATTTGTACACGACTGGATAGATTGTCAAGTGTGTGCATAGGGTATTTCTACTATAACCCCAAAAACAATGTAAGTTAATTACAGAAAAATGTACATTAGTTAAAAAAACAAAACTATATAATTATTTATTGTATAAGCAAATAAACATAATATAATGAATTTGTATACAAATCATTACCACAATTAAATAAGTGATATTTCAAGATGTCCATTTAATCAATAAATCAATATATTACTATAGTTTTAAAATAATTTGTAAAATACCGAAAGACATCACATAATTATGTATCTAATTAACAATTTAGAAAAGTATAATTAATGAAAAATTAATATTTAAAACACTTCCCATTCTATTCCCCTACCCACTCAAAAGCCACCAAAAAATGGACATAAAACAAGCAGAAACCCTAAAGTATTTTACCAAAGCAAAAACCTAAAACCACGCTAAAATTGTTAAGCATACTTAACAATAAAATATTGACATCTTATAATACAAAAACGATTAGAACTCAACTAAATAATTAAACATTATTATTTGCAAGAGATTTTTTAAAAAAGGATGTAAAAAAAGACGTAAAAAGCAATATTTTTACCTTCTATATTCTGTCCCTCAATATTTTTGACATCACAATATTTGGACACAATGTTGGTGTCTCACGATATTTTTAAAGCTATATTTTAGAGGAATAACATACATCCACATCAGGGACAGCCAAGCCTCCCTCATTAATAGGCCTAGTTAGTGTTTCCCACCTTATTTACACCCGTTTTCCCTCCAATATCAATCTCAGTATTATAGCACGTGGTTTGGCTATTCGGATCCTGGGAGGTTAAATAGTTATGTTAAAGAACACAGTACTTGTAATGATAGTTATGCACCCAGCAATTGACAGATGCAGAGTAACCTAACTTTCCTTTTGTGTCTCTAGTTTAACAAATGCTTTACCATAATTCTCCCATACCATATCTCCTGAGTCTCAGGTGATGTGTATCCCTTAGTATTTGATGGAGTCAGACCTCCACTGCATTGTGTAGTCAAGCATTATTTGAATTACCACTTCAGTTAAGAGTAAAAGTTCTGAAATTGAGTTCTGAAACACCTGTAAATCTATTTGTGTCTCAAATTATATGGTTGGCATTCCCAGGTGGGTACCGCAAGTAGACCGAAACATCATCTACATATGGAGAAATGATGAGCGAGAAAATATCTAGCTCGCTGTGTATAGCTCACAAAATACATGCCAACGGTTCCAATGCAATGGTAAAGAAGTGGGGGACAATGGGCACCCCTGTTCTATGCCACTGTGAATTAATACAGGAGAGATTAGTCTGATTATGCAGATTTGGGATGTTAGATCAGAGTACAATAATTGATCAATTCCATAAGGAATTTCTCCAGACTCTTCAGCACCACTGGCATTTCTGGAGACCTACCTGCAGGGCCGGTTTTGGGGCAGTGGGACTGGTGTGGCTGCACTGGGCGCTGACCTGTTGTGGGGGCACTGTGATCTAAGGAGGGCGCTGTTTTTAGCAAAATCTTTTGGTAGGAGAAATGAGGGGTACTCTTGCAGGTGGTACGGACAGGTGAATTGGTCTCTGAGGGCATGTAAGTACCTGTTCCTTAGCTATACAAATGCCACTTGGGTAAATCTTAAATGTCTGCCAGAGAGTAGATGATTTAGAGACCCTTGTTTAGCTCAAAGAATTCAGCAATGGCTTTATGGGTTTTGCTTTGAAGGGCATATCTTGTAGCGAATTCCAATAGGAATCCCCAAGTCCTTCTACATGGACTGGAAGCTAGACTGGATGAGAGTTGGGAGTGTTATGGAATTTAGCGAGGAATTAATTGGTGTCTGTCCAGGTGGACAAGCTGTACAATATCTGCAAGTAGTTGATGCAGGAGCTGGAGTTGTAGACAGTGAAGTCATAAGTGAAATGTTTTACTGTGTTTTGTGCACGTGATATTTCACTGTAGCCTTTATAGTGGATATTTGTGTGACTGTAAAGTGGCATGTGTAGGGGGTTTGAGTGTCTGGGCTCATATGTTTTTGTTTATCTCGAACATCATGTGCCATTTGTAGGGAGATGCTAAGGTTTTGCAGGCTCTTCTCTTGAGGGGTGCAAGGGTGCCGGTGCAGTTGGAGATCCATTGGTGGAGGTTGAGTGCTGCTGTGGTGGTTTCCGTGGGCATTGGCGGAGTGGTTGTGCTGAGGGAGTTGATGAGGAGTTTTTCGGTGGCCTTGATCCAGCTGTGGCTGGGGGGCGATGATGACGGTGGTGTAAGGTTGGGGTGTCAAAGGCAATGTGTACTCAGTGATGGTTGGTCTGGGAGAGTTCAGTGGTGTGGTTGTAGCTGATGTTCCCGCCGGCGGAGAAGACAAGGTTAAGCGTGTGTCCGGTTGTGTGGGTCGGTGCAGTGACTAGCTGCTTGAGTCCGATGTTGGTGAGGTTCTGTAGGATGGAGGCTGTGTTCTGGATTCTAGTGTTGTACAGGTGGAAGTTGAGGTCTCCGAGTAGGATGTAGTCGGTGGATGAGAGAACCTGGGGTGCGATGAGGTCTACGATGGAGTAGATGAAGGGGAGTCAGGGGCCATGGAGCCTGTCGACGAGGTTGCGCGGAGGGTGATGTTGGGGTTGGTCCGGATCTGGAATTGGAGGTGTTCCATGTTTGTTGTGGGGTCATTAGAGATCATGGATAGTTGAACCGTGGTTTTGTGGACAATGGCGATGTCTCCTCCCTGGTAGGCAGAGCGGTCCTTGCAGGTGATCTTGTAGCCACCGAGGATGGCGATGTTTGGTCCGGAGCAGGGTTTGGTCGAGATTTCCATGAGGAAGGCGATGTCAGGATTGGTGGCGTTGAGGAGGTCCAAGATATCTGTGGCATGTTTGTGGATAGTCTGCACGTTGAGGAGGATGCAGTTGAGGTGGAGGGGTGTGCTGTTGGTCAGCTGGGCGGTGAGTGGGGCTGGGTTGATGGCATGGCTGAAGGTACGGTTGCAGTTCCAGCAGGTGAATGGTCCAAGAGTCTTCTTTGGTGAGGCTAGGTGTCAGGCAGCGTGTCGTCCCAGGTCCTAGCATTGTCCAAGATGCAGGGTCCCTGGCCCTGGGTGCGGTCCAGGCGTGAATGGTCACAGATGGACTTGCCTTTGGCGCCCACTCAGTGCCCACCATTAAGTAGTGCTGCAGGGGGCTGGACAGCTGGGAGGCGGGAAAAGGACGCTGGAGGGGGGTGTGGCCATGTGGTATCGCAGCAGCAATGAGGGAGAAGGCAGCAAAAAGAGGAAAGGAAAAGGAAACAGCAAAAAAGCCAGAGGAAGCAAAAGAAAAAACAGAGGCAGAGGCATGAAAAAGAAAATTAAAACAGATAGAGTGACAGGAGGACAGGAGCGCAGTCAAGCAGCAGAGCAGTGACGCTCTACCACTGGATCACCAGGGATGAGGCGCAGGCAGGAGCCTGCAAGTGTAGGAGGGCCTAGAACTTCTGACCTCCCGGTCAGTGGCGCCAGCAGCAGGAGGAGGGGACCGCAGCAGCAGCTACCAGATGGCGCTGCGCTGTGGAAGGAGCAAGTCCACTAAGGAAAGTGGACTTCACACTTAAACCATTAAAAACTCAAACCTTTTGCCCCTAAACCCTTCACCCTAACCTTATTTATTAAAAAATATATTCATATAGTATTACTTGTATGTTTTCTCATGGCATTGCTTAAAATGAAATGACAGCAAATGAATGAGATGGTCCACAATTAAATTGCAATCCCTGAGGAAATGCCCACTAGGAAATGGCTTGACAATTGGACTGATGTGACCTGATAGTATGTTCCCACACTACTTCTAATTTATTTTTTTGAACTGGCATCATCTGATATATCCAAAACAATCATAGTCAAGGAGGCTACATTTTCTGTGATGGCTCACTTCTCCACTCTAAAAGCTTATTACATTAGCTTCTGAAATGTTACACTTTAATAAGAGATAACTTCAAACTACACAGAGTGCCTTAAAGTTACAAGTATTCTATATTTCAACAGAAGTTAGGATTCTGTTCTCTGAACGATTGATAACAACCTAAAATATGCCCAGCTGCTAATGTAACTGCATGTCAATATTCATTTGCCCTCACTGCTATGGAACCTTTCAAACTGTGAAGCACATTAATTCCAGTTTCATTTTGTCTTTGGCTGCTGGTAACTTGGAAGATGCACCCACTCAACCATTTGTGCCAGATGAGTACAATTGTGCACCTCCCTCCTTCATTTGATTAAAAACCCAGATATGAAGGGGACAAAATATGTGGACGCTGCTTGTACCACAGATAGCTCCAAAACATTATTGCTGCAAATGGATTCTTAACAACTGTGAGGTCATAGGAAACAGCTTCCTTGGTTTGTGCCTTTACCCTGGTGTAGATATTTCACGCCTTTCCAACCAAAATCAGAGCAGAAAGTAGGGATTCAGCAGCAAAACTTCTGACAGCCTGTATTGTTAGACTAGCTTGGACCACTCACATAAAGCAAAGACCGTCCTTACCTGCTGGCATGCGTTTTGGCAACAGGCTTGTAGTTGTTCATTCTGCTCTCTGTCCTTGCTGCAACACTTTGGTCCTCATGTCAAGTGCTTAATACTGCCATTCTCTGTGACTCCATGATTCCATGATTAGAGACTTAGGGCCCTATTACGATGTTGGGCAGAGTTTCCTCCGTCCGACATCCTCTGAGTCATGGGACTGCCCGACACCCGGTCGGTGGTCTTGACCGACTAATTAGGATGCGTCCGAACACTGTTCAGTTGCATTCCTATACTTTACAATGGGAGCTGTTGGAAATGGGATCCCCGGCCGACCAGGGCTTTCGCCAAAGTCAGTCAGAGACCACCACACCCAAGTCAGGGCAAGGGAGTTACACGCCAAGATAACCCCTACTCACCCTCTAGGTAACGTGGCGCGAGCAGCAAGGCTAAACTTGGAGGCGATGTAGGCTAAGTATTTGCGCACGCACCCCAGCAACAACAACCAAAGGCCCACCACAAAGGAAACTCCACACAAGGTTATATAAAAAATAGCCTTTGTATTACACCAAAACACATTAGATAAAACACACACTTTACAATGTGCCAGAGGCACGGGCAGAATTTACAAGGGATTATTTACAAGACAGGGCCACCTGGACCACTGTCAGGAATCAGAAGTAGCACTTTCAGAAATAGCACTTAGTACATAGAATATAGCACAAAATATAACAATAGAGCGCACAACCAGTAATTACTGGTAACCAGGATCTCACTAGCACCACCTGTACTAGGGAGAAAACAACCACCTATGTATCACAATACCTGTAGGGGTGTAAGGGGAAAACACATGATGCAATGCATGACATTCATTCAGAGGTGTAAGGGCACATGACGCATAAACAATACATTCAGAGGTGCATAGAACAATAACAATTGCGCCAAACTCACGTAAGTCACCACCTGTGACTGTCCCTAGGCCCTCTGGCCTTGTTGGGGCTAGGACGCCCTGTGTCCAAAGTGTCAGGGTCCTAAACGTAGCAGTTGCCCACAAAGTGCTGGGCAACTGGTGCAACAATGTTTGAGCCTGCCAGGGCTCAAGAACAACAGTGGGGGCTCAAGAGCCTCTCTGGGCCCTTCACAACCACTTTGGCGCCTGGAGCCTCTCTCCGGGCCCGAAGAAATAAATGTGGCCCTCCAGAGCCTCACTGGGCTCTAAGAACAAATGGGCTGCCCCTGAGCCTCTCTGGGCTCCTTAATACAACAATGTGGGACTCAAGAGCCTCTCTGGGCTCTTCAAAACAACTGATGCCCCCACGAGCCTTCGTGGCTCTGAGCAGACAGGATGACCCCCTGAGCCTCTCTGGGCTCGAAGCAAAAAGAACTGGCACCGAGCCTCTCTCTGGGCTCTGCAACAAATTGCGGGGATGGAGCCTCGTGGGCTCTAAAGCAATATATGCCCCACTCGTTGGAGTCCCGCTCGGGGGACTCTAAAGACACCAATGCCCCCTTTGCCGGTGGAGCCTCGCAGGCTCGAAAGAAGATGTGGGCGGGAGCCTCTCTGGGCTCTGCACAAATGGGGCGCCGTGAGCCTCGCACTGGAGGGGAGGGGCGGGCACCGTCAATGTGCCCCGACGCCCCCCTCTCCCTGAGCAGTCACTCACCGGCTTCTGCAGATGCTCCCTCGGTCTGGGGAGTAGCGCGTCTCCTCTGCCCGGCGGCTCTTCTTCTCCCCGGGGCTCCGGCAGGCAGCAGCTTCCGCCTGCCTCTCTCCTGCCCCCGGCCTGCCTGACTTCCGGGTCGCGGCTGCGGGGGCGGGACTTCCGGTCGGCCCGCTCTCCGATTGGCCGGCCGGCGAGAACACTTCCGGGTCGCACTTGGCAGCGGCCCGGCAACGTTTTTAAACACCCCGGGCTGCGGCGGTGAATCTCGAGGGGCAATGCCGGGTGGGCACCGGCCTTAATTACCATAAAGCGCGGTGGGCACGCGCTCGATTATTCAAAACCAGCGAGGTGGGCACTCGCTTTACAAGGTCGTTAAGGCGCTCCCAAGCGCCAGGGGGCAATCACAGCGCTCCCAAGCGCTACAATTCCAAATAAAGCGCTCTCACAGCGCTAGAGGCCAATAAAGCGCTCCCTCAGCGCTAGGACCAAAAGAAAGCGCTTTCAAGCGCTAGGGCCCCAAGTAAAGCGCTCCCAGGCGCTTAACAGAAGCAAAGTCCAGCAAAGTTCAGGGAAGTAGGCAGAGGGGCAAGGCTGGGCCCAGAGCCAGCTCACTGGGTCTCCAGGCAGGGAGACAGCCCAAGTGGCGGTCCTCTGGCCCAGCAGCAGCAACAGCCCCCTCAGGATCCTGGAAGAGAACAACTTCTGTGGGGACACAGCCCCATTTTTATACAGTGCATTCCTTTGTTCAAGGGTGCAGAGTGGGGGCGGAACCAGTCGCAGCTGGTTCTTGAGTACTCTGTTTACCTCAACCACCCTCTCTATTCACTGGCAGGGCTTGGGTCATTAGACACACCACAGGGGGGCGGAGCCAGCATTGTGTGGGGAAAACCCAGCCCATCCAGGACACAGGTACACTCCTCCCACACATCACTCATGCTAATCTCCCACTCACCACCGGGCAGACCCATCCAGACTTCCTGGAGCCTGGCATGCCAGCCAGCTCCAGCCAATCACACGCCAGCACCCTCACAGCACACGTACAGCCATGTCTAGAAATGGCGCTTCGCTACTAGACACATACATGCTGCATACACCGTTGCGCAGCATTCACTCACACGAGTTCACACATACCAGACTCAAGCCTGTACACCCCACGCATCAGGAACTACCAGGGACACATACATTCCCCATGCATTCCTATGGGCGGGCAGGCCTAGCTCAGCACATGCACTCAGAGTGCGCACGCACTTTCCACTGGGACACAGTGAAAGTGCGCAGAATCCCTAAAATCACCATTGCCAGGTCACCATTTCTAGCAAAAAGTCTAGGGGTGAACCTGCCCTAAGGGCCAAAGTCCAACATAACCCCCTTCCAGCCAAAACGCAGGGGAGACCAATCACCACCGTGATGGACTTCCCTGCTTGGGGCGATAGAACACGGACGCGGGCCCGCAACTGCAGGGACACCCTCCTGTTCTATGCCACGGTGAACCCATGGGATTCCTTCTCAACACACTGTCTGGACCAACTGGGCTACCCCACTGGTACTCCCAAGTTGTCCGCGGCCAGGACCAGGCCCTGGGCCACCCAGGTGCCACGGGTCCATGCCAATTCGCAGAGCGGGGGGTAGTAACCCCTGGCACATAGGAGCCATTTTCCACTCTTCCTGTCTGCAAGACAGGACTAGACTGCCACTGGTACTCCAGCCTAGGGCCTACAACCTCAGGCGGACCAGGAGTCTCGGGGAAGGCTCTCCTCCCCCTACCTCTTCTCCTAGGGTTCCTCCTCCCTCTGCGAGGGGTACCCCTAGAACGCCATTCCAACCCAGGACTTATCCACTCAGGTTGCACCGGGGTCAGAGGTGGGCTCTCCCACCCTCTGCACCCCCTTCCAGAGGTCTGCCCTCTCCCACCTGGAGAAGTTCCTCTGGAAGAAGAACCGGTCAGGACACTGGTTACAGTCGTCCTACCCTTCAGGTCAGGCTGATCCTGAACCTGGCCTCCCAACCTCTGGTCTAGAACCTTCGGTGGAACAATTGCCTGGCACTCCAGGACTTCTGGGGATTCACTCGCAATCCCCCTGAGGCTAACAAATGTCACATCTGTTGCGTGACTGTCTGTCTGGCGCAGATCTCCCGCCCTCTGTCCACCTGACAGTGCGTGACGATCCCCCAGACCAGAAGTGGTGTCACCATGGTCACTACACGGGAACCTAGCCCAACTGGGTAGTCCCTGACCCACTGGTCCTTCCACTGGGGAACTCCCCCAATCACTCCTCACTCTGGACTCCTGTACCCTCCCTACCGGAGCGGTACTGCCAGACTCTAGAACCACAGGAGCTCTGGTTACAGACACTCCAGGTCCTCTACTCACTAGGAGATCCTCCTCAAGTGGACTAACAGGACAGCCTAGGTCCCCAACCTGGTGTTCCCTCAAGAAACCATCCAAGTCCTGAGGCAGGGCTTCGGGCGTCTGGGGAACCTTGGTCTCCCCCTCACTCCTGCTCCACTGAGCCAGGCAGTGAGCCCCTACACCCTCCTCGCTATCCTGGGACCTAGCTGGGCTACACTGAGCCTCCTCCACCACGCTGGGCTGGAAGATCCCTGAACCACTACTTTTGGAGTCACTCACCAATGACTCTAGAGAACCTCTGGCCCTTTCCCAGCGGTCGGCTTCCCTTGCCAGTAACTCTGTATCAGTAAATCCAACTTGCAACAGGTGTTGGCGCAACTCTGGCGAACAACCACTGAGCACCTGCTCTTTGACTATAAGATCAAACAAGACTTCAAAATCAGAGTCAGTGTGAACCTCTACCCAAGCCCACAGTGCTCCACAACATTCATCCTCAAACTTCTCCCACGACTGGTGAGGCAGCTTCCTACTGCCCCTGAATTTCAACCTATACTCCTCCTCTTGGGAAACAGGTACCAGACTGGGGGAACTGGGACTGGGATTTCCTACACTGGAATCTAAATAGCTGCCACCACTGGACCCAACCCTCCCTGGGGGATCCAGAAACTCAACACTGCGCGCAGGGGATAGTCTACCCTCCAGAGCTACTTTGCCTCTGGTGGCGGCCCTCTCAGCCTCCTCTATCCTTTCCTGCGCTAAGACCCTCTCGGTCTCCAGCTGTTGCTTTCTAATGCCCAGCTGTGCCATAGCCTGGGCATGCTCCAACCTGAGCTTTTCTAAAGCCAGCTGGTGCTCCCTTTCTCTCCTCCTATCTTCCAGCTCCTCTGGGGACAGGGAAAGGGATGAGGCGCTGCCTCCTATGCTGGACCCAGCAAGGGACTCCCTATCTATGGGGTCCTCACTATCTGCTGGCGTCCCTGTGCTATCATTTTCTTCCTCCTCTTCTGAATCTTCAGGGCTCCCCACAGACCCACCACCCTCCTGGTGTGAAGCCCGGGCCCTTTCCCCACTGCGCTCAAGGTCCCACTGACACTTTTGCCATAGGATCAGGCTGCTCCTAAGTTCGGACTGAGTGTCTAACTCATCCACCCCTATGTCTCTCTCTTCACAGAACCTTACCAACTCTCCCATACTGTATCTAAACAGATCACAGACATCAAAAGCAGGCACCATTCTGGCGGACGTTCTAGTGAAGAGATCACACAGGGAACCTAGGGGTCTGAGCTAACACAGGAGTACACAATTCACAAGGTATTCAGCAAGCTCTCTACCCCAGAGAACTCACACTCACTTGCCTAGTGCCACACACCATTCATCCACACACAACCCCCCCCTCGGACTAGTAAGGCAGTTTCTACCACCCCTGACTTCTCAACCTGACCACAAGTGACACAGGTACCAGACTCTGGGCGCGGGGCAGGGGAACAAATGCACTGGACACAATTGCACAATGATACCTTCAGGAGAAGAAAATATGAAACTTCCAAAAAAACAATCCCCTTAAAATGTGGTCATCTAAAATGCAGAGTTTTGTGGTGCAGCCAGCCGCTACTAAGGTACAAGGCAAACACAAATCCTTATCCCACCGCTTGCCGCCAATGTTGGAAATGGGATCCCCGGCCGACCAGGGCTTTCGCCAAAGTCAGTCAGAGACCACCACACCCAAGTCAGGGCAAGGGAGTTACACGCCAAGATAACCCCTACTCACCCTCTAGGTAACGTGGCGCGAGCAGCAAGGCTAAACTTGGAGGCGATGTAGGCTAAGTATTTGCGCACGCACCCCAGCAACAACAACCAAAGGCCCACCACAAAGGAAACTCCACACAAGGTTATATAAAAAATAGCCTTTGTATTACACCAAAACACATTAGATAAAACACACACTTTACAATGTGCCAGAGGCACGGGCAGAATTTACAAGGGATTATTTACAAGACAGGGCCACCTGGACCACTGTCAGGAATCAGAAGTAGCACTTTCAGAAATAGCACTTAGTACATAGAATATAGCACAAAATATAACAATAGAGCGCACAACCAGTAATTACTGGTAACCAGGATCTCACTAGCACCACCTGTACTAGGGAGAAAACAACCACCTATGTATCACAATACCTGTAGGGGTGTAAGGGGAAAACACATGATGCAATGCATGACATTCATTCAGAGGTGTAAGGGCACATGACGCATAAACAATACATTCAGAGGTGCATAGAACAATAACAATTGCGCCAAACTCACGTAAGTCACCACCTGTGACTGTCCCTAGGCCCTCTGGCCTTGTTGGGGCTAGGACGCCCTGTGTCCAAAGTGTCAGGGTCCTAAACGTAGCAGTTGCCCACAAAGTGCTGGGCAACTGGTGCAACAATGTTTGAGCCTGCCAGGGCTCAAGAACAACAGTGGGGGCTCAAGAGCCTCTCTGGGCCCTTCACAACCACTTTGGCGCCTGGAGCCTCTCTCCGGGCCCGAAGAAATAAATGTGGCCCTCCAGAGCCTCACTGGGCTCTAAGAACAAATGGGCTGCCCCTGAGCCTCTCTGGGCTCCTTAATACAACAATGTGGGACTCAAGAGCCTCTCTGGGCTCTTCAAAACAACTGATGCCCCCACGAGCCTTCGTGGCTCTGAGCAGACAGGATGACCCCCTGAGCCTCTCTGGGCTCGAAGCAAAAAGAACTGGCACCGAGCCTCTCTCTGGGCTCTGCAACAAATTGCGGGGATGGAGCCTCGTGGGCTCTAAAGCAATATATGCCCCACTCGTTGGAGTCCCGCTCGGGGGACTCTAAAGACACCAATGCCCCCTTTGCCGGTGGAGCCTCGCAGGCTCGAAAGAAGATGTGGGCGGGAGCCTCTCTGGGCTCTGCACAAATGGGGCGCCGTGAGCCTCGCACTGGAGGGGAGGGGCGGGCACCGTCAATGTGCCCCGACGCCCCCCTCTCCCTGAGCAGTCACTCACCGGCTTCTGCAGATGCTCCCTCGGTCTGGGGAGTAGCGCGTCTCCTCTGCCCGGCGGCTCTTCTTCTCCCCGGGGCTCCGGCAGGCAGCAGCTTCCGCCTGCCTCTCTCCTGCCCCCGGCCTGCCTGACTTCCGGGTCGCGGCTGCGGGGGCGGGACTTCCGGTCGGCCCGCTCTCCGATTGGCCGGCCGGCGAGAACACTTCCGGGTCGCACTTGGCAGCGGCCCGGCAACGTTTTTAAACACCCCGGGCTGCGGCGGTGAATCTCGAGGGGCAATGCCGGGTGGGCACCGGCCTTAATTACCATAAAGCGCGGTGGGCACGCGCTCGATTATTCAAAACCAGCGAGGTGGGCACTCGCTTTACAAGGTCGTTAAGGCGCTCCCAAGCGCCAGGGGGCAATCACAGCGCTCCCAAGCGCTACAATTCCAAATAAAGCGCTCTCACAGCGCTAGAGGCCAATAAAGCGCTCCCTCAGCGCTAGGACCAAAAGAAAGCGCTTTCAAGCGCTAGGGCCCCAAGTAAAGCGCTCCCAGGCGCTTAACAGAAGCAAAGTCCAGCAAAGTTCAGGGAAGTAGGCAGAGGGGCAAGGCTGGGCCCAGAGCCAGCTCACTGGGTCTCCAGGCAGGGAGACAGCCCAAGTGGCGGTCCTCTGGCCCAGCAGCAGCAACAGCCCCCTCAGGATCCTGGAAGAGAACAACTTCTGTGGGGACACAGCCCCATTTTTATACAGTGCATTCCTTTGTTCAAGGGTGCAGAGTGGGGGCGGAACCAGTCGCAGCTGGTTCTTGAGTACTCTGTTTACCTCAACCACCCTCTCTATTCACTGGCAGGGCTTGGGTCATTAGACACACCACAGGGGGGCGGAGCCAGCATTGTGTGGGGAAAACCCAGCCCATCCAGGACACAGGTACACTCCTCCCACACATCACTCATGCTAATCTCCCACTCACCACCGGGCAGACCCATCCAGACTTCCTGGAGCCTGGCATGCCAGCCAGCTCCAGCCAATCACACGCCAGCACCCTCACAGCACACGTACAGCCATGTCTAGAAATGGCGCTTCGCTACTAGACACATACATGCTGCATACACCGTTGCGCAGCATTCACTCACACGAGTTCACACATACCAGACTCAAGCCTGTACACCCCACGCATCAGGAACTACCAGGGACACATACATTCCCCATGCATTCCTATGGGCGGGCAGGCCTAGCTCAGCACATGCACTCAGAGTGCGCACGCACTTTCCACTGGGACACAGTGAAAGTGCGCAGAATCCCTAAAATCACCATTGCCAGGTCACCATTTCTAGCAAAAAGTCTAGGGGTGAACCTGCCCTAAGGGCCAAAGTCCAACAGGAGCATGCATTCCAACTGGAATGCATGTTCCCGTTGTAAAATAGGAGGTGCAGTTCACCCCTGCACCCCATGGCAGTCACCTCAATGTGCCTGCCATGAGGTGCAGGGATCAACAGGGGTGCCCTCTCGGCCTCCAAACAGAGACCGTGCACCCAAGAGGGCCCTGCTGGGGGCCCCCAAAGTTGAGTTCTGACAGCCTTTCTGTGTCGGAAAGGCCGGCACGGAAAGCCTGCTGACACCCAACATTGTAATCTCAGGGGCGGAAAGAGCCACCCTTGGGATTACTGGGTGAATTCCGACTGGTGGATGGCTCTCCGAGCCCACCGGAAGCCAGTCATAATGACCGTTCGGATTCCTTTCTAACCGCCTCCATTGTAATGAGGCGGTTGGAAGGAATCCGCCCGGCATATTACGATGTGGTCGGAAAGGCTCCGACCATTGGTCGGAGCCGTTTCCAATCGCATCGTAATCAGGGTCTTAATCTCTGCAGAGAAATCATGGAGAGTAGAAAATCCGATTTTTATTGGCTATTCCATGTGATTAGAACCTATCCAAGATGGTGCCAACCTTTTTAGGTCATGCGGGTAGTCCCACTCCATCATTGCCCACATTGTATCAGGTTCTTTTCAGAAGCCACTGCCTATTTCAGAAGTAATTTTTCTCTTTTCATAGCCTCTAATTGAAGATGCTACACATTCTTCCATTAACATACTGCTATAGTGAGCATGTTGCTGCAGTGATTCATCATGTCCTGTGACATTAGTGGAGGAGTTCCAAGGTGGTATTGTTGCAACCACTCCATAAAATATAGTCACACAAAAACACAGACAGAAACATGCACACACATGGTGGACACTTAAAAAAAGAGAGAGTTTTCCCTGTTTAACCCAGAAAGGACCGGGAGATAAAGTAACAAAAAAAGGAGATTCCTTTCTGTGTGTTAGGATTCTAAGTCAACAATAACATTTGTTTTGATTCATTAGATCAACAGCACCCCAAAGATTACATTTAAGTCAAAACATAACATTTGATGTATCTAAATGTGTTTTATTTTATATTTTTTTTAAAACAATTTCTCTCATATAGTCAACGTACACAGTAAAACAAAATCAGGTAGATTTTTTCAGAAAAACATTTTACATGTATCCATTCAATTTGTCATCACAGTTTATCATACCACAGTACATAATAAAAAACAATCAACTAATACAATTAAAAAGGCTTGTCGACGCGTTTCGGTGCTTCTTTGTTTGGAACACCTTCCTCAGGACTATTTTAAAACATCTTCATTTCTAGAAATAGATACATAACATTTGTTAGTTTCGTACTGTATGGGGGAATCTTTACCATTTAGCTGTTGAAAGAAAAGACTTAAAAATGTCTTACATTTAATATGATACTATTATGCAGTACCAAGATCCATCCAGGAATTGTAGTGAAAATTAATGACTCCTCATCCCTGCTGTATCGTCAAAGGATCTATACATAAAGTGACACCATATTTTAAAATTCAGTACATAAGTATCAGATTGAATATTACGTAAACCAGACTTTAACTTTGACATTGCCGCTTACTTATGGTTTACACAGAAGCCGTTCATAGCATTGGCTAGATTCTTTCCAACTTTAGATAGTGTTTCCTTTTTATATGGTCTGGCTCGGCGTGGTCCTTAGTGCTTCATGGACTTGTGCATGGATCCCTCCTCTTTTTTAATTGAGGCGATCAACAGCGTCTAAACGAATAAAGCACATATTTTAAGTATTGTACAGTTTCTAATTAAATATATGCATATTAATCAGAGGCGGTTTTCATAGAAATTAAATGTTAAGCATATGCTTGTAGTACCAGGCTCGGAGGTTGCTAGTTATCTATAATCGAGATATTAGACAAAGTAGGTATTTCGATAGAGTTTATATTCCTAAATCGAATTTATATCACTAAACAGGAGCCCTTATTTTTAAATATTTAGATAAATTTAGGGCGAGTTACCGCCCGACTAAGGAGTAGTCAATGGAAAGGCAATTATGCTAGTTTTCATCAAAGTTCCTCTTACCTCTCGTGTAGATTAACGCTCCGGCCGTCCGGTCTCCCTGGTTGCCCGTATCAGTTAGACTCATGCTTTGAGCCTTAGCCTTATATACCTGTTCCGGATAGAGTTTAACGGTGATTCTAGACACCTGTGTTTAATTAAATCATTACCGGTTCAGTTTTCGCACCATGATTGTAGTTTTTTACTCTAGAAGTTACCGTCCACATTAGAGAACGGACTTGTGTACATTAAAGCCCATATGCTCTATCGCTTTTAATTCCCATTTTCGATTTTCTTATGTTTCTATATATTAGTTAGGGTGGCTGTTTACATTTTATTTGTGAAAAACCGTAAGTGGTGTTTTTAGACGATACTTTAATTTTTTTAAACACGTAGCGAAGTATTGTCCGCCATTTTCGTAGTTCTTTTAAATTCACGATTCCCTAACACAGTCTCACTCACATTATATCAACAATAATGCTTCTGTGTACATAAATTCAAGCAAGTAGTTAATTTATTGAAAAACGAACGTAACCACCCAACCTGATCAATTTGATATGATTGGATACCTACTATGATTTATCAGGTTGGGTGGTTACATTCGTTTTTCAATAAATTAACTACTTGCTTGAATTTATGTACACAGAAGCATTATTGTTGATATAATGTGAGTGAGACTGTGTTAGGGAATCGTGAATTTAAAAGAACTACGAAAATGGCGGACAATACTTCGCTACGTGTTTAAAAAAATTAAAGTATCGTCTAAAAACACCACTTACGGTTGTTCACAAATAAAATGTAAACAGCCACCCTAACTAATATATAGAAACATAAGAAAATCGAAAATGCGAATTAAAAGCGATAGAGCATGTGGGCTTTAATGTGCACAAGTCCGTTCTCTAATGTGGACGGTAACTTCTAGAGTAAAAAACTACAATCATGGTGCGAAAACTGAACCGGTAATGATTTAATTAAACACAGGTGTCTTGAATCACCGTTAAACTCTATCCGGAACAGGTATATAAGGCTAAGGCTCAAAGCATGAGTCTAACCGATACGGGCAACCAGGGAGACCGGACGGCCGGAGCGTTAATCTACACGAGAGGTAAGAGGAACTTTGATGAAAACTAGCATAATTGCCTTTCCATTGACTACTCCTTAGTCGGGCGGTAACTCGCACTAAATTTATCTAAATATTTAAAAATAAGGGCTCCTGTTTAGTGATATAAATTCGATTTAAGAATATAAACTCTATCGAAATACCTACTTTGTCTAATATCTCGATTATAGATAACTAGCAACCTCCGAGCCTGGTACTACAAGCATATGCTTAACATTTAATTTCTATGAAATCCGCCTCTGATTAATATGCATATATTTAATTAGAAACGGTACAATACCTAAAATATGTGCGTTTTTCGTTTAGACGCTGTTGATAGCCTCAATTAAAAAAGAGGAGGGATCCATGCACAAGTCCGTGAAGCACTAAGGACCACGCCGAGCCAGACCATATAAAGAGGAAACACTATCTAAAGTTGGAAAGAATCTAGCCAATGCTATGAACGGCTTCTGTGTAAACCATAAGTAAGCGGCAATGTCAAAGTTAAAGTCTGGTTTACGTAATATTCGATCTGATACTTGTGTACTGAATTTTAAAACATGGTGTCACTTTATGTATAGATCCTTTGAGGATACAGCAGGGATGAGGAGTCATTAATTTTCACTACAATTCCTGGATCGATCTTGGTACTACATAATAGTATCATATTAAATGTAAGACATTTTTAAGTCTTTTCTTTCAACAGCTAAATGGTAAAGATTCCCCCATACAGTACGAAACTAACAAATGTTATGTATCTATTTCTAGAAATGAAGATGTTTTAAAATAGTCCTGAGGAAGGTGTTCCAAACAAAGAAGCACCAAAACGCGTCGACAAGCCTTTTTAATTGTATTAGTTGATTGTTTTTTATTATGTACTGTGGTATGATAAACTGTGATGACAAATTGAATGGATACATGTAAAATGTTTTTCTGAAAAAATCTACCTGATTTTGTTTTACTGTGTACGTTGACTATATGAGAGAAATTGTTTTAAAAAAATATATAAAATAAAACACATTTAGATACATCAAATGTTATGTTTTGACTTAAATGTAATCTTTGGGGTGCTGTTGATTTAATGAATCAAAACAAATGTTATTGTTGACTTAAAATCCTACCACACAGAAAGGAATCTCCTTTTTTTGTCACACATGGTGGACAAGCATATGGGGAAGAAGGGAGCTGGTAACAAAGGAAAATGTGTAACTGTCTAGGCCTATTCCCCGGAAGGCTTCCACGCCATTAATAGCCATATGCTGACCAAAAAATTGTCCTGAGTTTAAGGTCATCCACAGGCCTGTAAAATATCTGTAGCACAACAGCAGTGAGAATGTGAAAATCCATTAAAATAACTGAGAAAACATCAGTGGCCTGCAGCAGGCTATGTCCCAAACAAGAAAACACTACAGCTTAAACACAAATCTAGATAAACAAGCATTGGATTAGCCAATATGTCTCACTTTTGGGACCTTACAAGTATTTAGTTATGCAGCATAATATCCTTGGTGCAACAACATCAACTGTTGCATGACTAAACACTTATAAGGTCCCAAAAGCGAGACCTATTGGTTATGCCAATGCTTGTTATTCACCTGGGATGTCCTCACAGTGCAGGCCACGAATGGAGTAATGCTGTCACTCTTAAACTACGCAAGTGGCCTCTACATTGGGGGCTCTGAATACCTATTCTGCAGGCTACTTTAAATCTGGAATGCATTTCCAGACAACTCCTGCTCCGGCGCCCATGCAAGCACATCAACCTGCCCTCCAATCTCAGTTACTTGCAAGGCGTATCTCTTTTAAGGCACTACGCTTTGCTTACTCACTGAGCCGTGTTGCAGGACCACGCTTCTTTCAGTCTAAACTCTAAATTTACTGATTCAGAATGGCTTTGCCAAAAAAAAAAAACTTTAGTCAGAAAACCCTGCATCAGCAGATGTTCTGTACGGATATCTAAAATATGGAACTCAGTCCCTTCACGTGTAAGCATATTTAGCAATTATCTATACATCTGGAATGAAGTAAAAACTAAGGGGCTTATTACAAGCATTACTGTCAACATGTTAAAAAGTTACGTATTGGTGGCACAAGGGGCTTGTAAAAAAGTTCCCTGGCTCTTCCACAATACATGATCCTTCAGATGTGGCTTATAAAATGGCGATGATATGTACATATCCACGATCCTATATCTCATTCGCTTTGCACATCAGCTTCGGATATAGGCACTTATTGTTATAAGCCAGTTTATATAGGATGATAGATTATCTCAACCTCGCGCCTTTGCACTGAACATTCTACACATCGGTTACAATCACTCTTCCAAACATGCGAATACAATGAGCAGCCACGTTTTCTGCCATCAATAAAGTGCCTTATTGCCATATTCAGGGGTATGAAGCGCTATACAAAAGCTAAGACACAATATAATGCAATACTTAGCACACTGTTTTTACATGAAAAAAACACCCAAGTTTTGCCTTTCTCTTAAATCGTATGCCCCGCTTTTGAATTATAGTTATCCTGACAGGAAAAATAAAAAATAAATAAACATAAATGTGGAATTTTGATAGTTTGTAAAGTGTTTCCCATGTGCTACTTATAGTTTAGCTACAGAGATGGGAATGTAGCCCATTTCGCCAGGTTAAGAAGTGCCCCATTGTTTAACAAATGCCTTTGATCCATCTTTTGCATGGTGATGTAATGATGAGCAGGGAAATCCATCCTAGGCCCCAGAGTCTGCTGACGGTGCCCGATAACTAAAGGGCGCATGGCAGAGAGGGAGAGGGTGGGGGTTTGGTGGAGTGCAGAAAAAAAGCAGATCTAATCTGGAAGCACCATCTGGGGCACAAGCTCTTGACAAGTTCACATATGGACTCAGCAGAGGAAGGGGTCCAGGGCGGGCGGAGACTTTAGAATTCTAAGACTGGACGGCAAGAGGGTGAATGCTCCGTGTGACATCACAGCGACAGCCAGGCTGTTAACACCTCTCTAAAATCACGGAGCGTGTGGCATGGTGTTGATTCATGTTAATATCGCATTAAAATATCTTTTCAATAATATGTTAATATTTTATCTCACTTTCGTAGCCTTTTGGAAAAAGTTTGTTTTATGACAGAATATCGAGGAGGAAAATGACTGAAACAAGCAGCCGCAAGAGTGAACGTGACCGCCATCTGTTTCCAGTTAACGCGACCACAAGACAGGCAAATGTAAACAAGCTCGGGCGCGATAATTGGAAACAGATGCGCAACTGCTCGCTCCCGCAAGGTAAACGCCATACATGCACGAGTGCTCATTGGAAACAATTCAGTACATGCACGAGTTTCCCAAAAAGTCCTGAGTGATTCCAAGAGGTCACTCCTAAGCAGCGAAGTTCACTTACGTGATGGACCATAATTCTTTGGTCTTCCTAGATCTCACTATAACAAAGGCAAATGGAAAGTTGTCAACGGTCACTCACTACAAACCAACTGCCAAAAACAATCTACTTCGTTTTGAAAGCTTTCACCCGAGACCACTGAGTGAAAACCTGCCGTATGGACAATACCTGCGGGTCCGCAGAAATTGTAGCGAGCTTGACGATTACAAACAACAGGCCCAAGATCTAACTCTCAGACTAAAGACCCGGGGATACCCCGAAAAGATTCTACATAAAAGCCAAAAACGCGCTCGGAATCAACATAGAGCTGCTCTTTTGGAGAACCCGTCAAAAACAGTGGAGGAAATTCCCTTAACATGTGTCACCACGTACAACACCATCTCCAACGAGGTAACCAATAATAGGAGAACATTGGAGCATACTCAACACTGGTAACCTGAGATGGGAAAAACCTTTGTTCTCATATAAAAGGGCACGCAGCATAAAAGATGCAGTAGTGAACACCAGACCTAAGAAAAATTTGGTGGAAAATGAAACGGTACTGAACTCGTGGGGGTTACTAAAAGTGACAGGCCACTATAAGTGTGGCAGTTGTAGTGTATGCCGGTTCACTTATAACACAAAGACCCTACAGCTGGAACCTACTAAAACCTGGACGATCAGAGGACATACAAATTGCAACAGCGAGAACGTCGTGTACAGATTGACATGTCCCTGTAACCTACACTATGTAGGTATGACCAGCAGAAAGATAAAAATACGCATTGGAGAACATAGAAGCACCATTAGGTGTAAAAAGGCCAACACCAAACTCACCGAACATCACTTGCCGGCAGGTCATAATTCAGATGAAATACAGTGGACCATCATTGAACAAGTCAAACCTGGAGCCAATCTGAATCAACGCCTGTTTGAAAAGGAACAGAGGTGGGTCTACAGACTCTCCACCCATAAAACTGGCCTCAATGACAATATCCCGTGGAACACTGCTATGGGATAAAACCTCCCTCCCTATTAACGCTCTGATGTTGTTGAATTGCAACCGCACAATATGGAACAAACAGCTCCAGGTTAACTAACTATCGAAATAGTGGTTAACATGTGTTTGTCTATGTCTATATCTAAAAACGCGGACATTATACCTGTCCTGAATCTTCCTCCTGTTCTGTTCCCAATATCCACACTAAGGGGCCGATTAGGATGGCGGTTTTTCCGCATCCTCCGGGCCGGCGGAAGTGTCCGCCGGCCTGGAGGATGCGGAAAAACCGCGGCGGAGACTCCAAAGACCCACTGCCAAATTAGGATGGCTGGTGGGTCTGGAATTCCGTCCGCCGCTTTTCCGCTGCGGTCGGCTTCCGACCGCGGCGGAAAAGCTATAACATGGCAGGCGGTGTCTATGAGACACCGTCCGCCATATTATGATGTTGGTGTAAATATGCTTTTCCACGGCGGCTTTTCCGCCATGGAAAAGCATACGGACATTCACTTTGGGGGCCCGTTGCGGGCCCCCTGGGTGAATGGGGGGTGGGGGGTGCACCTGGGGGGTACCTATGGTACCCCCCTGCATTTGCGTACACAAAGCAGCAGGCACCGTGCGGTGCCTGCCGCTTTGTGCATGTAAATGCAACACATGCATTTTTAACATTGCGGCGGGTGCAGCTTGAAGCTGCACCCGCCGCAATGTTAAAAATAGAGGATGTGACCGCCACCCTGGCGGTCACATCCTAATTGCCATGGAGGGACCGCCGCTGCCCATGCGGACGGTCCCTCCTACTCAGGGGTGGCGGACGGACGCAAGTCCGTCCGCCATCCTAATCGGCCCCTAAATCTGTTGTGGGTATAAAACCTTTTAGTCCCTTCTTTAGCATTAATAGCGCCGTCCACACCAGCGCGGTTGCTATGGTTTTCACAATTCCACACGTCAGCTGTAACGTCACTGGAACTACAGCTGACACCGCCCCTCTCAGCCGTTCTGATTGGCCCGCCGAGGGCCCTGACTAGCGCCCCGCCCATCCAGGAAGTAACGCATAGTTTACTTCTCGGCGCCGCTGTTCCACCAGAACACTCCACGGGGCATCCTGAGTAACGACCAAGTAGGTTTAAACTCCAGACGAGCAGAAGCCGCAAGTAAGTGCTGCCTTCCACTGTTGTGCGAGGCGGACCTCGCCGCACAACATTCTTGTGCTGTACTATATGCTTCTAGTACGGGCGGTGTATTAATTGTAGATCTGCCCTCATTTTCAAATGTTCTAGGTGACGGAAAACTTGCCGTCTTGGACACTCCGATGCCCATGAAGCGAGAGTCACCGCTTCAAGTGTAAGCTGAGCTAAAATTACCAAGCTTTACATGTACTTAGGTTAACAGTTGCAGTGTAACCCCCAAGCAAGTGGCACGATTGTTTAGCCGCCGATCACATCTTGTTATGCCTGAGCGCGCCAGACGCCGCATTGTAATGGCGATCACTCTCCCTCACCCTCCTTTCCACCATCCTAGCTACCCTGCTAGACTACCATATCTTCAAGGTGCTGTTTTATTCAACACACACCCACGCTCCGGTAATTTACCGCCTGAGCACTTCAGTCTATCACTTTTGATAGACCACGGGTACGACCTGACTAATAAGGTGTTTCCTTGTCACCTTACCCGGGTAAATCCACCAAGCACTATAATTGTTAAGTGTGCACCCTTGTCTTTTGTCTTCCCCAGTACGTAATCCCAACCCTATATTAAATTTTCTCTTACAGGTTTTTCTCCTGACCCAGGAAAAGACACTTTTTTACACAAGACCACTATTTATGGTCTTTAATTGAACGAGGGCAGGACGCACCTTAGCGTGTGCGGACCACCCCGTCCAATCACATCGGTCCTGATGAAAACCAAGAATTTTTAAATGGTTGAAACATGTAGACCTATTTTTCATTAATCACATAGCACACTTCGCTATTTTTAATCTATCACAATTCTTGAGACACCAAAGCCTTCCTAATTAGGCACAGGTGCCACACTGTTTTTATAAGGGTTCAAACACTCAAGAATAAAGTCTTGTTGTGAGTAGATTTGGCCCTTTTTTAAAACACGTATCACTGTTACTTTTTGCACATATAAACCAAAAAACCCGCTCCACTGTAATCAGGTGTCGTAGCACATCCTATGGGCACTCGGCCTATGGGGTGGGACCCCGATGATGAAGCATGTCACCAACTAGGTTGGTGAGTGAGGGGTCTTCTTCAAGGACATGTCCTGTCCTGTAATGGGTTGGGGTAAACTGACCTTCTCGCTCTAGATACAGAAAAAAATATTTTTCTGTTTTTCCTCCAGGAGGGTACTCCTCCATTCGTGTTCACAACTAGAACAAGGCTGGATCTGGGGCTGAGACCAATAGCTGACGAACTAGGTCTCAGACCCATAGTCTTCTGGCGAAGGCTATGGAGTAGTGAAGAACTCTCTGCTTATAGGGCGGAACTGAGGGAGCTTTTAACTCATCCTAAAGCGTTACAGATCCCCTGGATAAAATACATTCAAAAATCCTGTACGAGACTGGGGTTCCCTGACCTCTGGTCTGACCCTGCTAGCGCCTCACTAAACATCTCACGGAGAGCTTTGGTCAATGTCTATCATGAACAGAAACTAGTCACTGCCCTGGATTCCCAGGGGGAGGGGTCTTTAACATCCGTATTTGCGCTAAGCAAGGACTCATATAGGCTGGAGAGGGTTTGGACGCTATATCCCCCGTGTTGGCCAGGAAGCTGTTTCTCCAATGGAGATATGGCACATTGCCTCTGCGATCCTTTACCAGCTCCTGGTCAACCCCGCCCTCTTCCAAGCAGTGCCCGGCATGCTCCTGTGCCGAGGAAAGCGATCTACATGTGGTCCTGTTTTGCACAACTTACAAGGCAGCTAGGAAATATTGTCTCCTTCCACTTATTAGAAACCTTGGTTGTAGGGAGTATCTCCCGATGTACAGAATTTTAAAAACCGACGTTTCAAGTCCAATCGTTTTTGCATTAGCAAAATTTCTCACCAATGTCTGGCATACCCGCACCCGTATCCTGAAATCGCAGGTTCCCATTTAATTTTAAGTCTACAAATTTAAATGTGACTTTAGTAGTTTTAAATTATAGATATGAACAATTTTACAGTGTATAAATTTGTACCGATTGTGGATGATTTTATAATGGTTGTATATGTTTTATTGTATATCTTTGATGGCCATATGACCGAAATAAAGATTGTTAAAGTAAAGTAGAACAAGGAAATAACACACTCTTATCCCTACGCAAGCCTACTCTGTATACTCGAGTCCAAACTCAGCCCATCAAACAACAACACAATACAAAAATCAGATGGGAGAAAAAATAGGGAGTACCTGCCCTCTCACAAACATCAAATATTTTGCAAAGATTGTAACTAAACTTACTTGATTTTCCCAATAAATTTAAAAAGTCCAAGGGTGGACGATGCAGCAGAGATTGTAGACAAAGGAAGAGTACGACATGATGACATGACAAGATAAAATAAAGATTCTCTCAAGAATCCAAATCCAGAATGATCAAGGTCTCAACAAAGAACAAGGAGGTGTCTTAAGGGGCAGTAAACAGAAGTTGTTACTGTATGTACAGTAGTCTCGCTCCTTTTTGCACTTTCCCTGGAAAAAATATGGAGTTTGCACTAAAACAAAAGTAGCTGTATATGTCATTATGGGTAAAAAAAAAAAATCAACTTGAAATAAATTTTGCTGAATTTTAGGAACCCCGCTACAAAAAGCAGAGCATAGAACTGCTGCTCATGTTTAATATAGCCTACTAGTTTTGTTCATGCATTTCCGAGAAAAGATTTTAGCCAAGCAAATGCTTCCCCCGAGATGACGCTGGTGTAAAGGAAATTTCACCTGGGCTTAGTTGTAACCATTAATTCATTTCAACTATGTTTTTTTTTTGGAATGCTATAACCCACCCAGTGGGGGTTGCAGCGCTTGGCTCCAAATGCATTGTGGGTGGCGAACTCACGCTGTACAGAGCCTCTCATCCACAGTGGGAGTTAGCCACGGGGACAAGCTTGGAGCCAGGCCCTGTAGCCAACCGCTCGTAGGGCATGTATTATAAATAAGATAGTCCTTAGAGACCAGATGATGAGTAGATATATTCATTAGATTTATTGATAAGATAATAACATCAATATCCATAGGAAGATGGTAAGTCCATATGACGCCCCACCAGGAGCAGCCTCTGTCCTGCTCAGCCTGCCACCAACTGACCCTCCACAGCTCCCCAAGCACCCAACATTCCACAACCTCATCATACTTCCAACATTCTAGACATCTTCAGGCACATCAACACACACACTGGCTGAGCAGTAGATAAGGGAACCATAGAGAAGGGAAATGCAGCAGTAGATTATAACAGCATGGCTATTGTATATAGTTTTTACATTTGAGTCCTCAGGTTGGCCTCAAACCTAAGTTCGAGGGCCAAAATAGGCCATTTCGGGCTGCCGAAAATTCCTCTGAGAATCTCAGCATGTGACATCATGGTATAGGAAAGTTTGCCTACAAGGAGATTGCAGTAGGAGTTGTCTTTTGTTTTTATTAACTCCCACACATTTGTCAGCCATACCAGGACTTGTTGAGAAAGGCCCAAAATAAAATTTGATCATTTCAGGAACTTGGAAAAAAGACATCACCCTTCCAAAAGTGGACTGTTCTTGATGAAGTCCAGGGTCCGCCCCCTCTTAGTGACGGATACTTCTAAAAGCAGAGCCGGGCCATATGCCTCGGAAGACGTTTCCTCATAGAATTCCACTGAAAGGATTGCTCGTCTGTCCTGGCGCGGCGCATGGCTCCCCAGCATGGCCTTTCCAGTTTTTTTTATTCCAGACTCCAGTGTGCATCTGTTCGTAGCAGGTCCAGTGACTAAGACAGTGACTGTTATTAAGTCATAATGGCTGAAATCACACAGCAATTACACGCACTATAGAGAGAAGAATAAATGCTCTTTTTCATTCTTGCTCCTTGGAACAAAACATTCCCTGACTGTTCACATGGCCGGACCAGCTGCCTCAGAGAATCCGAGGCGCCAATGGAGGCGGTGGAGGGATGAGTCACTTAGCTCTGCATTATAGTGCTTGGGGGTGGGAAGTGTTTGGGCCATAGTTTTCAACGGCACCACAGGAAGCGGCACTATGTGCTTTAGGAGGCAGCATCCTTCCGCAGGGACAATAATTTGAAAAGAGCATCTTTGCTCTGCTACAGCTGTACGAAGCTCACTTATTTGTGCAGTTTTATGTTAGCGCGAATTCGTCCGATGAGTCTTGGAGCAATTTAAATGAGCACCGTTTACATCACACTAGGCCAGATTGATTTATTATTATTAGTCTTAGGCACTGGGGAGATTACATGATGTGTACAGGATCACAAGAGGTTTAGCCGACGCTGGGACTCGAGCCTGGGGGCATATTGTTATGTTATGTTAGGCCGCACTTTTTGAGCGCACGGCTACCCCAAAAGGGTGTCCCGGCGCTTTAGCAAAGATGCCCAGAGAAACAAGAAACCACAGGCATACACACTACAGTCACAGCGGATTATTTGGTGAAGAGCAAAGTCTTCAACTCCTTCCTGAAAGCCAGGAGGTTATTCGCTTTCCGGAGAGGGAGTGGGAGCTCGTTCCACAAACATGCTGTCACGTGTTGAAAGGAACGGCCTCCCATCCGGACACGTTTGACCACAGGCACCTCCATTTTGGCCAGGTCCGCCGACCGCAGCGACCTCCGTGGCACATAGAAAGCAATTCGCTTCCTCAAATAGTTAGGTCCCGTCGCATGAAGGGCTTTAAACGCCAAAGTGAGGAGTTTAAATCTAATTCTCCCAGAAATTGGCAGCCAGTGCAGCTTAGCCAGGAGCACAGAAGCACTGGCTCTCCTGGGCAGGCCATAAATGGCTCTGGCCGCCGAATTCTGGACAATCTGCAGTCTAGATAGCAGATACTTAGGTAGGCCTGCAAAAAGTGCATTTGCATAGTCCAGGCGGGATCCCACAAGCGCCTGGACTACATTCCTACGATACTGCAGTGAAAGCAGAGGAAGGAATTTCCTAAGCATCTTGAGGATGCTGAAACATTTCCCTGTTAATCCCAGAATGTGTGGACGGAAAGAAAGATCCTCGTCAAACACCACTCCAAGATTTTTTACCTGAGAAGATGGTTTCTCTGGGGGGAACATGTCCTGGGGCCACCATGTCTTCCAGCCCGGGTCGGGGGCACAGCCGAAAAAGAGCAGCTCAGACTTGTCTGAGTTGCATTTCAGGCTGTGCCGCTGAAACCACGCAAAGACTGCGCTCAGACAGTCCTTAATTCAGCCGCCGTTGAAGACCTCTCCCTTCCTGCAGGTGAACAAAAGCTGGGTGTCATCAGCGTATGAGATGACCCGGGCCCCAAATGCCTCCGCTACCTCCGCTAGAGGGGCCATATATATATTAAAAATGGTGGGGCTCAGGATAGAACCTTGAGGCACCCCCACCTCCAGCGAAGGCATTTCGGCCGAGAACGGCGGAGCCCAGATCACCTGTCGGCGGTCGGCAAGAAAGGATTGAAACCAGTCCAGCACCGTCCCACGCAGCCCAATCTCCCAGAGTCTTGAAAGGAGACCTGCGTGTGGGACGGTGTCGAACGCCGCCGATAGGTCCAACATGACCAACATAGCCTTTCCCCCATGGTCGAGCGTCTCCCTGATGGCGTCGGTTACCTCTACCAGCGCTGTCTCCGTGCTGTAATTCGCACGAAAGCCGGACTGGGAGTCATGCAGCAATTTGTTGTTCTCAATAAAGGTGGTCAGAGTCTGCTGAACATGTTTCTCCAACACCTTCGCCAGAGCAGGGAGGAGGGAGATCGGTCTGTAGTTGGCCCATTGCAGGGGGTCGAGCAGAGGCTTCTTAATCAGCGGCAGAATGAGTGCGTGTTTCCATTGTCGTGGAACCACCCCTGAGCTCAATGATAGATTAAGCAGGGGGTTCAGCAAGCTGTTCAACGCTGAAGCCACCCTGCCCAAGCATTTCGCCGGACAAGCATCCAGAGGCGAGCCAGAATGCAGCCGGGATAACAGCTCAAGCGATGTCTCACAGGACAGCTGGGGAAAGACAGAGAGTAAGGGCCCAGATTCAGCCTGTGAGGGAGCTAAATAAGTCGACCTACCCCCTGAAGCAGCGTCAGCCGTTCGGGAATCCACAGATGGAAAAGTGTCCTGAATCTTTACGATTTTGGCTACAAAGAAGACGGCAAGCTGTTTGATCCATTCTTCCGTGTGTGAGTGGACAGGGGTACCTACAACAGGATTGACAAACTCCTTTACAATCCTAAAGAGTTCCCGACTCGTATTATCGGCTTTGTCAATTCTCTGCTCAAGATAGTTCTTTTTAGCTGTGGCAATCTGTTTAAAGTAAGACTTTATCGCATCACGGTATTTCGTTTTTTCCACGGGATCATACTTGCGCCGCCAACGCCTTTCCAGCTGTTTGCAGTTTTGTTGCATAGTGCGTAGAGTGGAGGAGAACCAAGGAGCAGAATTAAGATGAGGAGCTGTTCTAGCAGACCTCAATGGTGCCAGCTCCTCGAATCTTGCCTGCATCCAAATCTGGACCATGATTAAATCGGCCTCTAGAACCCCTGTCAATTGACACGGGAATTGGCCAAGAGCATCGGAGAGCATATCTGCTGTCACTAAGTGGAAGGCTCTAGATTGCCGGGACCCTTCCTTCAAAGCCCTTTGGCTAAGCCTAGATTCAAGCATTAAGGCAAAGTTTATCAGATAATGATCTGACCAGAGGATCGGGAGTGGAGGGGACACCTCAATAGGCATGGAGGAAAAGATCACATCTAATGTGTGGCCTTTCACATGAGTGGGGCTGTGGATAAAAGGGGCTAGCCCTAACATCGCCGTGATATCACGGAGTTTGGCAGCTTCAGCATCAGTTAAACAGTCCATGTGCAAGTTTAAATCGCCTAATAGCAAGCAATGCGCAGAACGCATACATGGTACTGATAAGGCCGACTGTAGATCCTCAAAAAAGGACCGAATGGGTCCAGGGGTTCTATAGAGGAGAATTCCGGTACAGGTCTGGGACGCCGATAGGTGGAGCGTAAAACCTAGGGCTTCACAACCGGCAATGTTGTCCACTGCAAAGGAGGAGCAATCAAAGGCCTTGTCCACAATCAGAGCCACCCCACCGCCTCTTCCCTCCGTTCTATCCCTCCTTAAGATGGAATAGTTAGGTGGAACAGCGCTGGCAATGTCGGGTTCCGATCCCACTCCCAACCAAGTCTCAGTTAAAAATAAACAAGAGAGCTTGGAATGTGCGAGAAGATCCCATATGTCCGAGGTATGGCGAGGGAGGGACCTAGTGTTAAGCAACGCACTGTGGCAATACTGAGGAGGGGTAGATGGAACCCGAGTAGATGATAATGTGGGGTGCCAATTGCACACGAGGCAGGGCGGTGAAAGGCAATTTTAGCCGCTTTAGCGGCCGTTTTCGGCCGCTAAGCGGCGATAATTCTATCACCCTATTAGCAAGCTGTCACTAACACCAGTTAGCGACAGCTTGTAGGCGATAGTAAGCGGTTTGGCGGCCCTCTTTGCATGTCAGCGATATTTATCGCTAATGACATGCAAAGTGGGCGTACCCAACCTGTTAGCGACTGAAAGCAGTCGCTAACATCGCTATCGCCTATTACCAACACAGGCGTAGCGATGGAAATATTCGCGCTAAGCGCAAATATTTACAAAAACTAATACCTGCTCAGACCAGTTCTTAGCCATTATATCCAATGGGAGGTGGATATAATGGTTAAGACCCTGTTAGCGATAATGCGTGAATATCGCTGTATTCTCACCGAAATTTCACGGATTTTGCCGCTATCGCCGGGGATTTTATCGCTTTTGAGATAAACATTGCTAATAGCATGTTATCTCAGCGATAAAATCCCGGATGCGCGGTGATAAAAAAATTGCCGCTAACCCGACTTAGCGATAAATATCGCTATTTGTTGATAATATGCCCCCTGATTCCCACGTTCCAAAGTCGACAGCTCTGGCTGTAAGTTCCTATTCTCTTTGTCTACTAATCAAGGGCCACATGTGGCAACATTGGAAATAGCGATTACCTAATTGCGATTTTCTGCGAATCGCAAATTAGGTAGTCGCTATTACTAATGTATGAAACTCCATGAGTTTAATTTACCAATTCCTAGTGGGTTGCAAAACAACCTACCTCCTGAATCTTAATGAGGTAGGTTGCAATTTGCGACCCATTGGGAATTGCTAAAATCACGGGGATGGTGGCCTGCTGGGTTCAGCAGACCACCATGTCCGTGATTGCTTTTAATTAAGCAATCATTTTTAAAAAATGCAATCCGTTTTCCTTAAAGGAAAACAGGTTGCGTTTAAAAAAGAAAAAATTTAAGTTTTCTTTTCCTTTTTTAAGAGCAGTGGCCCCATGCCTGCTCTGGAAAAAACGTTTTTGCTATGTTTGCCAAAGGGGGAGGGTCCCTTGGGGACCCCTTCCCATTTGTGAATGGGTTGCCATCTACTGAAGTAGGTGATAAAATGCAAATGTTTAGTGACAGCATTTCGGTCGCAAAACATTCTTACATACTGCTGCGAATCGGTATTGGGAAGGGACGCCCAAAACTTTACCCTTATTACCGAATCTGCATGTACTCGCAATTCCAAATTGCGATATAGTAACATGTTATTGAATCGCAAATTGGGATTCATACATACCAACATGCATTTTATCAGTTGAAAACTGCCCAATTCAGCGAATCGGGCCTTTTGTGACCGGTAAAATGCACAATACATGTGGTCTCAAGACTGTTGTTTTGCGAGTGTGCCAAGTGTGTAACATTTTTACTGATGGTAAAAATAATCTGAGCACTGGACATCGTACTTATTATTTGAAGTGGTCGGGATGCATTACATTTATAGTGTAAGCAATGGCTTAACATAAACTGACGGAGCTCCCATGCAGAATTAGTAGAGGGTACAAGGGACCTTCATACCTCACAGATAATTATTGGCATTGGGTGGAATGGAGCCCTCCTGAAGGGCTCGGGGGTTGCTGGTGGATTGGGCCCCCCCTGTACTGCAAGCACGGCATGGGCCATGTTACTTCCCTGGATGTAAGTAGAAATATGCACTGCTAAGTGCAATTTCAGTGCAAAAATAAAATTTGCCACCCACCGGTTGATCCACAGCACTCCTCTTGCTTTGAGTGCAAAAGAACGTATTATTTACAACTGGCAATCAGAGTGCTAGCCCTTCGACTGAGCCGCACAATCTACCCTGTCAACTGGTCTAACAAAAAGTTCTAAACCATGCGACTCCCCTAAAAAACTCCCACCCTTAACATCCCAACCACTCAAACACTTCTGAACTGCACATAACCTTTGAAATGCCATAAGTCCTTGCATCATAACTCACATTAACCATCTTGTCAAGTCTGCCCACTTTTAGACCAGGCCACCATCCTTGCCCCACATCTTGGCTCCATTGTTCTTTACACGTTCTTGCATTCCCAATCTTTCCCTCAACCAGCTGAACATTTTACCTTCCTCCGTTTGTCCACCAGTAATAATAATGCACAACAATAACTGCACTATAAAAATAAAACACCCGCAACTAACCCCCAACAACATGTAACAGTGTGAGCGGTGGGCTTCAGCTCAGCGGTGGGGGCAAACAAAGGAAAGTGCACCTGTTGCCCTACGCGCTGACATTATATAGGCAGACTTATGGTTGCCACGCCCCTGCATCGTTCTTTCCCCTACCTACCGACCCCCTCGAGTGCTAAGTGCACTCCACTTCCTGTGCCTGGGGCCCTGAGTGTGAACAAATGATCACACTTCTCTGCTTGCTTTGAGTGCAAAAGGCTGCTTTTATTACAACTGGCAATCAGAGTACCTAGCCCTTTGGCTCAGCCGCACAAGTCACCTTGTCAACTGGACTAACAAAATGTTCGAAACCAACCCACCTCCTCTAGGTAACTCCCTTCCCTAACAGCTCACCGCCAAACACTTCTGAATTGCAAGCAAGCTTTGAAGTGTCATAAGTCCTTGTGGTCCCTCCATCGGAACCCACACAAACCATCTTTTTGAGCCTGCCCGCTCTTGGATCAGGCACCAATCCTAGCCCCAAATCTTGGCTCCATCAATCTTTGCTCGTTCTAACACCCCACCATCTTTCTCACAATCAGCTGAACAGTTTGCCTTTCTCCACCACCAGAAAGACCCTCCCCAAGGTGTAATTTCTGTCCCCTCTACCTCAGAATATCTTCTATTCCTTCATCCACCCTTCTAATGATCCCGTCAACCCCTTTAGATACAGGTTATTTTCCTGCTCAGACATGTGCACCCTATCGTGCCTGAACAAAAGTAGGGATACAAAAAGAAAGCTCTGAGGTGCTGTCAGCTGCAGCCCTTGCGCTTTGCAAAAGCCAGTCATCTCTCTACTCAGCTCCTTTCTGGCTCTATTTATAGCAACCAGCAGTGGTCACCCCTCCACACCCTCCTTGGTAACAGTAAGTCCGCATAGTGGATATTGTTTGGAGTGTTATTTACTATGGATTTACTATTGTTAAGAGAGTTTGCTGATTTAGCAGTTGGCTATTTTGCTGAATGCTGGATAATTGGGAAACATTCAAGGAAGAGGCATCATGTTGAACCCTCTTCCTCATCAGTGCTCCTATTCTTCCTCCCCACCTACCAAGAGGCGCTGAGATGATGAGGAGCTAGAATCAAACACTTCATTAAGGAAACCCTGGTTGAGCTCGCCTCTGGTAAAGGGAAGAGGCTTGATATGCTCCATATCTTATCCTTTGCATCTTCTGAGGCAGAGGTAGAAGTTGTGGGCCCAGAAGAAATCAGGGCAAAGTATGTTTTGGAGGAGTATTTGCCTAATATGATTTCTCATGTCAAAGGTAATATGGGGTTTCTGGAAAATGAAATGCCAGAGACTTCTTAAGGTTCTCTCCTTAGGCAATTTCAAAGTTCTGCTCCTATGGTCTTTCCTGTGCATCCTTAAATTACAGAAGTATTTAACAGGGAGTGGAAGACCCATATAAAAATACTATACCCTGATTTATGGCTAAACTGTATCCCCTACATGATCTGCAGCAAATTATGCCATATTCTATTCCTATTGATTCCTATGTTGCTAGTCATGTGGGAAAACTTTGTTGGCAGAAGACACAGTCATTAAAGTCTCTACTGATAAAATAACAGATGCACCATTAAATAAGGTGTATTCTGGCTCTCCTTTGCCCTTAAGGGCGGGCATATATGGAACGTATGTGTCATTCTTTGATCACTAACCTGAAGACTCTTTTTAGGTCTCTGGATAGTCTCTCAGAACAAATTGAATGTCAAGTGGAATATATGTTGAACACCAATCCTTTGATGTGGTAAGAGCTACAGCCCCATCATGGGGGGCATGTGTTTTTGCAAGGAGGAATTTGGTGTTTTAAGACTAGTGCACAGACTCAACTCAAAAAGCATTGCATGCCTTTTCGAAGTAAGCAACTGTTTGAGGCTGAGCTTGAGGATAAGCTCCACAAGTTGTTCAAAGAGAAGGAGCATTCCTCTTCATTACAGCTGCTTTCTTCGGATAAGCAGTCTTTCCAGGCAAAGTCCCCTTTTCAATACCCCTCTTGTAGGCAACCTCCATGCCCACAGGGGAAGTTTCAGTTTATAAGAGGAGCTGATTTAAAAGACAAAGTCTCCCCCGAGACCTTGGTCCTGACTATATGGCTGGCAGGAGTTTCTGGTTGGAAGCAGGATCCAGCACTTTCTCCAGGTGTGGGAGGCATTTACATCTGGCGTGTGGATTCTGGATACAATATGAAAGTGATACAAGGTTGAGTTAACCTCACTCCCATAGGACTGTGGGATCAGACCAACTTCCTGGCTTGCCAACAAGAAACATAGACTGGCCATTTGTCAAGGAAACAATTCTCTTCTCCAGGAGTGGGCGAACTCAGAGGTTCCTCAGACAAAGACGGGCAAGGACTTCTACTCCATAGTCTTCCTGGTGAAAAAGGCGGCAGGGGTTTTTCGAATGGTGTTGGACCTAAAAGCCCTCAACAAGTTTGTGAAAACTCTACTCTTCAAGATGGAAATGCTTCAGAGGATTATCCTATTGGTGATCAAACGGTATTTCATGTGTACGCTGGTTCTGTAGGATGCCTATTCTCATGTCCCGATCCATCAGGACCATCAGACGTTCATTAAGTTGTGCATCAGGAAGCAGTATATTAAATTGCAGCTGTTGCCTGTCGGGCTAAAACCAGAAAGGTGATGGATCCTCTGGTGGCTTGTGTCATCTGCAAGGGATACACCTGTACTTTTATTTAGACAACTGACTTCTGCACGTTCCCATAAAGAGGCAATTATTAAAGGACCTGGCTTTGTTGAGCCCTCGGATCCAGTATCATGGATTTCTTCTCAATCAGGGGACATGCCAGTTGACCCCTACTGAGTTTTCCTGCCGGATGCAAGAGCAGCAGCTTTGAAGACCCATTCCCTGAGGGTAATGAATTGTCAGTCCCTGGAAGTACGTCAATGGTTGCAGCTCCTGGGGCATATGGCAGCAGCAGTCTTCTCAGTTCCCTGGGCTCTCTTCGATCTCATCTGCATTCCTTGTGGTACCAGAAGTCAGGGAACTTTGATATACTGGTCCTAGGAAGGTAATCAGGGATTTTTGGGGGTGGACTCTGCCAGTATCCCTATCCAGGGGGGTTGTTCTTCAGCAGGATCCCCTGAAGGTTCTCATGCCAGTTGTTTCAGCTGAGGAGCCACTATGGGGGTCTGGTTGCTGAAGTAGGAGTGGTCTCTTCAGAAGAGCAGGCATTCATCTAATTTGAGGTAGCTCATGGCCATGTACAGAACTGTAATGGGATTCCGACATCTTGTCAGTGCAACCTGGTGGTCAGACCTGACAATCTGGTGGCAGTAGTGTACCAGAAAAATCATGGGGTCACACTGCCCAGTTCCTTGAATGCTATAGCTACCAGCCTTTTTCAGTGGGAAGAGCTTCACTTACAATCTCTGGTAGCAGTGCTTATCAGGGGGATGGACTATGGAGTAGCAGATTCCGTCAGTAGAGTCTTCCCCTCCTCCCAGGAGCTGTTTCTGACCTTTACGAGAAGTTTGGTGTACCTTTTCTAGACCTCTTTGCTTCCTTGCACAATGCTCAAGTGCCCAGGTTTTGTTCCCGGAGTTCACAAGTGGGGGAATGAGGAGTGGATGCCCTGTATTTGCCTTGGCCAGCTCGGCTGTTGTATGTATTCCCTCCTGTCCCTCTCATTTCCCAGTTGTTGACCAGGTTATTGAGGGAGCACAGGATGATGATGGTGGTGGTCCCATTATGGCCCTGACGCTCATGGTTTCCCAAGCTCAGATCACTAGTGTCCTTGTTTGATCCCATGTTCTCCATCTCCTCTCAGAGATGCTCCTTTTCTGTCTCTTCAGAAGCTCCAGGTCTCGTTTTGGGAGTTGAAAGAAGGGAGTTGTGCAGCATAGTGTTCAGTCCCACCATTTGGCGGCAGTAGTTCAAAAGTCACGAACACCTTCTACTTTGAAGTCTTATGAGGGACATTGGGGTAGTTTTCAAAAGTGGTATTTGCCTCTACAAATTTCTCCTTTTGATTTGTCATCTGAATGATGTTCTTCAGTTTTTGTGGTAAGGTTTTCAGAAGAGTTTATCACTTTCTACCTTGAGGGCCCAGAGGGCAGCTAGTTGAGCCTTCAGTTCTCCTTGGGGTAATATGGCTGATATGGAGGATTTGGTGTTGAGAATGTTGTAGAGTTTTTCTCTGGCCTTTGTTTAAACCTTTAACACCTTTTTACGATTTAACACAGGAAAACTCAGTTCCAACAAGTTTTTCTGTGTTGAAATTGGAATAGAGTCCACTTCAACCTTACTAACAAGGGCCCTAATTATGATGCCGATCAGATGAGCGTCCAACCGGCATAGTGTCGGAATGGAAACTGACCGACTAGTAGTCGGCGGTTCCATCCAACGAATTTTAATGCGACTGCCCATGAGGCATTCGTAAACATCCATTTTCCTAATGCGGCTTGTGCAGTGGGCAGAAAAAGGCCACGGCACCACCCGCATTTAGAAAACGGATGTTTATAAACATCCATGCACCGTGAGTCAGGCACCATGTGGTGCCTGGCACGCAGGGTATCAATGTTTTGGGGGGGCCCCCAGGCCTCTTAGTGGAGGCTGTGGAGGGATGAGGGCCATTTCCGACAGCCTTTGAATAGCGGTCAGACCGCCATTGAAAGGCTGCCTGAGCAGTGCATTCTAATCCCTATGGCGGTGCCTGAGCAGGCACCGCCCCATTGTAGGGGATTACTTTCCGCCCACTGCCAAATGGGTTCCTTGAGCCTGTTGGATAGGCAGCTGTTGGTCCCTCCGCCCCCTGCCTCCAAATGCTGCATCATAATGCGACAGTCAGACTGCATCCAAAGATGTCCGTCGGATAGCAACTGACAGGCTGTCAGTTGGGATCCGACCAACATCGTAATCGGCCCCAAAGTGTGTATCAAAAAAGTGTGTACACACATAAAATGATTACACATATTAACTGATCCTCTGTGTGTCTAGGATACGATTTATAAGATAGCTTTTCTTTCAACATGAGTGTGCAGTGATACCACGAGGGATATACCCATGTCTCTGACACTATTGTGTCTCTTATTATCATACCTGAATTTTTAGGACCAATCAGGACCGGCTCTAGGGTGGTGCAATCAGTGGGACCGCACCGGGCTTTGACTTGGGGTGGGGGGCGTTACTTTTTAAAATGTGTATCATTATTTTAAAAGCACCTGCTGCCTCATTCCTGGCCTCCAGCAACTTTCAGACATCAATTAAAATGTCAAGTGAAGTCCCATGATTAATCCTCTTCCTGGAAAGAGACTGGAGGTTTATCTAGTGGAAATTTTGACTCATCCTGAGGTAGCACAGAGGGTTAAAATGCCTGCTGCTAAGAAAGTGTACTATGCAGATAACGAAGTGCATATAATGTAAATAGATCAGTGGGTTACTGCATCTGAAAGAGAGCTCCTTTTTTTAAGTTTCTAAGTCAAAATCCTAATATAGAACATTGAGCTATTAACTGTCACCCCAGAGCTGCTGCGAACTGCAAGGTATGTGTTAGAGCAGGGGTACTCATAGTACGGCCCGCGGGCCAGCGGCGGCCCGGCAAGTCTTCCGCTGCGGCCCGCGGACCATGCAGACATCTGTAATACCCACTGTGTGTGGGACGCCTGGCCACCCTGCCGTGTGCATGATTATTACTTTGCAGTGAGTGTTACAGAAGCGAGCGAGACGCACATTAAATGATTCGCGCCACCCTCCAAAAGCTGTGTTTGTTTTTCTCAGAGCCTCGGCTGGCAGCAGCCCCGTGGAGCCTTTGAAAGCGCCCGGTGCCAGGGCCTCTTTCTGCCGAGTTGTGCCCTCGTGCTGGGCGGGGATTGACGGACCCTTTCACCGTGTGTTTTTTTTTTAAATGTAAAGAGTGTCCACAAACACCGCGGTTGCAGCAGCACTCTATGGGGGCCGGGCTATTCCAGTGAAGGTCAGAGTGGAGATTCAGGGGCGCTAAAAAGAGGCAAAATACAACAAAGCCTCATTAACAAGTAAGTGGTCTATTAAAGACCTGTGAAGTACTCGGGTGCAGCCGGCAAGCTGCCTCAGCCCTGGCTGACACACAAGCACGCCAGGTGAGGTGACAGAGGGAGGGAGAGGGAGGGAGGAGGGGTAGGGAGAGGGAGGGAGGAGGGGTGGGAAGAGGGAGGGGGGGAAAGAGAGGCAGAGGGAGGGAGACAGAGTTACTAGTGAATGTGGGTCTGCAAAACTCTGCTCAGCATCACATTCTTACTGTTTAAACATTTTAGATTGTACCTTACTCAGTGCTACAATACTAGGTCTTTCTAGATTCCAGTTGCTTCTAACCTCTGCTGTGCCAATGATTCCAGCAAGGAATTCATTTGAAAATGAGCATTTAAAGCCAACGCGATGTATGCCACCAGCATTACAATTACGTTTCTTACTTTTCTCACTGTTAGAGATTGTGACATGTAGTAAAGTAGAAACAACCATAGTCCCTCGGTTTAAGTTTAAACTTTTTCCATAGTTAAATTGAGAGTTGCATCCAGAAATTTCGGTATGTGCTCGTAATGCAGATGTGACTTTTTTTACCATGGTATTAAATCCAAGATTGAGTAGCAATGTTTTTGAGCCAGTAATGGCATTTTTGAGCTGTGCTCTCTTACACCAGCCATCTAATTATGGACTTACGATATACATGGGCACTTTCACAATGTAAATGTGCCGCAACCACTACTAAACAATTTTTAACCACCATGTAGTTGACATTATTCCGCAATGCAAGACTAAATTGGGGATATGTTCGCTTGCCACAAAAAGAAGATAAAACTGAGAAATGAATGCTATGCAATGTGAAAATATGCATCATTTAAATCAGTGGTGGTCGAGAAGT